>NC_141378.1:10482500-11167409 GCF_017979445.1 Akebia trifoliata | reverse complement strand
CCCGGTTGTTAAAAAAAAATACTACCAAGCTGGATGTCCATATGAATGTCAGCGATAAAATAATTTTAAAGCAAACACAGATTTTTAGTCTACCTGTATGACTATAACTACAATTAGGTGACAATTGATCTATTAACGAGTACAAGTCACCTCATTTCTCAGATCAGGCATCATAACTTAGATTAATTTGGGTAAAAGATGGCTTACGGATCCTAATCGTTTGTGATATGGGAAATTTTTAAAATCAAAAGAGGAATTTGCAAGAGGGCCATATAAATGATACGTACGACAATAACGACAATACTTCAAATCTCATGAACGAAAAGAAAAAAAAAAGACATGGAGACATATTCTTGTCAATCCAATACTTCTCACTTGTCAGATCCATCTATGTTCCTTGTTAGACCAAAATCAACCCCAATAGACTAGTTCCAACCACCCAACCAATTACACCTTTTTTTTTTTGGACAGTTAGAAATACAATGGCAGCAGTCTATGATATATCATTATTATACATAAAAAAAAATTCTTAAAAATGAAGCTTTGTACACCGATGGTCGAGGTGATCTACCAAAGAAGTAAAGAAAGCACGAACAACCTATAATGAGCAAAGAGACACTATGTGAAAATTTTCAAAATTCGACGGTCCAAAACCATCAAATTATGGGACCATTCGACCGTCTCGACCGTCGAATTGGTCCATCAAATTGGGCCTTGTCGAAAATATATTCGACGGTTAAAAACTATAGAATTTAGGGATATAGCGACGGTCGACACCGTCGCTATAGGGTATTCTTTTCATAAAAAAAAAGTATTAGGACCCCCAACTAGAACTCGCCCAATCTGGAAGTCCAATATGATGAAGGTCAATCAATTCATCTATAGGTGCGAACACATAGACATCAATTGCAGTATCTAATAACTTCTTGAACACCAAATTACTCTAAAGATGGATGAAACAATTAATAAAACTAACTTCAGTGACAGTATAAAGTACCAATATTACTCAAACCATTCCATTTTTATTCAACTATAGTAACTGAAAACCACCAATAAAGAAGGTCACACATGTATCTTATAGTTTTAATACCTCTTGAAGTGCAACAACACTATAGTAACTTTCTTCCCAAACATCGGCCTAAGGCTACATGATCACTAAGCTGGCTCATATCAGCAAGTATTCTAAGAATATTTTAGTTAAAGTTGTGAAAACAATTACAGCTGACAAAAATTCATACAATCTTGATTTAGTTCGTTATGCATCCAATCATTCACATATACCCATTAAAGCATCCATCTGGTTTCACTCAAATCACCTAACATTCCCAAGTTGGTTATGATTGATGATGGTCCATGGATGATGAAATTCAAGAAGTTTCATCAATATGAATTTTTCTACTATAGGGTTCTGTGATGCTAGCCATTTAATAAGCATAACTAACTATTTGATGATAATGCAAGTGTGCAAACCTAGTCCCCCTCACCAACTATAACCAAATTTCAGAAAAGAAAGAAAAAAAAAAACATGCTATCAGCCAAACATATCCATGTTAAGTCTAAACTAGTGTGAAAATAACAACTATAAAATTTTGCTGATCAAACATACATGAATCTATAATGGCCAACCTCTTCAAAGAACAAATCCTACTTAACTAGTTTCCGTTGCTTGTAAGGAAAACAAAAATGCATCATAAAAGCAATACGAATTAATGAACATATCAAAATAGAGTTCAAAGTCTGATACAGTGCAGTCTATCTATCTGGTTTGCCTACTACTACTACTCTTGTTTTCCAGAATCAGTCATTTGGGGCCAGGTCCCCTCCAAAGTCTCTATTTTGGTGCCCAGTCCATGTAAATAAAAAGTTGAAGAGTAGTTGCCAGATTTAGTGTAAACGGTGGTTGATAGTCATGAAAATCAGCACTGTGATAAAAACAAATGGTGAGACATCAAAAGTTGAAACAACCCAAAACAAAACAAAATAGGCTTCTTGACCAGGACATAGTACATGCATATATCACCTCAGAACATTAGATCCCCAATCCCAGTCTGCCTGATTTAGAATGCTAAGTACACTTCCTCCCAATCATTTATTATCCCCATTGGTAAATTGCACAAATTATGGCAATTGGCCACATTGAATTTGATGTTTGGTACCCTATGAAGTGCAAGATTGTCAGCATAATCAGTCCAAGCACAAACTACGTGGGAAGACCTTATTTATCTCAAATTAACCAGGCTTAAGAAATTACGGGACTTAACTATGCTTTGATGCAAATATTGATCACTGGCAGCAGTTGTGAACATGTGAGTTCTGATCCCATAACAGGTGCAAGCGAAGAGAAAGCACATGTAAAAATTGTCATTCGGTAAGATAGTGGGTTGTTAATCATGTCCAAAACCTATGGAAGACGATGAGGCAACCCATTGTTTCATGTAAAAGTGAAGATAAAGAAATGAGGGAACATAAGAAAATGAGACTGGTAGGTCCTGAACACAACAAATTATCTATCTTAGGCATGACTGGGAACCTCTAGATAGGTAGGCAAACAGTTGAAGCAGCATACATTTACACACTAGAAAGAAGATGAGGATCTCACAAATTTCACTTGAAAGGGCTCTATAAAAATAGCCTCGAGCATTTCTTTTTCTCTCTTTGGGGTAACCGCCATCCCAACGTCTGTGGATTCCCTCGCTTGGCTACAGAAAATCGAGCTCAACAACTGCACAAGTCCAAAGACAGGTTAAAGAGAATAATTTATTAAGGACATAGCAAAAGGATTCCCATTTCTGTTTCCATGGGGGGCAGCAAAGGATTTAATCTAGCCTTCCTCTCTTTGTCTCTCTCCTTTCTGTATTCACTCATCTTCGCTTTTGTATCTCTCCCTGCTCCTTACCTGTCCTGATCAGGCCGGCCATACAAATACACAAGGGTAAAAATCAATGAACTAAACAATAGGGGACATGATGGGACAATGGCATTCTCAAATAATAACACCAAAACCTGAAGGAAAAAAATGTCTAAATTATAATGAAATTATTTTCATGATGAATATTTCAAACTGATGACATTCTCGCCTTTCTGTAATTAGGAATAGAGAATGACTTAAAGCCCCTCATCTGCAACCTCAAGTAAAAAAGCCCTTGATAAATTATTGTGAATGAATCTATTTAATCTATCTTCATTCCACACCTTTCCTTAAGAAAGTCCTATTGTTGTTCTTGAGCTTTGATGGTTAAAAGTACATAGACGCCTAACATTGAACGATGAGGGTAAACAAACATTTACCCAAGAAATTTAAATTACTCGATTAGGAAAGAAAAAAATTAAACGGACTAGGCCCATGATTTGAAGATAAGTTCCATTGGTCTCTAAGAAAGAAAGAGGGAGAGAGGGTGGCAAATATTATCCAAAACTTGGGAGGGGCATATCTAAATCAATCAAACAAGGATATCGGTCAATTACTGTGAGATCCCACTACACGAACAATTTGGATCGATCCATAGAGACTATTATTACACTAATCTGACCTATTGAAAAGGTTCTCAACCAAACTTTTGAATTTATGGCCTATGGGTTACAACAAAAGCTTAGCCACAACACATACTCTAAAGAAATGTAGGAGATTATGACCCACAGACATGAGTGGAGCATATAGGAATGGCATGGAGAAAATATCAAGTAAAACATCAAAATAGCACAAAAAACTTACCCCTTAATTTATTATTTATGCATAGAAATACATCAATAGGTAGAAAGATTGTGAACCTCCCCATTACGATTAAGAGAGTGAAAAATCTTTCTATTTGTCCTGTTAAAAATTGGTTAATTAATACTCAATTCATGGAGGCAAAACAAAATTCTTATCCACTTGAGCAAACTCATGTTCTGATCCAATCATGAAAATCATGTTCAATACGGAAAAAATCTATCAAACTTTAGACCCTCCAAAAGGTGGAGGTCAAGGAGGTCAATTCTTTATTGATATTAGTACAGTCTTTATTGATATTAGTTTCTGCAAAATTATTGGGAACAAATGATCCAAACAAAAGTAGTTTCAATATTCGCCACTACTACAATGGAATAATATAACCATATGCAAATACTCATTTCATCACACTTTATAACATGAAAATGAAAAAATATCAACTGACCAAAGAATATAAATAATTAAAAAATTACTAAATTCATACCTAATAGGAAGGCAACTAAATGCCTCTTTCCCTGAAAACCTTTCAAGTGCCCATGAATTCGAATCATATCAAATTTTCTGAAAAATATAAACCATATCAAATTTTCTGAAAAAATAAAAATAAATAAAATTGAATCAGCATTGTACCCTAATGATAAAAAAAAATCATTCAAAACCAATTATTTTGCAGGGATTGATAGAGAGAAAAGGGGGGAAAAAAAACCTTACCTGTTCCAATTCTCGATAGATTTGGGTTTTGAACAAAAACCCTCTTCTTCTTCTTCAACCTTGAGAAAACCTTAGAGAATGGCATCGTTATAAATCATTCAAAATCAATTATTTTGCAGGGATTAGTACAGAGAAAAGGAAAAAAAAAAAAGTTACATGTTCCAACTCTTGTCAGATGTGGGTTTTGAACAAAACCCCTCTTTCTTCTTCTTCAACCTTGAGAAATTCTTAGAGAATGGATCGGGGATATATAGTGAGAGTGGGAGGGAGAGAGAGAGAGAGAGAGGAGAAGCGGAAACAAAACATTTACCGCCAAGTCGGAGACCGCGAAGGCGCCATATTGAAAACGCATTATAGAGCCTCGATTTAGGGTTTCTAATGGCGGTTTACAAAATGGCCATGGGAAACGCCTCCCAACGATCTATTGATCACCTTTCTCGATGATTCATGAAAAACGCCTCAGATTTTCTTCTCGTTTCTTCCTATTTCAAAGGCGTTTCCAAGGAAAACGCCTCCATTCGATCTACTCTTCCTTCTTCCACGGCGTTTCCAACGAAACTGCCTCCAAAACCCCTTTCATTTGGTTTATCTCGACGCTTCCAAAAAACCGCCCAAAATAAGAGCCTCTGAAAGCCCTAATATTTGTATGAATGGTATACCTGAAGTTGTGATTCGAGGAAGGCGAGAATGGTCCTCGGGATGATCCCTCTTATTCCTCCTCCATCAATACTAAGAATTGTAACTAGGCTCCCATAGTTGGGGGTTGTATTCGAAGGAAAGGAAAGGTGATTTGTTCTCTCCATGAAAAAGAAAAACTGGTTAAAAGCCGGATAATAAAGGTGGGTGTGTGTGTGTGTGTGTGTGTGTGTGTGAGAGAGAGAGAGAGAGAGAGAAAATAATTTAATTAAAGTGGTTACAAATCAATATCTAAAGTAAAAAAAAAAAAATTTAATTAATTTTTTTTATTACGCACTTACTATCCGCAATCAAAATAGACCCAAATAAAGAACATTGAGGTTCTCTATCATATTAATTTATACAAAAATAAATAAAATTACAATAGATCATAATTTACAAAATTACCAAGCACTTCACCATCAATACTCTTAACCAACCATGTTTACAAAAAAAAAATGTTATTACTAAGATGTCATTATTTTGATACAACTTTCATACAAAGAGTCGTTGAGAAGAAACATTATAGTTGTCCACATGGCATAAGGTCTCTATTTACGAGGGAGTACTAAGTCGCAATACATGTGCATCAACTCGTGAGTAAGGATCGACCCAATTATTATTCTGCATTAAGAGAAAATTTGTGGCTCATAGATATTTACCCAAAGACTTGAATTATAGGAATTAAATATGTGAATCAAAATGTGGAATAAAAAGATTACCTAGGGAGGCCATATATAACAAGAATGATTGTCACTTCGCTATTATAGACCAACCTATTTGGTATGGATTCCATGCCACTGATTCGGTTCTCACAGATTCCTGTCCTCCCTGAAATCTGGTATTAAGCAACGAAAAGGAGATCAAATCACAAAGCAATAAAATTAAAAGAAAATATATATAACACAACAAATTTAATCTAGTATGATTGTGCCTACATCCATGTTCGATTTCACTCTCTTGTAACCCGTAAACAAGTTACAATTACATGGCACATACATATATGCTTGTATAGTGGTACAAAAAGCAATAATAACGTTCCAATATGCAAGCATTAGGACTATAGTTTTTTTATATTTAGGAACGGTTTTGAAACCATTCCAGATTTTCAAATTCTGGTTAAAAATATATATTTAATTGGAAAAAACAGTTTTGATTTAAGAGAAACTTATTATGACATTTTGTTTATAAAACCATTCAGTTGGGTTGTATGGTGTTAGGCCCTAGTTAGGGTTCACTGATGAACCTACTCGTGCATCTACACAAACACAACAACATTACCATGAGGTTGTTTCCAAGCACAATGGTTGTTGGGAAGGCCCTCTCAATAGTGGTTGTTGCAACTTCGATGAATATCGATGCCGAATTCAGAATTGAAATGTCCCTATCGATAGTGGTAGCATTTGCATGGAAAGAACCAAAGTCTATTGCATCACGTTGATTGACATAGGAACATGGAGGAACTTCAATGCCAATTGACATAGGGAGAAAGTCCACTCCATCATTTATAACCTTGTCAAATGCTTTTAAAAGATCTTTATCAGGGCATCCTTCACCGGTCCAACAAAAGTTTAAGCCAATTTTGAACTTTTAAACCTAATTTATAAGTTGAAAAATCGTGAATTGTCAATTTTTACTATTAGTTTATGATTCACTTTTGACGGAGTTAGAAGTTTTGGAATTGGCTGATTTATTGTAAGGATGATCTTACCATAGAGATGATCCTCGCAAAAAAAAAAAAATCAATCTATTCTGAAAATTTTAATCCGTATAAGACAAAACTTTGACAGTTGAACCAGACCCATATATATATATATATATATAGGGTCACATTCAATGGCAAACTTTTTAGCAAACTTTTTGGCAAAACATTTTTCAAAACATGATGAGTTAGAAGTTTTGGAATGGGCTGATTTTTGGTGAGGATGATCTCTACGGTGAGGAGATCATCATCACGAAAAATCAGCCCATTCCAAAACTTCTAACTCCATCAAAAACAGTTTACAAAAAATGACGGTCCACGATTTTTCAACTTGTAAACATGGGTTAGAAGTTTTGGAATGGGCTGATTTTTGGTGAGGATGATCTCCTCACCGTAGAGATCATCCTCACCAAAAATCAGCCACTTCCAAAACTTCTAACTCATGTTTTGAAAAATGTTTTGTCAAAAAGTTAGTCACCACTAACCTAGGAGGTGCAGCTGAGGAGAAGGGGTTACAATCTGAAGTTACGGCGATCACTCACCCAAACTACAGGTGGGTCCTCTCTGTGTGACACGTATGGAATGTCAGTTACATGATTTGATACATATAAGTAAAAGTTGCATTTCCAACATTCTCTCTATGTTGTCTTCAAAGTATACATGTGTCCCCCCCTCCCCCCCTGCAAAAAAATAAAATAAAATCAAGTGCAATACATTTTTTTTTTCATTAGTTGGGTCGAAAGGGAATTCCAAACCCCCCTCAACAACCAAACAAACAAAATTAAACATGTATTTTTATTTTTTAAGGCTATTTTTTTTTGTTTTGCTTGCTTATCAAAAAAATATATATGATTTATTTGACAACTCGCTCTAAGCGCAACACATTTGGTGCTAGGAAGAACATGATAGTGAAAAAAACCAAAAAAGCTCCCAAATTGCACATTCTTTTCAAGAAAATTAAATAAAATTATTTGAAAAATAAAAGAATAATGAATTATTCACCCTTACATGATACTTGACAGATAATTGTGACAAGACAGCTCCCAAATTGCCCATTATTTTCTAGATATTTTAAAAAATAAAAGAACAACGAATAATTCACCCATACTAATACATTACAAACCATTATTAAACAAAGTACAACACCATCCGGACTTATTAGGTCCATAATCCAAAGTTTTCTCCTCAAATTCCAAGTGTTGTCCAATCATTCACATATAGATCCCATAAACTCGCATTCTTTGATAGATTTGTTGAGTGGTGATTTTGCCTCACGAAGTCTCCTTTCTTTTGAAAGTAGTTTTGCAAACCTACAAAATTGGAAAAATAAAGAATACAATTATAAATCAGATGCAAAAGGAATGGTTTAAAAAATATTCCTAGTGCCATTGCGACATTATTGCTGCAATCTTATTACATTATTTGGTATATAATATGTGTATGATGACCATTTTATTGTTTATAACTTTCTTTTATAATGTGTTCAATTCCGAAGTTAAAGTTTTGGAACTTTTTTTATATTTTAAATATAAATGTCATTTCGCTTCAAATTCATTTTTTTGAACTCTTTTTTTTAATGTTATTTAACATATCAAGGGATTCCAACGTTTATATCTTTATATACTGAAAATGGATTAATTGTGATGTTTATCCTTTTTATTTTTTTCTAAAAACACCCAAACATTGCAAAATTACTTTATTGTAATTAATTATATCTACCCCAGCAACTCATTTTTTTTTTAATTTTAAAAGTAATGTCATTTTTTATCAAATGTTATAAAATGTCAGAACTTTCAAGACGTAAGTTAATTTGCGTTAAAATAACATTGTAAAGAAAGCTCATCCCATTAATAGAAAACAACAATAAAATATGAAAATTATAAAGAAAAAAAAATCATAAATGCAAAAGTGATAGTGTAGTTTCCAACCTATAATTTTTATATATTTATGGGTAAGCTGGACTTAAAACCACGGCCTCAAAGTTGTTTTGCAATATGTCAAACCAACTGAGTTATGGGTATAAGCCCAACTTATTGATCAACAATTTAAATAAATTTTGTAGGTTTTTATAAAAAATATCTCTTATCTTCCAAAAGTCTTTATTATCCAAAATTAAAACGCTAAGAAATGCATTGGCTCAAGCTCATGGTTAAGACCGTTTCGTAGCTCACGGATCTTGATATTTTTTTATATATTATTTTGTTAAACAAGCAAGAAAAATTTATTCATAAAATAAGGGTGGTATATGAAAGTTGATTTTCACCTTATGAGAGCGTTCTCGTTGGTGCCACCATTTTCTACAGGTTCAGAGATACCTGTCTCCAAGTTCACCCTCGAAACTGGTTTCTTCAACAAGTCTTCGCCAACTTGCACAAGATCATCCAAGTTTTTCTTTGTAGAGACATCAACAGAAGATATGGCCTCACTTAGAGTGTCATCCTGGTTTACCATTTCATGTGTAACCAAAATTGGTTATTCATAGAGGCTCAAGCTCGTTGAATTCAAAAATAGATAAAAATACAGAAAATAAAATGTAAAATTTTGATATTGAACTCATTTTTAATATCTACGAAAATGGCCATATACCCGATTATAATTATATTTTTATGAGAATCGTTATCTGATGTACAATTGTTGTATAGACAATTTGATGAATTTACCTTTAAGCCTTTGAGTTGAATGTTGGTTCACAAGAAGGCTAAATAAGTTACTAGCAAATGCAACCATTCATCAGATAACCGCTTTTGTAAAAAAATAGTTATGAAATCGGGTGTATACAAATTTTCATATAAATACTAAAAGGAATATAATGGTTTAGTCATTTTTGCAAATAATGTCTTAATGGTTAGTGTTCACTTTACTGTTTACGAGCGTTACTATTCCCCCTTGAAATTTACTGCCATTATAGTGCAATTTCCCATATGATGATATAACATAATAAATTCAAAATTAAAATTTATTCGGATTCCAAATATTCAATCTAGGGTATTAGCGGCTCCTTCTGCCCATCACGGAAGAACAAAGAAATTGTAATAGAAATTCAGTTATTGGTGAGCGAGATCATTTCAAGTCTGTAAATTTGACTTCTATTGGGAGTGAAACGAACATGCTGGCCTACTAATTATCTCATCTGGGGCCTTTGGTGTATTTTTTTGAATAATTTACCATAATGGTAGAGTTTTCGAAATTATTTACCAAAACGGTACACTATAGTAAATAATTCCGAAAATGGTAAATTTACCATTTTCAAAATTAATTTTTTTTACCAAAACGGTAAAAACAGTCAAATGTATTTTTTTTATACCGAAAATACCCTTTTTTTTGTTTTACATATGTATTTACAATTTTAACCTTAAAAAGAATGAAAACCAACTAAAAAGATTCACTCTCTTTCGATAGTCCAACAATCATATGTATTTACAATTTTTTTTACTGAAATCAATTTTATGTTCGTAATTTCAGTCAAAAAATAAAAAAGGGTATTTTCGGTATAAAAAAATACATTTTACTGTTTTTACCGTTTTGGTAAAAAAATTAATTTCGAAAATGGTAAATTTACTGTTTTCGGAATTATTTGCTATAGTGTACCGTTTTGATAAATATTTGAAATGTTGTGCATATTTTGGTAAATCTGCCTATTTTTTTTGAGATTTTTGGTAATGTGGATAGTACATAGAGCTTAAGAATATTATTCTTGATGATCCATCATGAAATTAAATTTGAGAGTAAATGATTTAAATAAAAGGGAGGGTTTGTGATTAAAAAAAAAAGTTACCTGGATTCGCAAGTAGTTATCTGCGGAGTGAAGGGCATTAAAAATGACACGAATATGGAAATCAACCATGTCTGCACTTGCTTGAGTAAACACATCAACTAATGGTGTAGAACCATTACTGTATAACCACCCCAAAACACCCCATTTTGAAGCCATCTTCGCACTATATTGTTGTTCTATCTTCGGGGTGCCTGTCCCTATGGAGATGACAAGAAATCTTCCATAGTCCATGGGTTTAATTGGGAAGAAATCAGGATGATTGTTGACAACTTGCTTAGTTACTTCACTAATAGCAACCAAAGCCTGAAATCATGTTGTGTTGAACCAAGTTAGTATAGGCTTTAGTATTTAATTAATTACTAGTGCAATTTAGATAGTTTTTAAAATTTTGATGATGCATTTACCGGGTTATTAGCAACTACACCACCATCGACGAGGTTGAATTCTTGTATATTTCCTTCTTTATCTTGGGTCTTAAAGTAATGGGCAGGAAGATAAGTTGGCGCGGCCGAGGTGCTAATGCAAATGTCGGATAGTCGAGCGTCCATGGTTGGAGAGTTCTTCACCTGCACAAAGAAAATGTCATGTTGGTGAGGTTTTCGCAACTATATATATTTTTGAACTAAAAATAAAGCTCTACTACAATGTCCATTTTATTTTTATTCTTCTCTTTTTCTATTATTTTTTTGTTGTTGTTGGTATGCAAAAAAAACATAAAAATTAAAGCATTTCCGCTAGTTAGATTGGCTTTTATGGGTCTATTCCGAATCTTAGAATCCAAATTGTAATTGAGGGGATATGCACATCTCTTCTGTTGTATTTTACCATTCAAAACAATATAAGACCATAATAATAATAATACTTAAGATATTTAAAAACGAATTTGAATATAAAATAATAAAAATAATATATGTAATAAAGGTCGTTGAATTACTTGATTTATAAATAAATTTTTGTAGTCATTAGGTTGACACAAAGAAAATTATTGAAAAATAATATTTAATTATATTTTTGTAATAAATATAAAATAATTATTTATTAAAAATTAACTATTCAAATATAAAATATTTTTCTCCTGCATACCTATAAAATAGTAATATCTATTAATCTTTTGGTGACAGCATGAAGACGATGGTATTTAAGTCTTTTTTCATTAATTTATAAGAGAAGACCGAGGTCAAGGGGCTTGTCCAAGAGTCACCAAATTTGGAAGTAGAAATTTGCAATTTCTAATGCCACCCACTCCATCATCCAAACAGCCCCCTATTAAGGCCTTCACTTATAAAGTTAACTTACAAGTCGAGAAACGGTTCACTGTACACTACCAAGTCAATTAGTGTTGAACCCATAAGTCAAACTTAAATGACAAGACCATACAGTAATAATAAATGGTCAACAGAACTAGAGTTTTCTAAAATAAAATAAAAAAATAAAATAAAAAAATAAAAAAATAAAAAAATTGATCTTGTGACCCAGAGAGACAGAACCCAACCTGATAGGAGGAGAAAATGGTTGGCTGAAGTCGCTTGATATCAAAAGTAGGAATAACGACATTGGTCAAGACCTGGTGCAGCTGTGAATTACCTAAATTGTCCCTTATAAGCTTATGAAGATAGTTTCCATTATATTTTGGTCCCACTACTGATTTCAACATCTTTATCATCCAACTAAATATGCCCCTTTAATTGAAAACAAAAAATGTTAATATTGAAGTAATTGAGAAGAATTAAAATAATAAATTGTTGTTGTTATCCTGAATCTTGATCAGTAGTACCTTGTTTGTGGAAAAATCTCGGGGCTGTTTTTTAGGTAGAAGGGAACGATATCTTCGGCGGCATACAGAGGACGATTGTTTTCATCTGGTGTAGTCAACATTGCTGTAACCAGACCCCCAGTGCTTGTCCCTGCAATTACATCGAAATAATCCGCTAACCTCACATCCTTTCCATCCAGCTCCTACAACAACATTTTCTCCTTAAAGTTAGGCCTAATTATAAAGTTTTGAAATCTTCAATTGCAAAATATGATACATTTTACTGATCTAATATTTCTGATAAAGTTTTGATAGAAGATGATATGATATGGCGAATACCAATCTACATGCCACCTTATTCCAATATATCCTATCTAATACTATATTAGGCATCGATGATGAGGTTGACAATGCTAAATTAATATAAATCCATCATTCATTAGAGTTCATGTCTTATGTGTATGCGAATTAATGCATATGTATGTATTAATGTCTATGCATACTTTGTAGGCCGACCATTAATTGAGTGAACAATACCTAAACCTCAAGATACCCAGAAGAATGCATCGATACCTATAAAAGTTTATACATCAATATATGTATTTGCATGAATGGTATACCTGAAGTTGTGATTCGAGGAAGGCAAGAATGGTCCCCGGGATGATCCCTCTTATTCCTCCTCCATCAATACTAAGAATGGTAATTAGCTTCCCATAAGTTGGGGGTTGTATTTGAAGGAATGGTAGGGATTTTGATTGCTCCATTAAGAAGTTAAATTGAAAAGAGGAAGTTAAAAGTGTATAATGTGATCTATACTCTAAACCCAAAACCAGACAACAATGGAGAGAGTGAGAGAGAGAGAGAGATTAATTATAATTCCTCAAAAGTTGTGATGATGTTTGTTTGATTATGCATGGAGAAGCAGTTATATATATAGCCATATATTGAGATGAAGAAGGAACCTTCTATGCTTCTTCATGGAAGTCTTGAAAATTTCTCTTCCAATCTTGGAACAATTGCTCTTCACTGTAGCCGAAGTTGAACAAGTCCAACAACGTACCATTTCAAAATGGGTCGTGCTGGAGTAACATTGAAATTGACATCCTTTGGGATATTGGTGTGCATATAACCATAAATGCTTCTCACTCGTATCTCGATGAAAAGCATGTATGGTTCTATGGAAACATCAATGTCAGCAATGTCCCAATTTCAATGTTACTTCAGTATTTTCCTGTCAAAATTGTTGTTTTAATTACTGAAGATGACAAGAGAAGATGTTAATTTCTTAGGTGAGAATTTCTGTTCATTTCTTAGATGTTAACTCTTCAAAATTATCCATATTAAGAGACTAATTATATGAGTAGATGATGAGTGGCCTGATCCTGTACTTTCAGTTGTTGGATGACAACCATACTCCATCATAAATTAGAAATAGGAATGTTAATACCCATGCAAAACTTGGCGGTAATAATAGTGATTTTTATTTATTTTTCATTCCAAATACCTTTCAAAAAGTTGAATTATTAAATAAAATTTTAGAATAAAAATCAAAATTTCACCTTTAATTCATCAACAAAAAGGATCTTAACTTTTGGTAAGGGTACACCTAATCTGGCATTTTGCATTATTTGAGAAAATTTAGTAATGCTTCTACTTGGTGACCAACTAAAAGAAAGACAAATTAAATAGTTTGGAAACATTCAACAAGATTGGTTACAATTCCAATTAAAAGAAATACTCAAGTTGAAGATTACTTGTAAAACAAAAAAAAAAGAAAAAAAAAAGAAGAAAAAACTGTTATTGGCACCCCAATTTTGTTTATTACTCCCCAATTTCTTAATCATTTATCACACCCCTATTAAATATTAAAACACACTCTTCAAGCATCATGAAGGTTTGACTCATATTATAATCTTAACGTTGCAAAACATTAATTATAACACTCATTCAAACAATTTCAGTAGTTGTTTACAATTTTGATTAGGCTCATATAAAATCCTAAACCCCTAAAATTGAAATCTAGAAAAAATAATAATAAGAGAGCTTCTATTGGCACTCCAACTTTTACTTATTCTCCACCATTCACTTCTTTTTTTTATTTTTAATTGTGGTGTACGTAATAAGTAAAATTTGGGGTTCCAATAGCAGCTCTTTAACGAAATTAAATCAGGACACTTCAATGGATTATTTATAATTTTAAACTA
This sequence comes from Akebia trifoliata, assembly GCF_017979445.1. Lineage (NCBI taxonomy): Eukaryota > Viridiplantae > Streptophyta > Magnoliopsida > Ranunculales > Lardizabalaceae > Akebia > Akebia trifoliata. The sequence goes on along the minus strand of NC_141378.1, from coordinate 11,152,880 downwards.
TAAAACAGTAAACTTTAGGTACCACCAAATATTAAAAATGGCCTGGAAGTTTCACTTAAAAAAATGAGTTTTTCTATAAATATATTTGATTTTTTTTGTTTTTTTGTTTTATTATTAATTTTTTTAATTCAGCTTGAAAGCATTGTAATCAACAAATTCATTTTTTGTAAAATTCTTTATGCAATTAAAGTATAACTTTTGCTCTTTTACTACGAATCAACTTACAGAACTGATGAAATTGTGCAAGGAAAATACCTAACCATATTAGAGATTAAGATAGGATAACCTAACAAATGCTTAATTTAAACAAGTTTTTAACCATTTTGTAAGTTAAAGGTAACACGGGTTATAGCACTTGCCTTCGTATCGGTAACACCAATTTACCATTATGAATTTAAAAAGGTCCTTATTGGACAAAAAAAATTTAATCGTCATTAATGAACTGACTCACTTTTAAAAGTGTAATGATTTTGTAATTCAACTTGACTGAGTAATTCAAAAACTCAACTGACCTGTACCCTGCGAGAATTGTAGATTTTTCCCATTGGGATACACAACTGCACATCCCCATAAAACATGTGCAGTTATGTATCCCGAGGGAAAAAATCTATGATATTGCACCTACTACGTCAGTGAGGTTTTGGGTTATCCGTCAAGTTGAGTTACAAAATCAGCACTCTTTTAAAATGCATAATCATCCTCCGAAATACTGGAAAAGAAAAGTAATAAAGAGTCTACATTTAATTGACAACACTTGCCATGTTTACGGTAGGTGACACCAATTTACAACATTTAAAGCTTGTTTGATTGTTCAAAATGATAGATTGAATGGTATGGTTATTCAATTACATTGATTTTTGTCCAGGAAACCTCTTCTAGATCAACATTTAATTGCTCTTAACAAAATGGCCCATTCTGAAGAAAATTAGTCGTCCTAAGAAGATCTGATTTTGAAGCGGGTAGACTGCATCAAAATTTTGAAGAAACGCGTTTTAGAATGCGTTTTTTCTTCCTAAGAAAGGGTCTCGTAGGGCACACAATAAAGTGTAATAAATACACGGTGAAAATTAGAATCTAATGGTATTTTGGTAAAAAAATAATTTTTTAAGGGTATTTGCAGAACAAAATTCATTAAGAAAAAGCAGAAAAGAAATGTAACGAAGAGTACATGTAATTAATATTTAGATGAAACCTATTTCCTAGAAAATTGCTTGGTTCAGAGGGACGCTGGAAGACAAGTCTTTCATGTTCCAATTGTTTCCAAACTGTATGACTAATGATTTAGATACGAAGAGGACTTTGACCCATAATAGTTGGAAAAAATCAAAGCAAGAAGATTTCTCCCATTATCATTATTAATTGAAAAAAAAAAGGGACTTTTCCAATCTCAGCCCACGGTGGAGGCCCTCCACCAAACAAACGGTTGAGATGCTAGCTAGGGATTTCCAGTAAAAGTGTCTACAGAAAAATCAGTACTAATCCTTAGAAGACAAGACTGATCCCAAGTAAATCTTTGTTCTTCCTCAACCCTAGGTTCAATAAGTGTTCTTAAAATAAATAAAAGTAAGAGGAGCCTCAATTCCACAGGAAATTTGTTGGGCAACCTCCTTATTATGTGTTTTGGAACTTAAAATACAATTATAAAGAGGGTATATGGGGGTGTGCGATATGTTAAATCAACCCAATGAACATTTTTTTGCCGTTAATGGAAGCTCAGACTCTAATGGAATATATGATGCCTACTTCTCCAATCGTGCATGACTAACACATCAAGTATGTTATTGTTTTCTCTAAATTGATGATGAGTTTTCCAAATCATATTCTTCAAAAAAAAAAAAAAATCTTTTGTTTTTTTCATGAAAGTTTTAATTTGATCTGAATTTAATTGGGTTCACAACTTCCTCTTGAAGAGAATGACTCTACTTGGTTGGGAGATTTCAAGGAGAAGAAAATGGGGAGAAAGAAATAGTGGTTGAATTTGGGGTCTTCAAAGAAACTAAACTAATTATTTTTTTAAGGTCATGCATCATTGGAACATTCGAGAAATTGTGAATTTCTCTTCTGAAAACCGATTACAGAAGTTGAAAAAACTCCAAACCCACCCTCTGATAACAACAATTTTGGAGTCTATGTCGAGGAAAGATTCCAATTTTTGGGAGATTTGTAGAAAATTCAACACCAAGGCGGTGTTATCTGATGATGAAGGATCAAATTGCGGCTCTATTTGATTATAGTGGTTTGGGGATGCGTCGAAAATTAAATTTATTAATCAAGCTTCTCAATACCTGACTTTTGAAGGGGAGATTGAAAATTTCATCGCCAAAATCTGTGTGATTAGAGCTTCTTGTTTGGTGTTGGAGCGGAGAAATTTGTGGAAGGCACTAAAGAACATTTTAAATTGGTCGAATAATCTAATTTGTCTAACACAATTATTAAATGGGTTGGGTTTGGGTTATGGGCGTCAACCCACCTAACCCATTTAGTTATGCTATCATTAACGTGTAATTCTAAATACATCAACAATTATTTAAGAATTTTTTCAATTACTCATTTTTTATAGAATTTCCTAGAACTTTTTAAAATATACATTTTTTTTTTTGTCAAATTCTTTAAAATATAAAGGGTGTTTATCTTAAAATTAATAAATGGTTAATCTTTAGTTTGGAAAAGAAAAAATACTTTTCTTAATAAGTTATTTATTTATATTTATATTTTTTTACTCCATTTTTTCATTAAAATCTGGAGGTATATAGTGTTTTATTCGTAATATTGACAAAATGACCCTCAGTAAGATTTAAGATCTCATCAAATAAGGTTATTATGTCTCATGTGATATGAAATATGCTTTGCTTTAGCCAATAATAATAGTACTAATAATAATAATAATATTTTTTTTGAAAGGTATAATAATAATAATAATATTGAAAAACATTTTCTTACGAAGTTGGTAAGCAAAATTTTCTGACCACATCACCTTATGATATCCAATAAACATCATCTAATACCACATAGTTGTAAAGGAAAATTTTTTATGAACTTTGAATATTTTTTCAAAAGAAGGTTATTTTTCACCATTGAACCAAGTTTACAGTTGTGTGACCTTATTTTTAGTAATGATATTTTATTTTTGATGGTGGAAATGAAACTTATATCTTCAAATAAATATTAGAATTTTATTAAATAGATTATATGGGTTGGGTAAATTTTCATAATACTCTTACCTCAACACGACACGAGCATGATCGAACCCGACCCATTGCCACCCCTCGACCCATTTACTTTGTTTTTTAGCAAAGCAAAAAAAATTTAAATTTACTGTAAGAGAATTGGATGCAACCGTATTATGATACATGATTTAGATTGTATCATTAGCAATGTATCTCACATCTATTTATAAAAGAAAGGTAGTGATGTAGAATACTCTATGTAACAATATCCATTGGAATGTTCACTTTGAATCGTGATAATCTGATGCCCCCCTCTGACATATTCCCCCTATACTCCCATCACAAAATCCTAGATCATTTGCCTCGAGATACACAATAAAAGATTTATGTTTTGCCTATCCCGAGGAAATTATCTATGATTTTGTAATGTGAGCGTATGTCAAAGAGGGGCATCAGAAAAGCATTATTCATTCTACATTAAGAAGTTTAATAAATTAGGATATTTATGTTAGACCAGTTTTCATATCTTGGTTAAGGTAATCTCTATAAATATCTTATTAGTGTTAATGTAATATTCATTTAAAAATTCTCAATAAAATCAAATTTCTTCAAAAATAATGGGATACAAATGTGGTACGCTACCAATGTGTGATTGAATTGGACTGATTGCTGTTAGTGAATGTTTTTAAGGGATCAAGAGATCCTTGGATGCTTGAGAACTGGATACAGAGGATAATGAGTGCATTGGTTAGGTTTCTTAGATAGTTCAACACACACGGAGAGAAGCAAAGTCAATGGCTGATTCCCTAACAAATTACATAATCAGAACTCATGTTTTGTCAAGTTTTGAAGATTCTAATAGTCCCCACCTCCTCCCTAATTGCTATAAAATCTTTTAAGGGGGATGAACTTAATCTTCCCTGCTTCAGAATTGTAAATTACGAGTGAAAGATCCTTTGTACATTATTCTTGGTTAATATATAATATAAAAAAAACATATACAACTAGTGTTTACTAGAAAAAAGACTTTAGACATCACTTTTTAAAAGATGTCTGTAAGAAAAGGTGATGTCTATTCTTTGGATGAAAAAGTGCATGTCAAAGGTAGTTTTTAGAGACTGATTTTTTTCAAAATCATTGTTTAAACTCCCGCACTTTTTTGCGTGACCCCTCTACCTACGAAAAATGCACTTTAGATTTAAGTTTTGGTGTTTATTTAAAAGATAGTGATGTCTAAAGTCTTATTTGTAGTAGATTCTGACAAAATGCACATAATTTTCTTGAAAATTAAATAAAATCATTTTAAAATAAAAGGATAATGAGTTATTCACCCTTACGTACTTGAAAGAACATGATTGTGAAAAAAAAAATTACATAATAATACCTTATTACACACACATTATCAAATAGAGTACAATACTATCAAGATCAATTAGGCTCATAATCCAATTTTTCTCCAAAGAATCCAGCAATGATCCCCAGTCATTCACAAATAGATCTTGTAAACTCGTATTATTTGATAGATTTGGTGTATGGTGATCTTGCCTCCCGAAGTCTCCTTTCTTCTGAAAGTAGTTTTGCAAACCTACAAAGTTTGGAAAAAGAAAGTACATAATTATAAATGAGATGTAAAACGCATGGTTTAAAAAGTATTCCTCCCACCATTGCGTCATTATGGCTTCAATCTCATTATATTATTTGATATATAATAATAAATTTATATGGCCATTTTATTATTTATAACTTCCATTTATAAGGAATTCCAAGAGTGAAAGTTTTGAAACTTTTTATTTTATTTTAAATATGAATGTCATGGCACTTCAAATTAATTTTTATATTTAATGTTATTTGACATATTGAGGGATCCCAACATTTACATCTTTATATAATGAAAGTGGATTATTTGTGATGTTGATCATTTTGGTTTTTTTTTTTTTTGGCTTTCTAAAAGCACCTCAAGATTATTAAATTTCTTTATCGTAACTAAACATACCTAGCTTGTAAATCCATTTTTCTATTTTAAAAATAATTTTAATTTTATGGATTTTATAAAACATTAGAAATTTTAAAATGTAAGTTGATCTGTGTTAAAATAACATATAAAGGAAAGAAAAAAATAGCTCCTCCTATGATGGAAAAAAAAAATTCCTCTTATAAAATAAAAATATCAATAAAATATAAATATTGAAAAAAAAAATCATATTTTCCAAATTGATGTAGTTTTTGACCATAATCACATGCACTGCCCTCTTGGAAAGTCCTACGTGCAACTGGTTGAGTCGAGGGTCAATCGGACCCTAGAGGATGACCCCAAGGAAAAAGAGACGTGCTGAAGTGACTTCAAGCTGGATCCTCATATTGCACTTCTTGACATGAAATTGGATAGGAACTATAAATGTTTTTTCACTCGTATCTCGATGAAAAGCATCTATTGTTCGCATACACTTCCATGCCAAGAAGTGCAATATGAGGTTCTAGCCTAAGATCACTTTAGCATAACTCTATTGCTCAAGGTTAAGAGAGTAGTTAAGAACATTTCCTGGGTCACAGATCTCGATGTTTTATTATTATTATTATTATTTTGCAAAACAAGCAAAAAGAATCTATTAATAAAACATACTTTATAATTAATGTGGTGGTCTTGATGTAATTCTATAATGTACACCTAAGAGTGGTAAGAAAGTTGATTTTCACCTTTTTAGAGCCTCCTCGTTGGTGCCACCATTTTCTACTGGTTCAGAGATACCTGTCTCCAAGTTCACCCTTGAAACTGGTTTCTTCAACAAGTTTTCGCCAACTTGCACAAGATTATCTAAGTTTTTCTTCGTAGAGACATCAACAGATGATACGGTCCCACTAAGCGTGTCATCCTGATTTACCATTTCGTACATAATGATCAGCGATTCATAGAGGTCAAGCTCATTGAATTCCAAAAAAGAGAAATATAGCAAATCAAGTGTGGCATATTGCTAGCAATTTTCATGTAAATATTAAAAAGAATATAGTAGTCAAGTAATTTTTGCAAAATAATGTATTAATGCTTTGTGTTCACTCGACTGTTTAGAAACGTTACTTTTTTTCCCCTTGAAAATAACATCCATTATGGTGCATTTTCCTATTCAAGTTCTTGTTCTTTATATTTGAAGGTTGAAGAAATTAGTCTTGAGTATGAAAATTAGGGCATTTTTATTATAAAAAAAAAAAATCTTAGAGGTTGAATATGACTTGTTTTGGGAAGAGAAATCAAGGGTTTTTTTATTTCGGATGAAGCCGAGGGTAATGAAGTCATTTAACATTATAGTTTATTGTAGAAAACTGAGGTCAAAGGGGGGCAAGTACGCATTTTGGTGAATACTTGAGGTAGCTTGTGTTTTAAAACAGATTACATGAGCCCTTAACTTGGGACTCCTCTCATAGATTAATAAGAAATGGCCTACAAATGCCACTTTCTTCAACCTCTAACCAACAACCTCTGTTCCCTCAAAACCAGTCATCTTCAGGCTCTTAGACATTATTATTAACTATAGTTTGCCCTCCCTTAAAGAAAATCCTGGCTCTGCCCTTTTATAAGATGATTTACCAAAATAAGTTTAAAATTAATAGATCTTATGCTTTTGAAAGTAGTGTCATATACGAATGTATTTTAAGCTTCAAAATTTTAAAAATAAAGGTATTTTAATAATAAAAAATTCAAACCCTCGTTGGGATCATAATAAACATATCAACCATGGGCATCAATAGCAATTTTAATAAACATGTAATGATGATTACCTGAATTCTCAAGTAGTTATCTTCAGAGTGAAGGGCTTTAAAAACCACACAAATATGGAAATCAACCATGTCTGCACTTGCTTGAGTAAACACATCAACTAATGGAGTGGAACCATTACTACGTAACCACCCCAAAACTCCCCATTTGGCAGCCATCTTCGAACTATATTGTTGTTCTATCTTCGGGGTGCCTGTCCCTATGGAGATGACAAGAAATCGTCCATAGTCCATGGGTTTAATTGGGAAGAAATCAGGATGATTATTGAAAGCTTGCTTAGTTACTTCACTAATAGCTACCAAAGCCTGAAATCATGTTGTATTGATCTGAATTAGTATTGACTTTAGCCTTTAATTAACTAGTTCAATTTAGATTGTTTCAAAATTTAGATTATGAATTTACCGGGTTATTAGCAACTACACCACCATCGATGAGGTTAAATTCTTGTATATTTCCTTCTTTATTTTGGGTTTGAAAGTAATGGGCAGGAAGATAAGTTGGCGCGGCCGAGGTGCCAATGCAAATGTCGGATAGTTGAGCATCCATGGTTGGAGAGTTCTTCACCTGCACAAGGAAAATGTCAAATTGATGAGCTTGTTCACAACTACATATATTTTAGGACCAAAAAATCCTCCACATATATAAGTTGCTTATATAGGGAAAAACATATTGGTCAAAGTCCAATGACCAGATCATAACATGTAATTATGGTCAACAAAACGTGAGTTCTCACAAAGAAAAAATAAATACAAACATATATATATATATATATGGGGACGATTCAGCAGCCCTAAAATTTGCCAAGTTTGGTGCCAAACATTTTTCAAAATATGGGTTAGAAGCTTTAGAATGAGCTGATTTTTTGTGAGGATGATCTCTATGATGAGGATATCATCCTCACCAAGAATCAGCCTATTCCAAAACTTCTAACCCCATCAAAAGTGATTTACAAAAATTGGATGGTCCACAATTCTTCATCTTATAAATTAGGGTTAGAAGTTTCAAAATGAGCTGATTTTTTGTGAGGATGATTTCTTCACCGTAGAGATAATTCTCACAAAAAATCAGCATATTCCAAAACTTCTAACCCCATCAAAAGTGATTTACAAAAAATGTTTGGCACCAAATTTGGCAAACTTTAGGGCTGCCGAACTGCTCACATACATATATATATATATATATATATATTATATATATATATATATATATATATATATATATATATATGGGTCCCGTTGGGCACCCTAAGTTTTACCACACACTTTAACAAACGCATTTTGTCCTACATGGGTTAGAAATTTCAAAATGGGCTGATTTTTGGTGAGGATGATCTCTATAGTGAGGAGATCATCCTCACTCATTCCAAAACTTCTAACCCCATCAAAAATGATTTATAAAAAATAGACGGTCCACGATTTTTCAATTTGTAAACATGGGGCTAAACATTTCGGAATGGGCTGATTTTTGGGGAGGATGATCTTCTAATCATAGAGATCATCCTCACCAAAAATCAGCCCATTCCAAAACTTCTAACCCATGTAGGACAAAAAACGTTTGTTAAAGTGTGTGGTAAAACTTAGGTTGCTGAACATTTCCATATATATATATATATATATATATATATATATAAATTGACCGAGAGGGAGAGACCAACCTGATAGGAGGAGAAGATGGTTGGTTGAAGTCGCTTGATGTCAAAGGTAGGAATAATGACATTAGTCAAGGCCTGGTGCAGCTGTGAATTACCTAAATTGTCCCTTATAAGCTTCTGAAGATATTTTCCATTATATTTTGGTCCCATTACTGATTTCAACATCTTCATCATTGGACCAAACATCCCCCTTTTATTGCAGAAAGAATAAAATTAATTAGTACCTTCGTCAAATTAAAAATGGAAAAAAAATTATCCATTATTGTCGTCCTGATCAGCAGTACCTCTTTTGTGGAAAAATTTTAGAGCTGTTTTTAAGGTAGAAGGGCACGATATCTTTGGCGGCGTAGAGAGGACGATTGTTTTCATCTGGTGCAGTCAACATTGCAGTCACTAGACCACCTGTGCTTGTCCCTGCAATTACATCGAAGTAATCCGCTAACCTCGCATCCTTTACATTTAATTAGGTGGACGAAGAAGTATGACAAAAGAAATTTTTTTTAGTCAAAAGTCATAGTGAAATTGCTTGGTCCAGAGGGATATAGAAAACTATTGTTTCCTGTTGTGCATTTAATGGATCCCTATTAAAGCTTGTTTGATTGCTCAAAATAATTGATCCATGGTATGATTATTAATTCAATCACATTGATTTTGGCCTGGAAAAATCTTCTGGATCAACATTTAGTTGTTGTTAATGAGCCGGCCTAATTTGAAAAAAGAAAAAGAAAATAGTCATCCTAAGAAATAGAAGAAAAGAAATGTAAGAGAGCAACTATTGGCACCCCAACCTTTACTTATTACAACCTAATTTCTTAAATTATTTATCACTCTCCCAATTACAGATTAAAACATACTCTTATAACATTACTAAGGTTTGGCTCAAAGTATAGTCTCAACATTACAAAACATTGTAATATTCGTTCAAACAATTTCAATAGTTATTTACAATTATGATTAGGCTCATATAAAATCCTAAACAAAAGAAAAAAAGTAATCTTGCAAAGACGAGAGAGCTTCACTACAAAATTTTAGATTTTTAGCAGGGGTCAAAAATTTATTTTTGGGCATTTAATCCTAAAAAATAACTAAAAAGTTTATAAATCCTAAAAAATTTATTTTTTTACAAAAATTTTCGTTATTTATTTTTATTTTTTTAACAAAGACATATTGTGTAGAATTTCATTTTCCTGTAACGTATAGTGGCGCTTATTTTGGCTGCCACGAAAAATTTGTCACTAAAGATTGATATTTTTGTAGTGCTTCTATTGACACCCTAACTTTTACATATTCTCAATCATTAACTTATTTTCTTTATTTTTAATTGAGTGTAATAAATAAAAGTTCAAGTGCCAATAACAAAACTCTAAAGTAATTATAAAGGGTCAATTAGGTGGACTAGAATTATGACAAAAGAACAAATTTTTAGTCAAAAGTCATAATGAAATTGCTTGGTCTAGAGGGACGTACAAGACAATTGTTTCATGTTCCATCTGTTTCCAAGTAGTACGACTAATGATCTATGGATGTATGACGAGTACTTTGACCTATAAAAGTTGAAAAATAAATAGCCATACGTGAAGACTTGATCCCTGAAAATAGGAAAAAAAAACCAAATTCATGCAACAGAAAATTTGACCCATTAATCTCATTACTAATTGAAAAACACAGGACTTTTCTAATTTCAACCGACGGTTGAGATGTTAGACATCTCATTTTTGGTATCCCTCTTATTTATCGATTCTTCAAGGCGGTCAATCACCAAGAACTCCAAAATGAGTTGAAAACTATTGTAAATATTTCAAGATGAACATTAAACTATTATACACTCTAAGAAAAATATATAAACTATCACATGCTATGAAATGAACTAAAATTACAATAACTAGAAGAAAGTGAATGAGTAAGAGATAATAAATTATCTAAATACCCCTAGAGCCTCATCCTATCAGAAAACACTTTAAACAATTTTGATTCGCATCCTAAGACATAGAAACCTTTTAGTCCAGATAAAAATAGGTCAATTGTAGAAAACGGTGAGCTCAATCCCTGAAAATTCTAAGGTGTGAGCAAATTATCAAAATTTGACAAAAAAAAAAAAAAAAAAAGATAATCAGGAGAGTGCATGACAAAAAATCTAGGCTACTCTCCATAAAAATCTATGACATAGGTAAAATTACTTTCATACCTCTACGACACTACTCGATAAAAAAAGACTTCAAACAACCTCGAATTTTTCCATGTGACCTACAAACCTCTAGTTGTCCATTTATTTCTATTTGTTTTTTAATCAAATTGGATTTAAAATCTTTTTTATTTTATAATTTGAGTTGACTCACTTTTTTTGGGTGACATAGGCCTTGCATGGAAAATCAATTTGTTTTGTGATTAATTCAATGTGTCAACTCACTGATTTTGATGACATTGAGTCAACTCACTAACTTTTGCATTGCATAAAAATTGATTTTTTAAGAAAAATAAAATGAGACAACTCCCTTTTTTTTTTTTTTTTCATCTTATAAGAATTGATTGTTTCAAGAAAAACAAGACAAGTTGATTCATTGTTTTTTAGAACATTATATTGTACAAAGGTTGACTTATTTCAAAATGTACATTTTGAGTCGACTCACTAGTTTTTGGGGAGTTGTTTTGGGTGTTTATATATGACTTTTACATTATTTTCATAATTTTGACATTTCATAATCAATTCCTTATCGAGATCATTTTGCATGAAAATCAAATGCTAAGTATGTGAAACCTCAAGGGTCGTCTAATAGATTAAGATTTTGCATGTGAACATTGTGATTAATCTTTGATGTTTTAATATCCCATGCATTATCAAAATGATTTGGAATTGCAACCCAAGCTCATCATAGAATTTTTGGATAATCAACATACATAGACCGAACCAGAGATTGAATTGGCCCTCAATGACATCATGATGATTGGAATTATTTCCCTCTAAGATATCATTATGACTGTAATCCTCTTAGATAGACCACAAGTTAGTCAATAGATCTTAGTAGTGACTGACTCTCGAGTAAGGTAGAATCAGTGCCTAACACCTGGCTTTCGTAACTTGACCCATGTACCAAGAATCTCAAACATGGACTGATATAAATCCAATTCGAAGTCATTCTTTGGTTCCTAGACCAAGAACTAAGTGGAAACTCTCAATATCATTCTTTGAGGGTCCTCGCTTGATGTGATGCCTTCACTGATCAATTGCAAATCCCAACCCTAGGTTGAGATTAGTGTTGTTTTCCAAGGAGAGAGAGGTTTTTTTTTTTTTTTTTTTTTGAGCGGTGGGAGGAGGGGTGGTTTCTAGGCAAGCAGTTGGAAATATATTGAATCAAACTAAAACTAAAATGATAAAAGAGGCACAATGTGAAAAAAAACCCAAATTTGAGGGCTTTGGAAAATTCGACGGACCAAAAGGTCGAATTGGTGTCGAATTTTTCATTGTCAAAATTTTTTTTCATCAGGCTGAAACTGTCAAATTAATGAAGGATGAGAGAAATTCGACAGCTCTAAGCCATCAAATCTAGAAACATCAAGAATTTTGACGATCCTAGACCGACAAAATCCAGTTTCTAAAATTCGTGGGCCTTGGCCTGTCAAATTTTTATGTCGAATTTTTCAGTTTTCACGTAGTGAGGGTATACCCCTTACACAATTATCTAGTGGGATCTAATGCAAGTATATAATATCAACCTAATGAACTTTTTTAGTCGTTAATGGAAGTTCAAACTCTAATAGAAATTTTGTTTATGATGTCTGCCTCTCGAAGCATGCACAACTTACTCATCGGCCATCTTGTTGCTTTCTCTTATTAGATGACAAGTTTTCCAAATCATATTATTTGAAAAATCTCTAGCTTCTTTTCATAAAAGTGTTAATTTTGATCTGAATAGGATTTGGCAAAATTTTGGGGCAGGAAAAATTCATTTATTATTTGAGCTGTCATTTGAAAAAGCCCTTTAAAATTTTGAGCAAAAAATAATTGCAAAATATAAATACATATAATTTTTTTTTTGAATAATGATGAATGCACGCGGTTGACGTTGCAAGGGCACAGAACCACACATCTTTTGTGTGTATCCCGAGGAAAAATATCTATGGTTTTGTGCCCTTACCACATCAACAGCATACCAAGACCACGGGCATTCATCCCGACTCCTTTTTTTTTTTGGGGGGGGGGGGGGGGAATAATTTATGAGCAATAGATGAATTATTGGGTTTTTGAAATTTTGTGAATTATTATGACTACATTTTTTATTTTTTCTCCAAATGAAAAACTATTATCTTATCCATGAAAAAATGAAAAACTATTATCTAATCCATGAAAAAATGAAAAACTATTGTCTAATCCATGAAAAATTCGTGAACTTGTTATTAGCCTAGACTTGGGAAAAAGGAAGCGGGAAGCTCATCAACTCCGAACACAATTTAAAAACTGCCGAGCCATCTCCAAAATTAGTTTACTTGACTCAACTAAATTTTGAGATGACTCGTTATTAAGAGTCAATTAGGTCAATTTGTTGAGTGGATTCGAGTACTCATTGATTAATGACTCGCTCACCATTTGGGGACACAATCTTGTTGTTGATGGATCTTCTCTTTCTCTTCAAGGTGTTTCAATGCTCATGTCAGTTTCATACTTGTTATTTCTCCTCTCTTCTAAAACGTATTTCACATCAAAACTCAGCAATCTAAATCAAACTAATTAACAATCAAATTTCATTCATAATCGATTCTTTTTTATATTTTTTTAATGAAAAACATACAAAAATTTTGGCCAATCCTTCACCATTCGTCCAATTAGACATCAACAGATTGCCCGATTGGAAGTCATTTGATCCTCCTCGGTTAACTTGATCCCTGACCCCTATAGGAAACATGCCCAAACCCCTCCCAATCAAATTCAATTTGATATTCGGATTTCGAAACCCCTCAATGATTAGAAATCTTGTTTGATAAGCTCTAGGCTTAAAGGCCTAGTTATAGAAAAATTGGACCCAGGCCAAGACAAAGCCAAAGTTTTTTCCTCTTGAGAAAGGGTCTTGTAGAGCACACGTTAAAGTGTAATAAATACACTACGGAAATTAGAATTTGAGGGTTTTTTTAGTAAAAATAAAATTTAAGGGCATTTGCGGAACAAAATCCCCTAAGAAATAGTATAAAAGAAATGTAACGAAGAGTACATGTAATTAATATTTAGATGAAACCCATTTCCACGAAAATTAGGCATACAAAGAAATAGGAGGAAAAAAAGTAATAAAGGATCCACATTTAATGGGTTTTGGTAACATGTACCCTATGGGCACATGTTAAAGTGCAATAAATATACTTGAGAAATTAAATTTTGTGTTGAAAATACCCTTAAATAAATATTTTTTAATTAAAATACTCCAAATACTTATTTTCAATTATAGTTAGTAAATTCGTGATTGATTCGAAAATTAGACAAATAATACTCTTCCCGATCAAAATTGTTATTGATTTCAAAGATTCGAATTAATTTGCAGATCTTTAAATCCCAACGACTAGATCGCGATTTGTTTGTATATTTCGGAAGTATTTTAATAAAATACTTCGTATTTCTCAATTCTCACTTCAAAACTCAAGAGAAGGAAAAAAAAAATTCCTAAGTTGAAAATCGCCCCTACCTACCCACCGTGGAGTTTACTTGTTCGCCACCGTGGGATATGATAATTTTGACATTAATTAATATATCAAGTTTTATACTTTTCATTTACATTGATTATTATATGGATTAAAACTAAATCTTTAATTGCGAATATATATTTTATTGGATGAATATGATCGTGGATTGTTTACTTAAGATATTTTTAATTTATAATTAGATTAAGTATTGATAATTTGATTAGTAGATTAAAATTGTTAGGTCATACCATATGTTACATATATCCAAAGTTTTAAAAATTATTGGATCCAAATCATTTTTGAACTATTTTTGTATTATATTTTACCGTTCTACATTTTTTCCGTCAAATTTTCGAGCAAATCGATGCATCGTTACTCCAAATAGTATTCATTTTATTTTTGTACCATTTTTTCCTGTCCACGAATTGCTAATTATGTTCCCAACGTGTATTTATTGCACTTTTGGGGCACACATTAAAAGACCGACATTTAATTGATAGTTTAGGTGGAATTATGACAAAAGTCAAAAGTCATAGAAAATTGCTTCGTCCAAAGGGACGTTGGAAGACAAGTCTTCCAATTGTTTCCAAACAGTCTGACTAATGATCTAGCTACGATGAGGACTTTGCCTCACAATAAGAGGAAAAAATCAAAGCAAGAAGATTTCTCCCATTATCATTATTAATTGGAAAAAAAAAAAAAAAAGGACTTTTCCAATCTCAACCCACTGTAGAGGCCCTTCATCAAACAAACGGTTGAGATGCTAGCTTGGGATTTCCAGTAAAAGTATCTATAGAAAAATCAGTACTAATCCCTAGAAGACAATACTGATCCCAAGTAAATCTTAGTTTTTCCTCGAACCTGGGTTCAGATAAGTGTTCTTTAAAATAAATAAAAGTAAGAGGAGCCTCAATTCCACAGGAAATTTGTTGGGCAACCTGCTTATTATGTGTTTTGGGATTTTATTATTATTTTGTGTGTGTTGGTGTGCGTGTGTGTGTGTGTGTGTTAGGTTCTAATGGAAGGATTATACGTAAAATCAACCCAATGAACATTTTTTGCCGTTGACTTCTCAAATCGTGCATGACTAACACATCAGCCATGTTATTGTTTTTCTCTAAATTGATGATGAGTTTTCCAAATCACATTCTTCAACCCAAAAAAAATATATATATTTAGTTTTTTTCATAAGAGTTTTAATTTGATCTGAATTTAATTGGGTTCACAACATTCCCATGAAGAGAATGACTCTACTTGGTTGGGAGATTTCAAGGAGGTGGATTATTCTTCTGATGTAGGAAGTGTGAGATAGAAAAAGAAGAAAATGGGGAGAAAGAAATCGTGGTTGAATTTGGGTTCTTCAAAGAAACTAATCTAATTATTTTTTTAATGTCATGCATCATTTGGAACATTCGAGAAATTGTGAATTTCTCTTCCGATAACCGATTACAGAAGTTGAAAAACTCCAAACCCTCTGATTACAACAATTTTGGAGCCTATGTCGAGGAAAGATTCCAATTTTTGGGAGATTTGTAGAAAATTCAACCCCAAGGCGACGTTATCTGATGATGAAGGATCAAATTGCGTGTCTCTATTTGATTATGGTGGTTCGGGGATGCGTTGAAAATTAAATTTCTTAATCGAGCTACTCAATATCTGACTTTCGAAGGGAAGATTGAAAATTTCTTCGCCAAAATCTGTGTGATTAGAGCTTCTTGTTTGGTGTTGGAGCAGAGAAATTTGTGGAAGGCACTGAAGAACATTCTAAATTCGTCGGATAATCTAATGGTGGTGGGTGACTTTAATGCAATTCTTCGTCATGATAAGAAGAAAGCTGGCAATCTTCCTAATTCAAAATCGATGGAGGACTTTGGCATCTTTGTGGGTGATTTGGGTTTGGTGGATGTTGTTTTTTCAAGCTCAAGATTTACTTGGTGTAACAACAAACATGGAAGGGAAAGCATTTGGAGGAGATTAGATAGAGTTTCATTCTCCCCATTGAGAATTACTATTTAAGGATCTTTGGTGGTGGTTCATCTTCCTCAGTCTATCTTCTGACCATTTTCCCCTTACATATTCAATTCTCAAACTCCACTCGGGTCCAAAGTAATTTAGATGTCTTGAGTTATAGGCGGAGTGGATTGATTTCCTTAATTGGTAAGAGAATTTTCGGAACTTGAGATAGAAGGGCCCTTTTAAGGGTGGCAATCAAAACATGACTCACAAACACAACATGAAAATAAAACGAAATTAGTGGGTTTGAGGCATAATAGTACTATCAACTCGTCTAACACGATTATTAAATAGGTTGGGTTTGGGTTGTGAGCGTCAACCCATCAAACCTGTTTAGTTATTCTATCATTAAAGTGTAATTTTAAATATATCAACAATTATTTAAGAATTTTTTAAAATACTCAATTTTTTTTTATAGAATTCCCTAGAACTTTTTCAAATATACATTTTTTTTTGTCAAATTCTTTAAAATATAAAGAGTGTTTATCTTAAAATTAATAAATAGTTAATCTTTAGTTTGGAAAAGAAAAAATACTTTTCTTAATAAGTTATTTATTTTTATTTTTATTTTTTTACTCCATTTTTTTATTAAATTCTGGAGTTATATAGTGTATTATTCCTAATATTGGCAAAATGACCCTTAGTAAGATTTAAGATCTCACCACGACACGAACATGATCGAACTCGACCATTGCCACCCCTCAACCCATTTACTTTTTTTTTTTTTTTTTTTTTGCAAAGTTAAAAAAACTAAAATTTACTGTTAGAGAATTGGATGCAACCGTATTATGATACATGATTTAGATTGTATCATTAGCAATGTATCTCACATCGATCTCATCATAAAAGGAAGGTAGTGATGGAGAATACTATATGTAACAATATCAATTGGAAGATTCACTTTGAATCGTGATAATCTGATGCCCCCCTCTAACATATTCCCCCCTATGCTCTCATCACAAAACCATAGATCATTTGTCTCGAGATACACAAGAAAAAGATTTATGCTCTACTTATCCCGAGGAAATTATCTACGATTTTGTGATGTGGACATATGTCAGAGAGGGGCATCAAAAAAATCATTATTCATTCTACATTAAGAAGTTTAATAAATTAGAATATTTATGTTAGACCAGTTTCCATATCTTGGTAAGGTAATCTCTATACATATCTTACTACTGTTAATGTAATATTCATCTAAAAATTCTCAATAAAATCAGATTTCTTCAAAAATAGTGGGATAAAGATGTGGTACGCTACCAATGTGTGATTGAATTGGATTCATTGCTGTTATTGAATGGTTTTAAGGGATCAAGAGATCCTTGGATGCTTGAGAACTTGATGCAGAGGATAATGAGTGCATTGGTTATGTTTCTTAGATAGTTCAACACACATGGAGAGAAGCAAATTTAGTGACAGATTTCCTAACAAATTATATAATCAGAAATCATGCTTTGCCAAGTTTTGAAGATTCTAATAGTCCCGACCTCCTCCCTAAATGCTATAAAATCTTTCAAGGGGGATGAATTTAATCTTCCCTGCTTTAGAATTGTAAATTACGAGTGAAAGATCCTTTGTACATTATTTTTAGTTAATATATATATATATATATATAAAACATATACAACTGGTGTTTACTAGAAAAAGACTTTAGACATCATTTTTTTAAAGATGTCTTTAAGAAAAGGTGATGTCTATTCTTTGGATGAAAAAGTGCATGTCAAAGGCGGTTTTTAGATATTGATTTTTTTCAAAATCATTGTTTAAAGTCCCGGACTTTTTTGCGTGATCCCTCTTACCACGAAAAATGCACTTCAGATTTAAGTTTTGATGTTTATTTAAAAGATAGTGATGTCTAAAGTCTTATTTGTAGTAGATTCTGACAAAATGCACATAATTTTCTTGAAAATTAAATAAAATCATTTTAAAATAAAAGGATAATGAGTTATTCACCCTTACGTACTTGAAAGAACATGATTGTGAAAAAAAAAATTACATAATAATACCTTACACACACATTATCAAATAGAGTACAACACTATCAAGATCAATTACGCTCGTAATCCAAGTTTTCTCCAAAGAATCCAAGCATTGATCCCCAATCATTCATATATAGATCTTGTAAACTCTTATTATTTGATAGATTTGGTGTTTGGTGATCTTGCCTCCCGAAGTCTCCTTTCTTCTGAAAGTAATTTTGCAAACCTACAAAGTTTGGAAAAAGAAAGTACACAATTACAAATGAGATGTAAAAGGCATGGTTTAAAAAGTATTCCTAGCACCATTGCGTCATTATGGCTTCAATCTCATTATATTATTTGATGTATATGGCCATTTTATTATTTATAACTTCCATTTATAAGGAATTCCAAAAGTGAAAGTTTTGAAACTTTTTATTTTATTTTAAATATGAATGTCATGGCACTTCAAATTAATTTTTATATTTAATGTTATTTGACATATTGAGGGATCCCAACATTTACATCTTTATATAATGAAAATGGATTATTTGTGATGTTGATCATTTTGGTTAATTATTTTTTTCTTTCTAAAAGCATCTCAATATTATTAAATTTCTTTATCGTAACTAATCATATCTAGCTTGTAAATCCATTTTTCTATTTTAAAAATAATCTTACTTCTATGGATTTTATCAAATATTAGAAATTTTAAAATGTAAGTTGATTTGTGTTAAAATAACATATAAAGGAAAGAAAAAAGATAGCTCCTCCTATGAAGGGAAAAAAAAATTCCTACTATTAAATAATAATATCAATAAAATATAAATATTGAAAAAAAAAATCATATTTTCCAAATTGATAAGTTTTCGACCATAATCACATGCACTGTCCTTTTCAAAGTCCTACGTGCAACTGGTTGAGTCGAGGGTCAACCAGACCCAGGAGGATGGCCCCAATGAATTAAAATATTAAAAAGAGTCGTGCTCGAGTGACCTCAAGCTGGATCCTCATATCGCACTTCTTGACATGAACTTGGATAGGAACAATAGATGTTTTTCACTCGTATCTTGATGAAAAGCATCTATGGTTCCCCTACACTTTCATGCCAAGAAGTGCGATATGAGGTTCTAGCCTGAGGCCACTTTAACATTATTCTATTGCTCAAGGTTAAGAGAGTAGTTAAGAACATTTCCTGGGTTGTAGATCTCGATGTTTTTTATTATTATTATTATTTTGCTAAACAAGCAAGAAGAATCTATTAATAAAACATAGTTTATAACTAATGTGATGGTCTTGATGTAATTCTATAATATACACCTAAGAGTGGTAAGAAAGTTGATTTTCACCTTTTTAAAGCCTCCTCGTTGGTGCCACCATTTTCTATAGGTTCAAAGATACCTGTCTCCAAGTTCACCCTCGAAACTGGTTTCTTCAACAAGTTTTCACCAACTTGCACAAGATTATCCAAGTTTTTCTTCGTAGAAACATCAACAGATGATACGGTCCCACTAAGTGTGTCGTCCTGGTTTACCATTTCATACATAACAATCAGCTATTCATAGAGGTCAAGCTCATTGAATTCCAAAAAAGAGAAATATAGAAAATCAACTGTAGCATATTGCTAGCAATTTTCATGTAAATATTAAAAAGAATATAGTGGTCAAGTAATTTTTGCAAAATAATGTATTAATGCTTTGTGTTCACTCCACTGTTTTACAAACGTTACTTTTTCCCCCTTGAAAATAACATCCATTATAGTGCATTTTCCTATTCAAGTTCTTGTTCTTTATATTTGAAGGTTAAAGAAATTAGTCTTGAGTTTGAAAATTAAGGCATTTTTAAAAAAAAATAATAATAATAATCTTAGAGGTTGAATATGGCTTGTTTTGGGAAGAGAAATCAAGGGTTTTTTGATTTCAGATGAAGCCGAGGGTAATGAAGTCGTTTAACATTATAGTCTATTGTAGAAAACTGAGGTCAAAGGGGGGCAAGTAGGCATTTTGGTGAATACGTGAGGTAGCTTATGTTTTTAAACTGATGACATGAGCCCTTAACTTGCGACTCCTCTCATAGATTAATGAGAAATGGCCTACAAATGCCGTTTTCTTCAACTTCTAACCAAAAACCTTTGTTCCCTCAAAACCAGCCATCTTCGAGCTCTTCGACATTATTATTAACTATAGTTTGCCCTCCCTTAAAGAAAATCCTGGCTCTGCCCTTTTATAAGATGATTTACCATAATAAGTTTAAAATTAATAGATCTAATGCTTTTGAAAGTAGTGTCATATATGAATGTATTTCAAGCTTCAAAATTTTAAAAATAAAGGCATTTTAATAATAAAAAATTCACTATAATAGCATAACATATGATGGTTTAGAATTTTAAAATTTTAAGTTTAAAACTTCAAACCCTCGTTGGGATCGTAATAAACATATCAACCATGGGCATCAATGGCAATTTTAATAAAAGATGTAATGATGATTACCTGAATTCTCAAGTAGTTATCTTCAGAGTGAAGGGCTTTAAAAACCACACAAATATGGAAATCAACCATGTCTGCACTTGCTTGAGTAAACACATCAACTAATGGAGTGGAACCATTACTACGTAACCACCCCAAAACTCCCCATTTGGCGGCCATCTTCGCACTATATTGTTGTTCTATCTTCGGGGTGCCCGTCCCTATGGAGATGACAAGAAATCGTCCATAGTCCATGGGTTTAATTGGGAAGAAATCAGGATGATTATTGAAAGCTTGCTTAGTTACTTCACTAATAGCAACCAAAGCCTGAAATCATGTTGTATTGATCTGAATTAGTATTGACTTTAGCCTTTAATTAACTAGTTCAATTTAGATTGTTTCAAAATTTAGATTATGAATTTACCGGGTTATTAGCAACTACACCACCATCGATGAGGTTAAATTCTTGTATATTTCCTTCTTTATTTTGGGTTTGAAAGTAATGGGCAGGAAGATAAGTAGGCGCGGCCGAGGTGCTAATGCAAATGTCAGATAGTCGAGCATCCATGGTTGGAGAGTTCTTCACCTGCACAAGGAAAATGTCAAATTGATGAGTTTGTTCACAACTACATATATTTTAGGACCAAAAATTCCTCCACATATATAAGTTGACTTATATAGGGAAAAACACATTGGTCAAAGTCAAATGACCTGATCATAACATGTAATTACGGTCAACAAAACGTGAGTTCTCACAAAGAAAAAAATAAATACAAACAAACATACATATAAAAATTGACCGAGAGAAAGAGAGAGACCAACTTGATAGGAGGAGAAGATGGTTGGCTGAAGTCGCTTGATGTCAAAAGTAGGAATGATGACATTAGTCATGGCCTGGTGCAGCTGTGAATTACCTAAATTGTCCCTTATAAGCTTATGAAGATATTTTCCATTATATTTTGGTCCCATTACTGATTTCAACATCTTCATCATCGGACCAAACATCCCCCTTTTATTGCAGAAAGAATAAAATTAATTAGTATCATCGTCAAATTAAAAATGGAAAAAAATTATCCATTATTGTCGTCCTGATCAACAGTACCTCTTTTGTGGAAAAATTTTAGAGCTGTTTTTAAGGTAGAAGGGCACGATATCTTTGGCGGCGTAGAGAGGACGATTGTTTTCATCTGGTGCAGTCAACATTGCTGTCACCAGACCACCTGTGCTTGTCCCTGCAATTACATCGAAGTAATCCGCTAACCTCGCATCCTTTCCATCCAGCTCCTACACCAACATTTTCTCCTTAAAGTTAAGATATGGCTCAAGAAGTATTAGCTCTTACTTTATTATTCTTACTGGAAAATAAAAGGCCATGATCTTGTAGGATTTCTAAGAAATTCTTTGATTTCTTCTATGAATAACCGGAACATTGAGTTCTGGGAATTAGACTGATTCTATCTTTATTCATTCCATTTGAAGAAAGGATGGATCCCAACGAATCGATTTTATCGATCTAGTATTTATTAAAATCACATTTTACAATATATCCTATCTAATACTTTATTAGGCATAGATGTTGATGTTGAGTCTTTTGTATTTGTATTTTAGTATGTAAATTAATATAAATTTGTAAATCACCTTAGAGCTCATGTCCTACAAATTAATTAATGCATATTTGAATTAATTAATGCGTATTTGAATTAATAGGATGAACAATACCTAAACCTCAAGATGGATGCCTAGAAAAATTGCAACATATTGATGATACTTATACAAGTTTATGCATCAATATATGTATTTGTATGAATGGTATACCTGAAGTTGTGATTCGAGAAAGGCAAGAACAGTCCCCGGGATGATCCCTCTTATTCCTCCTCCATCGATACTAAGAATGGTAATTAGCTTCCCATAAGTTGGGGGTTGTATTTGAAGGAATGGTAGGGATTTTGATTGCTCCATTAAGAAGTTAAATTGAAAAAAGAAAGTTAAAAGTGTATAATACTCTAAACCCAAAACCAAGCAACGATGGTGAGAGTGAGAGTGAGAGAGAGAGAGAGAGAGAGAGATTAATTATAATTCCTCAAAAGTTGTGATGATGTTTGTTTGATTATGCATGGAGAAGCAGTTATATATATAGCCATATATTGAGATGAAGAAGGAACTTTCTATGCTTCTTCATTGAAATCTTGAAATTTTCTCTTCCTATCTTGGAATAAATGTACTAATTTAATCTTGCCGTCGTCGAACAAGTCCAACAACCATTTAAAAATTGTTTTTTGGTCTGGAATGTGATGCAAGTTACAGTTTCTTGGACTCTTCAAAATTATCCATATTTTAAAAGAGATTCACGAGTACATCATGATGAGGTGCTCGATCCAGTACTTTAGGTAGTTGGATGACAATCACACTCCATAAATTAGAAAATGTAAGATTCGACTTACCCCTTTATCAAAAGTACAACATCTTTTTTATTTTATTTTTATTGAAAAATTGAAATTACTCTATCTGCTTTGTACACTACAAATAATTTGCATTGAAAAATGTATACAATTGTAAATGACCATGTGTTCGGCATTGTAAATAAATATAAATTGTAAGTATGAGTGGATTAACACGGAAGCACTGTCACAGTTTCCACGTTTTTTTTATTTTAAGAAACTCTTCTCTCATCATTTTATATGTTAAAAAAAACTATTAATAAATGAAAAATCCGACGCATGTTACTAAACTAGCAATGGGTCAAATTATATCTGCTTATCCTTATAACATTACTAAATTTATCCATCATTATGTTTATTCAAACATTTTTAGGGTCAAATATGGATATACGTCTTATCCAACCTGATTATCTGTTTATCCGAGTTTAGTATTGTAAATTCACAATAAAATATATGTATAACATAAAATTAAGGATTTTCCATTATCTTCACAATTGGGTAATATATATCTGATTTGGATATCCGCTTGAACTTTAGGTAAAAGTCGAATACATATATTATTTTAAAAAGTGGATAAATAGTCAGATATGGATATCCTTAGAATAAGTGGGTAAGAAATCGGATATGGACAACCGGATGTATAGTTGGATAAGGAGAAAAGAAAAGTAATTGATAACACTTGCAATTGTAATACCAATTTACCATTGTTATGCATTTAAAGGGTGTCTATTAAAGCTTGTTTGATTGTTCAAAATAATTGATCCATGGTATGGTTATTAATTCAATCACATTGATTTTGACCTGGAAAAATCTTCTAGATTGACATTTAGCTGCTGTTAATGAGCCGGCTCAATTTGAAAAAAAAAAACTAGCCACCCTAAGAAATTGGAGAAAAGAAATGTAAGAGAGCAACTATTGGCACCCCACCCTTTACTTACTACAACCTAATTTCTTAAATTATTTATCACTCTCCCACTTACAGATTAAAACATATTCTTATAACATTACCAAGGTTTGGCTCAAATTATAGTATTAACATAACAAAACATTGTAATAATCATTCAAACAATTTCACTAGTTATTTAAAATTATGATTAGGCTCATATAAAATCCTAAACCCAAAAAAAAAAAAAAGACAAAAATTAAATAAATAAATAAAACAATCTAGCAAAAACGCGAGAGGGTTTCTATTGATACCCTAGCTTTTATATATTCTCAATCATTCACTTATTTTCTTTATTTTTAATTGGGGTGTAATAAATTAAAGCTCAGGTGCCAATGGCAACTCTCCAAAGTAATAATAAAAGATCTACATTTAATTAGGTGGACATAGAATTATGACAAAAAGAAAAAAAAAATTAGTCAAAAGTCATAATGAAATTACTTGGTCTAGAGGGACATAGAAGAATATTGTTTCCTGTTATGCATTAATGGGTCTCTATTAAAGCGTGTTTGATTGTTCAAAATAATTGATCCATTGTTTGATTATTAATTCAATCACATTGATTTTGGCCTGGAAAAATCTTTTAGATCAACATTTAGTGTTATTAATGAGCCGGCCAATTTGACAACAAAAAAAAAAAAAACTAGTCATACTAAGAAATAGGAGAAAAGAAATGTACCAGAGCAACTATTGGCACCCCAACCTTTACTTATTACCACCTTATTTCTTAAATTATTTATCAATCTCCCAATTACAGATTAAAACATACTCTTATAACATTACTAAGGTTTGGCTCAAATTATAGTCTCAACATTACAAAATATTGTAATTTTCATTCAAACAATTTCAATAGTTGTTTATAATTATGATTAGACTCATATAAAATCCTAAATCCTCAAAAAACCAATCTAGCAAAAATAAGAGTTTCTATTGACACCCTAGCTTTTACATATTCTCAACCATTCACCTATTTTCTTTATTTTTAATTGGGTGTAATAAATAAAAGTTCAGGTGCCAATAGCAATTCTCCAAATTAATTGTAAGGTGTCTACATTTAATTAGGTGGACGTAGGCAAAAGAATTTTTTAGTCAAAAGTGAAATTGCTTGGTCTAGAATATGGTAGGACTAATGATCTATAGATATTTAACGAGTACTTTGACCTATAAAAGTTGGAAAAATAAATAGCCATGCGTGAAGACTTGTTCCATGAAAATAGGAAAAAAACAAATTCACGCAATAGAAAATTTGACCCATTAATGTCATTACAAATTGAAAAACACAGGAGTTTTCTAATCTCATTATTGGCATCCTTCTTATTTATCGATTCTTCAAGCTGATCAATCGCCAAGAATTCCAAAATAAGTTGTAAATTATTGTAAATACTTCGAGATGAGCCTTAAACTATTGTACATTCTGAGAAAAATATATAAATTGTTACTTGCAATGAAATGAACTAAAATTACACTAACCAGAAGAGAGTGAATGAGTGAGAGATAAGAAATTATCAAAATATCCATAGAGCCTCATCCAATCAGAAAACACTCCAAACAATCCTGATTCGCATCTTAATACGTAGAAACCTTTCACTTAAGATAAAAATAGGCTAACTGTAGAAAACGATGAGCTCAATCCTTGAAAATTCTAAGATATGAGCAAATTATCAAAATTTGAGAAAAAAGATAATTAGGAGAGAGCACATGCCAAGTGATCATTATTTTTAACGAAACTTAAAACTTAAGCCTATCATGAGGTATAGAGCCAAAAAAGATCTAGGCTACTTGCCAAAAAATCTATTACATAGGTAAAATTACTTTCATACTCCTACGACACTACTCGATCAAAAAATACTTCAAACAACCTCGATTTTTTCCAGGTGACCTAGAAACCTCTAGTGGTCCATTTATTTCTAATTTTTTTAACCAAATTGGATTTAAAATCTTTTTTTATTTTATAAGTTGAGTTGACTCACTTTTTTTGAGTGACATAGGCCTTGCATGGAAAATCAATTTCTTTTGTCATTAATTCAACGAGTCGACCCACTGATTTTGATGACATTGCATCACATTCAGAAAAATAAAATGAGTCAACTCACTAACTTTTGCATTGCATAAAAATTGATTTTTTAAGAAAAATAAAATGAGACAACTCACAGTTTTTTTTTTTTTGTTTTTGTTTTTGTTTGCATCTTATAAGAATTGATTGTTTCGAGAAAAACATAACGAGTTGATTCATTGTTTTTTAGAACATTATATTGCACAAAGGTTGACTTATTTCAAAATGTGCATTTCGAGTCGGCTCACTAGTTTTTGAGGAAATTGCATGTCATAAAACTTGATTTAGTCCCAGAGTATGCACATTGAGTCGACTCATGGTTTTGGGTGTTTATATGACTTTAACATTGTTTTCATAATTCTGACATTTCATAATCAATACCTTATTGAGATCATTTTGCATGAAAATCAAATGCTAATTACGTGAAACTTCAAGTGTTATCTAATAGATTAAGATTTTGCATGTGAACATTGTGATTAATCTTTGATGTTTTAACATTCCATGCATTATCAAAATGATTTGGAATTGCAACCTGTCAACATCATAGACATGATGATGATTGGAATTATTTCCCTCTAAAATATCATTTTGATTGTAGTCCTCTTAGATAGACCACAAGATAGTCAATGGATCTTAGTTGTGGTTGTCTCTCGAGTCAGGCAGAATTAGTGCCTAACACCTTTTGGCTTTCGTAACTTAACCCACGTACCAAGAATCTCAAACGTAGCCTTATATGAAACCAATTCGAAGTCATTATTTGGTTCCTAGAGATTAGGGCCTAGAAAGTTGATTTATGGTCCTATTTACAGAGACATTAAGCTTGAAAAATGCATAAGATCCCCTAAATAAATAAAATACGTTGATAGTCTATTCTTATTATTATTGTTTTTGAATAAATTGTATATTTTCAGACTAATTATGATTATTTAAGTGTAATAGTTCAAATTGTGAGAGCCAAAATGATAAATCAGGATAAATGAAAAGGTGCATTGCAATCCAAGACCCAAAACAAAGTTGCTGACCAAAATTCAAGTTCATTGGACCCACAAGCATCGCAATGCCACTTGGGCGACACGATGATGTCAGCAATTTTCCTTGATATTTGTACATTAGTAAATTGGCGTGATTCATATCAAAACAAATTAGATTTTTAAGTTTTTGTAAAATACGAAAGTAGTCCGAATTCGAGATAAACCCTAATCTGGTCTCTATAAATAAGAAACCAGACTAGAGCCAAATTGTCTCCTCTAAGATGATCTTCTCTAGTTTTCTTCTATTTTTTTATTTTTTATTTTTTATTTTTTAGGTTTTTTAGTTTTTTAGTTAGTTTCTATGGAAGCTTTGTAAACAGAAGGATATTATACCAGATTCAAAATCAAGATTAATAAAGATATTTTCTTTCTCTTCCCTAATTTCCTATTATTTTATTTTATTTATTATTTTTTTTATTGTTCTTAATATGATTTATAACTAGATCTCAATTAAAGAGGTCAATAAAACTCAAACAAGACCACCTTAGATAGTTATTTGTTGTGCATGAATGTTTTATTATGATGTCAATTTTTTAAGTAGTAATCATTGAATTGAATAAATAATCATATGATTCTGATAGTTTAAATTTAGATAAAATCAAGTTAAACTATGCTTAACTAGATATTAAATATTTTAACTTTGATTTTGCCTTATTAAATATTTTCATATAATTTTGGAATTAATATTTGGATTAATAGATTTCATTTTCTAATCTAATACCATTAGTTTTGTTAATTAGATCGAGATAATAAGAAATAAATAACTTGATAAGATGAATTTGTTTTGGTGAATTTTACTGATCTAGTTTTTACATTGTGAATCACATTCCTGCTTATTTTAAATTAGTTTTAATTTAATTCTTTTCCATACTTTGAACTCGATTGATTGTTTTAAATAAAAAGAAATTGATAGATCAACACTGTCTCTGTGGATCAATCCTTGCTTGTCAATGTTTTATATATTTTTGTTCTATTATTTTCATTGATAACCTACACAACGAACAACTAGACTAAGAACTAAGTGGAAACTCCTAACATCATTCTTCGAGGGTCCCCGTTTGATGTGACGCGTTCACTGATTAAGTGCAAATCTTTATTTTCCCTCAACCCTAGGTTGAGATTAGTGTTTTCCAGAGGGAGGGAGAGAGAGAGAGAGAGAGAGAGAGGTTTTTATTTTATTATTATTATATATTATTATTTTTAGATTTTGGGAGGGGGGGTCTAGGGTATTTATATAGAATGAAACTAAAACTAAAATGATAAAAGAGGCTATAGCCCTTACACAATTACTAGTGGGATCTAATGGAAGTACCTAATATCAACCTAATGAGCTTTTTTCGTTATTAATGGAAGTTCAGACTCTAACAGAAATTTTGTTTATGATGTCTGCCACTCAAAGCAAGCACAACTAGCTCATCGGCCATGTTATTGTTTTCTCTGAATAGATGGCAAGTTTTCCAAATCATATTATTCTAAAAATCTCTAGCTTCTTTTCATAAAAATGTTAATTTTGATCTGACTAGAATTTGGTAAAATTTTGGGGGCAGGAAAAATTCATTTATTATTTGAGTTGTCATTTGAAAAAGCCCTTTAAAATTTTGAGCCAAATTTTTTTGCAAAGATTGATGGGTTTAATAGATTTTTGAAATTTCGTGAATTATTATGGCTACATTTTTTATATTTTCTCCAAATGAAAAACTATTATATAATCCATGAAAAATTCGCGAACTTGTTATTAGCCTAGACTTGCGATTAAGGAAGCGGGAAGCTCATCAACTCCAAACACAATTTAAAAACTGCCGAGCCATCTCCAAAGTTAGTTTACTTGACTCAACTAAATTTTGAGATGATTCGTTATTAAGAGTCAATTAGGTCAATTTGTTGAGTGGATTCAAGTTCTCAATTGATTAATGACTTAACTCATCATTTGGGGACATAATCTTGTTGTCGATGGATCCTTCTCTTTCTCTTCGAGGTGTTTCAACGCTCATGTCTGTTTCATTCTTGTTATTTCTCCTCTCCTCTAAAACGTATTTCACATCAAAACTCAGCAATCTATGTCAAACTAATTAACGATCAAGTTTCATTCATAATCGATTCTTTTTTATATTTTTTTAATGAAAAACATATGAAAAATTTGGCCAATCCATCACCATTCATCCAATTAGACATTGACAGATTGCCCGATTGGAAGTCATTTGATCCTCCTCATCAGTTAACTTGATCACTGACCCCTATAGGCAAGATGCCCAAACCCCTCTGAATCAAATTTAATTTGACATTCGGATTTCAATCTAGGCTTAAAGGCCTAGTTATAGGAAAATTGGACCCAGGCCAAGACAAAGCCAATGGACCCGACCTCTCCAGACTCCAGGTGAATGGACCAAGACTGATCAAGGTTAGTCGACCACGTAAGGTGAGTCGACCAATCAAGACCAAGCCCATTCCGAGTTCAATCTCATGTTCTTCGACCCAATTGAGTTGAGTTGACACGGCCTATTCCCATGATCATGAAAAGCCATATGCGGTAGAAAGTCGATTTTGAGTCAGTTGAGGTAAGACACGAAAATAACTTCTACCCGATTTTGAGTCAATTGAGGTAAGACACGGAAATAAATGTCATTGGTAAAGGTTAATAGGGACTTTAATGAAATTTTTTGCTTAAAAACTTTTTTTCCTCGGAAATCACACACGATTTGGGATCAACCAATCACATGAGCTCACGTATTGAATGGCATCCCTAATTTACAAAAAGAGCCTGTGAAATCTGTTGGGGGGGTTGATTGGGGCTGCCACCCATAGAATGGACTACCTCCCTTTGTCATTAAATGGGAAGGATTAGATGAACCCATGTTTCTCATTTAAAGAAAGGAAAATTACTTAAAAGGACTTTGGTAAAGGGATTTCTTTGTAATTAGTCCCTAAGTTTTAAGGCTTCTCTTAATAGTTCATTTAGTAAAAATTTTCTTTCTAATTAATCCCTGAATCTCACTCCACCAATTTCATAAAAAATTGCCCTAACCGTCCGAACTCACCAATTTCACAAAAAATAAAAAATAAAAAAAATTGGATTTCCAACATTTCAATTGAGTTTCAGATATTCCGTTCCGACGGAAAGGATTTGAGAAGAAAGAAGAAGCCATTTTAATCAAATTTTCTAAAAATTTTGAAGATGTATGTAAAAAAAGCTAAGATTTTTTTAATTTGTTGCTTCGTTTTTAGATGAAAATTGGTTAAGGATAATTCTTTTGATTTTAAATTATCAACATAAATTGTTATGTGAAGTTTTTAGTCCATATTTCCATGTATTGAAGTCGAAAACCTCAAAAATTGAAAAAAGAATGAGTTTTACTAGCATCGAGCTCACCACTTTTTATTGTCAAGTTCAACATTTTTATTGCCGGATTAGACATTTTTTTGTTTTTTTCAAATTCAACAATAAAAAATGCCAAACTTGACAATTAAATGAGTAAAGCGACATTGTAAAAAAATTTGGAATCTCAACTTCGTTCTTCATTTTTGTTATAAATTGTAGAAAGGACAAAAAAAAAAAAAAAAAAAAAAAAGACATCTAAACATTCAAAATTAGAGGTATATCATTTTCATTCATCATTCAAAATAAAAAAATAAAAAATAAAAAATCTTTGAAAATGAGTATACTTGTTGTTGGAAAACTTAAGTATGTAAAGAAGATAAGAAAAAGAGTCAATTTGGATATTTCAAGAACATTATAATGTGAGATAAGGTTGAGAGGCCATTAATAAATAAAAATTTACTAAATAGATTATCAAGTTACCACGTCAAATTTAAGGACTATTTAAAAAGAAATCCCTCCACCAAGGTCCTTTTAAATAATTATTCCTTTAAAGAAGGAAGATGGGTATGTATCAATGATTGATACCTTTTTAAGGAGGAAGAAAATCAAAAGTAGCCATTTTGGGGGTAAGTGTACATCAATCATGAGTATCATGCAAGGAGCAAAGCAGGAAAGCAATCAAGTGTGTCCCTTTTGGGTTGAGTGTGTGTATCCATCATAACCATCTTTTAGGGAGAAAAGAAGAGAGCATTGAAAGCATTTTCCATTTTTTTTCTCCAAAATAATTAGGATCACCATGATTTCACCCCCTCTCTCATTCTCTCATCTTCTAATCTCATTTTCTTATCTCCCTCTTAAACTTTCTCTTTTCCTTATTTCATTTGCATTATAGGTATAAAAAAATAAAAAATAAAAACATTGGCTCCCTTGAATCTTGTAGAGAAAAAGAAGGACCGAGAGCGCTTAAGATTAATCAAACTCCAAAAGATAGGATCTACACTCGATTCTTTTGATACATATAAATAATAATAAAATAAAATGAATGTCTGATGATTTATTTGTTCATGGTGTATGTTATGTATGATTTACATGCACTACTATATAAATTCAAATAGGTGCTATATGTAAAATCCTCACAGAATTCAATTTTTATGACAATCGATGTATATTATTAATTTCCCACGCAGAATTTTGCCAAAATATTTAATGAGAACTTTAGACATTGATATTTTAAACAACCCATAGTCTTTTGTTTCTGATATTAGATATTAATTTCCCACGCAGAATTTAGCACCCATCGTTTCTGCTCAATGCACCATCTTAAAGATCTAAATTAAAAACAAATATATGGTGAAATGACAAAATTGGACTAATTAAGAAAAAGATAACTTTTTTGTTTGGTAAGCATGTTTTTAATGAATTCAGTAACTCAGTACTAGTTGGATTTGAACCCACTTCTCTCTATCATCACTCAAAGACTTTACCAACTACGCTAACTGATACCTACTCTCTTAAAAATAAAAAAATATAAATTCCGCATAGAAATCTTTAAAAATAATTATATTGTAACATAAAAAAATGAAATTGCCCCTAAAGTATATAGTTATGAAATTGACTAAAGTAGACACTCCGAAATTTACGCAATCCCTTCTGTCAATGTAACACCACCAAAATAATACAAGTCAAAAACATAATCAACAAACTTTAATTTTTCTAGTTTTAATATAATTTCATATAAATGGCATTGTAGGTGTGATCCATCGTCGAGCTTCATTGTTGATCTATAACAATTGGATTTGGGCATTTTTTTTCCGGTTGTAATGGTAGAAAAAGAAAGAATTAAGATATTTTAAAAGAAATATGGCATCTTTGGCAACTTATATCAACGTCGGCAAGGTCTAGTCGATTTTGTTTGAGTTCGAATTCAAATTATCCAAAATTAGAACCCACTAAGAATCCCACTCTCTAATAAATTAGTTTTGTTTATTGTGAACAACTTTGATCTTTGGTCTCACTAACGTCCCTTACCTAATATAATTTATTTGACATCCCCACACATACCTAGGAGTATCAACAGGTTCTATTTAATTGGAATCAAAAACCCTAATTCTGGATCCCTTTTCAATAGAACATAATAGAATCGAGTCTCTTAGAATTGAACCAATTCAGAATCATAGCTGATAAAAATCAATAAGAACCAATAATCATAATTATTAAAGGAGAATTTTCCTTTTTATTTTGTCTCTGGTTTTGATCCCATTATATTTTGAGAATGGGTACCAAAGTCAAGAGACATCGAAATTAATAAGATTCAATTCCTTTAGGAATGGAACCTAAGCCAACCCAAGCCCATACACACATGTATGCATGCGGACACAAGTGTAACCAACAAGAATCAAATATCCTCCAAAGAAAAATCAATCTTATAAATTACGACCTAACATTTATTATCTACCAATCTGAATTTGGTATTAAGGAAAAATTGTAAAACATCAACTATCATCTCCCAATCTCCTCCCACCTAACCAATCAGGTGATTTTTTTTCAATACACAATTACAAATCTTAATAAGGGTAGTTGAGCTCAAATGGATTACCACATTGGCAATCCAACACCACATATTTCATGGAAAAACTCATATACCAAGAAATTTTTTTCAAGATAATAAAATTTTGAACTTGATCCAAGGTGTTGAAAATGGATGGTTACCAAACTTAAAACTAAAATCCAATGGTGAAAAATAAATTTTTTTGATTTTTTTTTTTAAGTTCATAGAATTAATTTTGTCCTCTACATCCCTATGACATCGGATTTGTAAATGTCCATGAGCCTATCTCTCCTCACAATTTAACATATCTCCTACATCCCTATGGTTACCCGCTTTGATACCATGTAGAAGTCCATGGGTCAAACTCATCCTCACAAAACTGACTTATAAGATGAGGATTGCCCCAAGTTTATATACTGCCCATGGTTATGATACCCAGGCAATGTGGGATTATCTCTTAGGATAATGGTTTTTAGTGCCAAGCACAAGATGATTTTAATGACCGTTAGTAAGGATTTAGAATCTTGCTAAATTAATAAGACTAGTCTCATTTTTTTTAGTCTGATTAATTTAGTAAGATTTCAAATCTTATTGATCTTATGCTCACATTTTGACATAAAAAATAGACGATCAAATCTTATTAGTCCTGTGCTCACGTCTTGGCATCCAAAAAACATGATCCGATGACTGATGCCACATGCTTGTAGATGAAGAAATGACAAGAACTTTGAAAAAAAACAAATATTATTTTTTACTATTAAATTATAACTTTAAGTTTTGGGAATTTGGTAGTCATCCGTTTTAAACACTTTGGGTCAAATTCAAAGAAAAAATAATTGTAATTCTTTTTTATCTGTAATTTTTCATGAAATTTAGAAGGTTATGGTGTTGAATTTCTAATGTAGTAATTCATGTGAGCCCAATTAGCCCTTTTTTTTTTTTTTTTTTTAAGTAAGATTTCAAATCTCAGTTATTAATTCACACGTGTAAACACACACGAATCGCGAGTCTCCCTGTCCCAGGCTTTTTTGCCGCCAGATACGCCCGCGCAACGTTCACTTTCACGGAGGTCACGAAACAAGACATCCTCTTGAGATAGAAAAAGTAGTCATGAGACCATCACTTGTTCTCGTTAAACCATGCTCCGTCTCTGCACTAAAACCCGTCGTACCGTACTCCTTTCTTCTCTCCGCACTATCTCTTCTTCTCCTCCTCCACCTCGCAAATCCGAAAATTCCATCGAACACCCCAAAGATGTCAAAAATTCCGAACGCATCCCTCCTCCTCCTCCTCGTCCAATTCTCCGCCAACTCAATCCCCTATCTCCTTCTCCCTCCTCTTCTCACAAAACCCCATTGGCTATCTCTGCAACCCTAATATCCGCCATTCTCGCTTCCATCGCTCTTACCTCCACCAACGAAGATCGATTCAAGAAGGAAGCAATCGAAAGATCAAAAGATTCAATCAAAAGGATCGTTAATCAGATGAAGCAGACAGGAATCGCTGCAACTGTTCTTTTGAAATCGTTGAGATCCGTGTTGTCTTCAGCGAACCAAGAGGTTCGATCCGGATTCGAGATTAGAGTTGCATCGCTTCTTGCCGATATCGTTGCGGCTAATGAGAGTCGTAGATCTGCCATTGTTGGTGCTGGTGGTGGTGCTGTGGTGGATTGGCTTCTGGAGATGGTTTCGTCGTCTGGAGATAATTGTGGAACTCAAGCCGAGTTTGCGAGGGCGCTCGCGTACTTAATTGCGGATCAAAATGTGTGTGAGAAAGTTCTTGGGCGACCACATGCGGTTCCGAATCTTCTTAGGTTTATATTCACGTTTCAGCCGCAGAGATCAAAGAAGGTGAGTTTAATTGAGATATAATAGAGAGATCTGCATTTTGGCGAAAATTTTAATTTTTTTTCCTGGTAAATTTCCAGTGTGAATGTGTTGATGTTATTGATATATTTGGTGGGAAATCCGTGAACGGTTTTGTGCTTGAGTTTTAAGTGATAAAATTCAAAGCTTGATAAGCAAACTAGTAATTGAAATTTTCGCTAGATGGAAAATCTTTTATCCAAGGCACCTATTTGCACTAAGAAACTTGCAGTTCGATTGGCAATGGCATCTCTCCAATAAAACTCCAAGTCACATGTAGAGAAACCTTGGGAGAGCTCTGTAATCTTTCGTACAAGGTTATTATACTTTCAAGAGGATTTAATACTCCCTAATATACTCCTGATTGCATACATTGAAGCTGAGCTAACAATAACATGGGCAGCCTTGCGTGAACATATTTCAATCTTTCAAGAATTGCCGTGTGTGCTATAATACTTATATCGTCTTCATTTCACCCATTCCAACCACCAAACAAAAATGCACCACTGCTATTTTGCCTTATGAAACCTGCAATTGCAGATAAGGAACTATTGGTATTTATTTTTATAACTCCCTCTGCTGGCCTTTTCCAAAACACCAATTTTCCAACATTTCGAACATGAGTAATGGGACAATTCCATTGCTGAAAGAACCCCACACTAGATCCTGAAGGGTTGCCTATTTAAACATGCCCTCCGCCAAACAGGTAGAAAACACCTAAAAAAATAGGCGTATGTTGCTTGGTGCGGTGAATACACGGTATTCTTTAGTAGAAGATGAAAGAATAGTTTGCTATGGGTTCACTGTGTGGCTTCGTAAATGCCAAACTACGATGGATAGAGTATATAGAATGAATAAATATGAAGCATTATGGTTGATGACCTGGGGAATTCCAATATGGCCATTTTCCTTAGTATATTTTGAGTGATAAGCACAACTGTGGTTCTAGAGTACTATTATTGTGAGGGCAGGATAAAATAATCTTGTCTCTAGGTACACAACATACTCTGTGTGAAATGTGCCACTCCTTGCACGCGCGGAGGGTGTGGTGGGGTCACTTTGAATCTTGGGTGGGTTCGAGCTTCCCGTTAGATGTTACCACAAGTTCCCGGAGGCAGATGCAAAATTCTGATCGCACTTCATTGTTTAATCGAGCATGTATGTGCTTCTGAAAATCAAGAGTGAGTTCCTTTACACCTTAGAAATGTATAAAAATAGTTATCCATGTGGAATAAGGATAACTCCAAATTTTGCACAATTAGTAGGTTGTGTTCAAAAGGAATCTACTAAGTATAGATAGGCTCATATTTAGGAAGTTCAAATAAAAGGATTCGGAGAAGGAAATCTGTAAATGGGGGGTTCGACCAATGTAAAGGTATGCAATTTTTCATACTCTTACTATTACTCTGCTAAAATCGTCACCAACTTGTGTTAGTAGTATCAATTAATATTTTCTACTTATAAAAGTTTCCATTACTCTGGTCAATTAAGATCTATAAAATCTTTGTAATTAGGTTTTCTTTTATATTTTGGTTGATGTAATTTATCCATAAAAAACCTCTTAGGTTCCATTTCTTCATCATCCAATTTGATAGAAGTTATTTCTTCAAAAATTATAACTAATCATGCATGAGTGAAATAAGATGGAAAATAGAGCATCGATTGATAAGGGCTGAATGTAAGGAAATCTAAAGATACTATGTGCACAAAAAAACAAGTTTGAACAAGAGTAGCCACAAAGTTAAAACAAGGAAAGACAATATACATCTAAAGAAATCTATGAGTAATTGCAATAGGTTAGATCAATGTAAAGGGGCGAAATTGGGCTGGTTTGGTCATTTGAAAAGAAAACTGTTGATTTTACCAGTGTTTTTAAACATGGAGCCATGGGTTGGGGCACTTCTGTTGTTTAAAGCGCCTTCAAGGCATAGAGTATAAGCCTCATTAGTGGGTTTAAAAAAAAAAAAAAAAAAATTAGTACTAAAAAATGGGATATTTTTTAATGAAACATTTAAGAATGCATGGGTGTTTGAAGATGAGGAAGAGCCCATTCACAACATTTCGATTAACATCAAAGTGTTGATATTCCATTAGTCAAAGAACTTCAAGGAGTGTAGGAGATATGTTTTGGAAACTTGGTTTTTAACTGGGGGTTTGATTATAAATTTTGGAGTAGTGTGGTTTATGATTGCTATGGCTTGTTTCTAGGTGTGTTTCCTTTGCAGGTTTTCTCAACCTCCGAGGTGTTACTATACTTTAACTTCGTTTTGCTTTGTCAAATTTGTTGTTGCCAATCAAATGAAAAATAAAAGGGAAAACTATGAAGAATCCATCTCTCTAATTCATATGGGATAGAAATGCTCCTTTTTTATGTTATTCAGGTTTTTTTTTTTTTTTTTCTTTTTAATTTTTGGTGGAATAAAAATACATAACATACAGTGTACTCCTCTGACATGTTGTATTATCTGAGCCATAGTGGATGACCCTTATGCCTCGTGAGCTTATAGGGTTTTTTAACAAGGAAGAACATGGCATTTTTGCACAGCCCACCCAGGGTGAACAAATGCAAACCTCAAACACCTTTTAAAACACTGGATTTCAATGGTGAGGAGTGTTGGTGTAGGTTGGAGACTGTAAATGAAGATCCTTTATGCATTATCTATGCCAATTAATTAGGTCCATCTGTTTTCAATCTTCTTTGATGCTATAAGTGCCAAAAACATGGACTTTTTTCCTTCTTCTTCTTCTTCTTCTTCTTCTTCTTCATATATATATATATATATATATATATATATATATCAATATGGATACTGATGTCCATGCATTCTGACACAGGGAATTGTCACTTTTTTATTTTCACTCTTATTTTGTTGGTTGTTCATCTTCTTTGCAATGGAAGTTTACTTATCCAATAAAAAAAAGTATTTATAAAAGTGTTCCACTTTCTTTTGATAGGTTTTTGAAAGAGTACTATTGTAATCCATTCACTATTAAATTACTAAAGTCAGCTAAATCTACTTAAATTTACTAAGTTATTGGATAGCTCTATAACACTATTCTTTATTTTTCTTACCCTTCTTTCCTTACTACTATTAAAAACTTCTGAACCTAAAACAATTGATGTGTTGTTCCAGGCTTCTCAAAGCCATCATCTAGGCAACGTGTATCTCTCTGGGATACCCAGTAGATGTATTCATGTCATTGTTACACAGTTTACTGTCTTTGTAACAATTTTTTCCTATTTTTTATGTGTCTTACATCATACCATTATTGTCCTTTTTCTCTTCTCAGTTGGCTATTCTCTAGTCATTCTACACATCATAAGTTATTTACTATCCAGAGTTCATTGATGTTTTGGATTTGTTCTTTTTTCTGTGGGAGCAGCAAGTGAGGAAGAGTTCACTGGATAGTTCTAATACTTCGAAAGGTGGAAGCATGCTTATTGCTGCCATTATGGATATCGTAACTTCTAACTGTGATAGTGTAGATGGAGCATCATTTCAGCCTTCCCTGCCCGCACATGCAGATATGAGAGACATTGCAGCAGCCATTGAAGTTATTGAGGAAGGTGGGTTGCATTTGGATGACTCACATGGACATGAAGAAGATGATGACGGTGGGAAAGGAATGCGAGGCATTGGAATAAAGATTCTTGGAGGTACAACTGTTTTGGGGTTTTCAAGAGAAAATGGGCTTCTAAATTTGGGGCGTTCTGACACCAATCCTTTGCAAAGTTATGGTAGCTCACGAGTTCAAGCAAATTTGGCTTCTATTTCACCAGGCCTTTGGGATGATTTACAGAGTCAACTTGTCGCTGTACCTTTTGCAGCATGGGCCTTAGCAAATTGGGCAATGACATCAGACCACAATCGATCTCATATTCTAGAACTCGATCGAGATGGTCATGCTGTCATGACTGCTTTAATGGAACCTGAGAGAACTGTGAAATGGCATGGGAGTTTGGTGGCTAGATCGATATTAGAGGACCGTAGTTTACCCTTAATTGATTCTGTTCCCGATTGGAGTTCCCATCTCCTTTCTACAATTTTTCAGGCGAGTAATACTGAAGACATTCCTTTGGCTCAAGTGGCTTTGTCAGCCTTTCTTCTATCTGTAGAGAGAAGTTTGGGTGCACAGAAGGTAATAATGGAAAAAGGTCTTCATCTAATGAGAGATATTGCTAAACAGACTGAAAATCATAGCCATATGCAAGAAGCATTGGCTAAGGCTTTGGAATTGCTTTGTACTGGAGAAGGGCATTTATCTCTCGAAGAAAGTCAAAAGTGGTCCGGTATTCTTCTGCCTTGGGTTTGTGGAAAATTCTCCTCGGATTCTATTAGGTTTTCAGCCACAAAAATCCTTTCTTACATTCTCGAAGACTATGGGCCATCTTCGATTCCAATTTCTCAAGGATGGTTAACCATTATGCTTACTGAGATATTAAGCTCCACCAACGCAACATCATTGAAGGGAAGCTTTCAGCCTAAAAGCGACAAAGTGAAGGTTTAAATATGTTCAAGTTTGCAACACAATTTTTTTAAATATATGCATAAAACTCTTGTCTAATTGTGCTACTCATGGTTTAAAATATGGCATCAATGGAATGTTTCGATTAATGAAAAAATCGATACGGTATTGACCAATACAGTCGATACAAACCAATACATTCCAATATATACTTGATACATTCCCGAAACGTTCAATGTTTCGTATCGGTCTTGGCCAATATTTTAAACCATGGTACTACTAATAATTTGTTGAATACATTTAGTAGCTGTGATTCTAAAAATTTGTACATTTTCTATCATCTTTTTATGTATACATTCCGATATTTTAAACCATGGTACTACCAATAATTTGATGTATATATTTGCTAGCTGTGGTTCCAAAAATTTGTACATTTTCCATCATCTTTTTTATGTGATTTGTGATCCTTGCAGACTCAAATTGATCAATCTAACGCTCTATCCGCTGCACGGACAGCCGATCAATTGGCTGGTGCAGTTGTTAATCTAGCGGGGTATCAAATGGGAAGAGCCACAGATTTCGCTGGGACATTCCCACTTATAGATCTTCTTTCAATGGAACCATTTTCCGGGCCATTCAGAAAATTGAATAAAGATAGTTTGCCTAAGTTTGATGCGGCAAATTCTGCGTTAGCTACCCTGACGGGTATTAAAGCACTGACAGAGTTGTGCACTGACGATTCTGTGTGTCTAAACAAAATAACTGATTTTGGGGTCTTGTGTCTGCTAAGGCGATTCTTGTTGCGGGACGATTATGAACAACTGGCTGCAATTGAAGCATACGATGCATCAAGAGTCCTTGAGAAACAGGAGTGTGTCTCAAACGCCACCTCTGGTGAAGCACCTGTTTCAGATGCAAATGACTCTTCTAGTGTCCAAGTTCCTCCTACAGCTCATATTCGAAAACACGCTGCTCGGTTGCTAAATTTGCTTTCTCTTCTTCCAAAGGTTCAAAAGGCCATAATAGCTGATGAAACTTGGTGCAAATGGCTTGATGATTGTGCTAATGGGAGGATTCCTGGTTGCAATGACTTGAAAATTCAAAGTTACACTAGGGCAACATTGTTAAATATATTTTGTTCGGAACAAATGAATGAGAATTCTTTTGATGTTGATTTTCCTGACAGTAGTGTAGGAAACCAAAAGATTATGTGCCCCCGATATGGTGACATGATATTTTTGATCAACCCTGAACTGCCACACTGGAAATGTTCTAAAAAATCTCCACATCACTGTGAATCCATTGACAGTGAGTTCAGATCTGTAACTGATGATTCAGATAATTGTAACTCGTCATCCTCTGTTAACGGATTCAACGAATGCGCAGAGTATAGGGATCCTTTATTTGATGTTGTTTTTGTTCATGGCATACGTGGAGGGCCTTTTAAAACATGGCGTATAGCAGAAAACAAGTCCTCAACAACTAGTAAAGCTGGCTTGGTAGAAAAGATAGATCAGGAGGCCGGAAAACTAGGGACATGTTGGCCAAGAGAATGGCTTGCAGCTGACTTCCCTCATGCTCGCTTGTTTACTGTTAAATACAAGGTTTGTGCTTTAATTTGGTGCATTATACCTTGAAATTGTTTTTGCATTCTAAATCTCTTTTGTGTTTTAAAATATTTTCTTCCTTAATTAATTATCTTCTGAAGACTGCAATTCTACATGCTTTTCTGCATGGCAGCTATAGTAATTGTGATTTCTAGGTCATCTCCAGGTAGGAACCTTCTGATGATCATGAACCTTCTAATTGAATGATTCATGCAGACAAATCTGACTCAGTGGTCTGGAGCTAGCTTGCCTCTTCAGGTTTGTCCTTTTTGTACATCTATGTAGAAGTATTGAATTTTTTTTATTTATTTTTATAATTTGGAAAGCATGGTATCATTACATTTCCTGTTTCCAAGAGTTGCATCTGTATGTGATCCAAACTCGTCATACATTCTTTCAAGCTTGGCTTTCATACCAACTGTTTTTTTTATTGGTATCATCAATCTGGTTACCCCAAAAAAAAAAAAAAAATCTTGCAGGAATACAAGAACTGCTAATACAAACTTTTATCCTAGTCATCTACACATCTTAATAACTGTGGTTAGCACTGAGCTTTACTGTTCCTAGGTTAGACAGCCCTAGAACTTTCATTTTGTTCAACGTTAAACTTACCGACCAATGCATTAATTGATTGGTCTGAATAAGGCATTCATGCTAAGCAAAAAATAACTTTAACCCATCAATAAGTTAACATCCATGAACCTGTGATTTTTTGGACCATTTGTTGGACCAATTTACCATGTAACAATATTAGCGACTTGAATGAAGATTGGTAGGTCGTTCTGTTGCTTGATGTTAGCATACCATCTGCTTTGCATGATGGTTTTCTGAATTTGCTTGACTGTGTTTTTTCACTTTATATTACATTGTCATCGTTTCACTTTATTTTACGTTTCATGACCCGTTTTGTTTTATGGGATATATTCTTCATCATGCATTCTGAATTATCATTTTCTTTTGCTGTAAGCCGTTACATGGTTATCTAAGGGCTTCCAACCTGTAAGTTTTGTTTTTAATAAATAACATAGGGTATCCCATATCCCTTTTGGGATGAGACTAGTCCCTACGGTTGTAAGATTTACTTCTGCAAGAGAGCATGTTTTGTGTGTTATCAGTTTTCTACAGTTTTAGTTTATTGTTACTTGCCTCCTTTGGTTGTCTTTATGGAATTTCCAGTGCAGACTATGGTTACCCACTTAAACTGTTGAAAATGTGTAGGAAGTCAGCTCGATGCTTCTAAAGAAGTTACTTGCAGCTGGCATTGGGAATCGACCTGTTGTGTTTGTGACTCACAGGTTCGTGTTGAGATTTTAATTTTTTATTCCATGAGTACGGTTTGTTTACTCAGGTGATATTTATTGCAAAGCTGTCATAAGTCAGCAATGTAAGCATATCTGCTACATGAATTGGATAGTTTGTTATGATATTTTTTTGCATCAACATCAACTGTGGTTTCTAGTCATCTATATTGGAATTCAGTTCTTTCTAGTTTCCTTGGAAGGGTGAAATGAATTTGTTTTGTTTGTCAGTTTGTGAGGGAGAAAATTGCAATGAAAGAGATACGCACTCCATTTCTAAAACTGGAAGACCAATAACAGATCATGTATTCATTATTGAGATAATGGTATATTTATACTTGCATGATCTTCCTATGTCAACATTATATAGGATCGTGTGCCTAGTTTGCTTTTTGGATGGGTAAGCTGGACTTGAACCCACAACCTCATGGTTGCTTTGCAATGTGTCAAACCAACTGAGGTATGGGTCTAAGCCCTATATAGCATGCGTACTTGTAGAATACAATTTATTTTAATTCTGTTTATTGTTGGTTATCTTATTGTGTAAAATTTAGAGTTTTTTTTTTTTTTCTTTTTTTTGTGCCAAATATATATATATATACCCTATACCGCATGTGTACTTGTAGAATGCAATTTATTTTAATTCTGTTTATTGTTGGTTATCTTATTGTGTAAAATTTAGAGTTTTTTTTTTTTTTTTTTGTGCCAAATATATATATATTGCCACCTCCTAGCCAGAATCCTGATCATGGGTTTAGATAGAATTAAATGGAGGAGCTCAAGTGGTTCAGCCGATCCCAAAGCCATGATCAGGATTCAGGTTAGGAGATGGCATTTACATCTTTTGGATGAGTTCTGATTTACTTATTGTAGAAACATTCAACACTTAAATGCTGTCATTGTTCTTTGCAGCATGGGCGGCCTGGTCGTTAAGCAGATGTTATACCAAGCAAAGAAAGATGATTTTAATATGCTTGTTAAGAACACCATTGGAGTTGTATGATTCCTTTAGTCATGAAGATAGTAATCACTATGCATTGCCACTTCTCATTTCTCATTTTAGGTTTCCCTTCCTCTTTGTTTCAGGTTTTTTATAGCTGTCCACATTTTGGCAGCAAACTTGCAGACGTGCCTTGGCGAATGGGTCTTGTATTTCGCCCAGCACCCACTGTTAGTATTTCTTCTTCATGAGCTGAACTTATGTTCACATCATTATTAACCCTTCAATTCCATTAATTTAGAGAGATTCTATTTCCACACCAACTTTTGCCAATAGCACCCTAAATTGATATGAAATCACCAAATAATAAGCACCCGCATCCTGGGGTGCTATTGGTAAAAGTTGGTGTGGCAATAGAAACTCTCTTAATTTATGGTGTGTTTAACTTGAGTTGTTCCTGTATTGTTTATTGATGCACAGTGATTTGAATTTACACCCTGACGTCTTGTAGATAGGGGAGCTAAGGAGCGGGTCTCCAAGACTGGTAGAGCTTAATGACTTTATTGGACGCCTTAATAAAAAAGGGTTGCTTGAGGTTCTCAGTTTCAGTGAGGTAGAACACTTTCTGCTCAAGATAACTAGTGTCTAATCATTTCGATATCATTCTGTGGTGAATCCGGTAGGCTGATCAAGAACTGTTTTGCAGACCAAAGTTACTCCAATAGTTGAAGGTTATGGTGGATGGGCTTTCCGGATGGAAATTGTACCGATTGAGTCTGCATATCCCGGGTTTGGTGAACTTGTTGTAAGTTCGATGCTTACTTTGATTAGTAGTCGATAAATTACCTATCAAATAGAAGTTACTGAAAGAATACTATTGTTTTTAGTAAATAAATGTTTTGTTGTGTAGTGCAAAGGTATTGGTGTTCACACTTGTGACTGCTTAGAGCTGCTTCTCTACTTGTTCAAGAGACATTTTTTGTTCACATAAAAGTAAATCTGAAGTTTTACATAACCAATCGCAGGACACCACATGTATTGAAGGCATCCCTAACGTGGGTATTTTTTTTAAATTGGGGATGCCTTCACTACATGCAGCATCCTACCATTGGTCATGTGAAACATCAGATTTGATTTTTATGTGGACAAAGAATTTCTTCTTGTCTATTCTTCCGGAAAAAAATAGATAGTCTAATTCATTTACATTGTCTTAAGAACTTCTATTGTGACACCATCTTTTACTAATGCCACCCCAAGATGTGTGCTAATTGTTTGATGGTTTACATATGAATTGGGGTGGTGTTAGCAATATAATCTCTCATTGTCTTTTTGTTCTTATTTTTCCCCAAATGTTTGGAACAGGTATTGGAATCAACCGATCATATAAATTCATGCAAGCCTGTTAGTCGTACTGATCCATCCTACACAGAAACATTAGACTTCTTGCAGAAGCTGAAGGCCCACTGTGCATGACTAGGTATGTTTCAGTGGAAGGTTTACAAGCATGAATTTCTATTTTCCTTAGGTGTTAGTTGAAGTTTTGGACCAATACACCGAAGAAACCTGTGAAAAGCATATACATTTAGAACGTTAGAGCATAGGCCCAGGTTTAACATATAATAGGTAACCTCCGTTCATGGATGTGACACATTGAGATTAAACCATTGATTCTA
Source organism: Akebia trifoliata (assembly GCF_017979445.1). Taxonomy (NCBI): domain Eukaryota; kingdom Viridiplantae; phylum Streptophyta; class Magnoliopsida; order Ranunculales; family Lardizabalaceae; genus Akebia; species Akebia trifoliata. Next base: position 11,108,014 of record NC_141378.1, on the reverse strand, counting down.
GTCAACCTGCAAGCATCCCCTAAATTATCAGAACACATTAAAATTTTAATGTGGTTCAAGGTTTTGGGTGTATGTATGGTGATAGGTAACATGTCTTCATGCTCTGTAAAAGTTGTCATTTTACGATTCTTTTGTTTGTAACTTTATATCTTCTTGGGATGCTGATGCATGTAAAGCCCATCCTGATTATTTATTAATTTATTTTTCTTATGAAAATTAAGGATGTATTAAATCTGATGCTGGGCATTTCACTTGGATACTCATGTTGCCTTTGGTTTGGAATTGGATTGCAAAAGCTATTCTCCCGTAACAAGAATCAGAAATTTCCTAAAATCAGTTTTTTGCAATCTGGCTATGAAAATCCCAAGTTAGAATATAGAAGGCCCTCATTATGATTCTAGAAATTCTTTGTTGAGACCAAGGGGTGAATTCTTCTTAATCACTCGATTTTGTTTTGTGCTCAATGTTATAATGGCAAAGCTCAACATTTTACATGATTAATCCCAAACTCGGAGAAACGTCCATGAGTTTATCAAGCTCAGAACAATCCACTAAAAAGACTATAAATCTTAATGCAAAGAATTTCAGAAACTGATATAACCAAACAACACATGTTCTGACTATTAGAAAAAATAGACACAATTGCTGAATTCCAATACATAATTTTTAAAAACTATGTAAACATGGGTGGGAAAATGCAATTATGTAATTTCATTATATTTTGCCTTAATTTCATCTTATTTGATTGGTGAAATATGATCCTAAGGTTAAGAAGACTAAAACGATCATAAGTTGCTCCCACACTATTTGAAAGGTGTGTATTTGTTGGATGGTTGTGACTTCTAATGGCTATGATCTTAAGATACAAATCTAAATTCATTGAAAGAGAGTTTATAGCATTGGGAAAAAAAATATTTTCAAGGAAAAAAAATTATTCTTCGAAAGAATGATCATAAGAAATGGATTTTGGTGTTTGAAGCACCTGGGAAAATGTCAGAAGGAGTATTTGATTTTTAGTTTTGGGAGTAAGGATAGTCAAGAGAGTGGTTGGTTTGGAAAAGTATTTTTTAACACCAACAGGAGAAAATCATTTTTTCCAACAAAAATGATTTTTTTTTTTTTCACACAATCACATTTCTATATAATAATAAATAACACTTTCGAAGAAGCCAAAACCTCTGTCCTTCGAAAGTTATACCTGAAAGATCCAAAACCTTGGAAAGTCTTTTGAATAGGCCATCTGGCATCTGCTCAAAGAAGAAGAAGCAAACGTGCAAATGACTATAATGCCCTCTTAAAATACTTTTGACTTTTCTATGTCTTGGAGGGTGGAAGCAGGTCTAAATTATTAGATTTGTAATATCTGTGCCACTTGGGAAGCTGAAGACCAAGTCCAAATTGAAAAAAGGAAAAATGAAACAAAATCATCTATTGATTATTATTTCCATATAGTATTTGGATCTATACTAGACATTCTACTTATTGGTGATTATTTGACATATCCTGCATTTTAACATGCCCCCAACCATGTTGGCCCCTCCCCCTAAATTTTTGCCCCCACCCCCACAATTTTTTGTGAATATTTGATATACCCCTTGTGTGTCTAAATTGATGACAAGCCCCCCTTGAACTTGCCTCCCACCTCTCTTCTCAAGTTTTGGGTCATTTAGACACCCCTCTAACAAATTGGTGAATATTTGAGATACCCCATATGTTTTCAAACATGCCCCAGTTTGCCTTTATTATTATTTTTTTTATTATAACCAAACTGACATTGGTCAACTCCCCTAAATAAGATCCAGAATCAAACCGAACTAAGGTTGGCCTAATCCAGTTCTCTGGGTTGCCCATATCCTATAAATTTGCTTCAAAGCAACATATTCTTTTATGAAAATAAATAAATAAATATATGAAATTTCATATTAACAAATAATAATATGAAATTTCATATAATAATTCATTAATTTATCCATAAAAAAGTTATTAAGTTAGCCATAAAAAATCATTAATCTATGTCCCAACTCCAAAATAAATCATATAAATTAATATTTATTTATTTATCATATAAAGATTTGGTTTGGTTCCATACAAGTCTTGAACTGAGAATCGAATTGAATTGATTGATTCTCCATTTTCTTAACCTAAAATTGAACCGCAACTTGTTCCAAACTGAACCAAGCAACCCAAAGCTACTGGTTTGGTTCAGTTTTCGGTTTGAACCATACCAAGTTGTACCCCCTAATTTGACATATCCTATATTTTTAAACTGAACATGACTTAAATCTTCTCTCATAAATTAATATAAAAAAAATTACCTAAATACTCATTTCTTCCTCCTTGAATAAAAAACCCATGAATTTTTTCCTCAAAATCACTCATCTTCAAGTTTTTCATCCTTAAGTGTTAACCATAGTTTGCCCCCCTACAAGAAAATCCTAACTCTACCCTTGGTTCTATCCATTAGAAGACATACATTTTTCATTCAAACTTTTTTTTATTTCATATATATTATATATATATATTTTTTTTTTTCTTTTTCTTTTGTATTTCTATATTATATATCTTGTTTTGAAAAAAGAATTGGATAGTATGTGATGTAATTTAGAGAAGGACTGTTCTATTTGCTTCCCTCTTTTATTTTCAATGCACCCACTTTCTTTTATACATCCAACTCCAAAATGTGCTCGAGGTGTGTGCGAGCACAAATGGTGGGTGCAGATAGCCTGACCCTTGTTAAGATGCATATTTGATAGATGTATCTGAGGACACATTTGATATATGTGATTTACATGTACCCCTCACATTTGGGTGAATATTTGAGATAATTTTCAAACTAATTACATTACCCTTGACTTTCCTTTATTATGGAAGATTTGTATAAAAATAAAAAATAAAAAACCCTTAACCCTTAACCCTTCCATCTTCAACCTGAAGTCAATTAAAAATAATTCATCCTAAAGATTCAGTAGATTTTTAGGAGAAAAATCATTAATTTATGTTAGAAGTTGAAGATGAGGGTATTTATGTCATTTCTAAAAGTCTTCATGTGTAGATTGAGGTCAAGGGGCATATGCCATAAGTTTGAAAATTAAAAACAAAGAAAGAAATATGGAGCCACAGGCTTTGGTGGCGTGCATGTGCCATACAAAGGTCCCCTTTAGAGAATGTTACACATTTTCACTTTTTATTATTTATTAATTAATTAATATTTTGTCCAATAAAGTGCACTTAGAAATGTCCATTATATAAAAACATGCCGTACGGTTGGCGAAGATTATTACAAGGCAAACGAAACAAAAATTGATGTTTATTAGGGACATTGTTGACTATTATTGTAACAATAACAAGACAAATGTTATGGTACTATAGTACCAAAGTAATATGTTAGGTTACTATTACAAATTATGACTGTTAATGGATCGGGTTCGGGTCACATTTGTATTAAATTGGTTTTGATCCGATAAAAATTTCATAGACCCAGATCCAATCCGATCCAATCCGATTTGTATCTTAAGTTTCGCCCCGATCCAATCCAACATACTGATGCATTTTTATTTTTCAAGTAAGCTAGGATTCCACTTAACCCTTTCATGGGAAGTTCGATCGTAGACGATACTACCAAGGTGTATCGCAAGATTGATGTTCAAATCTCCAAAACTGCCACTAGTCTCTCTTTGAGGTCCGTTAAACCATCGGATTGATTGATGATGTTTTCGATGCAGAATTTGGAATTTTGTATGGCGTGACTTATCATAAGCCCATAATGGACCCACACACTAAATATCAAACTCGTCGTTGATTTTTATGTATGCTCTTGGAGCAAGAAAAGCCCTTGTCATATTTTCGAAATCAAGAATTTGTATCCAATCCAACTCTATTAATTACATATCCGGATTATTCTAATAAGTGAAATTGACTATAAATCTAAATTTTGGTATCGACAATTACGTACGTACATCCCAAGAAACTTTCTTTGGTGACGTGTAGGAAAAATTCATACTCGAAAACCCAAGAACAAAGAGAGGCATCATTGCCGAATGCCAATAAGTCTCATTTGAAAAAAATATATATATATATATTCTCAAGAGGTCAAATCTCGTGCGTGATGATTACGATTAGAAAGATAAACTACAACTTTAATCTGAATTTAAGGTTTCAAAAACAAATAAAAATAATAATAATAATCCCTTTATTCTATCAATTTTTTTTTTATATTATTGATGACTTACTTTTTGATCGTCACCCACACATTGAATTTAAGCATTTTCTCATCATTGCCATAGATTAATTCATAAATCAGTTGATGGATTCTCATTAATTAAGGAAAAAAAAACTGTAGTCTACAAAAATTTATTATCCCTTCTTTCTTTCTTTTTTTAATTTTTATTGGAGTTGTTGTCCAAGACTTACCTTAAATGGCAAGATATCATCCATGTATTTGATTTGAACATTTCTTTATTGTGGACTTGGAGGTCTGTCCCAAAGCCCATAATAGAAAAATAAAATATTTTGAAAGCTAAAATATACTGTGAGTAGGAATCACTCATCAGGCAAATTTTGGGAGTGGGCCCAGACCATCAAGGAGTAGATAGTGGACCAATCATTAATTTGGTCATAAAGGCTAAGAGACCACGTAGGAGAAATTCACCACTACCATGCACAACACGTATTTGTGATAGACACCCGCGTCTCATCATTGCTCAAGCAAGAAACATGAATCTCACTCTTTCCAAAATTGCATTCAGTACCCCTTTATGTTTTCCTGAATATTTGACATAACCTTCTATGTTTTTAAACTATTGAAATAGTCCTTGTACTACGGTCTTCTCTAAAGATTAACGAAATGACCTAAACGCCCTTAATCTTCAACTTATTGGGTAAAAAAGGTTTAACCCTCATCTTCACACTTGAGATTATGTCTCTATAAATCAACCCTTCAAACCTCAGATCAAGTTATGATTTTTGTAAAAGTTAAAATGATAAAATTTTAAGTTGAAACTCGAAGCTTTTCTTGGTGAAGATGGTGGATTGAAGAGAAAGTTGAATGTGTTAAAATAATGTTTTAAAAACTAATTCGAGATCATATTGGATATTTATTAAATTGGTCGGACTATAGTCGAACCCTTGCTCAATTTAATTGGATTGATATATGTTTATCATAAAACCTAAAAATATGTAATTCATTTTTTTAAAATACCTTTATTTATATTCATAAAAGTATAATACTCACAAAAATCAATGATTCATTAGTTGAATCTTATTTCAAAATCTAGTAAAATCTGTTTGAATCATCAATTCCATCCGATTTTTAAAACATTTATTAAAAATAATTTACCTTTAGATTGAAGAACTTGAAAATAATGTATTATTTTATTTAATTTTTAAGAAAAATCAATGTAAAACGTTGAGAATGAGGGCTTTTTGGTCATTATACTAGACTTCATGAGTAGACTGAGGTAAGGGGATGCCATAAGTTTGAAAACACAAGGATATTCTTAAATATTCACCAACATATGGAGGGGGTATGATAAAATTACCCTTTTTTATTTTCTTTTTAGTTAACGTTGATGGCTCCGAGTCAAAAGACCAAATTACACTAGATACGGCACAGGTACGCAATCGAAGAAAATTAAAAATACAATCTGTGGAGAGGAAGTAAGAGAGAGAGAGAGAGAGGGAGGGAGAGGAGAGAGGGAATGCAAGTCTGTTAACGATGCCGTCGTTCTCAATGAAAAGCCTGAAACCAAAACACCTTTCTTTCTCTTCTTTTTCTTCACATATAATGAGAGTGAGTGAGTTTGAGAGAGAGAGATATGTATAGAGAGAGAGAGTTGTAACCTTTTATTTATTTATCTTTATAGAAAGGGGGGAGAAGAGAAGGGAAAGAATCTGAGTTGCCAATAAACCAATAATACCCTTTTGTTCATCTTTTTAGAAAGGATGGTTGATGATCTTTGCATCTTCAATAAGGTGTGTTTTTTTTTCTTTGATCCATGGCCTCCTCTTCTCCTTTCCTCTTCTAAAACAGAGCTGAATCTTTTGTGGGTGTTATTCAAATTTCTTTTTTCTTTTTCTTTTTTTCACTCTTTCCAATTGTTAGATGATTTGTATAAAAATATGTATTATTATAATTATTGGTGCTTCCATGGAAAAATGTTTTTTTTTTCCTTCCTGTTATGTGATCTTTTGGGTCTTTGATTTACATGTCTGATCTGGGATTTTGAATTTATAGCATATTTGTGCTTAAATTTGTCCAAATACCCAAACTGGAGAAAACCACATTGCCCCGCCCCCCCCTTTCTTTTGTGGGTGTAATTATTTTGCACTCTTTTTAATTGTTTGATGATTTGTATTAATATATATTATTATAATTATTGATGCTTCCATGGAAGAATGTTTTTTTTTTAAAGTGATCTTTTGGGTCTTTGATTTGCATGTCTGATCTGGGTCTTTGAATTCATGGCATATTTGTACTTATTTTTGTCCAAATGCCCAAACAGGAGAACACCCCCTCCCCCCAACCTGTTTTATTTTCTTTGAACAGTTTGGTATTATGGAATTTCTCAGTTTAAGATACTACATATATGCTTTCTTTTTTTGCATCTTTTTTTTTTTTTATTTGTTTGATTTCTTGTATCAATGATCCTCTATTGCATATTGTCTTGATCAGCAATCATAATTTCCATTTTCTATTCAATTGCATGATGATGTGTATTTCAGCTTCATTGCCAATATTTCTATATACCCGTATTTCATCAGATCATGTAAAATTTGGGATAAAGCTTTGTTGTTGTTGTTATTGCTGCCTTATTGATATCCATGTATTGGTTTGATCACAGGATACTCTAATTTTAAAGGCACCTAAGAAATCTCCACTTGTATTGAGGATGATTCTCTTAGTGTTTGCCATGGTTTGCGGTATATATATTTTCTCAATCTGTCTAAAGCAGGTAAGCACTCGTACAAAGCTCAGAACCATTGACCTCCAATTCATTGAAAGACCTTGTCAAGCTTCTGATATTGAACAATGGGAGATTCCTTACGTACATTATCCGAAACCCAAAACCTATAGTAGGTAACCCCGATAAGGACATCATATTGTATTCAGTTATGAAATTTTGGGTCCCATTCAGATTTCTGATTTATTGTTTGGATGCATTAACAGGGCTGAATGTTCATGCAATCCTGTTCGATTCTTTGCAATCTTGTCCATGCAAAGATCTGGGAGTGGATGGTTTGAGACTTTGTTAAATAGCCATATCAATGTAAGTTCAAATGGAGAGATCTTCTCCGTTAAAGAGAGAAGAAGCAATATTTCGTCAATTGTGGACACATTGGATAAAGTATACAATCTCGATTGGTTCAGTAGTGCTTCCAAGAATGAGTGTTCGGCTGCGGTTGGCTTCAAGTGGATGCTTAATCAGGTATGCTATTTGCAAGAACCGTTTTCATTTCTTTTTCTTCTTTTTTTCCCATTGAGAGAGACCTTGGCATTCATCTTGAGTTAACTTTATTTTCTCTTAAAGTTGATGCTTATCTCTTATCCGTAAAGCACTTATTAATACCCAAAAAACTGTTCTATTTATATTTGAGAAAGAGGGATTTGTAGAAGATTTCGAAGAAACCATCTAGCTTTAAGGCATAGATAGGACACTATTGGCAGGCATGCTATGAACAACTTCAGAAACTTCTTTTAGTGTCAGTTTGTTACAAATACCATGACATAGTGAAGGAAATAGTCCCAAAATTTAGAGATCCAGCGTTGTTTTAACATTTCCTTCGTGGGCATCAAGATTGTACCTTCAAGTCCAGATGATTAAGTGAATTAATAGGTCCCCATAACTCAATTCATATTTTGTTTCTTGTTGAAAAAAAATCCACCAAGTTAGTGATGAAAGTAATGTTGGAAATTAAAAGCCTACCCCTTCTCAACAATTTGGTTTTACAGCATACCAATAAAGGGATGCATTGCGATAAAATGATCTAGGGAGGAATTGGTCTGACAAATGTTGTGACAAGTTGGAAAGGAACGAACTGAAGTACAAAGGAATTCTTCTACTCAACTATGGAGGGTCTATGCTTATCAAAAAAACCTATGGAGGGTCTATGCTCTGTAGGACAAGAAGATACTTGTAGCTATGAAGGTAAAATGATTCACGTGAAGGAATGTGTCAGAAGAATGAATATCATCTGCCATGTTTTCCGGGTCCCATTGGGCTAGACGGAATCGGTTTAATAGGGGAGGGAGAGATAGATAGATTGATAGATAGTTAGATAGATAGAGAGAGAAGCCAATTAGAATCCAGTGGAAGGGAAATTAGCATAGTGGAAGAATATCTACCTTTCCGAAGTTGGTAAGCTAACTCTTTTGGAGAGCATGCCATCGAACTTTCTAAGCCAATTAGCATAATGAAAGAATAAGTCTATGACCAACTTATTGGAGAGACTCATTAGAGATTTCTGGTCGAATGACACAAAAAAACACTCGAGTTCAAAATCTATTTAGTTGATTGCAAGAACACACCCAAAAAGGGTGGTGGGGGTGGCCTAGGTAGTCAATGCTTCAAGGAAATGGATCTAGCCTTGCTTAGGAAATAACTATGGAAATGTGGCAAGCAAAGGGACAGTTCGTAGAGGGCCAATATTAATAACAAGTACAATTGTAGCTTTGCTTGGTTCTTTAATATTTTGACATTGAATCATGTTATTATCAGAGAAAAAAATTACAAATTACAAACATGTTTATGCTGTGTGGAGGAGCAAAAGAAACAAAGATGGTGATCCTAGTCTGTCTTTTCTCATGGTGTGTGTGGGCTTCCTTTCTACTCCTTTTTGGTGAAGCTTATTGCACAATTGTTTTCACAACTTCCTCTGCTGTTGAACCATAACTATAGGAGTTTTCTTTCACCCCAAGAGGAAAGATTTTTTGACAATTCTTGCCCTTCGCTGTCTCATGGTCCATACAGAGGGAGTGAAATAACATCCATATCTTTGACAACAAGGAGGCTTCCATTATTCGAGAGTTTACAGGCATCCGATTTGACCAATGTTTTTCTTCTTTCAATGGGTGGATATTTTCTTTCTACTATATTATTTCCTCGTCATAGGTTTGAGATTCTCACTTATAGATTATTGCTTTAAGTTCTTTCTTAATAAAATCTCTCCATTTACAGATAAAAACAGATAATTTTCTTTTATTTCTACTTAGGAGGTTCTATAATAACTCGTATAAATATATTTCCTAGATGAGAATCATCTTTTGTTGACTTGTTCCCGACAAAGTGTCTACTTTGGACCTGCGACTTGCATGGGTAACAGCTTTGAAAAGATTGAGATCTTTCTTTAAAGCTGTCAGGTATTGTTGATTGTTGAGTATTCCTAGAGTCATTATCTTCAACCAGGAAAGAAGAAAATTCTTTATTTATAAAAAAAAAATAGAAATCTATTCGAGAGACCACTGCTTAACTTGCATCTAATTAGTTTCCTTTTAGCTAAATAAGAACCCATTTCAGTCGGAGGTGCTACTCACTCATAATGTGAGAGCCTCTTATGGGTTCCACCAAGTTTACTTCCCGCTGCAATAGTATAGTTTTCGCTATAACACAAGATGTTGCCTGGCCCATCCTTAATACCTTTGGCCTAATTTCTTCTTATGAGGGAAAGCACCCAAGATATCTGGAGCATCTCATCCACACCTTGTCTAAGCTCTGAGTAATTGAAGAGAAGAATTGTTGAAACGATGTAAGATCTTCAGCTCCACTATAAAAAAAAAAATTACGAGTGGTCGTTAGTTATGCGTTGTTCTGGAATAAGCTTCCTTGGCCTTGCATTTCTTTAGCCAACCCCAAATCTTTGGGACAAGGCTTTGATGATGATCTTCCATTTCTTAGAAAATTTTCCACGTTATGCTTTTCACAAGATATCTTTTTACCAATGATACTGCGATGACTTTAAAACGATTCTTTTGACTTGAGGAGTCTTTGGTAGTTTTTTTTTTTTTTGTTGTTACTTTCCATCTTAGAACATATCTGATTGAGGTATATATTTGTTTGTACTGCGTCGTGTTTATTTTGTGGGGATGCACTGGTCCACTAACAATGTATCATTATGGTTAATGCAGGGACTGATGCAGCATCACAAAGAAATAGTTGAGTACTTCAATCGGAGGGGTGTTTCTGCAATATTTCTTTTCCGGAGAAATTTATTGCGTAGGATGATCTCAGTTCTTGCAAATTCTTATGATCGAGATGCTAAACTATTAAACGGGACCCATAAGTCTCACGTGCATTCATCACATGAGGTCTCTCTCTCTCTCTCTCTCTCTCTCGCATGCACACAAGAGATTTTTCTTGAGTGACTCATAGTTGGTGATGGTTTCAGGCTGAAATACTTGCAAAATACAAACCTATCATGGATGCAACGTTATTAATACCCAATCTGAAGAGCGTAGAGGACACAACTGCCAAGGCTTTGGAATACTTCAATAGTACTCGCCACATTATTCTTTATTACGAGGATCTAATCAACAACCGAATTGTAAGTTACCTAACATGTTACGATCCTTAGGTTAAGACTTAAACTTTTTATTCCATTAACGCCTAGGTACTTTTGGAGCAGTGGTTTGAGTCTTAACATTGTTATTGGAGCCAATCCCATGTCTAAGGTTCGAATCATGGGGAGGTGAAAAAAAATGGGACTCCTCTATAGTATGGGATATGGAAGGGGTTCTAAAAAAAAAAAAAATGGGCTCTTCTATAGTATGGCATATGAAAGGGGTCCATCATAGTAGACCACCATGATTTGTCTGAGAAGGGGCAATTTATGGAAAAAAGAGTAATGGGTACCTAGTACTTGAAAAGAAGGCCAAGGGGCTGGGGGCCTCGCCATAAGTGGGCCAATGAGTGCGTCAGCCTTGAAGCATGGGGGTATGTTATGATCCTTGGGTTAAGACTTAAATTTTCTACTCCATTAACGCCTAAGTACTTTTGGAGCAGTGTTTGGGTCTTTAAATAACATCTCTCCAATTAGTTTTGAGAGAGAGTATTGCCACCCCAACTTTTACTAACACCACCCCAATTCATATATAAATCAACAAAGAATAGCACACGTCTTGGGATGGCATTAGTAAAAGTTGGTGTGGCAATAGAAGCTCCCTTAGTTTTACATTGTTGGTCTATGCCATATAGCTTTACACACTTAATGCTTATTGTTCCTAATCGTTATCACAGAAACTAAGTGAGATTCAAGAGTTTCTAAGGATTCCAATAAGGGATCTAAATAGCCGTCAAGTGAAGATCCACAAAGGGCCATTATCGGACCAGGTTGAGAACTGGGATGATGTTAATAAGACACTGAAGGGAACACGTTATGAGACCTTCCTCAATGTCGACTATCAGATGTAGTCCGTCTCAGCACCGGGTGATGTAAATAACACCTTCCCTTCATTTTATCATAACGAGTTGGAGACAACCTCATCTCGTTGAAATTTTGGCCACAGCACAGGTTTAGTGTCTGCATAAATTAATTTTTCTTCCCAACTGATTATCGCTTGATTGAGTTCTTTACACAATAGACCCTCATGTATATTTTAAGTTAATCAATCAGAGTGAAGATCGGCGGTGCATATCTCTTCAATATTGTGTTTTTTATATTTATTTTTTGTTTCTTTTTAGGTTTGTATTTTTTTTTGTTAATGTTCTTGAATTTTTTTTCGAATGGAATAGGAGAGAAAATATGTTTAAATCGTACATTGCCATGCAAACCTCTATTCATAACATCCCAATAAAATGGGTGGCCAGGGTAGCGATAATCATTATTTTTTAATCATCGCGGCATGGCCTTTTCTTTTTCTTTCTCGTCTTAGGCCCTGAAGAGGAAGAGAACCCATTTGAGGCTAAGGGTGTCACTGGGCATCTAGTTACTTGAGTATCTTATATGTTATAGGACCTTACTATTCTTGGGTCTGGGTTTGGGAAGCCATCTTAGGGAACCATACTCCATGAAAAAAGGGATAAATTTGACACCTAGGTCTGTTGAATTTGTCTAAATCAAAGAAATTAGACGGACCTTGACGTTGAATTTACGCTCTCTCTTTTTTTTTTCTTCACGTAGTGTATAAAGTATCAAGTCTCCTTTAGGTATCCAAGAGTGTTACATTAGGTAGCCAAGAAAAAAATACATCCAACCCATTCTCACTAACTTATGCAGTGTGTACTTCAATGTATCAAGAGCATGTAGAAGTTGGGATAAAATTTTCCAATCAAAAGAATGTGCATCAACAACCCATTCGTGCAATAATCTAGAAGTATCTATCCTGCATTTCTGAGATTATGATCATGGAAGGAAAAGTTTTAACAAGAATAAAGGTGTTTGCCCCTTTCGGTAACAGACTTTTTCCATTATTTCCCCCTCCCCCGTAAGGTTACATCATTTTGATCGCATCATTAAAGTCCAAAATGATCTATAACAGTATAAAACCAAAATGCACAATCCTTGTATTCTAGAAAATTTTCATTCACAAGGGTTGGGGGATTGGGTCAGTTGCCCAAAATGCCCAGATTCTAATCCGGTTGGTTCTTCATTCTATAACTGGCAGAATAATTTCCAAATTGTCCCTTCGAAGAGCAAGCAAGGTGGGTAGTCTTTGTGAAGGAGGGGGTGTTCAATGAAACTTGAACCTAAGTCACCTTCTCAGAGGGCTGAACCTATACCTATCAAAACTGATTAAAGAAAACAAAAAAATATGCAAGCAAGCCTCAGCTCTCTCTAGATGTGACAATGGCCTCTCTTTATTGGAGGGGGGGCATTATGGTCATTCGAACATATCTAGTATATCTAACATGTCATCAAACACATCAGCCCATAATGAATGGGAGGGAAGTGTGCTTACTGAACAGATTAGAAAGCAAAGATAAAAGTCTAACAGAGAACATAGGGGTGGGGCTGGGGTAGTGCCCACTTGCATTCATGAAATGAAATTACAATGGAAGAGTAACAAAAACACACATATTACAAGCCAAGCATACAAAATCAGAAATATATCTTTCCTCTGCCCTCCAAGAAGATCAAAATTAAAAAAAATTAAAAAACAACACAAAGGATGGGGGGGTTAATAAATATAATGAAAAAGGTTATTTGGCTTAGCTGGCTAAGTGACTGGGAGAACTGTTGAACATGGTGTGCCACATGTATGCCCTTGAAAGTACCATCTCCAGCTCTTGGTGGGTCCAGTTTTGGGTGGGAAGGTGTTGAAGGAACATCACCATCTCTTGGAAATCAAGCTTCAAGAGCTTATCTGACCACTGAAAAAGTGAAGAAGATGATGGTCGCATACAAAGCATTTTTTAGTCCTCTATTTTTTTTTTCCCCAAAACAGTGCTAATCATGCATAAATTAAGAAATAAACATGAATCATATAGGGTGAACTTTCTGAGTAATTGATATTGCAAATCAAGGTAAACGGTACAAATCAATTAACCAGAAATTGCAATGAATGGACATATCTGTGAGAGAAAAGAAGAGAGATTATATTGCCACACCAACTTTTGCTAATGCCACCCCAAGATGTGTGCTAATCCCTTGATGATTTACATATGAATAGGTGGCATTAGCAAAAGTTGGTGTGGTAATAGAATCTCTCAAAAAGAATTAAATATGATTTTCATTAGTTGTATAATACTATGATCCAATGAAAACAAGGGAAAAAAGACAACTTTCAGAAAGCTAGGAACATCAGATCATGTTGACTTCCGGGTTAGGAGATCTCAATGGGGACTCCCAAGTCCCATCAATCAGTTGGTCTGAAGCCACAATCAACAACAATACTAAATAACACATTAAACATTAATCTGAGGCAAGATTACTGCACTTTTTTACAACCAATGAAAGAAGAATCAACATGAAGGAGATAATGATCTTACCGTAAGAAGAAAACTGGCGAATATATAAACAAGAAAATCTGGCAATGCATCTCCTTCCGCAAGATACGTGTCCCATAGACGTGTCACGAGATGGAAAGGGATCTAAAAAGGAAATAGGCCCAAAATTAGCTGTCTCGAGAGTGTTAACTACTGGAGTTGAGCCCATACAGTGCTCTATGTTGCAACTTGCAACCTCTAGATTGTGTCTTCAACCCCTTCCTACCTACTAGAAAGGGGGCTGCTAAAAATGAGAGCCACTATTGGCACCCCAACCTTTACTTATTACACCCAATTAAAAATAGAAAAAAAAAATGATTAAGAATAAGTAAAAGTTGGGTGCCAATAGACGTTCTCTCGGTTTTTTTGCTAGATTTCTATTTTTGGGTTTAGGATTTTAAATGAGCCTAATCATAAATGTAAACAACTACTGAAATTGTTTGAACGAGTGTTATAATGTTTAGTAATGTTGAGATTATAATCTAAACCAGACCTTTGTAATGTCTGAAGAGTGTTTTAATCTTTAGTTGGGGTGTAATAAGTATTCAGGGGTGCAAATAGCAACTCTCTTAAGAATAGGGGAAACTAGAGCCAAAAACATATGGTTGTTGGGAACCAAACCTCGCGTATTAGAAGACAGTTGAACCAACGGAAAGCAAATTGAAGAAACTCCAGTCCTTGCTCCTCCATGTGTCTTGAAACAGGTTCTTGTGCAATCCCAAAAAAAGAAGTGTCAAAACCAGTCACAAGAAACTATCTTAAAGCATTGATAAGTAGGAAGAATATATAAATGAAAATTGCACAAGGTACTATTTAAAGTCCCGAGTGTTATTAGAAAGTTAGTGGCCCCAATAGATGACATAAACCGAGGGAAAGTCGATTGAGATGTTTTGATCATGTGTAATGAAGAACTGTAACATCCCCAATTAGATGGAAATTTACAAGCTGTAAGGTCTATTCAGTCAGCAATGGATACATCTCTTCCTTCTTTTGTGTGTGTGTCAGGTGGAAGAAATAAGTGAAGAACTTTTATTGATAAACGGTGTATTTAATCCACTATTTGAAGAAGGTTGAAGACACCTCCACAAATCAACCTAAAATGAATTGTCAGACCTAAAGTGTAAAGCCGTAAAACCATTTTGTTGTGCCACTGCATTTTCGGCCACTTGAAAAAAAGCAGTTTATTTGTGAAAAAAAAAAGGCATGAAGAAAGGTAAAAAGGTAAGAAAAAAAAAGGATGTACCATCTATTCGGCGAACCAATTCTTTCAGCTTAAATACAAGCCGTTGGATTCCTGGTTGAGCAAATGTGTAATGGTCTTGCATACCATCAAGCAACTTTGATAGACACCAATAGCAATCGGCTTCTATGTTAGAGATTTTCTGTGGAGATAGATCCAAGATCGACCAGTTCTCCATGCTCTCTTCCAAGTATTCCGACAAGAAAACAACTAAAAATGGCGTAACAAGATCATTTATTCCCTGAACATATCCACTTGCTGGATGCCGAATGGCCCTGAAAAAAAGAGACAGAAATCAACAATTTAATGATAGAGAAATAACCATTCATCGCACATCCCACCGAAACTGGCCTCTGCAATCACATGGCTCAAGTGTATGTCACCCAACAATTGATAAGGCCCACACAGGAAATCTCCCAAACCAAAAGACTTTTTTTGGGTGGGTATGCTGGATTTGAAATACAACCTCAGAGTTGCATTGCAATATGTCAACCCAACTATTGGTCCAAGCCCTAAACCAAAAGTTCTTACAATTTGATGTATCATGTTTCATTTGAATGGTCCAAAAACATGATGAAAGATTATAAAAGAGTTCTACATTTCATGGATGTCATAGCCATATACATGAAGTACCCATATATGAGGTACAAAAACCCATGTTGGAGGGATTCTACCAAACAAGTAACGTACTTGTGCCGGATACATGTTGGATTCTGACATCCACAAATTCTGGTTCAAACTTCCAGACTTCTTTTTGTTTTTTCTTTCATTGGAATGTTCTAATTAACACTTATTGTAACTTGTAAGTTACGAGTTCCACCTTTTCTATTTGAAGCTTCTTTTAATGAACCAAATATAACATTATGTATATGTCTTAAATCATGAGATATACCATCACATCATCCATTACAGTTCTTATATAGAAAGCAGTTAGTTTGTTCCACATTATTTAAAGTACATGCCGAGTGCCCTCTTTTAGGGATCCCCAGATTTAACATTTCGAATTTTGATACCGTACCTATATTAATACAACACAAGCACAAACATTTCATGGGACCACCCAATTAGATCTCGAGTCAGAAACCAACTCAATTAGATGACTGACCATCCAATCTATAGACATTTCCAGCAGCCATATTTTTTTCCAAGAGAACATGATAGACAATATGGTTACACTGCATATATCTTTATGTTGGTTTATGGGCCTAACTTGAGTTATATTTGGGTGTATCTTGAGCCAGGGGTGCAGGGGTTAGGGTTCCGTCCAACTTCTGGGAGTATTTTCGTCTTTAGAAATGTGTGTTTCACCCAAGGACGCCATATGTATTCCAAGTTCAGAAACCCTAAAAATTGTATTGAATTTTCGCAGTTGTCATCAATAAAGAATTGTTATCGCTGTCCGTGAACGTAGGCAATCTTACCGAACCATGTAAATCTCTTGTGTTCTATTTTGTTTTCTCTGTTTGAATCTTCACAGTTTATCAATTTTGATCAATCTAAGGGAGTTTTCTGCAACACTTTGATGCTTTTTATATACACCATACCGAGTAAGAATTTAAATATGAGATTTTTTTTCCCCACAAAGATGAGAATTAAAGAAAAAATTCAAGCAATCAAATGGGCAAGAAATCTAACCATGTATAAAGAATGCGCTCCAAGGATTTCTGAACTTCGACTTGCTGAAAGAAAGTGACATCAGGTACTGTCCTAGGACAGTCAACAGCAATCTGAGCAGCAAAACAAACAAAGCGCAAGACATCACATGGTTAAATCCTATCCTCTTCAACTATTTGGTGGAAAAATTTGAAATGAAACTCAACCAAAAATACCTGGCGTAGCATGCTGATCTCATCATCAGAGCGTTCGGTATCGGGAATATCACAATATTGAGAAACACATTCGAGGTACTCAAGCCGTTTCCTAGTCAGAACCCCCTCCCTTCTATCTGAATTAGGTGGTGCATATCCCTGTTGTCAGCTCATATTTAAATTTCAAGCAAGCAGTAACATGGTTCAAAAGTAGAAGTATGCAACTAAAAGGAGAGGTTTGAATTGGTAGCTCATGGACTTAATAGTGTAGCTGCTCTCACTTCCATCCAGACCCTTACAACACACTGCGAGACCATGTTTCCAAGTCCGACTTTGAAGCGGCCAAGCAGTTTCAAAATTTTGGAGGAACCCTCCTCATAACATGACACGTGAATTTTTGTGTTTATTTCACACCCCACTTTTTTGCTAACATTTAAGATACCTGCTTGAAGACACCACGTGTAATCTAAGGGAGAGGGCTCTACCAAAATTTTGAAGTGGGATGGGCGCTTCAAAGTTTTTTCCCATGTTTCCAATTGAAGGGAACCACAACTACCTAGCTGGTGAGATACCAATTGTTTTCCAAATAAAGAGGAGTGAGAAAACTATTCATGAAAGAAGCTCCTCAAGACAATAAAACATTTCACCGCGCGGATAGATTAGGCATGTGGTACACAACTTGGGAAAAAAGGTAAGATCTCACAGGATCCCTTCTTTGATGACAAAGGCCTTGATCTGCCAACTTTAGAACTATTATAAGACAGATCAGGGAAAGCACTATGAAATATGAAATAAAGATAGAAAATGGGTCTCCCAAGAAAAGTTAGAGGGGATTAATAAGTGGTTGACAGATTCACCACATGTGTTGCATAAGAAACAAAGTCCAAAATGCTATGGCATAGAGACGTGTCAAACAAAGAGTGTAATCAATTTTGTCAAGCAATCTATAGAAAGTCTAGATATCCATAATCAATTTTGTCAATGTAAAGAAGTCAACCAACTTATCAAAGAGAGAGAGAGAGAGAGAGAATGGGGCCTACCAAAAGAAGCCTCCATACAGATGGGCGCATATACGATGGTATGCCACTCCAGGCTAACTCACGCAATGTCTCTACAAGATGGGAAAGAAATAAATGAATAAATCAAATGACAGAGGAAAAAAAATTGTTCGAGTGGAACAAAATCTATGAAATTCATACATGCCAAAAGAAATGTTGTAGCCCAACCAAAGAGTGCATTAAAATCTAAAAGACTGTTCCCAAGTGAGGTTCTAGTAACAGTAATAAATGCTATACCACAATACTCGGTATAGTGTTTTAAAAATTGCCCAGAGCTCAAGTCATCCTGGTCGGATCATCAAGTCAACCCCCGGTTGGCTCAATGACAGCAATATTATAAAAAGTGTGTGAAATGATAAAACAACATGAAAACACAATCATAAGTCATCAAATCAAAATAAACAGCAATATGAATCATGGAAATAAAGATTAGTAACATTTCACTACATGTAGGCATGAGTATCTAAGGGTCTGACACATTAAACAATTGTATGCTTCTTGGAATTAGAATGATGATATCACATAACTACAAATATTTTAATATGCACCACTTTCTTGAATGAATAAACTATTATGTACTTACTACATTATCACATTATTATAATCTATAAAAAAAAATACATTTTCACGTTATCATACATATTTTTTATGAATTTTGATAATATGATGCAGTTTATGGATAACAAACTTAATGCCATTTTCTCTCTCCTGCCCCTTGTCAAATAAAGAAAACTTTCTGATCTGATCACCTTGTGACATGAAAAACATGATCCGATGCAATACAATTGTAGAGGACAAAATTATATGAACTTTAAAATAAATAAAAAATTTGGGTGTTCGCTGGCCATCCATTTTCAACACCTTGGATCAAGCTCGAAAAGCAATGGTTTTTTAATATTGTATTTTTGAATATGAATATTTTCCTGAAATCTGAAAGGCTGTGTTGTTGGATTGTAAATGTGAAAATCAATGTGTGCCCAACGACCCTTTTTAAAATTTGAAATCCAAAAACATAAATAGGTGGACAGCAGGCAAGAAAGAGAATCTCTCTATTGCTGATGTCATTCTTGCCATATGTCAAACGTTTGTTGGGCTGTGAGCAAACGCGTCAAGTGCGTGCACCAAAACTGCATCATATTACCAGCACTCATTTTTTATCTATCAAATATGCATTAATAAGTTACTAATAAATCTAATTAATTAGAACATAAACAATTTTATGTGTGTACTTATACAAATATTTCATTCGAAGTTTACTGTTCATCAAAACATTTTCACTGAATTCTTGCATTTTTATATGTAACATTTATATTTTCAGTAGAAATTTACCATTTACTGAGATGTTTCACCAAATGAATAGTGATTTCCACCGAAATATACACAAAGAAATATTCGATTAAATTTCATGTTGGACCTTGTGGAAATGGAAATATTTAGCTATATTTCATGGAAATATGTCAAAATTTAAAACTATGGTCAAGGGTGATGCACAAGCTAGATCACCTCCCAAAGATCATGCACCAACTCCAGGCGACCAAATATTCACATAAGCAACGTCCTTAAATGGCTTCTTCTCTTTCCTCATTTACACAGTTTAAATGTGTTGAACATCCTATGATGTCCTAAAAAAACCAATCAGAATGGGATTTTTACCTCACTCTCCCCTTATTTAATCTACTTTTACGGGGCACACTTCACTAGAATGACATCAAAAAATACCATTTCATTTTGTAATCTATGTTGGATATTTTTAAGATAGATCACCACAGGAGATACAGGACTCCCTTGGCCTTCCACTTCAGACGAAACTATAATTTGAAATGAAAAAAAAAAAAAAAACTCTGTAGCACAAAAAGGAAAAAAAAAAGAACCTCAAAAATCACCACGTTATAAAGGTAATTAAAATCCAAAATATGAATAAATATCACAAGGTTTCTCAGTATGGAAAATAAGAAAATAAAGCAAGCAATTAGATAACCAAAAGGAAAATACCTAATATGACAGTTGATCCAGATAGTTCCTTTGTGAACTTCATAACCCTTGCAGAATCTGTAGCTCTAGCACCCATAATGGTTTTCTGAACCTCGCTGGATGCATTCTCGATGTTCGAAACTGATGATTTTAATTTATTAGTTGTTACATTATCTGTTGCCTTGCTTGAATTATGTACCTCTCCCTACACGAAAATGGTAAATTTAATTATGGAACTCGTTAAATTATTCTCAGAAGAAACTGGGATGAAATGGGTACTTCACAAAATTGACACATTATGTGGCTTGCTAATACTACCTCAAAAGACCTGTCCGCGAGTACACCTGGTTCGAGATCATTTTCTGAGTAACTTCTTTCAATATCTGGTGAGTGTTCTGAACAGCCGGAATCACTCAATGGATCTGATCTTCGGGCAAGCAAAACTTTACCAGGAAAGCTGCGACCTTTAAGCAACCTGGATAACAGGAAAAATAAAAACAAATACAAACTTCTCAATATTTCAATGAAAAATTGTCAGTAAAAGTTTACTCACTCTACATAATTCCAAAGATGTAAAACAGAATTTTAAGTTGGGAGTTGTAATTCCAACTCACACCAACCATCGTTTCCAAACACACCCTTAATGGAAGAACTGGAACTTCATTTTTTTTCCCCTTTAACGCAATGAATCAACTTTTCTCACAATGGCCAGATTTTTCTGTCTAGAAAATCAAATTTTGGGTCCAAATGTATGTCTTTAGTATTCAGGATTACAAAGAAAAGTAAATCTCAAGTGTATTCTCTTAATTTTTTTCAAAATCATTTGATTTGCACATGCAACATATGCAAATTGCTTAACATTTGTGTAAAATCTACAAAAAAAAAGAAAAAAAAAAGGATTACAGTCTATGAATCCCATCAAAATTACTTTTACTTAGATGTTTTCTATTTTATGGAGAACTAAATACTGGACAATAAATCTATGTACTTTGAGCATTCAAAATTTTAAAGAAAAATATATCCAAATGGATTTTCTTAATGGGTTAAGTGTGAAGGTGGGATTTTGATCTTAGGTCTGTGGTATCACGACACACAGATTTTACTACCTCACGAAGTGGCACCTTCAACCAAGATGTATTTTCTTAATGGGTTATGAAAATCAAGGGAATCAAAACACAACTTATTCAAATCTTAACTTATGCAAATCCTTAACATTTCATTTTAACTTCCATCAAAAGGAATGAAATCCCCAATACTCACGAATTCTCTTAACTTGATAGTTAAATTCAAGAAATTTAAAGCAACCTAACTCAATGCTTCCAGTTGAATTTCTCTCAGATCAAGAGAATCGAAAGCATAAGAAGATAATCCCTGTTTAATGCAGTTTTGATCTATAAGGACTAAAAATGGAACAAAAGAAAGAATTCAAGGGGTGTGAAGGAAAGTAGTACTCACCCTTGAACATTTCTGAGGGTTTGGTTGAATCTGGAATCAAGATTGGAGCCAGTCTCCTTCTTTGGGGGTTCCCATTCTTCGTTATTACTGTTGTTGTTCCTCATGATAGGATCTTCAGATTTACAACAACCCTGTGAGAAAGAAAAAATAAATAAATAAATAACAAAAGAAACCCCTAACTATATTAGATCTCTACCCAGTGCTGGGCAACTTACCCTACAGTCCAACACTTACCCAATGCCTAGTGTAAAAGATCTCAATTTCTTGGGAAAGGAACAACGGTATGTGATCCAAATGGTACACAACACCTTTTGGTGGACTACACATAAAAATAAAAAATAAAAAGAATTGGTATTTTTTAGCCATTGGATTCGAAAACCTCTCAACATGGACATTAAACAGACTAGTTGTGGGCTCAGAAGTCCATGATGAAACAGACTATTTTTATTCTGACTATAAATTATTGATCATATTGATTTGTAGTGTGAAGGTCCACCATGGAGAGAACCAAACATTAAACAGTTATGAATATGCCATGTGGCCAAAAAGGGGACTGAAGTTAGGTTAATAAAATGGAGATCTAGAGCATAAAGTGCAATCCTATTGCTTTTAGGGGATTGGTTCATCACAGATCATCGTCATAGTCATCACCATCATCAAAGCCTTACCCAAGGCATATGGGGTCAATTGAACAAATATCATTCCTCCAATTAATCAAAGCCATGTCTTCTATTTCAGGTCAACTAAATAATCTCAACCCATGCCCCCTATGTGTCTGTTTGGATTAGCTCCCATATTCTGCTCCCAAGGAGAGCTGAAGCTGACATTTAGTTAAAAAAAGCTGAGAAGTGTTGTTGGCTATAATCGAATTTAGCAACCATGTTGGATAAATGTTGTTGTGCATGCAAAGGCTGGGGATTAATATGTCACACACCAAGATCCAGGTTTCCAAATCTCAAGGTGTGGTCCTTTCAGATCAAATAAGATGAGATGCGATTCCCAAAATGCCTCACTCCAAAATAAATAATTATTTTTCCTTCATTCAGATATGTAAATCAAAGAGGAAGCTACATATAAGAAACCAAGTTTTATAGAAATTTTGGAATCGTCTCTATAATTTAAGCATATAAACCTGTGAAATATCACCTGCTCTGATTTCAATTCTTCGTATCATATACAAAATTCCAAACAAAACAAATAAAGATGATTTGTCTAATAGACCAGGTTCACAATTTACTCTTACATGTTTCATCTACATATATGATCCAAAAACAAATGATCTTCGAAACACACTACTTCTTGCACTAGTGGCATCTTTATCCTGCAAAACTAAAAATAAGGGGAGATCTTGGAAGGCCAGTAAGCAACTAGTCAAATATAAAGGTTCGTAATCAATTTAAGCAATATTGATTTAAACCTATGTTACCCAATTCGTTGCTACTAGTCCGAACCGGCACAAAGCAAACCAATTCCCGCTATGGTTCGTGTTGGGTTTGTAAAATCAAGTGAACCACGAACCCACCAAATTTTGATTGGGTACGGCAAGGGCTGGCAACAGATTGGTTTGGTACTGGATCAATACCACTCCAATATAGATCCGAAATTTTTTAAATATGTACCTAATCCAAACAGGTTAATGAATATGTAAACCGAATCCAATCTGCTTCGTTTCATCCTTAATCCGATCCGAACACATACCATATTTTCAAATGATCAATGTTCAAAAAATATAAAATTATAAAAAATCTACTTTCCAACTAAAAATACAGAGTGAAACCGAAAAGACTAAAACATTTTATCTATATGTATTTATATGAAATTAAGAATAAAAAAATTATTAAAATATGTTCGAATCGGATTTTTTTCGGAGCAAATTGGGGTAGATTCGAATCCGATCCAAAATTGTTTCGGTTCTAAGATTCCAATTCGATCCGAAAATTCGATTTTTCATGTTTTTTCAGATTGGTTGGGACCTATTCGGACATCAGATATATTTCAGATCATTGCAAGCCTTAGGTACGGCAAACCAAAACATTTGGTTTAGTGAGCCAAAACATTAAGTTCGGCAAACCAAATAATTTTTTAATTGGTTCGGTGAACCAAACCAAGTTATCATATTTTTCATTATTTATACTTAAAATTTTGGATTATATTATTAATTTTTTTCTATACTTAGATTTTTTTAACATTATAATTGTGCACATATAACTTGTATAATTGAATTTTATATACATATGCACAAGCGAACCAAGCTAGCAAACTGATCTAGGAACCAATGTGAAACAAGAAACGAATTATCTCTACCTATCCCTACGAACTGGGTTCATTCTAGAGTGGCAAACCATGAACCGAATTTGAACCGAGTGAACCGACGAACCAAGTACCATAGATCTAAACAAATCATATGATTTTCCCATTTCAATAATTACTCAAAACTACATTTATAACAAAACACATTTCTATTCACCAAAATAACACCACAATGCTTTAATAAAAGCTAAGTTCGTACTTTAGATAGTGGTCTTCAACCCGACCAATCAATCCAAGTCCTAGAATAGGCATGATCCATATAGAAGTTTACAATGATCGTTGAATTGAGATTCTGGGTAGAAGTCGTTGGCCCATCAAACAATTTACATCCCATATTAGTTTTCCGAGTAGAAGTAGTCAGTCTCACTAGTAGTTCACATCAAGATTTACAATAAACATTGAACTAGTACTAGTAAAAATCACCAGCCCCACCAAAAAAATAAGGATTTATTCGTGCCCCAATAAATTAGGGATGTGAAACAAAACACACAAGGATTTAATAAGAGAGTTCTAATGGGATCCGGTGCGCTAGTGCTGGTATGATTGCACCCAAGTGCTTATATGATCCGATGCATTAGTGCTCGATTCCAAAGGCGGTTGAGACCAATACAAAGAAACTCGTCAGGGATTTCTTATGGAACAGCAAGGATGGAAACCAGAAGATTCATTTGGTGAAGTGGAAAATCCTTTGTACCACAAAAAAAAAAAAAAATGGTAGCCTAGGAATTAGAGGTTTGAAAAGGACTAATAAGGCCCTTTTAGGCAAGTGGTTGTAGCACTTTGGGGAGGAAAGGAGGAACTTGTGGAGAAAAGTCATCAAAGAGAAGTATAGGGAGAAGATATTTGGATGGCGGAGTGGGGAGGCAAAGACCTCTTATGATTGTAGTGTGTAGAAAGGGGTTCTAAAAGTGTTGCAGTTGTTCAATGAGGGGATCAATTTCAAGGTAGGGAAAGGAGATAGGGTGAGGTTTTGAGAGGACAAGGGGTGTGGCTATTGCTTTAGTATCCTTACCTTTACACAGCTTCCGTGCAACGAACTCAACTGTACAGGATTGTCTGATTTGCAATGGGCAAGAGGTCTCCTGGGATTTGGGCTTCAAGAGAAATTTAACGATTGGAAAATCAATGTGGTGGTATCTTTACTCTTATCTCTTCTCACCACTTGGTCGAAAAACGAGGAACACCGTATAGAGTGGAGTAAGAGCAAGGACAAAAGATTCTTTGTCTAATCCTTTCATAAAGCGTTACTACCTTCTTTTGACTTAGTCTTCATGGAAAGTGCAATTTGGTCTCCTCTTGTTCCCTCCAAAGTAGCTTGTTTATTTGATTAGCTTCCATTGGGAGAATTCTAACTCTGAATAATTTGATAAATCGTGGTTTCTCAACTCCAAATTTTTTTGCTTTCTCTGTAAGAAAAGTGATGAATCAAGGAGTCACATGTTAATGAACTGTCCATTCTCTATTTCTATTTTGTCTCACTTCCTGTCTCTATTTCAGATGGATTGGGCATTCCCTAGTGCCATCCTCTTTTTCCTTGGGTGGACTCATAATATTTTCTCCAACAAGAAAAGATACTTGTGGGCTATCCTTCCATTTACCATGTGTTGGGGAGCTTTGAAAAGAGAGGAACATAATGGTGTTTCAGGGAAAAGCAAGGACTTCTCAAGAGATGATTTTGGACATTTTGGGGTTATTTTTCTATTGGAGCAAACTGAGCAAAGACTTTGAAGGGGTTCTCTTTGAAGATTTTGTCTTCAAGTGGAAGTTGCTTTGTAGTGTTTAGTTTGTTTGTGGGTTTGGGTGTTTGTTGTGGGTGGCTCTTGATTTTCCTTTTCTGTTTTTCTTTTTTTCTTTTGTTTTTCTTGTAAAGGGTGGTAATCTCGGCCTCTTACGGTTTTTCTTCAATAAAATTTTTATACTTATCAAAAAGAGAGAGAGAGCTCCGACTCTCACTTTCTAAGTATCATCTTTTGGATACTACAGCCAAATATCAATGACTACAACTAGATTCCCACAAGACAACTCTTAATTCAAATTATAGTGATATTTTTTTTTCAATTCCTTGTCATTTTCCAACTCGAGGTATTCAAAGTGTTCTCCTACACCCACTAGAGAATTATTGCAATAACAATAGCTCAAATTCTTGAATCCAACTTCACCAATGTGGGATTATATTTTTCATTAACAATAAGTGAACAAGTCAATCTTCTATTTTACGAAGTGTGTTGTAATGTCCTAGTCTTGCTCCACCAGAACCCAAATCCAGTCTGATTTACACCTTGCACGAAACAGATGCAATATTATCTATAGTGAAGGACCACCCATGACCATAATTGAATAAAGCAACCAAAATGGTCAATGCACTTGATAATCCACTAAAGTATTCCTCTCATTTTCCTACTTTTTTTTTTCATTAATGCCATCTCCTGTTGTCCTTGCAAAAAACCAACACCATTAAAATACAACTCAAAGGCCCTCCATCGTCATCAATATATTTAATTATGCATTTTATTTATTTATTTATTTTATACTCAATAAAATCACCCAATGAATAGGTAGAGTAATATTGTTCTCACAAGAACTAACACCATTCAGGCACAACTCAAAAACCCCTGTCCATCTTCAGTTTAATTTTAGTTTTCATGTTCAAATAAAATCACCCCAACGGAGACGTTAGACAATAACGAACTCAGATACAGAGATCAATTAGTATCTGATTTACTAACTAACAATTTAATTAGAAAAAAAAATTAAACCTTAATCACACAACATATCATCTACAAACTAACATAGATTAACATAAACCCAAACATTTCTTACAATTCCTTGAATCATTGCTTCAATTAACCAACAATTAAACTAATTAAGAAATCATTATCACAACGAATTACTTACTGGATTCTTCGAATTTCTACGCTGAATCCTGGATCAAGCCCCGATCATTTTCTTCTATTCTTCTTCTTTATCTTCTTCCAGGTTCTGTTTCCTCTCTATCAATCTCTCTCACTCTCCCAATTTCATTCGATCTCTCTTCCAATCTCTCTGGTTTTCTTTGTCGATCTCTCTCAATTTCTCTCACTCTCTTGGTTCTCTTCTCTCTCTCCACCTCCCGATCTCGATCTCCATCTCCTTCTCTCGAGTCTCGATTTTGTTAAAGAGAATGGGTTTAAACCAGTGTTTAAACCCGGTCAGTCTGTCCGGTCGGATCTGGTTGAACCGGGTGTGCAAGCTTTCACAGGTCGAGCCCACTGTAAAAGCCCATTTTTAAGAAAATTGGACAACCCATTGGTTTGAATTAGTTGGACCGATGACCGTCAGTAAATGGCCGGTCCAAATCAAACTTAATAAACCTCAAAGTGGTAGAGAGGAAAAGAAAGAGCTAATCAAGAATAACCCAATAATATTCAATAATGTCAACAAGTTTGAAACCAAAATAAAGTTTAAAACCATCCAGAACAGAAATGAAGAATAATTAGTACAACATAACTGTAAATTTGTGGGTTTGAAATGGAAAATTTCATCTTCCCCAACATATTAATAAAGTTTGGATTTCGTACTTTTTTAGTGGGGTTTCAATTCGGTTAATTCACACGAATTCGTGAAAAATTCATTAAAATATTGAAGAATATACAAATGATGTTTTTAGGTTTCTTGTTAAAACTCATCACCTTCAATCTCTCTAAAATTCCTATCTTGTTCTTGAGATTTGGAGAATTTTACTAACTTTTTTGAAA
The DNA here is from genome assembly GCF_017979445.1 of Akebia trifoliata. Lineage (NCBI taxonomy): Eukaryota > Viridiplantae > Streptophyta > Magnoliopsida > Ranunculales > Lardizabalaceae > Akebia > Akebia trifoliata. Next base: position 11,080,522 of record NC_141378.1, on the reverse strand, counting down.
ATTTCTGATCCTATTGGTGGCCGCATTCATGACTTATTTTGTGGGGGTTTACTTTTAATTTTTCTCTAATATGTTATCGTCTAGTGGTTGCAAGTCTGATTATTAAGCATAGACACTAGGCCTTGCATGAATGTCCGAGCTTGAATATCCATCACTGAAATTCCAAAGTTGTTATTCCATTTTTTCTTGTTAGTCAGGATTACTTATTGCACGTGGCATAACGGAATCTATTATACGTTGGTGATGCAAAATAGAACTATTTAATAGGGTTTTTCCATTTTCACAATATGGACATTTCTCGGCCTGTGAGGCATCTGACTTTCCGCCTCTCTCTTTGTTCAAGAAAAAACCACGCTAACTTATGCTTTCTGTGTTCATTCATATATGAAGATTAAAAAAGGAAAAGGATCAAACCATCTTCATCTTAAATAATTTGACTGAATGAAGATCTGAAAGAGGTGGTCTCACTGGGGAATCTTCGAATTCAGGGACCAATTTCCTGACAAGGAGCTACGGAAGTTGAGTCACGGGCACTACAGCAGCTCTCGTTGGCATTGAATTAATATACTAAAGCTTCTTCATCCTAGTCCAACCACAACGTACGCCTTCAAAGGGGCCATGGCACATTTATTGACCCTATGGATTCCAGGAACTACTAAAGTCTCGTTTGTTTTTTGACTAGACTCAATCAATCGAGAGCTAGCATTAGAAAAAGCAGTAGAGAATCAAAGACTTTGCATCTTGATCTCACTTGATCCTTCTCATCAAAAACACTAGGCTGCCTGGCTTGTTCTTTCCTATGGCCTGCATTCTCTTTCATCTCCTCTCCCGCTCAATTACATCGACTTCTCGTCATCTATATTTTCTAATCTTACCCCTTTTTGCAAGAGTTTGCTTACAATGAACTATAAATGATAAACTTGATCCCTAATTACACAACTCAGTTTAGATAAATGCTCTATCAAATTTGCTCGATAAACATGGATGCTAAGCATTGATGGTGGTGAATATCGATGCTATCATACACGACGTGAAAAAAGGGGTAAATTCGATGCAACTCTTTTAAACACTATGTGAAAAAGGCCTAAATCCGACGACCTTGGTGTCAAATTTACCCATTTTTTCACATGTGATAGACAACCTACAAAAGCTTTGAGCTTCAAAGTGGGGCCAATCCTCTCTCATTTCAAGTATTCTAGCACAGAGTTGTTGCTTGAAACCTGAAAAATAGTTAATTTTGATGAAAAAAAAACTCTCATGTTTGATAAGATTTTCTGCTATTCTATTGTTTGTTTGATCGATGATTCTCTCATACTCTATGATGCATACTTCTTGATGTTCAAGTTTTCCTTATTTACGAGATTATGCTACCAACAATATACTTGCCCCAAAAAGTATCCCATGCATGTCTTCATTGATTACAATACTATCCATAAAGTATTTTGATGTTTTATTATCCTACCAAACTAATTTATATTTCGCGTCCATGAATGATTTGATATCTTTTGATGATTTTGCATTAATTTTTGCAAGCTAAGCTCATACACTTCATCTGATCAAGAAGGTAATAAGAAGACCTTAACTGGTACTCCTTCACTTGGGCAACATGACGACGCCCCATTCCCACTAACACCATTAGGACTTCTTTCATATCCTCTCTCTTGATGTCTCCAGAGACTGTCCATAGCATTGCCACTACTCTAGAAGTCTCACAACTCAATGAGACATCTCCATTCTCTTGTCTTCTTGGTGCTACATGCAATTATAATTGACCTATCGATTTGATCATAAGCTTCGTGTCTTAATACACATCCTATGGTAACATGTGCTAAGTCCAAGCTTCTATCTACCAAGAAAAACTTAATCACTCAACTTCCTATGCGATACTGACGACATGTATCCTTGATGACCCATGTTTATCAGATATTCATATAGAACAGATGAATTCAAGAATCTAGAGACTTTAAAACTCCATAGTGAAAGTTATCTATCATTCAGGATGTGCAAGTGTTTCACCAAAACTATACATAGAGTCTTCAGCAAAACTATACACTAAGCTACTGTTTGATGAGACTGTTGATCGATGCAAGGCACACTTAGTTGTTAAGAGTTATGTCAAAAATTCCTTCCTTTGTGGCTCTATATACAGGAATTTTTTACTCAACCACAAGGATATGGGAACCTCACACATCCCCAATTATCTGTGCAAACTTCATAAGGTTCTTCAATTCACGGGCTCAAGCAAAGTCCTCGAGCTTGGTTTGAAAACTTAGAGATTCTTTTATCCGCCTTCATATGAGATTTATCATTAACAAGGCCTACTCTTCCATATTTGTTTAACAAACCTCTACTGGTCATTTATTAGTCATTGTCTATGTTGACAATATTATATATCTTTATTGAAACCAATTAAGTCTCTTCTAGATGCCTTTATTTTTTATATATACATATATATATTATATATATGACAAAATTTTGCAATGAAGGACTTGGATGTCTACATTATTTTCTTGGTGTTATATTTGTTCATACAGAATAAATATGCTTTTTTTCTTGTTCACTCAAAATATGCTCAAGATATTCTCATTCACTTTGATATTTGGGTGTGAAGCCATTGTCTGCCCCATAGTCATTCCACAGAAACTAACACAAGAAGGTGACCTTCTAGATAATCCTACACATTATAGAAGTAATATTTACAATATCTTAACCTTGCACGATTGAATATTCCCTTTATTGTCAATCTGTATGTCGATTTATGCAAGCTCCAATTACTCTCCATTACAAGATGGTCAATGTGTTGTTCGCTACATCAAGGCTACTCTTCCAGATTCATGTAGATCAACTTTTGGTTTTGCTATCTTTTTTTTTTATGTAATTGGGTTTCATGGTGTGACAAGAAGAAACCTAACGTTTCTCTTTCTTCTTTTGGAGTCAAATTTAGATCATTGGGTGCAACTATTGTTGAACTCGCTTAAGAGACTATTGTATATTCCTCTCTAACCCAACTCCTATTTTTTGTTATAAATAGAATGCAATTGTTAAGTAAAAGCCCTAGGAAAATAAACTAAAAGAAAATTAGAGAGAAAATTATATATTAAAAGAGATTAGAAAAGAAGCAGCCTAGAAAAAGAACTCTCCATAGAATAAACAGAAAAGTTATGAGAAGAGATCAAATAGAAGGAGAGAGAGAGAGATGTGCGTATGAAGGAAATAGAGAGAGAAATAAAAATAAAAATAAAAATAAAAATAAAAATATGAGAGAGATGTAGAAAATATTTTATAATAACCATATGAACCATATTTCTCCTCATAGACCATTAAGAATATTACCAAGAAGATTGATCTCACACACTAGGAAGAAGATTGCTTGAAGAGAATATTAAAAGGCAAGTCGCATGTAAAGAGTATTTCCCTTGTTCTCTTTGCAATCTAGGAATTCTATATATTGGAGATTATTGAGTGTGGTTGAGCATTCAAGCCACTCACTCTCTCTCTCTCTCTCAATTAGAAGAAATCTGTTCACATTTAGATTTTATTCAATTAATGGATTCATTCAAGATTTTTTTATTATATAACTTAAAAATATTATTTATAGTGGATTTCAATCAACATATCACCATTCGAGTCCGAATTTGAAACGGGCAGCCCGCTTCAAAATTTGAAGGAACCCTCTTCTTTACAAGACACGTGACATTTTGAATTTATTTTACACCCCTACATTTCTGACAAAATTTAAAATACCTCCTTGAAAATGTCACGTGTAATCAAAGAGAGGGGGTTCCTTCAAAATTTTGAAACGGGCAGTTTTCTCCTCACCATTCTCTCATTATAATAATACTGATGGTATCCATTGGATGTTGTGCAAGAATCTTTTCCCATGGCTTTAGTTAAACCAGTATCTTATTTCCTCTCCCCCACTAGCCCTCCCCATCAATATCGAGTTGACTTGTTTGATTTATCTTGTATTCAAAACTGTTATCAATGTAAATTTATTTAATAATATATTTAAATTTAAAAAATTATAATATTTCTTATTAAATGATGGATCGGTATATTCAATGAAAAATATTTAAATCAATAAAAATTTAATTATTTTGTATCAAAAACACAAAGCGTAAATTACCATATCATGTGTTAAATATGGACAAATTCCCATTCCAGTATTTTGTTCATTTTAGTTATTTTTTGACGAGATTGTTAGTTTTATAAATCAACGAGATCGTCACTTTTAGAATAAATATCAGTAATCTCACCATTAAATATCAAATGATATTTGACTTTAAAGTACCTGATTTATTAAGTCATGATATCGCAATCTCATGTTTTAATTTTATTTTTTTTATGAGCGAGATGATCACTTTTAGAATAAATATATATGATCTCGTTACCTCATGTTTTAATTTTCATCAACGATATCGTCGCATAAAAATTAGAATAAATACTTGTGATTTCGCTACCTCATGTTCATGCATGTTTTGGAATTAAAATGAAGAGTGTACTGAAATGGAAATTTTAATAAAAAGTTGTGCATGTTTGGAGAATTTTCTCAAAACACAAGTCTATTTTTCTCAGCTATAGTTTCATTACCTTGGCCAAATTTTCAAAATATTGGATGAGACAACTCCCTTCTTGGACCAGTTTTGAAGAGTCGTTTTTTTGCTCAAGTGTTCACAGCCTCTCTTCAGTGCTAACCATGCCAAGCATATAAGGGTATTTTTGTAAATTACAAATGCCATTCAATACACTTAGGTATATGTGATTGGTGGATCCCAGATTTCTGTGAGCTCTGTGAGCAAACAATTTTTCAGTTTTGAAACTATGCTTTCACTCAACTTTAAAATTAATATCACGAAAAAAAATTTTGCTCACAGAAATTTGGGATCCATCAATCATATGTATCTACATGCTTTGAATGACATTTCTAATTTATAAGAATACCCTTGTTAGTTACAAAACTACCCTTATATGCTTGACCTGGCAAGCACTAAGGAGTCTGAGCTTAAAAAAAGACTCAATATCACAGGCAAATGTTGTTCAACCAGGATAGAATGCCAGCATTTGTACGCATAAACCTACATATGATTGGTGTATATTTGAGGTACCCACTTATGTTTTTAAGTTGATCACATGACCCCCTTGATCTCAGTTTACTCTTGTAGGTACTGAAAAATGACTTAAATGCCCTTATCTTCAATCTACCCTTCATTTTTCTGTCCACAATTAGTCATCTTCTCAAGTTCTTCACCACTCCATGTTTGTCATGTCATGTATTGCATAAATCACACAAGATAGATATCATAAGCTTGGAATATGTTTTACTTTCAAGATGCCTTGATGGTATAATGATAAAATGTGAGATTCAAAATCTCATCCTAAAATTTAGTTTGTACAAACGAAAGTACTTGTATTTCACTCCGAAAGTCAATTTGTACAAAAGAAAGTTGCGTGCAGCCTAGAAAGTCAGTTCATACGAACGAACTGACTTTCGAGGTGAAACACAACATTTGCTTATACGGATTGACTTCGGGGCGCAACACAACTTCGTTCGTATGAACTAACTTTCTAGGTGACACGCAACCTTCTTTTGTAGGAACTGACTTTTGGAGCGAAATGCACCTTTCAATTATATGAATTGACTATACTAAATTATTTTTAATCTATCAATTAACCTCTTCTTCAATTCATCATTTTCAATTTGGCCATTTCCCATTCATAAAACCCTAGATTTTATACCTAAAATCTCATTGTTTTCTCCTACAAAAATCATATTTTGTTCTTGAGGCTTGGAGTTTGGCTGAAGGTTAACGATGAGCATATTCAAGTCATTTTCATTAAGACATATGTTAAAGATTACCGAGGTCAAGAGGGGCATATAATCTGTTTGAAAACATTGGGGATGTCTCAAATATTTACCAAATTAAAACTTGGCCTTCCTAGTTCTTCCTAATATAATAATAATAATACCATAGCAAGGGTTATTGCACTCCAGCCTAACACACAACATTATACAGTATAAAATGCTTTATATTGTCTTTTTTTCCTTTCGTGCTTTACAAGTGAATGGAAGAGGGCAGACTTCCCCAACCCAAGGAACCAACCAAGAACAAGAGCCGTCCTTTTTGAGAAGTCTTTCCGAACCTTGAATGTGGAATATTTGCAGTTTGAAGTACCACTCGTGCACAATGCACTTGAACTCTGATACATTTGACTTTAATTCCTTTTATAGATTTTTTAATTTTGTTTTGTGTGATAGAGAGGAGTGGGTGAAGGAGGACCATCAAAGATGGTTGTGGCTTTGACCCTCCCTTTCTCAAGAATAGAATTTCTAAATGATGCATCAGACTGTTTAATATTATATTAGCTGTAGCACTTATGTCTCTCTGGGAAAGTTGAGTATATTGTATTTTTAATAAAAATCTATTCAAAAGTTAGAAAAAAGATTAAAAAATAAAATAAAATAAAGAACAAAAATATTTGATGTTTTTTATTTTTATTTTTTATACTTAAATACTATATGTTTTTTAATAATTTTGATTTTTATTAAGAAATCGATTGGTACAATTAAAATCATCCTAACATAAAATCAACTAATCAACCGTTTATGAATCTTTTAATGATATTGTTTTGCAATAATAGTTACGATCCTTTTACAATAATTTTTAGTTAGATATGTTACATAATAGTAATAGAGTTTGGATTCAACGATCATGGAGTGGGATCACATTAAGTGAAAAGGGGGTAGATTTGATGTTAAGGTCCATCAATTTAGTTAAATTCAAGCAAATTCAATGGATTTTGATATTAAATTTACCCCTTTATTCATTTAGTATCAATTTAATTAATTCAAGAAATTTCAAACAAAAGAGATAGGGTAAACAAATTGTCGGTTTTTCCCGATCAGTTGATTTAGCTGATTAACTTCAGTGGACACCATTTTTGGCTATTTTTTTATTTTTTTGTTGGCGGGGTGGGGTGATTTTGTGATTATTTAATAATAATTGAGACAATTAAGGTTATAATATCTATATATTCATGTAATTATTTAATAATAATTAATATTAATTACAAAAATCTATTTTTTCCCAAAAGTCCGAAACTCATTTCGAATTGAAGTCAGATTCATAAATTCCTCTAAAAATTTCACTGTTCAAAAGTAAACTAGAATCAATACCTACTCAGAATCTACCTACTCAAAAGTAAACAAAAATTGACTCTTAGGATTCTAAATGAATCTTCCCCTCCATATTCGTCTTCTTCATCATCAATACTTTTGTTCCACAAAAACTCTCTGTAAATCACTTTCAAGAGTGATGATCATGTACTTTCGGGAGTTGGATTGCAATCTGACTCACATATGGTCTCTTCTTGAATATCTATAGGCTAGAAATCATCCTGAATGGGGATTTCCATCCATTTTCGATTAAAAAATTTGATCATCATAGACTTTATGAAAAATCTATGGCTACAAATGATCAATCAAATATGGAAGACTAGCAAGTGGTGAGCAAAACCAAGCAGTCATGTTACACACTAGTCACATCACTCATAATGAACATAGACACTAAGGAGATGTATTCCATTTAGAATTGTCGACCAACAAGAACCAACCAAACACAATGATGTATTTCTTATATAGTAAATGTGCTTTGTAGGGTGTTTTGCCAAAACGGTCATGTATTTTGCTGAAATTTGGCTCAATCAGACTTTTAAAAAGTATTTATTAAAAGGGTCATGTTCCCATTCTAGTATTTAATTATTTACTTTTGCCAAAGGAGTATATTCTGTTTGAATCATAAATTTAAATTACCTTTATATCCTTCTTTTTTTCTTTTAAATTCATACAAATGAGTTGATTTTCAAAATGAAAAATGCTAAAGTAACTTCCTACGATAGAGTGCAGTGCGGAGTTGTGCTCAAAATCAAAGATGTTTTTTTCTTGAGATATGAGTGAAAAGCATCTATGATTCTAAGCACACCTCCACGTCGGCTCAATGTCTTGCATAGTCACTCTAACATTATTCTTCTAAATACCAATACCCGACAGAGTGCAGTGCGGAGTTGTGCTCAAAATCAAAGATGTTTTTTTCTCGAGATATGAGTGAAAAGCATCTATGGTTCTGAGCACACCTCCACGTCGGCTCAATGTCTTGCATAGTCACTCTAACATTATTCTTCCAAATACCAATACCCATTTAGCTGAACTTAACTTTATACTCTTATTCTCAAATTTAGGATCACATCACAAGAAGACTAAAAGGCTAAAGTCACAAATGTAACAGTACAATTATATGCCCAATCACTCTAGCATTGTTCTTCCAAAAACCAATACAATTTAGCATTGTTTTCAACTTTAGCATCACATCACAAGAAGGCTAAAAGAGTAAAGTCATACACACTTAGGTAATTTCTGGGATAAATCCTTGAGGGTGGCCCCTAAAGGGCGACTCAAACTCAAGGCCTCCGCTTTCTAAGGTGTGATCTTGGCCATCTCACCAACCCTTAGATGATTAACTGAATCCCCCCCCCCCCGGCGGAGGGGACCACCCTCAAGAATTTATCCTAGAAATTACTTGGGTGGGGGATTGTACATGACTCGAGGATAAGTCAATTTTTCTAAGAGGTGCGAATATCTTGGTTAAAAAAAAAAGTATTATAATACCTTTATATTTTGATAAAAATAAACAATAGGAACCGAAGTATATCCTCTAGATTGCTTTTTTTATGTAGCATCGCCATGTCAACAAGACAATAAAACCCCATCATTTAAAATTGGGAGTTCATTGGCCATCCACTTTCAAAAGCCTTGGATCAGGACAATTATTTTTTTTAAAAATTAAATGAAATCTAGACGACAAAAATATAGGGTTGAGATGTTATTTTTTTCAAAGTGACTAGCAATTATTTTTATTTTTTTAAATCAAATATAGACCATGAACATTAAAGGGTTGAAGTTTTATTTTTTTCAAAGTGATACTTTCACCTAGGTTGGAGAGGGTGGGTCGGGGAAAACACCCTTACCCCAAGGTGAGTAGATCCTCAATAGCCTTTTTTTTTTTTTTTACCACCTTGTAGCACTTTCTTGAACAGTTGGCATAGGGAGCATTATGTTGAAAAAAAAATAACATCTCGGCCCCCTACCTAATCTTCATGTCCAAGATCAAATTTTAAAATAGATTTTACACAGAAAAAAAAAAAAAAAAAGCTTTTTAGGGGGAATTACCAAATTGATAGAGAAAAAGTTGAAAATTTTGAAAAGGTAAGTTATTGTTTTTGGACTAAATAAAACATTCATGTAAGTGGGGAAAAATTGTTATTTTATAAAATGGAAGTTTTAACTATTTACTGAAAAAAAAAAAAAAAAAAAAACAAGGACAATTACCGTAAAGACCTATTTTTCGAAAATACATACTAAAAAGTCCCTTCTAAAAAAATATGGAATTGTTTATACTCTTTTTCATCAAATATTAGTCTAAAAAAGATTTTTGAAACAAAAATACCATAAACTACCCTTTCAATGATTTTTGAGGTTTAAATAAATATATTTATTTGAGAACATTTTAGGTACTCCTATGGTTTTAAATTAATAACAAACCGCTTGATTATGATTATCTCTTATAGAACAATGAAAAAAAGATATAAATGAAAAAAAAAATCCTTCTTTTCTCTTCTCAAAACAAGTAATCTTTAACTCACATAGATGATGATGATGATTACAACAAAGATGATGATGGAGATGAGTATGATCATCATCACCATCAAACTAATTAGATTTATGTATATTAGATTTATTAAAATATATAAAAATAATTTTCAATGATTAAAACATAATTTTAAAACTCAACTTGAATGTTCATTGAATTGATTCAACTCAAAAATAATCAAGTCGACTTAAATCAGTAAAATAAAATTATATTGAATTTATAAATAGCTTTTAATTTATACAAATATTTATTTTTTATTTTTCACAAAAGTATTAATAATCAAATAAATTGGTCAAGTTTTTTATTTGACTTGATGTAATTTTAGATCAAATCACTTTGTAAAGTTGTTAAAAGGGTATTTCAAATATTTTTCTTAAAAAGAATCTTCAAAAGATCCTTAATAGGTTAATATTTTATTAAATGGGATTTCAATGGTCTACATTATTTATTAGGAGATTATTTGGTACATTCTTAATAAAGAGTCTTTCTCTGCATTATTTATTATGACGTCATTGTCCCTAAAAAAAGTATCTCTTTAAGCCTTTGACTATTTACATAGCCTACAATTGAATTCTCAAATCTAAAAGAAGTGATTTGCATTTTTTTTTCCTCAAGAAAAAGATATTTTCCTAGTAAGATTTTAAATCGCACAAAGGGTTGTTGGGCCCAAAAGATTACCACATTGACAATTCAACATCAAAGCCTTTTAGATTGAGTTGTGATGATTTGACCTCCTCCCCCTCTGACATACTTCCCCATACTCTCCTGATATGGCATATGCATAGAACCATAGATTTTTCTCCTCAGGATCCACAAGTACACATCCCCATAAATATATGCATTTGTGTATCCCAAGGAAAAATTTGTGATTTTATGCACATGCCACATCAGAAGAGTGTTAGAGGTGGAAGGGGAGGGGGGACAGGTCAAAAAATCATTATTTTTTTTATTTCATGAAAACCTCAAATAAATAAATAACTAACTTGATCCAAGTTATTGAAAATGGACGAACTCCCAAATTTAAAATAAAAATTCAATGTGAAAAATATTTTTCTTTTATTTTATTTTTTCAAAGTTCTGAATAAAATTTTGTCTTATACATCTCTGTGATAGGTCATGTTTTCAGATGCTATAATGTGAGCTCACGACTTTTAGTAAGATTCAAAATTTGAGCTAGTCTGATTTTTTTTTTTCAAAGTCTCTCTCTCTCTCTCTCTCTCCTATTTAAAAATATTATAAGAAAAAAAAAGAAGGGATTGATCAGGTGCACACCACCCATTACCAATTGCACTCCATCACTTACAACTTCCCCTTTGCACTTCATTTGGAAGATTACACTCCAAAAATAATTAGAAAAAACATTGCACTCCTTTATTAAAAAAAAAAAATTGTTCTTCCTCAACTATATGAAATTATTACTAGTTCAATCATTTTTACAAAAAATATTTTTTGTTTCGAAACCATGTTTACAAAATTACGTTTTCTTGAAATTCACAGATTCAAATTAAATTATAAACAAAGATTAAAAAATTAATGTCTTAGTTAAATTGGAATGAAAGAGAATACAAACAAAATCAATCACAAAACACGAACAAAATACAACACAAGCAAAAAATACAAAGCGACAAGTCAAAATAAAACTTAAACCTTAAAAGATTAGGTATTGGAGTGTAAGTAGTAAGTTAGAATAGAGACTATAAAATACCAAAAAAAAAAAAAAAAGTTTTCTTAAGGTTGATGTGCAACCAACCTTTAGTGGTGTGCAATTAGTCGGTCAAAAAAAAGAAAAAATAGTTTCACCGACAATCCAAAATGCATTGGAATTAAAAACATCACCACCTTAATAGTTTGTTGAGTCAAGTCTGATTTCATGATCAAATTGGAATTAAAAACATCACCACCTTAATAGTTTGTTGAGTCAAGTCTCATTTGACGATCAAAGGTCCAATCAAACTGGAGGCTTGCTAAAACATCAAATATTTGAGAGAGAGAGAGAGAGAATGCAGAATGGTGGAGAAAGATCCCAGACAGTACATTTTTTAGAGAATCTTATAATAATCAAACACTATATACAAATCAAATTCAATTTTATTTTTTTATTTCATTTGATTTAGTGGAATAGTTAGTGGTGTAGACTTAGGCCCCAAAGACCCTAACATACTTTCTCAAGCCTATAAATACCCGCAGAATCTCAGAGTTTTAAACATCTCTTCTCTCTCTCTCTCTCTCTCTCTTCTTCCTTATTTATTTTCTTTATTACTTCCCTCAAGTAATGGAGAAAACAAAGAACATATTGTTTTGTGTTCTTCTTCTAGTGTTGATTTTCTCTCAAACAATAATTTCTAGTGAGGGAAGGCATTTGGATTTAGGGAAGAAAGAGGAGTACAAGAAAGAAGTGCATATGAGTAGGAAATTAGACAAACAAGAGCTTAATGGTGGGATAGCTGAAGAGGATGATTTCAAACCCACAACACCAGGAAACAGTCCTGGAGTGGGCCACTCTGTTACAACCCAAAGCCCTCAATTAAACAAATAAGTTTTATAATTTGTCTTGCTGGTGGGCTGCATAAGCATTTTAATTATTTAGTTATTACTTCCATTAATTAAGTTTGGTATGTTTGTAATATATAAATATGAGTGGTTGAATTGGTTGGATACACGTGTATCTATGAATAGGTTTGTAATATATAAATATATATGTGATCATCTTAATCAAGCTTGTTTTATGAAATAAAGTATTTATGCATGTTTTACTCCCTCTCTCTCTCTCTCTCTCTCTCTCTCTCCCACTAAACTTGACACACCAAATAATAATGGCTTATAAGCCATGTTCAATCTTTCAATAAAAAGATTTTGTTTTTTAGTAAGCTGGGTGATAAGGGTTCACACCCTTCATTAAATCAGATCAAGGGCTGCACATGAATATAATTGCAATGTATATCTTCTTGCAATATAACAACGAATTCACTCGGAATTTGATTATTATAACAAAAGTTAGTTTTTACTTAAATTTCTAATAACATTAAATGTTATTATTCACACTTTTTAATTTGCAAGACTTATATAATAAGTGATAAAAATAATAAAAACACTAGTCTAATTATGTTAGTCAGCCTAGAAAATAATAGAAGGAATTATAAATAGTAGTATAGGTAGTAATGAATCTAATATAGTACTAATTGTTTTTTATGCCTTAACGTGATTGTCATGAAAAGATGATTACTTTCTTTTTTTTTTTTTTTTTTTGATCGGTAAGCTAAGGTATTTAAGGGGCCCCACCCATATTAATAAAAAACACTAGGATCTAGAGTAGTTATCGTCAAGCAATATTTGCCTTAACTCAAGAGGGATAGGCTCTTCATTGGAGATTACCAAAAAAAAAAACCTATGAAAAGATCCCAAGTGAAATAGGAAATCAGTCGCTCTATTAGGTTCTCTCCATTAAAAGATGAAAATACACTCTACAGAACATAGAGAGAGGTCCTTGATATCTTGAATGAGATCTTTATACTTTCAAGATGGTTGAAATTCTTCATTGATGCAATTGATGGAATAAAGAGAGTCTAAACAAACCTCAACCTTTTGGAATGCTTCGATGGATTGCAAATTCTAAACCTTCGAGAATGGTTACCAATTCAATAACAATGATATCAGATTCTTTGCAACCATTCCAAACTCCAATATAAATTTTATTTCAATACCTACTCTGGAATATGTAAGTACTACGTTGAAACAATGTATGTTATCATACCAAGTTACCGTAACATAGCCCGAGATATTTTTATGTAAGGGTTGAATCAAAATAAAGAGTTTTGATTCAAAAAAAAATTATCTTTATCCATCATCTCACCAGGTATTATCAAAAGATTTGACTCTTCACTCATCCCAAAATAAAAATTAGTTCACTAAATAATATATAGTTGATTAATTCATTTGAAAATAAATGAGTTGTTATTTGAAGAATATTATTTCTGTTAGACTTGAACCTAACTAAAATATATGACAAAAATTCCATGAACTTTATCTAGATAATAAAAAAAAAGGAAGATATTCTTAGTGATTCCTTAAAAAATGAATATATAAATAAATGTTCTATTTTTTCATCAGTTAGCCTGCTTTTAATTAATGAGTTCAGGAACTCAATAAGCCCCTACTATTATTTCCAAAGAAACTTGAGTTTTTTCCTTCCATTCTCAGCAGCATATTTGACTAAGTAGTTTATTTGATGTTAAAAAGGTACTTTATAAGGAACGAAGCTAGAAATGTCGAAATGATTCATTTAAGACTTAAGAATCAAGTTGATATATTTCTATGTGGGAGACTTTCCTCAAATGGGCCATAGTTTGTCCTCCTTTCTTGCTAACTAATAGAGGAGTCTACTCTCTGCGATTCTGCCTACCCAACTCTTACTTGACAGGAATATTTCACTGTCCATGGACATCCAACAAACTATAATTATGATTTATGAGATAGTGAAATGTGGAACTAGTCTCTTTTATTCCTTTCCAACATCTTGAGAAACTGTGTTGGATTGATAACTTGGTTGACAAATTGAAATGCAATTTTGATACGGTAGGTTCAACTCTAAGTAAACAACTTAAAAATAATATAAAATATATGAATTGTGATAATCTGATTATATCACGTGGCACGCTCAATGGACTCTCCTAAAGTGACAAGTTCAGGAATTGTTGATTGAATGTGCCACATGGGGTAGTCAGATTATAAAGACTCAAAATACATATATACACAAACGGTGCATGATACTCTGTAGGGTCCAGTGGTTCACCACCCAATACTGGGATGTAGACTGATGGAAATTAAAGAGAGCTGCTACTGACATCTTAACTTTTACTTATTACACTTCAATTTCTTAAATGTAATTATTCATCACAACCCATTAAAGATTAAAATACACTCTTCAAACATTACAAAGATTTGGTTCAAATTATAATCTCAACTTTGAGGTCTTCTATTCAAGTCTGGCTTACCCATTAAAAATTAAAAAAAAAAATAAAATCCCAAGAGCATTCTGGGCAATGAAGCCTAAACCACCTCTAATATATGATAATGAGTCATTAGTGCTTATTTTGGTTATAACCTCATTTGGGGATTTTCGAAAATGGATATCGTTGCGAGGGCTGAACCTTGCTATAGGAACAATTACAATATTGTATATAACAAGCGCTGGACCCCGATATATCATCCTCAAGTTGACCCCAATTTTCTAGCATACTAGTCGTCCAAGAATCAATTGATGCCTTCTCATCTCTCTCTCCATCTATATAGATTAGAGCACAAAAGCAAAGGCCCTTAAAGGAGATCTACTTTCCTCATCAATTAGAGGTTTTCGAAAATTCAAACAGATGTATTCTCATCATGACTTATAAAACCAGTGGTTTCCCAATCCGATACCAACTCTCCCAAAATCCAAATATGAAACCAAGCGAACCTGGGACCTTCAAATGGGTAATTGATGAATTACATGTACCAGGACCTTAATTAAAAACTTCAAACCCCACACAATTATTAGTCTAACCGAACAAAATTATTATAGTACTCCTTTCTATATTTTGGATCCAAAAGCTCATTTAGGATTGGTTAATTATATTAAATTCAATAAAGATCCTTTTCAAACCCCAATTGTGCATAACAACAAAATTTCACGAGTACAAGATCACATTAAATTAAAAAAATAGATGTAGTGGGTACTATAGTATCCTAGGTTGTAGATTTTTTAATCATATTTGTTTCCATTAACTGCAAAGAATATTATGCTCTTGATGGCTAATGATCAGTTTATATGGTTGGAGCTTCAAAAGGTGAAGTTGGGATTCACCATATCTCATATAAAATATACATTCTTTCCCTTGTGAACTTAAGCATGCTTAGCCAAAAGGAATAACACTAAGTTCACTCATTGCCGTTCATATGAGTATATAGGGGGAGCTCAAAAAGGTATTGGAGACAATGTGATCAATAATATATTTAGAAGATCCCTAAGGTTTAAGTTACAATATCACACCTATTATTACCCAAAGAATACACTTTTCGTACATCACTATTATTATATCCAGATAATAGGTGGGAGCAGAAACTAAAACATTCTGGAACGAATAAAATAGCTATTAAATTATTATTAGCATCACATAAAAATATATTTTTCTTGAATTAATTTTTAAACGAATAACATTGGATTTTAGTTTTGAATTTGGAAGTTCGTGGCTGTTCATTTTCAATGCCTTGGATTAAGTCCAAAATAAATAAAAAAATTTCTCTCAAATATGACCTAAGCCATGAAAACTAGAGGAGTATGAAGTTATTTGATCAACATGTTATAATCCGTATGGACCCAACACCCTTGGTAAGGAAAATTTATATACCAATTCTACCACCAATTGGTATAGTTCGGTACTTTTTTTTTTTGGTTCCCAATGTAGATGTCCACGCCATTGTTTTAAAACTCAACTCAAGTCAGTGAGTCCAGTCGATTTGGATGACTTGAGTAAAAAACATATTAAATTTATATATATGTAAGACATTTTTTAGTATTCTAAAATAAATAAAAATACATATTTTTGGTTCTCTAAAAAACTATATTATATATACTTTAATAACGCAGGCAGAGCTTCTGGCCTGAATTAGTTCATTTTTGGGTTGACTTGGGCCAAGTTGATGAGTTGCTTCCATGATTTGCCCAGTTGACATGAGACCAACAAGTTTGAGGGCTGAATCACCTCAAAATCCAATCCAATCAAATCAACTTGTTTGAGTTGATGAGTTTTAAAATTATATATGGTCCACACAAGAAATCAACCTGATTTATTATTTTCAACCTTTGGATTTGAGCATTTTTATTGTGAACCAAACCACCTGTAAAAGAGAACATTAGGGTTTCTAAACCAAGGTTTACTTACATGTCAACTATTGAATTCATTTTTTATGTGAGAACACTTTTTCAATTAATTTATTGATTATTAAAAGAATACCAAACAATTGAGCATAAAAAATCTGTTGATTAAAAAAGAATACCAAGTAACTGGAAAATCAAGAGAAAATTCTCTAAAAATGAAAATTTTATTAATTATAAAGGGAAATAATTGCACAACGATCTTAACCCTACACGTGTTCAGCTAAGTGACATCTGACACAAATCAACTAATGAGGCCAGATCAACCTATGAGGCGTTGTCCAGCAAGCAGGGCAGGTCAGAGCCGGGATCCCTAGTCTAGCTAGCAGGGCAGCATAGCGATAAGCAAAGCCAATCCTGCCAGGTAGGGCAAGTCAGGCTTCGAGAAAATTGCAATACTGTTGCGTGCACATAAATCCTGAAAATTTCGAAAATCCTGGAAGGGATTTTTGTAGATAAGTTCGATCTATCCAGAATATCCTAATTAGGTAAACAACCTCGTAGAACCAACAGAAATCCCATGATTGCAACCTATAGAGGGAGAAATCCTAGGGTAAGGTAGGGGGGTTAAATAACACAGAAAGTATTATTGAAAAGGGAATTGAAAAGATCGAGAACTAACCAGTATTGATTATTGTTCATCTGTTTCTCTAATTTGAGCGTTGGAGTTTTTATGACAGATACTAGGCTGCCGCGAGAAGGGAGGCACTAGGAACGACTTCAAATCAGTGCGGATTAGGATCATTAGAACCATCCATCAGATTTCGACCGCACATTAATCAAAATTGTTTATTAAACTATTACATTCGTCAATTTATAGACCTAAGGTACCAAATCTACCCGAAATATAAAATTTTCTAAAAATTGTAAAAATTCCTAATTCGACTCAAACACTTCTAATACACTTAGAATTACTAATAATGACACACGCAAAAATGGAATAAACAATTCACAAAAAATACTAAAATTAAAATTTCCCAAAAAGGAAAGTTTTACCAAATTGCTCGATTTGACCCCCTAAACAATTGAATTTTTGCGACTTCAAGTTGGAGCCCATGTCTTTAGATGATTGGTTAACACGTAGTGTTCGTCGATAGCTACATGTAGACATATAATAATAGCGATTTTGAACTACAGTCGCAAAGTTATGGTACACATTTACCTTTTTTTTGTGCTTTTGTTTAATCTACTCTGTTGTGATCTCTGCATCATTAGGTTGATAACATGGCGGGTACACTTGCATGGTGTGGGCTAGAGTCAACAATTGCTGAGCCAATATTTGGCATGACCAACATAAGGGATATAAATCTCATCAAGAACAACGCAAATTCACTAGAATAAGAATCCAATCAAGCTAGTGAGATAGTCTGCGGTTCTGTTCGCCTAATATTGGTAATACTTCACAACTCCTTCCTTCGGATAAGCCCAATGTTTTTGAAGTTTTCCACACTACCTAGAACGAGCAATTCCATTTCTTGAAGAAAGGACTTCTTCCCTCTTTAAAATCATATAAAAAATAAAAATAAAAAAAATATATCTGAACTATAACGATTTCAGCAATTTTAAAGTGACTATTTCCAATTAGTCACTTCAAACCTGCGAAATAGTCACTTTAAAAACCTCCGAATTAGTTATTGTTCACGTTTTGGTAATTAAAATGAACGGTGAGCCAGAATCGTAAATTCGTCAAAAGTTTATCATTCTTTTGTAAATATCCCTAGGATATATGGTTGTATTAATGTTGTGGACAATCCAATGGACTGGATCTAAAGACAATGTGTTGCAAGATATCTTCTTGGGGAGTATACTATCACATTACTGTATTTCACCTAATCTAAGATAGCTACCTTTTATCGTACTGGAAGGTAAAAAAAATGTGATTGATTAGGACCAGGAATAATTTATAAAAATCAAATGGCTTTTTTGGGGTCTAAAGATGTTAGTTGCATTGCATGGAGGCACGCATGATGTGGACAAAAGTAGCTACTTAAGTTGGCATAAATTAATTGACATATATATGTTTCTGGACGAAATTTAGGGAATCTTCACAATTATAAGTGCCACTCTCTTAACAGTTATAAGTGCTACAAAGATCGAAGATAGATTGCAACTCTCTCGCTCTCTCTCTCTCTCTCTCTGAGATTTATGGCCAAAATCAAGTTCATGGGTACTTGTGTTTTTCTTCTTGTATTGCTTGTCCCCCATGAAGTTGTCTATGTTAAGGGAAGACATGCGAAGTCTTGGAAGAGAAATGAGTGCAAGAAATGTTCAAGGCATTATGAGGGCAGCTTGAAAGCAATGGCAAAGGAGGGTGATAAGCATGCAAGTACGGCAGAATATGCTGAAGGGTTTCAACCCACTTCACCTGGTCACAGTCCTGGTGTTGGTCATTCCCTTCAAAATTGAGTCTTTAATGAATTTTTCTCGTTCTGTATTGGCAATAAGCCAACAATATTGTTGTGATCAGTACTCTTCTGCATAAATGCTTAAGTTGTTCTTCATATTTAATAGGCTTGTCATTTTGTTTTATTTCTTATTGAGTAATTACTGAATGAAATTGCTGGGTAAATAAATGTCTTGAATTAATAGGGATATCTGATGTAAGGGCAAATATGGCATATTGTCGATTTCACCAGTTTTATTTATTATTGAGCTCTCCAATTTTAATTATTGTTGAGTTTGACATAATTAAGAAAAAAAAAAGTCAACCTTGACAATCAAAATATTAAACTCAAAAATAAAAATTGTCGATCTTGACACTATAAAACTCACCCGTTTTCGTTTTTTCAAGTTTTTCCAACGAAAATACAAGGATTGACTTAAAACTTGACATAACAGTTTGTGCAAATGATTTCAAACCAAAAGAACCATCCTTGATTGATTTTGAACCAAAAGGAAGCAAAACAATTGAAAAATCCTAATTTTTTTTATATACATCTTCAAAATGTTTTAAAAAAAGTGGGGAGGGGGAGGACTGCTTCTTCTTCTTTCTCAAATCCTTTTCATCAGAATGAAGTCTCCAAAACTCAATCGGGATGCCAAAAATTCAATTTTTTTTGGATGAAAATGATGAATTTGAATGCTTAGAGCAGTTTTGACATTTCAATTGTGATAAATGTTTAGAGTGAGGTTCAATGGCTGTTTTGAAAACAAAGATTTACAAATGGACTATTTTGATAACTCGCAAAAGTCAATGACTAAATTAAAACAAAAGTTAGCACCAGGGATTATTAAGTAATTTTCTCTAAGGTTATTCACTCACAAGATGGTTGATTGACTCTATACCTTAAACATTTTTGTATGCACGGAGCTATTTTCCATTCATGGGTCCCTAAAAATTGTCCTTTTCTCTAGCCACAATAAGGGGTATAATCCGAGCATCTATAAGATGGTTGTGCAACGTGCATGATTCGGTGCCCTCTTTAGGGCAGGCGGCTGATTCATCATTTGTTTGTCATTTAATTATGCGCATTGTACACCATTGTCTCCTTCCGCTAGCTAGTGATTACGAGGTCCTAGATTCATAGACAAACTCACGGATCTATTTTTATTTTTTAGGTTCCCTTTTACAAATTTTGTCAAGATTGGTTTATATAAGCTATCATTTTTGTACCACATCAAAGATAAAATTATACCAGCGATTAAGTCATTTTTTTTCTGCCCCAATCGCTCCCTTTGTTTACCATCTTATGATATATAACATGTTTATGTTGAGGTTCAATATGTTTCCCTTTCTTGCAATCCACTCCATTGTGACCATTGATTTCATGTATATAACATGTTTATGTTGAGGACTAATGTTCTGATTCCCTTTCTTGCAATGTACTCCATGGTGGACCAGAGAGTTGGGGAACCATGTTCTCTGCGTGAATAAAAAGATAATGAGGTAAGTTGTTCAATGTATTTGTCTTGTTTGCTAAAAACATAACTTTGTTTCATGTGGCCTTTGATACTATGTCTAACTGTTTGACCATGAAGTATAAGGAATGAAGGTTGTAATATTCTACAATTTGATTTCTTTTGAACTTTTTCAATGGTGGCTATACATCAAGGTACTCACTCAATTTTGTTATTTGTCGCTTAGAGACGGTTTGGATAAACTTATCCGTATGTTGCAAAACATATCTTAATTTCGAATAGTATCCACTGCATAATGGAATGATCCAGGGAGTATTGTTTGAAATTAGGATATGTCTGCACCAGATACTATTTTATTTATTTAAGTGAATTAGTTGATGCATATACCCATTATACTTGAATTATATATAGGGAAAATTACATAAAGGACCCTGGTGGAGGGATTTCTTTCTAATTAACCCCTAAGCTTTTAGTGCTTCTCTTAATATAGTCCATTTAACAAAAAAATTTATTTCTAATTTGAAATGTTGAAACTGTCCTAACCATTCGAACTCATCATTTTCGTCTAAAATTTGAATTTCCGACATCCCAGTTGAATTTCGGAGACTCCATTATGATGAAAAGGATTTGAAAAGGGAGAATAATTCATTTTCAAGCATTTTGAAGATGTATATAAAAAGTTAAAGTTTTTTCATTTTTCTTTTCTTGCTTCGTTTTTTGGATGAAAATCGACCAAGGATGGTTTTTTTGGTTTGAAATCATCTTCACAAGTAGTTATATCAAGTTTTTAGTTGATCTTTTCCTATATTTTAGTCGAAAAAACTCAAAAAACGAGTGGGTTTTACCCGCGTTGAGCTCACCAGTTTTAATTGTGGGGTTCGAATATTTTTTTTGTCAAGTTCAACATTTTTTTCGACATTTTAAGAAAATGTCAAACTTGAAAATAAAAAGTAGTGAGCTCGATATTGTATAAATTTTTTTGAACCTTAGCTTCATTTTTCATTTTTTGTTATAAATTGTCAAAATTAATTAAAAAATACATCTAAATGTTCAAAATTATAAGGATACCACCATTTTCATTTGTCATTCACAATATATAAAAAAAACATAAAAAATGATTGGAATCGACGTTGGAACACCTAAGTATGCAAAGAAGATGAAAAGGGTAGTTTGGGTATTTCAAAAAGATTATAACCTAAGATGAGGTTGAGGGACCATTAAGAAATAAAAAATTATTAACAAGCAAAATAAAAAATTATTAACAAGCAACCGCCCAAAACTTAGGGACTAATTAGAAATAAATCCCTCCACTAGGGTCCTTTAAGTAATTTTCCTCTATATGTAATCATGTTATCATTGTCTTGCAATTTTCATATAATGATAGTTATTTGTCGCTTAGAGCCCATTTGGTTAAACTTAAAAAAAGTAAATTTTTTTTTTTTTTAAACTTTTAGAAGCTGTAAAGTTAAAAAAGTTTGTTTGAGTTACTCTCAAAAACTAAAACAATCTTAATTTTTTTAAATGCAAAAGTTTACTTTCTCCCAAAATTACTTTCTTCCATAATTACTTTCTACTTAATATTCAAACATGGTCTTAGCAAAGTAGTAGAAATTTTATTGCTTTATGAAATAGAAAAAATTATACCAATTTATAAAATGGTAAAAAACATTTTGCTATTTTACACAACAATAAAGATATATATATATATATATACCATGTTTACAAGTTGAAAAATCGTGGACCGTCCATTTTTTGTAAACCATTTTTGATGGGGTTAGAAGTTTTGGAATGAGTTGATTTTTCGTGATGATGATCTCCTCACCGTAGAGATCATCCTCACCAAAAATCAGCCCATTCCAAAACTTCTAACCCATGTTTTGAAAAATGTTTTGCCAAAATGTTTGGTGCTGAACATTTCCCTATATATATATACATAATATTGAATCACTAATGCCAAAGAAAACTTATTTTTCTGGTTTATTACACGATATTTTATGAAAAATCATGTGGAATTACTTTTTTGGAACATGTACGGAAGAGATTTACCCTATTGGAAGGAGTTGTTTTCACCACTATGTTACAACTTTGATCTAATTAAACTGTTAATGCATTGCAAAGGCAATTTACGCATAAATAAAGTGCGAAATATCAATTAATTGGATAATAAACCCTTAGCCAAGAGTCGTTCCATCAATTGATTGGGATGATTGTAAAAACCAGTTGATTTAACATTGTTCAATTTGGTAAAGCAATGTCTCACTATCATTTAATGTTAGTCTGGTCATCTAATATGCACATAGGGTAAATTGTAGATACAATTTCTTCTTCTTCTTCTTCTTCTTATTTATTATTTTTTAAACTGAGGTATCCAAACCTCTTAAAGCACATGAGTAATCCTAGAGCACGTATAGTCCCCTCCCCTCATAAGCAGCAGATAATTTCTTGGATAAATCCTTAAGGGTGGCCTCTAAGGGGAGATTCAAACTCGAGACCTCCGTTTCATGAGGCATGATCTTGGCCTTCTCAATATTTTTGGCAAAGCAAGCGAGTAGAATTTAAATTAATGGAAATAATATACAAATCTATCAAGGCGTAGCATTTGATTACAAGCACATTGTTTGAAACTTTAGTGGGGCAATTGAATCATTAATACAAGCCCATTTAGCATGACAAGAAAGATCTTGAAAATTATTATTTCAAGATGCCAAGGAAGCAAGAACAGCCACTCCTATGCTGCCTTCCTTAAATGTGTGAGAAATGGTTCATTGAATGGTTACTAATTTGTCCAGGGTTTCCCTCATCCAACGATCCACTAACCATGAGTAATCAGAATTGTAAATCGCTCTCGTTTGCAAGGAAGAATCAAACTCAATTTCTATAAACTTGAACAATAGAGCTAGTTTTAACATCTTCAAAAAGAGACCTAAATTATACTTCATTGTTGGCTGTGTTTGCAAAAAATGACCTAAATCTAACCAGCACCTGACCATTGCAGTCTCTAACAATTCATCTGCCATCACCCTAACCTAGATTGCCCAAAGAAGAGCCATCAATATTCAATTTGATCCACCCCTCTCTTGGACTTCTCCAATAAATTGGTCTATGTAACTAGTTGCCATTACTTTTAATTTGTAAGCTCCAATTATAACTTCCTTTGATTGATTCATAGCAAGAGTAGGAAGTAGGACTGTCAATGGATCGGATCAAACCCAAAATTCATTCTGTTTTGATCCGATAACTTTGGGTCTGGATCGATGTTTTGAATTCCAATAAGATTTTGATTTGATAAGGTTTCAATCCAATATCTTATTGGATTAGATTTGATCAACCATGTCCCGATCCCATAATATGTTAGAAAGTATATAAATTGTACTATATATTTGTTGAGATATATATAAAGTTTATTTAGAGTTTGTATATAAAATTGGGTTTGGCCTGATCCAGATCTTATACTTATCGGAAAAATCTCAAATCCGATCCAATCCTTATTGATTGGAACCAAATCGACTCCGATCCATTGATAACCCTAGTAGGGAGACTAAATTCTCTATGATCCAATTAAAGATCTTTGAATTCACTGAACACGGAGCTGCATACTTCCTTTTTGAATATCGTTGCACAATAGTCCGTATAATCACTACTTGATATTTTTATTTGAAAAATCATACTTCTTTCTTTGTGTATTCATTTCATCATGTCCCTTCTTTCTCCATTTCTCTACTTCATGATTTGGGGTCCAAGGTTCCTGCATAAATGTTCTTTCACTTCTCAAGCAAAGTTTAAAAGGAATTCTAAGGAATTTTCCTTGAAGATTTCCATTAGATGTGAGTTTTATTTTTATTTTTAAAATATGGAGTCGTAGATCTTTTTATTTTCTTTTCATATTGTTTGCTTGTTTTTTTTTTTTTTTGTTTTGTTTTGTTTTCTTTTGTGTGTGTGTGTATGTGTATTTTTGGATTTGATTTCCTCTACCCAGTCTATTATTTAATAAATGTATTTGTTAGCAACTTAGCATGTGCCCTAAGGGCAGGCCTTAAGATGCATTAATGCACCTTGAAATTTTATTTTTCTATAAAAAAAATGCCCTAAAATTTATTTTTACTAAAAATACTCTCAAATACTTATGTCCAAAGTGTATTTAATGCACTTTAACACGTGTATTTATGACATATGCCAACAAAACCCTGTAATAAAATAATTTTCCAGAATGACCCTAAGATTGGACTTGATATCACACATCTTGACGTGAAAGTGAATATGAACCATAAATACTTTTTCAGTCTTAATTCGAGGAAAGCAACTATGGTTTCCATATACTTTTACGACAGGATTTGCAATGTGAGGTCCAATCTTGAGGTCACTTCAGCATTATGTTTTTCATTATATATATTTCTTCGAGATACTCTCTAGTCTCCCTCATCTCTAGAAAAGTTTTAAATTTTCCCACAAATCCTAAGTAAAAAAAATATACACTTTAGGAACAAATGGAAACATGTTACTTCTAAAATTAGCAGTTTGGGCAACTTCATGAAGGAAGATGAGCCCTCCTATTCTTTCTAAATTCACCCACTTTATGCAATATCCTCCCAGACAACACCCTGATTTTGTTTGGAGTTTTTTGCTTTTCACACTCAGTTCCATTTTCTATGACAAGTACTCCCACCAAATCCCCTAAAAGTTGATTTGAAAGATAATTCTTCAATTCATGCGTAGATGACATCATTTTGTGGCTATACTCCAGTGCTCCAACGAGATGGTAGTTTTACATTACATTCAATTTAAACATCAAAATAATAATCAAATTGAGATTTTATAATTATTTTTTATTTTAATTAATTTGGATAAAGAGTCGTGATTTTCTAACTTGAAAATTTTCACCCCATCTATACACGGCTGACATGATAAGGGCATAGAATCATATATTTATATATTTTTCCTCAAGACAAACACGAAAATTGTCATTATTTCTGTACTCTTGCCATGTCAATCGAGTACAAACTGAATAAAATATTTTGAATAAGGAAATCATTTGCGTTGGATTAATTCAAGAAAGTTTCGTGTAAAATTCAAGAAAATTACTATTAATTAGAAAAATAATATTTTAAAATTATTTCTAAAATCTATCATCTTCAATCTTTATAAAAGTCCTATCTCCTACTTTAACTTTGAGGATAAAAAATGAAAATATTAACATATATTAAGTTATTAATCATTGAATTATTGATTCACGGGATTACTTATTCAAAGAACTCTACTGAATTTTGTTTTTTAGAAAAATTCAAAAAAAATTGTGACTATGATCCTCCAGCCACTTGCATGATCAAAATGTTTTCACCAATCTACACTCAACAAATCTGTCTGATTAGTAATCCTTAACCATAGGATGTGAGAATTTCATGATGGACCTTAAATCAACACAAATAACTTTAGAAGATTGACACGTGGTACTATATATAAAAGAAAGATAAGAAGTTGGATAGCCAAAAACTAGCGTACGTACAAGATTATCACTCATTAAACACTATTGAGTTGGCGGCCAATCGTAAAGAACCGACACGAAATAATGTAAATCGTGTATCGCTGTATCACACCAGTCTTCAAATCCAATGGTCGAAACAAAAGTCTCTCAATTTAATCCAACGGTCAATAACTTGGCTCGCGTCAAGCTAGAACGATCCCCGTATCCCGTATCTATCTTCCCTTATTAAGTCCTCACAAACCACAACAGTATCTCTCTTTCTCGTCCTGGTTCTCCTTCCCAGGCGTCTCTCTCTCTCTCTCTCTCTCTCTCTCTCTGCTTCGTATCTCTAGGAAGTAACGATGCAACCATCCAACGGTGTTGATCCACAGCAACAGCAGCAGCAATGGATGGCGATGCAGTACCCAACAGCAACGATGATGATGCAACACCACCAGATGATGCCACCTCAGCACTACCCACAACACTACATGGCTTATCCCCATCAACAGCAGCAGCAGCAACAACAACAGCAACAAGGATCGACAGAGGAGAACAAGACGATCTGGATTGGGGATCTCCATTATTGGATGGATGAGAATTATCTTCACACCTGCTTTGCTCACACTGGAGAGGTTAGGTTTTATGTTTCTAAACATCTTTTATTTTTATTTTGGTCTTAGATTTGATTTATTGTAGAAAAATTCTTGTCTTTGTTGTAGAAATTCATGCGGTGTATATATTTATGAAGAGTTACGATTTGTGAATCTGAGGAATTAGGATGCGTTTATGAAGAATTTATTTAATCTTTGTTTTTTTTTTTTTTTTTTTTTAATTTATTGTTTGATGAGGTTGTTTCATGGAAGAGTTTGTTTTAGATTTACAGTTCTAGGTGTTTTTTTTTATTCATTTAGTTGTTATTGTGAATTTTCGATCAGATACAATGTTATTTCAACTATTTGCCGAGGGGTGTTCAACATAGATTCAATTCGCTGTTTCTCTGTATTTCGAGCTATCTGTTCTATTCAAGGCATCTTATTGTTCCCCCCCCCCCCCCCCCCAACGATTCCGAGTTGACTCGCCGAGTCATCTTGTGATCTACTCTAGGATGAGATAAACTGTTTAACTAGGTTTAGAATTATTTATTAATAGATATACTTATATTCAAATAATTATAGTTTTTTATTTATTTATGAAGGTGGATTTGAAGATGCTTTGTCACAGGATCATATTTCTATTTTGATAATAAATATTTAAATAATTAAAAATTAATTATTTTGTATCAAAAAGCACAAAAACCCAAGTTGGCCGGTTTAGTAACTTGGCCAATATTTTAAAAATATAGAATGGGTCATATCGGATGTTAGATGAGTCAATGTCAAGGACAATTCACATTGAAAATCTCTATGGTTAACGAAAGATTCCCTAGTCATCTTGCTCTAGGAAGATTTTTAAGACCATGATGACTAAGAGTTTTTTAAAGAAGGGTGGATCTTAGAGAAAACAAGGTAAAGAGAAGTGTGTGTGGCTGGTTGACTTGGGAGTTGTTTTTTATACGGGGGGAGAGAAAATTGCAACTAAATGGTTGAATCACTATGGGAAACTCTCTACAAAACCCTAATATGATAAGATATAGGTCTTCCCATGCGTCAACCTTGAAACTAATGAGAATGAGATATTTATATTTGAGGCCAAATGCCCTATTTTTATTTATTTATTCAGCCAAACTCCATAGCTCTTTCTTTCGAAAAGCCCAATTAGCATTAGGCTCATGGATTTGGATCACATATGCTTCATTATTCCAGTTTGAGCACTCCAATTTATAGTGTTCAAGATGATTGCTGCACTTACAACATAAGTTTTGTTGCCTGAGCTCCTCATTTTGTTGTTCATGTAGTTGTCTGTGTTTTTCATTTTCCTTTATTATACAATCACGAACGAAGAGAAAATATGCCCGAGAGTGCCGCGTTCGACGTAAGTTTTAACAACATATTTGTTAGCTCTTCTAAGAACATTTTTGTCGGGTTCATGTTCCCTCAATGCGATCTGCTGATTTGTGTTGCCTGAACCTAGACCTTAATACTTGATACAAGATGATGAACAAAGAATATTAAAGAAGGGGCTAAGGAATCTGGTTTGAGATTGGGTCAATGATTTGGGCTACGATAGGGTAAACCCAACGGTATTTGGGTTGTAGGGTTTAATTTTGACATTTTGCAGTTATGATCACAATCCCAATGTCCATATGTTGAAAGGTAAAATACAAAGTTTTGTAGTTACAATATTTCAATAGGGTAAGGGAAAAGGTTAAAGGTTTAGGTTTGTAGGTTAAGGATTAAGGGTTGAGATTTGTAGAATTCAAGAATTCAAAAGTTCTAGAATGCAAGAAAATCATGAACTAGAAAATAAAAGAGAAATAAGATTAAAATAGAAAAAGAAGGGATATAAAGATAGAACCTTGGAATCATAGCAAGGGTTTCTTGTACTCTCACCAAGAATGATGAAAAACTTACACCAAGGCCTCCATTGGAAGAAACTATTTCTTTATTCATCAAACTCCCCGTAAAAAAAATCTTAATGCAATCTATATATAAAAAACTCATTTAAGCATCCTAATAAAACTAAAATACCAAATAAAAAAATTAATAAAACTCTAATTTTCGTAACTTAATCTCTCCTAAATTTTCAACCTTTATAAACATAAATAAAAAAACATACTAAAGTTACCAAACTACGCTCATTATGCTAAGATCATGAGTCAATAAAACATAAAAATAAAAGTTCAAAATAGAAAAGTAAATAAACATAGAACCTACTCTTACTCTTTAGACTTTAATGTCCCCATCATGTTTTATTTGTCAATCTCATTGTTCTTCATCACAAAGGATGGTATATGCCCTAGTTCAGGATCATAGTTAGTAATTCTTCGAATAATTTGTAAATTATTCCTAAATTTTCGGAATGATACAAAAAAGGATTAAAACTTTCGTACAATTCAACTCCTTGTAAGAATTTGTGACTTCTTGATATTTTTCTAATCATTCATGATTTATTCTTTTCCCAAATCAAGCAAATCAAAAGTACTTTCTTCTAAGAGTGTTAAAAACACAAATTATTATATAAAAAAATCTATCTTAATATCGCATAATAATATTTTCATCATTCTCTCTTTGCACTTAAAAGATTTCATCATTAGACAATCACTAACCATTGCTTGTTATCGAATCTCACAACTATCGATTAACGGTTAATTTTTTTCACTCCTTTTATATAGCTTCCCTCTCCTCTCAGATGTTTTGAACTTGAGTCTTCGTAACTCAATTAAGTAAGATAGTATGTGCTTTGCATTATTGGATTTGTGTTAATAGTATGATTAATCATAAAAAAAAAAATGATGTCTTAGTTTTAAATTTGTCTTATATATGTTATTTTAGAATAAATAAAAAATGTCTAATAAATATGTGTAAAGGTATCCAAGTATTATTGATTTGCAATAAGGCCTAAATGTTTGATAAACATGCATAAAAGTATCAAATGTTCTTAATTTGCATAATATGAGTTAAAAAATGTTCTTAATTTACATATGGATGAGTTAAAAAATGAAGGATATTGGTGGTGATTTGAAAAATGAGATATAAAAGTAATAAACATTAAAAAGATAGGGGAGTTTTCTAAATATTTGAATATGAGTAATGTGAAAATTTTAATATGTATGCACATGAATTTTTGGAAGTTTTCTAGAGTGTTGAGCTCGAATTATACCCGAATCATTCTCATATTGCATTTTTGCCTTCTCTTTTTTTTTTTTTGAATTTTTGACTGAATTTTTAAACGATCTGCTAAATGTATATTCCAAATCGTACTCAAATTAATCCTGAAATGATTTTTTTGTCGTACACCCAAATTGGTAACTATGTTTAGGATGGGCATCTCCAACCATGGACATCATTCCTTGGCCTCCTAGGTGACAAGCCCTACATAACCTAAAATAAGTTCTTGGAAAATTTTCTAGGGTTCATAAGCTTCGCAGAAGCCACCATGGACTTGTGGTTCTACTCCACTGGCCTAATCATCAACAACTGATATTTATCGTATGCATTCATCATCCTTTTTTGTTCTTAAGACACAACTAGAGTAGCAGTTTGTCATGTACTACCTTAATGTAAAATTACTTCCCATATTTCGCAACTAGTACTTGAACAATTACTTGTAATTTATAGCATCTCTATCTCACAAATAAGGATTGCTATGATAATTAACAAACATCT
The DNA here is from genome assembly GCF_017979445.1 of Akebia trifoliata. Lineage (NCBI taxonomy): Eukaryota > Viridiplantae > Streptophyta > Magnoliopsida > Ranunculales > Lardizabalaceae > Akebia > Akebia trifoliata. The sequence goes on along the minus strand of NC_141378.1, from coordinate 11,050,324 downwards.
GAAGATGCTACTTCTCAAGTTACCTAACCAATGTGCTTTCAGTAATTGCAAACTTGAAACTTCATAATCTTTAGTTGCATATGCTTTTGAATTCACCCTATCGGATAGGGTAGGAGTGAGTCATGGTATTTAGGTATATCTACTTGATCTAATGATCTGAGTTCAATTTTCTTTTCTAATTACTACTGATGGGGACATCAAGTCTTAAAGAGTAGAATATATATATATATATATATATATATATATATATTTATTTATTTAATTTTTCGTTTTAGGTTGTTATTTTTTAAGTTTTTAGGGCTTATTTTCATGTTTTATTAGCCCATGGACTTAGTATTATGTTTGGGGGTTGGGGCGAAGGGGTAGTTTTGATAACTTTAGGATCCTTTTTTATTTAAGTGTATAAGGGTTGGAAATTAGGAGAACTTTAATTATGAAAATTAGAGTTTTACTAGTTTCTTTGTTTGGTATATTTTAGTTTTGGTAGGATTCTTAGAGATTTTCTTTATTTATAGATTGTATTAGGGTTTATTGACAGAGAGTTGAACGAAAAAAAGATACAGAAAGTTTTTTTTTTCCAAAAAAAAATTAAATTATAAAAAGTAAGAGATGTCATTACTTGACCTGCACATGCATTCCCACTAGTATACTTGGTGTTAATGCGGTCATGTTTGTATTCATATATCAGAGGCTTCCAGATATTCTGTTTCCATTCAATATGCCTATAGTTTCTGATCTTTTGGCAATATGAAATACGCAGGTCATCTCCATAAAGGTTATACGTAACAAGCAGACCGGTCAATCAGAGGGGTACGGATTTGTGGAGTTCTTTTCACGAGCATCGGCTGAGAAAGTTCTGCAAAGCTACAATGGAACTGCAATGCCTAACACAGAACAACCTTTTCGCCTGAATTGGGCGTCATTTAGTACTGGTGATAGACGTTCAGATGTTGGTTCAGACTGCTCTATATTTGTAGGAGATTTAGCTTCAGACGTTACTGATACCGTATTACAAGAAACTTTTGCTTGTAGATATCCATCCGTAAAAGGTGCAAAGGTTGTTACTGATGCAAATACTGGCCGTTCAAAAGGTTATGGCTTTGTGAGGTTTGGTGATGATAATGAGAGATCACGGGCCATAACTGAAATGAATGGTGCATATTGTTCTAATAGGCCCATGCGTATAGGTGTTGCTACCCCGAGAAAGTCGTCTGGATACCAACAGCAATATTCTTCTCAAGGTATGTGATAATTATTATCCTAGCTTTGCAAATTCATATAGAGTTTTCTGAGTTATATTTTGACAGTTTTGCTTCCACGAAATCCTAGATAAAAAATGAGAGCAGCTATTGGCACGCCAACTTTAACTTGTTACACCCCAATAAATATAAAAAAGATAAATGAATGTTTGACAATAAGTAAAAGTTGGGGTGCCTCTCTCTCTCGATTTCTATTTGTTAGATTTAGGATTTTATATGAGCCTAATCCTCTTTTTTTTTGCTAAGTATATGAGCCTAATCCTAATTGTAAACCACTACTAAAGTTGTTTGAATGTGTTATAATGCTTACTAATGTTGAGGTAATAATTTGAACCAAACTTTTGTAACATTCGAATGGTGTTTTGATCTTTATCAGGGTGATAAATAATTTAATAAATTGGGGTGTAATAAGTAAAAGTTGGGTGCCAATAGCAGCTATCTGAAAGATTTAGTTGTAGTTACTTACAATCCTGTTCTAGCTCCTAATACTTTTGAAGTTTTAGAGAATCTTGAACTGATAGGTAGGAGTTTGCCAGGCTTTCCATTCTTAAGACTTGAAAAAGTGGTCCAAAGTAGCAGTCTGTTGCATGACAGCCTAGGCATAGTTCTTTTTTCGTTGGATAGGGAACATCTCATCACTTAAAGAAAGTAGATGATTTGATAGTGCTTTGCTACAAGGATGAAGGCTTACTTGGATTTATTGTGTCCAGGCTAGACCCGTCGTAGGACTCCAAAACCCCTTTAGCGTGCTGATAATAGCATTTCAAATGCCAAATTGATTTGGAAATATTACGCTTAATTATTCAAACATTCTAGCGAGCTCATCCTTTCTAAATAAGTGCATCTAGTCTAGAATCTGCTTAAAGAAGTGGTGCAAAACATATACTATTATTGTGTACTAATGGACCCATTTTCCAATATGACTTCTTTCAAAACCCTATTTGACATGGGTACTGGTGGCTAGACCTATATGTTTAATTCATCATTCACCTTGTCCAGAGAATCTCTAAGTGAGACTTTGCCTTTCACAATTTTATGAGTGGGGAAAACCTTTCCATCCATAACCGATTGAATGTTAGGGGAATTTGATTGACGTTGGAGCTCCAAACTAACAGTTGAGGTTTGTCCATCATCTAACTGACACATTAGATATGAAGCAATAACCCCAATACCTTAGTCCATCACTTCTCCAATGGCATGAAATTGACCCTACATTTGGGCACCAAAGGTCATGGTGGAGTTCCATACCATTGGAGCATCTTCTACCACCAAGTAAGATTTGGGTTGAATAAGGAAGAGAATGAGTTGAAGCTTCCCTCATATGCTTCTCACTTTGACTTGGTTAAGGGGTTTTCAATCCTTTGATATTAGATGGGATACTTTCTGTTTCAGTTTATTCCTTCACAAATCTCTCTGCCAAGTAGCATCTTAAATTACCCCTTCTCTTAACTGCTTTCTGTTAAAACCCTAATGAATGATGAAGAACCACTTTGGTTCACAAAAGCATTTCCAACGATTTATCTTCATATAGGAAGACTTCTCCTTGCATTTATGCTTCTGTTTGGGGCATCATTCCCTTCAAGATTGTGATCCCGATGGCAGCCCCAAAGAATCAAATGGCTAATCAAAAACAATTTACACCCCAAGTTGGGTTGACACATTTCCTCCTTTTCTATTATTTAAATAAATATGAAAATTTATTTATTCTGGTGGACTCCATTAATTATGCTAGTGGAAATACCAGTTAACCATTTGTTATCCCATTTACTTGACCTAATATACATCATACCAATCTCTTAACAAATTTGTTTTTGTTTTTTTTAAATGGAAAAAATAAGAAACATTGGAGAATGGGAAAAAATTACAATTATTCCAATAACTCTGGAAGAAAAAAAAAACATTTGTGTAATCTTTTATTACCAAATTTCATTATAATTTATTATATGTGCATGTTTAACAAGTGTCTAAGAATGCATGAAACTCAAAATTGTGAGGAAGAGTAGTGAAAATAGAATTTAAAGACAAGCATCTGAGAGTAGAAGAGTGAAAGAAACAATTTTAGAGTGATGTTGGAATAAGTGGGGTGGGAATGATATATTTTTAGGAAATAGGTCGAAAAATTAACTTAATGCCCCAAGACACAATCACTGTACATAATATCCCAAAATCAGTCAATTGCATATCCCAGCATAGCATATGTGATTTAGTGACTGAAAATAGCATATGTTGTGTCACATATCCATTCCAATTTTAATGGTTTTAGAGACTTTTTTGTTACCCCCATCCATCTCCTTGTATGTGGGGCCCATGACCAAATTATTTGATTCTTGGTCCGACCCATTTTTATTTGGTGTGGACTCAATTCGTAGCTTGAATCACATGGACATATTTGGGTTGTGCGTTTATCAGTTGAAAGATAGACCCAAGCCATTCGGCTTGGCGCAAAAGTTTAGCTTTTTTTTCTCGAAAAAGAAAGTAAAAAAAACAAGTATAGGGCCCTCTAGAATTTTTATGTGAATTTAAAGATGTACCTCACTGCAAATCAACTCATTTTGAAGTCAAGACACAAGTTACCCAATCTTTCAGTTAGGTGTGTCGCTCACGCTTTGAAACCTCGCTCAGGCACTTTCGGAATGAATCCTTCTCCAATCCCCACTCTCAAAATGTTAAAACCCGCTCATATAAAGAATCTCATTTCATCTGTCATATTAAGTATTTTTTATTTCTTAAATAACTATTAGTTATGTATTTCCTAAAATGTAAATATTATAATGAATTATTACAGAGAATTACAATTAGAAACAATAATATTGTAATGACTAAAAAATTAAAATATTATTGTAATTATAGAATTAATTTGAATCCTTCAAAAATAGAAGGAGCTTCAATCATTAAAACATTTATTAATTGGTAATAATTATATTGATCAAGAATTGTTTTGTCATAATTAATTGGAGGTGGTGAGTAGCATAGTAACAATTTTAAAATAGTCGAGCTATATAAATAGTACAAAAAAATACAAACAAGCAATGGATGTAGGACGAGTGAAAATATAACAACCATGGACCATGGTGGAGTCATGTAAAGAATCTATTAGTATGTAGTGATGTGTGATGTATTAATTAAAGCAAATGAAGTATACAATAGTAAAATTGATATTTAAGTATATTACACATAACTCAATACATAACGTTTTGGAGGCGCTTTGCACCTTAAGATATTTTCAACTGGGTGTTTTCACGTTTCCGCTCCCGCTCCCGCTCCACATTTTGGTCACTAAGCACAAACCACATGCTTAGAAATTTGAACAGTGGGATTGCTTTGTATGTGGATAGTACATGGGTTATTGGTCTGAATTCTGAACTTGAACCAAATGCAGGTATTTGTGCATCCATTTTGACCATAAGGGCCTGTTTTTCTACTTGAATGATTTCTTATTGCGCTAGCCCAGGGTGTTTGATGGAAGAATATAAGATGACTTTGTTTCTTCAAATCTGGATTCTTACACGGAAGTCATATTTATTTTCTTTGTTGTTAGGTGGCTATGCATCAAATGGTGCCTCTGCCCAGGCTGAAGATGATTCTAGTAACACAACAGTAAGACCGCTCCTCACCTGTAGTGGTTAGCCATCAGCTGGTATACTTTTTACTGTCAGTGATCAGTGTTTTATTGTAGATTTTTGTAGGAGGGCTTGACCCCAATGTCACTGATGAAGATCTCAGGCAACAATTTTCTCAATATGGTGTAATTGTCTCTGTAAAAATACCCGTTGGGAAGGGATGTGGGTTTGTACAGTTCGCTAACAGGTACGTCTCCTAAAGGTTGTCTATCACAGATTCTTAATGCAGACTAATTAGCTAGAATCATCTTTTTAGTCCCTGAATTGTCCTGTCCTGTCTAACATTTCTTTTCAGAAATGATGCCGAGGAGGCATTGCAAAGGTTGAATGGGACTGTGATCGGTAATCAGACAGTTCGGCTTTCTTGGGGCCGCAACCCAGCAAACAAGCAGGTAACATTGAACCGCTACACTTCAAAACTTTTTTGGCCTAAAAAAAAACAAAGAGAACTGCTATCGGCACCCCAACTTTTACTTATTAAACCACAATTTCTTAAATTATGTATCATACCCAAATTAAAGATTAAAACACACACTTAAAACATTACAAAGGTTTGGCTCAAATTATAACACCCGACATAACAAAACATTACAATTTCAGTAGTTGTTTACAATTATGATTAAGCTCATTAAAATCCTCAACCCAACAAATAGAAATCTAGGGAAAAAAATGAGAATTTCTATTGGCACCCCAACTTTTACTTATTCTCAACCATTCACTTGTTTTCTTTATTTTTAATTGAGGTGTAATAAGTAAAAGTTGGGGTGCCAATAGCAGCTCTAAAAATTGGGAAAAAAAAGAAGAAGAAAGTTGGCTTGAGTTGATTGCTTATTGAGTTTTAGCCCTTGACCAGTCATCTATGTTTTAAGTGTTGTTCCAAGTTTTGATCATCAATGTATCTTATCTCTTACTTGATGTTTGTATACATGGGGTTTGACAGTTGAGAGGAGGAGATGCTGGTAACCAGTGGAATGGAGGATACTATGGAGGGCAGGTTTATGATGGATATAGCTATGCTGCGGTGCCACCTCAGGATCCAAACATGTACGCTGCCACTGCTGCTACAGCATATGGGACTTATCCCGTCTATGGCAACAACCAACAGCAAGTAAGCTGAACTTCAAAATTGGCTTTTAGTGTAGCCATTTGGCATGATCTCACTAGGTGGATCAACTGTAGTTTGGGTGGGTTGTGTTAATAGTCACGACGAGTAACAACTCCTGTTGTGATCTAGGATTGAATTTTGACAATCCAGATTGTTCTTAGGATTCAGTTAATGTTTGAGAGAGCATAGACTAGTGAAAAAATGTTTTTCGACCTTGAAATTGTGGGCATGCAAATGGTGATGCATTGTGCTTCATCAAAATAAAATAAGATCCGGATTAGATAAAAAAAATGGATGCTTGTTCATATCAGCTCTTACAGGATTTGGTTTGGGGCCATGCCTTTACTTATATCCTCTCTTGTTAGAGGCGAGGGAAAAATATTATGTTTGATAGGTAAAGTTGGTCTAGTAGTTTAAAACCTGTTCCAAGCTGAACACGGTTCAGTTCAAGTCACACACATACCCACTCACCCAAGGCTGGTAAGAGTGATTACTGAATGATGTCTTTATATTGGAAATTTGTGCTCTCCAAGAATAGTTACTGTCCAGGCTGAAGGCCGGGATGTGGGTTAATGGTGTTGTGTAAATGTCTTGTATTCGGATGGTGGTATGCAGAGTTGCAGGGGTGCAGACCCCCCCCCCCCCCCCCCCCCCCTAATTGAGATCCCCCGCTCAACGGATGAGGGTGAAGGACAGCCCAAATTTTTTAGGGTTATGACAAGGGCAATTGTGTAAAAGGATGTGTTTAATCAACGCCTGGTTTTATAAATAGATATTTCTAGAGTTGTAAAACTCAAGAAACTAATGATTGTTGTTGATCTGATCCGTGGACGTTGGCACATTGCCAAATCCTTGTGTTTTGTGTGATTTTGTCATCTTTGTTTTTTCACTAATTTCACAACTTGTGTCTTGAATTTTTTTTGTTTTTTTAAGTTTTACTTTTGGTCATATTGGGGGTGGAATGGAGATAAGTGGAAGCATGTGTGAATTCTCTAAATAACAGAAAACATGATTTTGGACAGAGTTATCTCTCAATAACGGTACTTTGGCTTTGGACAAAGTATAATGGAGGAACACAATTCATTTTGCTGTATGGTATGGAATTAAATTGAAGAACAAAGGAATATGATTTGCTCAGCTGATCTCAAATCTTTTGGATAAGTCTTTGATGATGAATTGGTTTGATCTAAGCGTGATTCAAATTTGACCCTGATCTAGATTTAATATCCATATCTGCTAAGAGCTCTGTTTGAAGCTCAAGGAAAATATTGGAATTTTACTCTTTTTAGTTAAAAAGCATGAAAAACAGAGAGGGTAAATTAAACTTTGACCCTTAGTGGTTTGGCTCTTGTGGACACCTAACATTATGACAATTGCACCAACCTCGCCTTTCGTGGGTGGTGGTAAAGTTCAAATGTTATTTTACCATTTTTAATATGAAAATAATTAGATTTTAAAATTATAAAAATGGTCCATCTAGGCATTTATTTTCTTATTGGTGAACCCAGTTTTACGGAGATATTTTTGTTTATAAGAAGGTAATATGGTATTTATAAAAGGTAAGAATTCATTTTTTAACTATTTGATGGACGGGATGGAACAAGATTGTATCAATGCCATTTCCCAACACTTTAAGCATGTTTGATGAATGTCCGAGTTTCATTCTTATGTCCATAAGCAATGAAAAATGAAAAAATGATCTCAACCCTCCGAGTGAAGAAAATGGAGCAAATGTACATTACTACCTTATGAGTTGAATCTGATGATCAAGGAAGAAGAAGGATGGGGTAGGTGAGATTGCCCGGTAATTATAAGAGAGGTAAGAGTAATTGTTAAAATGTTAGAGGGTCAACAAAGAATTATGCCAAACCACATACGGTGAAAATAGAATTTATCAAAAAACAAAACTGAAATAAATCTCAATTAATAGTTAAATTAGAGCAGTTCATAAAAAACTAAGTCATGGACAAAGCAAGGAATCAAATATATAATTGTAAGTGAGACCATACTTGGTATGCCTGCAAATACTTTGATGAAATCAACTTTATGAGTGCTTAGTAATAGAATGCAAATGATTTGAATTGGAAAAAAAATTGCATGGTTCATCTAAGAATTAAATTTGCATAGACCACGTAAATTCTCAAGAAATTTCAGCTAATGATCAGCGGCAATAATTCATTTGCAAAGTTATTCAACTCAAACCTATGTATATCAAAATAATTAAAATATCCCTTATAAAAAAAGAATCAAATTATAAAAATATTCTCAATCCTTGTTATGGCAATATACACATAAATTTATAAAAATACCCTTTATCAAAGTTATAGTTAATTAAATATTGAAAAAAATACTCTTGTCCAAGGAAATTTTAAATTGCAAAAGTAGTCCTCAGTACTTACTACACTGACAGGTATATGAATCCACAAAAATATGTCTCATCAAAGAAATGTTTACCTGCATATTAACATTATATTAAAAAAAAAATATATATATATATATATATATATATATATACCCCTCATTAATGTTTTTATAAAATATTCCTCTCTCATAAGGGTATTTTTGTAAATTCATATGCATATTATTATGACAAGGCTGGAAGTATTTATGTCAGCATAGGAATATTTTTGTAAATACATGTGTAAGTTAATGCGGAAAGTACTAGTGGCACTTTTGTAATTTAAATAATTTCTTCCTTAAGATCAAATAAGTTAAATTTATTTCCACGTTTTATTTTAATAATAAATCATTTAGAAATTCTTGCGTTACAATTAATATCAAGTTATCAACCAAACACAAAAATGATTTGACAAGAGATTTCCCGATGACTACCAAACTATAGTGAATTTTACATCACAATAAAATGCAATGAAATCGTGACACCGACGTATAACTCAATATGACACATGATGGGGGGCAACTTTTTTTTATATTAAATCTATTGAAGTATTAGACTATAAATAAGGATAAGGTGAATTAAATCAACCTATCACTATCCTTGAGGGACACTCCACCCACCCTCCTTTTGTTGGGTAGAGATCTAATTGCTCCAATTGATTTTTTTTATTTTTTTATATTCGTGGTTGGTGATAACAATGTTGTTCCCATATTTCAGGTTGGTTGGATCCTATTAGTACATCTTTTGATTTGTTTTTTTCTAAAAAAAATGTTCTTCTTATTGATGATATTAACAAATCTTTTATCTGTTAGTCAATTGATTCTCATTTCCTTGCTTTTCTAATCAAAGTATATAACGTTTGATCTAAGTTTTCATTTCACCATTATTATCATTTTTTTCTCTAGGCTTATGTTTTATCATTATTATACATATAGTTTTGGATATTTTGGAATGATTTATTCAATGCCGAATTTAAAAAAAAAAAAATGAAAATCACTGATTTAAACATTAATCTTGGCAATTTTGATTTTTTTTTCTACTTTTTGAGCTCGACATAGGATAAATCTTTACAAAATGCATATATTACAATGATGAAATGAGCTGTCCAATAAAACGTTACACTTTAAGTAAGATTGGAGTTGGATGATACTTAATCAGAATGTAATATTTGATCTGAGTGTCCATTTCTACTTTATCATATTCCAATAACACGGGTAAATATTTGCTCAAGGAATCTCTTTTTCTAAGATCATACTTTTCAAGAAATTTATTTCATAGAAGGGCATGATCACAACCCTTTTTTTTTTTAATTTTTATCAATAATGGAATTTGGTGATTAAATAAATGTTAAGATGATTTATTTTTAATTATGCTAGAAATCATGTATTACATGGGTTTATTTGTAATTTAAGGGTTTTTGAAGATTGGCCTCAAGATTGGACCTCATACACAAGATACAATGAAATATCCACTTTCACGTGGTGGTGTTCTCACATTTGAGGTCACTTCAGCATTATTCTTATTATATAATAAAGGTGTTCTCTTATGATAATGCTGAAGTGGCCTCAAGAATGTATCTTATATTGCACATCCTGACGTGAAAGTGTGTAAAAATCATATATTCTTTCTTCTAGATATAAGTAAAAAAGCATTTGTGGTTTCTACACATGCACTTTTGCATTAGGATGTGTGATATGAGGTCAAATCTTGAGGTCACTTCAGCACGACTCTACTTTAAGAATTATGTGTATGTCATATCGTACACATCCTGACATGAAAATGTGTAGGAACCATAAATGCTTTCACCGAGATACAAGTCAAAAAGGATCTATGAATCCTACACACTTTCATGTTAGGATATGAGATCACTCCATCTCGACTCTACATTGAATAAGGGACTTTTATCCAACCATTTTTGTCAAATAAAATTTATTTGCACTGCCACTGGCCCACTACTAACCATAATCATTTAAGAATATTGTTTTTAAAATAATGGTGAAGTGACCCAAAGAATGGACCTCACATCGCACACCCTGACGTGAAAGTGTATAAAAATGGGAATCACATATGCTTTTCCCAATGTACGAGAGATTTTTGCGACATACCCAATTGCATATATTATAGTGACAAAAAGACTATTCACATAAAACAATATAATTGTGAAGAATTTTTTATTGAGAATATGTATTAAGTAGTAACCTAGTAAAGAACACAGACCATTTAAATCTCACTTAATAAAAGTATAATGATTTTTTGAGGCCCTTTTCTAACACATGTCTCATCACAAAATCATAGATCATCTGCATTGGGATACGCATAATCATAAATCTTTTTCTATGTGAGGCAAATGATCTACAGTTCTGTGATGGGGGGCGTATGTTTGAAAGGGGCGTCATATTATCACAACTCTTAATAAAATATCAACCTATTAAGAATCTTTTGAAGATTTTTCAAGGAAAATACCATAATACTCTTTTAACAACTTTACAAAATGGTTTAATTTAAAAAATATACTAAATCTAATAAAAAACTTGACCAATTTATTTGGCTATTAATATTTTTGTTAAAAATAGAAAATAATTTTACTTTTTAAGTCAACTTGCTAATTTTTTAGTTGAATCAATTTGATGAACACTGAAGTTGAGTTTTAAAATTATGTTTCAATTATTTAAAATTATTTATATATTTTAATAAATCTAATATACATAGATGAAATAAGTTTGATGATGATGATGACCATACTCATCTCCATTATCATCATGATCATCATCTTTGTAAGTTAACGATTACTAATTTTGGGAAGAGAAAACAATGATTTTTTTTTTTTTTTTTTCATTTAAACCATTTTTTTCACTGTTATATAAGAGATGACCGTAGTCAAAGGTCATGGTATTAATCTTAAAACATAGGAGTACCTCTAATATTCTCAAACACGTTTCTTTAAACCTCAAAAGTTGTTGAAAGGGTCATTACGACATTTTTACTTTAAAAATCCTTTTTAAACTAATATTTGATCAAATGGGTACTAGTCCATATTTTTTTAGAAGAGACTGTTTTATGCATATTTTCAAAAAAATGGTCTTTGCGATGATTATCCCTATATTAAAAGAGATTTTTGGTCCTTAAACTTTTGTTAGATTGATTAGCACTAGAAAAGAAAAACATTCACCAATTGGACTATCAACATACCCCTCAAAAGTAAGGGGAATTTGGTAAGAAGTCCCACCCTCTCAAAACAAACACACACACTCACACACACACTAAAATCAGGTCCAGGGAAGGGCCAGATTTGGCAAAAACTAATCTTAATCATTAATTATCAAGATATTGCCTACAATTTTTTTGGCAAAATCTACTTTATCTCCAAGACTTAATTGGAAATCTTTGGTGGATAGAGAAATTTACTCCCGACCAACTAATCTTAGTCGTTAATTATCAAGATATTGCCTACAATTTCTATTGGTAGAAGAATTTCACATTTCTACTTTATCATTTTCCAATAACACGGGCAAATATTTGCTCAAGAAATCTCTTTTTCTAAGATCATACTTTTCAAGAAATTTATTTCCTAGAAGGGCATGATCACAACCCTTTTTTAAAATTTTTATCAATAACGGAATTTTTGGTGATTAAATAAATGTCAAGATGATTTATTTTTAATTATACTACAAACCATGTATTACAAGGGTTTAATTGTAATTTAAGGATTTTTAAAGAAGATCTGGAGTGACCTCAAGATTGGACCTCACATTGCACGAGATACAAGTAAAATATCCACTTTCACGTGGTGGTGTGCTCACATATGAGGTCCAATGTTGAGGTCACTTCAACATTATTCTTATTATATAATAAGAGCGTTCTTGCATGATAATGTTGAAGTGATCTCAAGATTGTACCTCATGTCATACATCTTGAAAGTGTATAAGAATCATATATATTTTTTATCAAGATACAAGCGAAAAAGCATCTATGGTTCCTACACATGTACTTTCGCGTCAGGATGTGTGATATAAAGTCAAATCTTGAGGCCACTCCAGTACAACTCTACTTTAAGAATTATGCTGTAGTGACATCAAGATTGTACCTCATATCACACATCCTGACATGAAAGTGTGTAGGAACCATAAATGTTTTTTTATCGAGATACGAGTCAAAAAGGATCTATGATTCCTACACACTTTCATGTCAGGACGTACGATATGAGGTCAATTTAGCACGACTCTAAATTTAATAAAGGATTTGTTTCGAACCATTTTTGGCAAATAAAAGCCACTGGCCCACTGCAAACCATAGTCATTTAAGAATATTGTTTTTAGAATAATGTTGAAGTGACCCAAAGTATGGACCTCACACCGCACACCTTGACGTGAAGTGTATGGGAATCACAGAAGCTTTTCCCAATATACGAGTGAAAAAGTGCCTATGGTTTCTATCCACTTTCACATCAAGATGTGCAATGTGAGGTCCAATCTTGAAGTCACTTTAGCATTATTCAATACTTATTGGATATACCTAAGAGGAGGATTAAAATCCGGCCACCTCTTATCTTTCCCCGTACATACCAAAGAACCTTCCTTTTTTTTTTGTATTTAATAAAAGATCCATGCAGCAAAATTTAGGGTGAGGAAGTTAGGTTTTAACCCTCCTCCTTAGGTGTATATATCATATTTTTTAAATTGTTTGGATGTCGTAAATCTTTTAAAGACCAGACTTGTAAAAAAGATTGTGAAAATGGACGGCATCCTTACATTGTAGTAAAAAATTATATCAAATAGTTGTTCCCCAATCATCATCGTCTATCAATATAATAAACTATAATTTTAGGACCCCACTCCCTTTTGTCTCCCAGATAAAGAGGAATTATAATTTAGTCTTGTTACAAATCTCGGATAATTATTATATTTATTGTCTTTCCTCTTCTCTTTCTTTTCATGAATGCCCTTACAATTTTATTGTCTTTCCTTCTATCTCTCTTTTCAAGAATACCCTTTCGATTTTATTGGCTTTCCTATATTACTCATTTTTCAGTGATATCCTTCCAACTTTATTGACTTTTCTCTTCTACCCCCATAACCCCAAAGAGGATGGTTATTCTTTTCCATGGAATGGAATCATTCATTTTATTAATAGCCTTCCAAAAGTATTTTTAGCAAATATATTGATTACAATAGGAGATTTTAATATGGTATTAAATAAAATAAAAAGTGGGTAGGATTTGTCCTGATCGAAAGATAAGGGTTTGGGGAAAGAAAATTTTCAAGGGTATTTTCATAATTTCATTGGTATTAACCCTAGTTAGGTTTACCTAGAAGTATATATATCTATTTTGAGTCGTGTTGGGGTGACATTAAAATTGACATTGATTCACACATTGCTGACATGGAGGGGTGTACATAACCATAGATGCTTTTCACTCTAAAAAACATCTATGGTTCCATACACGTCAGTGATGTGTGAATCGATGTCAATTTAATGCCACTTCAACATTTTCCATCTATTTTTGATGAAAGGGTTTAATTTGTAACGATGAGTTTTCTCTTCATAGTGTAATTGGTGTGATTCGTTAATATACCTCAACCTTGAGGGACCACATAAAATCTAGGCAAATTTATCAAAACATGCACCACATTTTGACTATTTACCAAAATGGTAAACTGTAGTAATTAATTCCGAAAACGGTAATTTTACCGTTTTTTGAATTAATATTTTTTTATCAAAACGGTAAAAACAGTAAAATATAATTTTTTTTTAATACCGAAAATACCTTTTTTTATTTTTTGACTAAAATTATGAAAAAATTCTCTCCTCTTTCATATTTCTATTTAGTGTTGGGAAGATTAAAAAGAAAAGAAAGATTTAGTTGGATTTTAATTTATTTCTAAGGTTAAAATGGTAAATACATATGTAAAATAAAAAATGGTATTTTTTGGTAAAAAAAAAATTTACATTTTACTGTTTTTACCATTTTGGTAAAAAATATTAATTCCGAAAACGGTAAAATTACTATTTTCAGAATTAATTGCTACAATTTACTGTTTTGATAATTAATTTTGAAAACTGTACCGTTTTGTTAAATTATTCTAAAATCTATGTGTGATTGCATCTTCCTTTGTCCTTTTTTCGTTATCCATTGCTCATGTTTTCTTAACAGTGGGGAAGAGATCGTATAAGGGCTCAACTAGATAAGGCATTGCTCTTGGTGGATAGGATCAATTATTTTTGTATTCCTTCATTGAAACAGTACACCTGACTGCCCTTTGATCATTAATCTACTTGCAATTTTATCATAAGAAAGAGTAGGTTGGCTCAAACAATTTAGATATTTGAATTTTTGGGTTAAACGTGCATCCGAACTTTACGAAGGTAGTTTCGTTCAACATTGATTCCTAGGGTAGATGATTAAGCCCCCGCCCCTCATTATATTATAGAGATTGAAAGAAGCTTTTACAGTTTCTGAATTAAGACATGAAAGATAAAAAATAAAAAAACATAGAGAATTATAATGAGATCCCATGTTGAAGGTTAAAAAAAATAATTTAATACTGAAGAGGTCACCTTATTGTAAGTTAAAAAATAAAGAAGAAATTAAATGTCTCACTTATAATTTTCTGAAATTGTTGGATACTGAAATTTATTGGATACAGAGAATATAGGTAGTGAAATTTAAGTCATGGCCAAAAGAAAGAAAGAGGGACCAACTGATATAACTCAATACAAAGAATAATGCTGAAGTGAACTCAAGATTGTTCCTGATATCTCACTTTCCTAACGTGGAAGTGTGTACGAATCATAGATGCTTCTCATCGAGATACGAGTGAAAAAGCATCAGTGATTCCTACACGACTCTAATACAAAAAATGGCCAAAAAGAAGAAAGAAAAACCAACTGATAAAAGGAAATAAATGCAGATAGATTCAGAAAGAGAGTTGTCGGTTTAGAACTGTGTTTTGTGTTTACTCGTGGCTGACATATTTAACGTTTTAGAGTTATTCAGAAATCGAGGAAGAGAGAGAGAGCATCAGCAATGGATTCCAACAATTCAAAACAAACCCTAGAAGAAGTTCTCCCACCTCTAAGCCCAATATCAGAATGCTTCAGCAGTTCTGTCTTACCTCTAACCATCTTAGCTGTTTTCGAGTTAGAGAATCCAATCCACAAAACTCAAATACTCGAAATTCTGCGAAATGAGATTTTACCCTATAATACACGCCTTTCCAGTGTGATTGATACCAGTAAGAAAGATCTTCCAAGGTGGAAGAAAGTTGATGTTAGAATAGAAGACCATGTCATCATCCCTAAATTCCCCGCAAATTTATCGCCAACCAACTACGACGAACACTTAACCGATTACATGTCAAAGATAGCTAGTGAAAGGTTCCTAGAGAACAAGCCTCTATGGGAAATACATCTGATCAATTACCCAACAAGCAATGGTAACTGTTCTGTGGTGTATAAGTTAAGCCATGCAATCGGTGATGGTTACTCTTTCATTGCTTTAGTAGGTAATACCTTTAGAAGAGCAGATAATCCTTCTCTTCCTCTCACATTCCCATCTCTGTCTTTGAGGAAGAATGAAGGGGGGAGCAATTACTTATGGAGCTTTACTTCTAAGTTCATGAACACCGCTACTGATCTGGTTTGGATTTTGTGGAAGGGTTGGTTTTCTAAAGATAGTCGAACTGCCATTCGATCTGGAAAAGATGGAGTAGAGTTCGAGCCAATTTCTATTACTTCGATTTCTTTATCCCTTGAACATATTAAGCAGGTTAAATCTCAAGTTGGAGGGGTAAGCTTTATTTCCTGTTTTTTTATTCCTTCATTTTTTTAAGAATAATTTATCAAAAAACGGTAAACTGTAACAATTAATTCCGAAAACGGTAATTTTACCATTCCGAAAACTGTACCAACAATACCTTTTTTTTATTTTACATATGTATTTATCATTTTAACCTTAAAAATAAATTAAAATCCAACTAAATCTTTCTTTTCTTTTTAATCTTCCCAACACTAAATAGAAATGTGAAAGAGGAGAGGATTTTTTCATAATTTTAGTCAAAAAAATGAAAAAGGGTATTTTCGGTAAAAAAAATTTACATTTTACTGTTTTGGTAAAAAACATTAATTGTAAAAACGGTAAAATTACCATTTTCAAAATTAATTACTACAATTTACCGTTTTGATAAATGATTGAAATGTGGTGCATGTTTTGATAAATTTGCCTTTTTTTAAAGTATTAATTTATAAAAAATGTTGAAGTGACTACGCAATTCACATTGCACTAACGTGGATGTATGCACGGAACCATAAATACTTTTCATCTTTATAGATTTATTTTTCCCATACCCAAATAGAGTTGGGTTTAAACCGATTTTGTTTCTATATATTTTGTCATTTATTTTTATTATATAGATGGTAGAAGATTTTCCCACATTTTAATTTTAATAGATATTATATAAAACTTTCAAATTTTCATATAAGCTATAAGGGTGGAAAAAATTGAACATGTGACCTATATGAACCAAGTGCTCTGAATGTTAACCAATCAACTTCTCTAAAAGACTGATTTATAAGAAAAGGGGAGGACTATGAATAAAAGAGGGTCATGCATGGGATTTAATTGAGATATGCTATACTTGAGAGTGGAGGAAAATACACACTCAACCTTATTATAACTTAAAAAAGTCGTATCACCTCAAAGTTTATACTTGTAAAATATATGAATGTTAGTTTTTGAAAGAAAAAAACTTAAATTCATAGGATAAAAGGTATTTCCTTGAGAATCAGAACCAATGGGTACTCATGAATTATAGCAATGCTGATTCATTTATTTTAAAATTGGAATGGGTCCCGACAAGAATGGGAAAAATATGACTGAAACCAACCCGTTGACACCCCTGGCTCAAGTTGACTCATTAGCTCATACGAGCTACCTTTATTAACTCGAGCCAAGCCGTTTCACGAAATTTCTCAAAGTGGCTTCCATGTCAACGTATAATATAGGATTGATTTACTTTCTAAATGTCCCTAATTTTTAGGTTGTAAATGAACAATTCAGCTAGTAAAGTTTTTCAACTAAATGCCTTCGAGTCTTAAGGAAAATTTTGAAGTAACTAAAAGCCCTTTTTCACACATCTCTTACCTTACCCGAATTTTTAAAGGCACTGCGGTCCATTCCCATGATTTGTGATGGTGAATGACAAATGAATAACATGAATTTGTTGCTTCTTTTATAAATTAAAAAAAAAAAAAAAAATCTATGAAGTTCAACTTCAATCTTAATTAAAACTTATTTTTTTTTCATCTGAATATCTGTTGTACTGTTATTTTATACACATTTTAGGCGTTTTTATGAAGATCCATATCTAATGGAGAACTTGCCTATTTTCAAAAACAGTGAAATCATCACTTTTGAAATGTAGGAGTTTACCGTTAGATAAATCTTCACAAAACATCCAAAAAATCATGCATAATAATAGAGAAATGGCTATAAAAAATTCTTCTAAATCTTTAAAATTGTGAATATGTAGTTATCGTTATTACAAATCATCAGAATTGTTTGCCATGGCCGTTGAAAAACTTGGTTCGAGGTAAATAAAAAAAAAAGGTTAGAAAGAGTATTTTTGATACTCTAGAAACTTTTCTTAAAATGATGGGGCATTTATTTGAATTTTTTTTACCAAGAAGTATTAAGTTACCCTCAAAGAATTAGGGCACACATTTGAAAGAAAACCCTATAATAAGTCAATTAAGAAATTTTTTGCATTAATCTTTCTAGTATATGTATGAGAATCATGCTGAATTTTCAATACCAACTCTTGTGATTTTTTATTTTTGTAGACCCTGAACGACGTAATTATTGGGTTAATATACTATGTGATTAACTTATACATGTCGAAGATGGGACACATTTCTAGTAGCGTACGTATGACATCTGTGGTAATGATTAACATGAGAATGCTTAAAGGGTACAAAACCATCGATGAAATGTTGAAGGCAAATATATGGGGAAATCATTCAGGATGTTCGTATGCACCGATTCCCATTTTTACAAATGTTGAAAATGTCAATCCCCTTAATTTCATCATCAAAGCACAGGCGAATATGAAGAGGATGAAAAATTCAATGCTCATTTATCTCACTTATCCGATAATAAAAACATTGAGATGCTTCAAAGGACCAAAGGTGAGATTTTTAAGTTTTGATTCTATCAATTTATGGAAAGGTATTTATGCATGTCAGATAAAAGTTTTGGTCAAATTACGTTATTAGATAGGATTTTGAAATATTTTCAAATTACTTATGAAAACTTTTGTAGTGAATTTATCTTTATACCTCTGCGATTTTTTTCTTTTTTAATTATATAACAGAATGATAGACAAATATTTTAAAATCTACTTGATTTGTATCTTGACCAAAAGTTTCATCCGTTTTTGAAAACTTTTGATACCAAAATTTTCATCTTAAGAATGAGTAACTTCTTGTTTTTTTCTTTTTCTAACAGGGAGTGGCTCAATTCGTCCATTCAAGACTTAAGAATTCAACTACCATGATCACAAATGTGGTTGGTCCAAAGGAACAAATGGCAATGGCCGATAGTCCAGTTAATAATAGTTTCTTCATTGTGACAGGAATACCTCAGGTAGATTAAATTTCATTTTTCATATTTATTCTTCAACTTTGAATAGTTATAGTTTCCCAATTAGTAGCATTAATTCTTCATCTAAAATCATTCGAAAACATCTTGTAACTACATATATCTTCTAAGATAAATGTATATAACATATAATCCTCTATAAATCATCGTATCAAACGTCTTCATTGCAACTCTTTAAATTTTTGCCTCGGGTGCCATTGATACATTAATTAGACTTGTAAATTAGGCACTTCTTGTCACATTGTACTCTGTGCTTCATTTAATATATTTTCTTCTTACATAGCAAAACAATAAATTAAATGACTAAAAAAGAAAGACACCATAAGTGCGAAATCTAACATTTAGGATTTATTTTCTAGATGAATGTCAATGGAATATTATTGTCAAGATACGCATAAATCCGAACAGTTTGGATTTCAGGCTTACTGCCGGTTGGGATCGTCTATTTTCTTCATGACTATCATTTTTCTTAAGTCAATGGAACCCAAGCCTAAATTATTGCATATATATTAAATTATCTACCAAGATTAGCCAATATCGTCAATTTTAAATGTGTTTCACAGGGATCAATTTATTAGCCAAAAGAAATAGGGATCAATAAGCAGAATATTGGCATGTAACAAAAAATAAACAAGTGATAATGTTTCAAAATAAATATGCTTGCATATATCATACTCTTGGTAATTGGCATAGCATTTTGATGTCATAAATGTGTCAAACTTTTGTAAGTACTTAGGTTAGTGCTTCGGAATATACAACTGACATTTTCAATTGTAAACATAATTTTCTAAATTTGATCCTCTGAAAATGGATTCTCTAGTAAAGGTATGTGCTCATTGAATCATAGGGGCGTTTTATTGGAAAGTTTCGAAGTTCTTTTTTTTTTCTTTTAATTTTTATTTTATATTACTCTAGGTTTCTTGGGTAAAAGAAAAATACGAACCCTTATTTTAGAATTTTATAAACCTTACTTGCTCATGGACCATGTAAATTTTGAGGGAAGGGAACACAAGTATTATTGTGTAATAGATGATGAGTCTCTCATTCCTCAAGAGCTTACGAGAATTATTATAGATGATGTAGATTGTAATTACAGATTAAAAATGAAAAATGAAAAAAAAAAGACTAAATTGTTTTCAAATTGGTATGTTTGATTTATGGTTTTTCAAAGCTCATATTTCCATCTTTCATTGATTAGCTAAGATTGGGTAACAATTATTCTTACTGGTTTATTGAGTTGCAGAGTCTTTCCTTCACTATAGTTACTAACATGGGACAGTTAAGGTTGGTGGCAACAATGGAAAAGAGATTTATTGATTCCCAAATCTTCACTTCTTGCATGAAAGAAGCCGTCCAAAACATTTTTGAGGCAGCTCGTGGGAAGGATATGTGAAGTGTTAATTTGAATGAAAAATCCTGAGCAGATGGGGAATGATGGGATGAGTATATATATATCTTATTTCATATCTACTTTATTTTCTATTTGATATGTGATAATTAATAATCTCTATATTTGTAGAAAAATTTCTAATTATTTTGGATCTCCTGTTGTATACTTTTCTTATGGACTCCTAATGGAGGTAGTGATCTGTTTGTTACACAATTATCAGATTAATAGAAGATTGTTAGGGTTGCTATGTAGGATGTACTCTCTTGAAGAATTGATGTAGTGATGATTGGGCGTTTTACATTGGGATATTTTGTTGGGTTCATTTTTGACTTTTTGTTGAGTGATATGGGATCCATGAAAACTAGCAGAAAAAAAAATTAAAAAAATGTGGATCCATGACAGGGTTGTTCTTTTGAATTTTATTCAACAAATGATTTGTCCATTAAGTACTCCTTTCCAACTCTTTTTTTTTTAAGGATTTATGCAGACACTCCCTAGCCCGGTTTATCAACTCATCTTCCTAATGCAACAAGATTTCTAGTGATTAGCAGTGTTTCCAGTCTTCACCAATAATCTATGTGGAGATGATTTCTTTGAGATCCTTCATTCAATATCAAGTTGATGCTCTCGTGAGGAGGGATCATAGAAAAACACTTTGAAAATCAAGTTAGCCATGAATTTGATAGAGTAACAATACTAATATTCAAGATTGTGGCCTTGGTTGGTTCCCTATATATAGATTTCCTTCAAGAATCCTATAAAATCCAAACTTCCTAATTCAAGTCTTCCACTTGGATAACAATCCCCTTAGTCACATTTCTTTGCTGGCAAATTATGTAAGGTCTCACTCTTGACCTGTCGAGGTGCTTTCATGTTACCTAGACGATGCAACACAAGATTTTGGATTTGCACTCGAGACCGTAACAACTCATAACGAGATTCCATGTTCGAACACACACATATATATATATATATATATATATATATGACATTCTGGGTGACTCCTTTCTGGGAATATATATCCCTTAATTGAGACATTACATCATGGTCTGCTTATGTAGGTACATGGGATTTTATAACCCCTTACAATCTCTAAGCCATTTTTGAGCTTCCTAAAATTATTTTACTATTAGAAAATAGCCTTTTAACACTGGAAACCATAAATTTAACATCAAAGAAAATTAATATTTATCATAAAATCATCAATTCTCGCAAATAACCAAAATGGCACTGTTGGGGAATATCTCTCATGGT
This sequence comes from Akebia trifoliata, assembly GCF_017979445.1. Lineage (NCBI taxonomy): Eukaryota > Viridiplantae > Streptophyta > Magnoliopsida > Ranunculales > Lardizabalaceae > Akebia > Akebia trifoliata. Next base: position 11,028,644 of record NC_141378.1, on the reverse strand, counting down.
GCAAATCTCGACTTATATCGACCATCCTTTTTCTTCAACACTTTTGCCTCTTGATATAGAGTTTTCATCCATAAATTAAATACTATAAAACATATTTCCTTTAATTTTGCTTTAGTTTTGGGGGTAAGTTTCCTATGGATAAATTATATATAAAACAAAAGTTTGATCAAGTAAAATAAGGGACCAACTAGTTGCATACCACCCATCACCAATTGCACTCCATCACTTAAAAAAACACCCTTTGCACTTCTTTTGCATTATTGCACTCCAAAAAATAAAAAATAAAAAGATTGGATTTTTTTTTCCCTTAATTCTTCTTCAATCATGCCCACAAAAATTATTGCTTGTTTAAAAAAATTTGCAAAGAAAGATGGCCAATTTTTTTTATCAATTTCGCCAAGGAACAAGACATATTTCCATTAAAGAAGACTATTTTAGCTCAATTGATTAATCAACAATTTAAATATCTTAAAACAAAGTAAACACGAGCAAAACCACCTCAAAGTTGAACAAGCAAATTATCCTAATGAAGCACAACTTGTAGGTTAAGAGGGATTATAAAAAATAAATAAATAAAACAAAAATAAAAAAGTCATTTATTTAAGATTGAGGTGCAACCAACCACTAATGATGTGCACCTAGTTGGTCCCTAAAATAATCACACACTCTTTTAAATTTCATTATGAATACAGATTGGAACCAAATTGAACTAGTGTCCAACCTTGGTATAACCAATTTGGCATGTTTTGGGTCCAAAGGCGTATATTAAGGCTAGGTTCAAGCCCTCAGCAGCCTATACCATTAGTTAACGACTTGTGGAGCCTATGTCCAGCACCTTATCAATGATAAGGTTGAGTTATTTTCTGTAAGATTTTATATATTGGAGGGAACAATGCATGCTTCCTCTCCCTTCCATGGTGTCTCCTGTTACACTGCCATCAGATTAGTTATAGCCTTTCCAAGAACTCTTACCCTATAAAGATGGATTATAAGAAATGTCGTTTTCTCTTTCTTATAGGAACAATAAAGCTTAAGGTTAAATTGTCTGTTTCATGATCACAAATATAATATGCAATACAAAAAAATAGTTGAATTCTTGTCCTTACCATTGAAATCAAAGCCTTGATACCAGGGCTAATGGGCTGTCAATGGACTTGACCTAGCTCGAATCGGGGTCCAATCCGATAGTGATCAGGTTGGACCCAAAACTGATCTGATAAGTATTGGATCAGATCTGTGTCAGATCGGGGTTTTTATCGGATTTTGATATATATTTGGAACTAAATCCAATCCATGAAAAATTAATCAAATTAGATCAAATCTGATTGTGACAATGATTGAACCAGTATCTGAAGTTATTTGAATGAATTGAATTTCCTGTATTATTTGACCTATTGACAGCCGTACTTGATACCCATATTAAATTTATTCGGGTCTGTATGATTGCACGAAGAAAATGGGTGGGAAATTATGTTCTCTAAGATATACAATATGTCATATATTTCTTTTTCTTGAAAAATGTTTTTCCAACACAATTTTCTCAAGAAGACAGTTTTTCCAATCCAACCTTCTGGATGAATGGTTTTCTCATATTTGGGTAATTATTTTTCTCTTTATGTCCACCCTTGTAAAAAAGCAACTTTTCTTCCATGTTTTGTGCAATCAAATAGTGAAAAATATTTGCTCAAAAAATCTATTTTTTCTAAGACCATTTTTCAAGAAGCTTTATATTTCTGAGAAAAAACTGAAAAGTTGTTTTGAGTGAATATTTCTGTGTTAGGTTCATATTTCTTTTAAATTTAATCATTCATGTTATTTAATTAATTAGTTATTAATATAAGTAATTAATATATAATTAATTGTCTGGAGAGACCTCTCAAATCCAGAAAAAGACTTGTATTATAAAATGGTGGGGTTTGCGTTTTGGCCTTTGCATATAAAAACAAAGAAGTTCGTTGTCTCTCATCTTGTCTCCATCTTACAGATAAAACCATTTTAGTCAAATCAGATTTATTGGTACATCTTCTAATCACCATCATCCAAATAAAAATATTATTTTTAATTAAAAAAAAAAGAAGAAAAAATAATAATTATAATAATGTGATGTCTATAAAATTGTGGGTGGTCCCTAGCTTGACAAAATGGATCTTAAATCTTCGAATTAAAGGATTTACTAGTATACGAAGACAACGGATAAAAAAATCATTGAAGTAGTGAAAACAGATATGAATACAGTTGAATTAAAATAACGCATGACGTAAGTAATTGAATGGAGACATGATTGTTTGCAATAACCATTAATTTTTGGTATTAGGATTATATGATGATGATCATGTACCAAGAAAGGTTCATCACTTGATATGATACACATGTTAAACATATATTTAGTGTACGTGTATATATCTTATAAAATTGATCCAACTTAAATAGGGTTAAGATGTAGACATTGGTAGTGTGATCCAAATCAAATTTATCTAGGATTTTGATGTAGAAATCATGGCAGAAGACATTTGAATTGCCAAATGTCCAAGCATAAGGTATAAGGCTTAGGTCCTCGGACTCGAACAAACGACAGAATCAAAATCATTCAAGGAATCTCATTCTTGAGTGAAAACATCAAGATCAATTGTAATACAATTGAGTTTTCTTTTTAAGCTTGATTCATTCGTTTACCCTATTTTTTAGGTAATTTTATTATTTTTTATTTTAAATTATCAATAGCTTTAGTTTTAGAATTTAGAATCAAGCACCGTCGATTCTACCTTATTTTTAGGGTTAAGTAGTATTTATTTTCATACTTAATTCTTTTCTATAAATAGTATTGTATCTCTAATACGGGAACATCTTTTGATTAATAAAATTTTTATTGTACGAGAGTTGTATCTTTCTTTTCTAATTATTTCATATTTTGTGTGAATCAACAAGTTTTTTATGCACTATTGTTTGGTATTCTTTTGAAAATCAACAAACTAATTAGAAGATTACTCTTCGCCATGCACCAAATTTGAATCTTGAAACTAATTAGGCTTAGGGTTTAGTTGAGCATTGATCTAACACTACTTCTTACATGAGTGAAATTATGATTCTTCATGTATGATTGATATTATAAATGGAGTTGTGCCATTGTAGATGCTTCATGATTTTTGCTAGCAAGACTCAAAGACTAATTGATTCATTTGAGAGTTGTAAAGTGGAATTCTATTTGGGAGAAGATATGGTTTGTAACTATTCTTGCTTGTGGGATTAGAACCGTAACTTAGTTGGTTTGGTACATTGCAAAGAAACTATGAGGTCATGGGTTCTATTCCAACTTACCCAACTAACAAAAAAAATAAAAATAAAAAAAGTATTCTCAATTGTAATCCCTTTTTTAATTTTAATGATTGGTGGAGGCTCTAATCTTGTAGTTTATTGGAAAAAAAAAACAAAAAACACACACAAACGAAAACATTTTCATGAACTATCACGACTCGATCTATGCTACTTGTTTCGTCAGTTTGAATTCGGATCCGTGATTTTGATTGTATCAAGGCTTTGTACTGGGATTGGATGATGAATCCAATATGAATTGAATTACAAACTGGTTACGTAGGACTCAGATCCATCAATAGGCTAAATGGAGCATATGGTGTGAAGCAAGTTGTCTCCTCCTATGCATGCCATCTGGCACAGCTTTTTTTGGTTTTGGGCCTACCAATCCATAAATACTTGATCCAGTAAATATTTGAACAAGTTTATTCACAATCCCCAGATAAAAATATATCAAGTATTGGGGTCAAATCAGTTTATTATGTGGCGTGTATAGAAGCCAAGAGTAAGATTACAATCCAACAACGGGAATACAAAGGAAAAACTTGGAGTGGCGTGTCTGAGCCGTTAGCCACTTGCTGACATTTGCATGCCATCGATCATGATAGCTCCCATTCTCACTCGCACATATCTGTCTTTCTAAATACTCACTTGTAAAGCTAAAATATAAATTGTGGGGACCCATTTCACTGAGCGTATAATTATCATTTTATCCTCCCTTCTCTTTTTTTTTTTTTTTTCCTACAATGAACCTATAGAGAGAGAGAGAGAGAGATCTTCGGATCATTAATCTTTATTTTTAATTTTTAGTTTTTCTTATTGGATGATTAATTTTCTATTGTGTTAGGAATCAACATGTATGTTAGGATGGATAGACAAATCTTGTATTTATAATTATTTGTTATTTCAATCAGAGAAAGATGAGTATTGTTGATCTAAATTCACATTAATTAATATCTTCAGAATAAGAAAAATGTCTCACAAAAATTTAATTTGAAAACTTAGCGATCTGTTATAGTCAAAGAAAGAGAACATTTGTCATTTCAAAGATAACGAAGTGAATTCTCAAGTTTTCCCAACATAAAGTCCTTAAGTGGTACGAAAAAGAAAATTCCCACAATCCAAAATGAAAAAAATGTTGACATTTATGTTAAGTAATATGTAAACAAAGATCAAACCTAACAACACATGTTCTAACAATTAACTAAAAAAGAAACACTACTACTAAATACCAACATGTGCTTATCATATGAAAAAGAGTCTATTTATTTATAATAAGAATTATTTGATATAAATATTTTAATGGACATGACGGAAAATAAATGTTTGATGTGTAAACATTACTTATTGACACTCCAAGCTAAAGATTAAATGGAATATCTAGTTGACTCAATCTTAAACTCATTTGAACCAAACACATCAAGTCAAATGAAATACTCAATTGAGTCAACTCGAAATCCATCAAATTATAGTCATAATCTCAAGCAAACTAGGTGATGATTATATTTAATGTTTTCTAGAAATCGAAACATATATAATCTTAATTTTAAATATTGAGACATGAGAGGTTTTTTAATACTTAAAAAATTTAATGTACACTTATTTGAGTAGACTGAAGACATTGGGAATTTATCAAGTTGACTCAATCCTATGTGCTTAGACCCATAACTCATTTGGTCTAACACATTGCAAAACAATTTTGAGATCGTGGGTTCAAGTCCAAGGTACCCATCCAAAATAAAAACAAAAAGTTTGACTCAATCCTATGGATATTCCAAGTGATTTTAGTTAAGTTTATGAGTTTTAAAATTATGCCACGTACCCATCACACTAATTATTGACAAAATAATATCCTCCGTGTGTTTGTGAACATAGTTTTAAAATTCATCTGAGATCGAGATGACTCGTTATCTAGGTATTGTTTGTTAATGAGATGAGATACAATTGTTGAAACCCTCTCCTACTTTTTCATCTTCTTCATTCACTGATATGTAAAAAGCAAAACAAAAAAAAGATCTTTTTGTAAAACACTAAGATAATTCATGATTTCGATATTGAAAACCATGTTTGTGAATTGCATTCATCTCTTGATTATTGCAAATATCTGGAATAATTCATTGAATGTTGAACCTAGTCTAATAAGTGATGAGGTTTTTTTTTTTTTATAAATATCCTGGATGGTATATTATTTTATTGAAAGAACTATAAGATCATTACGGTTTTATTAATTTACTTATTTTCTGACAATAATATTAATAAATTTTGGAATAAATAACAAGGAGATATCTTGGGCATACGGGTCCCTCTTGTTGGACCACCTCATGACTTTTCCAAGTGGCAAATGGAATTTTATTACCACATCAATTCTTTTATTAAGCCATCCAAATAGCATATATATAGCATTAAATATGTATTTAGATTGTAAATAACCATTTTATCTTTTGATGACTTAACCTCATTAAAGACTTTTTTCTTTTTTAGAAAAAAAAAAAAACACTTCAATTTACAAATTAATTTTTCCTAAACTTATTTTTAATGATAATGAGACCAATTGCACAATGAATATGACCAAAACAACACCCTAAATAGATGGAGATCTTGAGTTTAAATTGCCTCTTAGGAATCATCTTTAAGGATTTATCCTAAAAATTATCTGGTGTATGGGGAAAGGGGACTATATGTGCCAGAGAATTAGTCGGTGCACTATACCCCAACCTTAATATTTAAACTTAGAGACGTGATAACTTGACTCTAACAAAGATAATCGAAATTCACTCAATAGACGTGACATGTGCACAGAGTCATTGATTTCTTTCCTCGGGATACACGAGGAAAATATGTATGATTATGTGCATTTGAATTTATTTTGAGTCAATTTATCACGATTCTTAAACTTAATTTAATCACAGTCAATTTGTTAAAAACCAAGAAAATTGCAACACTGCATCCTTAAAATCACATTTGTTAGTTTTTAAAATTATAAAAATATCTTTTTTACAATTTAATATTCAAAATCACCTTATAATTAATATTTTAAATCACAAATAAGCCCTTTAGAGATGCGCTTTTCCATATACCACCTTCTAGTTGTATATCATTAAAAAAAATGATTTTTTGACACTCTCCTCGGACATACACCTCTTGATGTAGCACGAACTAGAACCATGGATCTTTTTCCTTAGGATACACAATTGTACAGTTGTGTATCTCGAGGAAAAAGATTTATAATTCTAGCCCATGCTACGTCAAGGGCGTGTGCCAGAGGAGACGTAAGAAAATCACGATTCTCCCCTCCCCTCTTCATAAGTATGTGCCATTGTGTATCTTGACAAAAATAATATATAGTTCTAGCACATACCTATTAGGGTGTGTGTGAGAGGGGAAAGGTGAGAAATTATTATTCATTAAAAAAAAAAAAAAAAAGGAGTTCGACATTAAAGTTGGTTGTTCCTTCAAATTTTGAAGGAACCCTCCTTATTATAAGACATGTGGCATTTTAAATTTATTTCACCCCTTACATTTCCATCAAAATTTGAAACACCTCTTGAAAATGTCATTTGCAATTCAATGAAGAGAATTTCTTCAAAATTTTGAAATTGACTGATCACTTCAAAGTAAAAATAGAAAAAAAAAATAAAAAAAAGAGGATTGATGTGACAATAAAAACTTCCAAAATTAGAAATAGTGCCACGAGAAGATCCAAACAACCTAAAAGTGTACAGATTTTCCATCTTAACTTCCCACGGGAAATAGAAATTCCTTAAACAGGACAAAAAGAAAAAAAAAAAAAAAAAAACACTGAATTGACAACCCAGCAACCTAAACGTGCACTTCCATTTTTAAAAAATAATAATTGTTTTTATTTTTGAGAGTTGATTCTCAGCGACAACGGCTCCAGTTCATAAACACCCACGTGCTAACTGGCAAGTACAAAATCCATACACATATTTTTAACTAAATGACAAAACTGCCCTCTCCAACAATACACAAACCTAATACATTCATTCTTAATTACAACATACCATGGGATGTTTAGAAACTTCTGTCTACTAACATATTAGAATCGGATCTCTAGAAATACAATTTCTTGGGAATTAAAATTTATAAAAATTGATAGTAATCTGAATTGGAATCGAAGTTGTTTAAGAAATTTTTTGACGATTTCAATTCATTCTAGACATATCTCTTTCAAAATTGGAACTAAAATTGATGATAATCAGAATCAATAAAATTTAAAGGTTCTAATTATGATCTTATTAGAAACTAAATGGGAATTGGCCTATTAACACTCCTTTCAAATTCAAATTTGTTATTTTGAAAGTTATGTGTTAGGTCGATGAGTTAATGACATGAAGTCATGTATATTAAATGAATAAAAGTGATTGGTCACTGAGAAAATATTTGAGAGCGATTTAAGTTTTTTTTTTAATAACATATGGCATTATAGAGTCTTTGGTTCATGAACTTAATTAGCAAATAACATTCAAAACGACAAATGTCGGTTCGCTTCTTCCATATATCATGCATTTTTTGTTTTCTTTCATATATCCTATAAATTACAAAATTTTAGCGTAAAAGGGGGTATTTTCTCTTGTTCTTCGACAAAATTAATGTAGAGTTGGATTTTCGATATTACAAGCATCAAACGGGGGCATTTTGGAAACATTTCCTGAAGCGCATGGGAGCGCTAAAATGCGCATGATGCGCGAGTCGTTTTTTAAAACATACGTTTTTGTGAGAGGCTCTCTCTTTCTCTATTTTAAAAGCTAGTGAAGAGTAAGAAGTAAAACAAAGAGTGTCTCTCTGTATCTTTCTCTGTTTCTATCTCTCACTTTTGTTTCTCGTTATCTCTTATAATTCATCTTTTTAATTAGCTTTTCTTCTTCTGTTTCTGTTTCTTCAATGAAGTTCAGCTCCAAATCTCGTCTTCTTCTTCTGTTGGGTTTTCTTGTTTATTTTACTTCACTCTGATCGAGAAATTTCAGGGATTAGTGTCTTTGGGTTGGTTGCATTCAAGATCTCTCTCTAAAGGAATGAAGCTTTACTCTGAAGGTCTCTGCTCTTTCTTTAATTCCAAGCTAACCTTGAAATCTTCGTTATTTATTTTATTAATTAAATTTTCTGGGTATTATGTAGTTGCAGTGATATCTCATTTTCCAGGAATTTAATATGAACACCAGAGTCGGGACCACGTTGCAGACCATGAAATCTCCAATTGAACGTAAACAAGTAGGTTCTTTTAATCAAAATCTGATCTGGGTTTTGATTTTAAAAAATAAAAAAAAATAAAAAATGGCTTCTTGTTTTGCTGGATAAGCTCTAGAATCATTAAAGATCCTATTAATGTGATTGAGTTGCCGGTTCTGGTGAAATTTCGAAATGGGTCTTTATTTTTTCTTTCAAAAATGGCTTCTTGGTTTGCTTGAAAAGCGTTAGAACCATTAAAGATTCTATTAATCGTGATTGAGTTGGTGATTTTGGTGAAATTTCGAAATGGGTCTTTAATTTTTCTTTCAAAAATGGTCTCTTTGTTTGTTTCTTAAAAAATGTATTTTTTTATTCTCTTTCTATCTTGTTCTAGCAGACTGTGAAATCTCCTTAAAATGAAAATGTATGCACCTTTGATTAAAAATCTAAAATGGCTTCTCAATTTCATTGAGTTTTTCCATACTGAAGAGTCTTATTGTTCTTTTCTGATTCGTGTTTTTGTAGAAGGAGAAGCATCGGGGGAGAAGATCAATGGACGCTGAGAAAACAACCACAAATCGGAGACGATCGAGCAAAGATAGGAAAATGGCCTTAATACAAGATGTATGCTTTGTCCTCTATACTCCAAGAATCATAAAAAAAAATTCCTTTTTATTTTTTAAATTCCAATTGATTTATTCTGCTCTAACTTCTAATCATTAGGTTGATAAGCTAAAGAAGAATCTCAGACATGAGGAGAATGTTCATAGAGCGTTGGAGAGAGCTTTTACTAGACCCTTAGGAGCTCTACCTCGCCTTCCTCCTTATCTCCCTCCATATGTTAGTATAATTTGCACTACATTTGGAAAACAATCCAATTTTTCTTCTATATAGCAATCCATAACATTCTTATCACCTCTTTTATTGCAGACATTAAAGCTTCTTGCCGAAGTAGCTGTTTTAGAAGAGGAGGTTGTTCGGCTTGAAGAACAAGTTGTGAATTTCAGACAAGGCCTCTATCAAGAAGCTGTCAACATCTCATCCTCCAAGAAAAACTTGGAGAGTCCAAACGATTTATACAATCCATACCTTTGTAGAAATCACAAAAAGGAGCGATCGAAATTGTCATTGCAAGCTGAAGGCAATTCGGTAACATCAAGTGCAAGAGCTCTACCAAGTGTTGCTGGCAATCCTTCGGGTTACGTTTCAAATCGAATTGGGAAACAGCTCTCAAAGAGACCCAATTTGTATTCATCTCTTTCTAAAGATGATTGGGGCAAAGAGAATCAATCCTGCATTAATTCTACAAAGAACAAGAATCAATCCCCCAAACAGCCAAGCCTCAGAATCAGAACCCAAGTAAAGAATGCTCCAATCGAGTATAAATCAACAGAGAAGCGTTTGGATCCTCAGAAATTACAGGTATATTTAGAAAATTAATTCTCAAATAAGAATGTCCGATTTCTTCTACATAGTAATCTTGAACATGAGTACTTTAAATTTCAGCCAGAATGCAGAGTAGTAGATCAGAATAGAGCAGATGAGAGCTCTCCGATTATTATTAATAATGAAAGTGTATTTGATGGAGAAAAGAGAAACCCAAACAAAATTTCGGAGGATCTATTGAAGTGCTTGTCAACCATTTTGTTAAGGATGAGTACACATAAGAGCAGAGGAATGGAGTCGGAGATGTTTCCTTCCTTATCTAAATCGGTTTTGCATGAAAACTGTGAAGAAACAAATTTTCAAGACCCATATGGTATTTGTAAAGAATTCGGGAGCAGAGATATTGGCCCGTATAAGCGTTTCTCTGCAATCGAATCAAGCTCAATTGACTCAACTCAAAGGACAAACTCTTTCTTTCTGATCCGAAGACTTAAGTAAGTTTTTGGACTTACAAACATAGATTTTTTTTTCCCCCTTACATCCTAAAAATTCTTGTAGTTGTACTTAATTAACTACATTTTCTACATTATTAGGCTTCTTTTTGGCAAGCTTTCATCAGTTGATATACAAAGTCTTACTCATCAGCAGAAGCTAGCGTTCTGGATCAACATCTATAATTCCTGTATGATGAATGTATGAGTGAGAATTTTCCTTATGACCTTTAATATCAATTAACACAAAATGGAAGATTTAAGATCCAAGGATTCTCATTTTAATATCTTTGTTTCAAGAAAAATCATCTTTACTTCTCGTTTTTGGCTGTTTTACGATTTATGATAAATCCATCTATTGTGCCATGTTTTCCAGACATTCCTAGAGCATGGGATACCTGAGAATCCGCAGATGATCGTTGCACTGATGCAGAAGGTAAGATATAAATGGCTATTTCATTTCTATGCTAGATTATGTCTTTATTTTTATTTTTAAATTGGTTTCATTTTTTCTACTTATGCTTTTATTTATTGGCCTATATAAAGGGTATATTACAACAATTTTGATAAATACTTAAAATCCATATAAACTTTGTGTTGTCGATGCTTGATATCGTTGAATTCGAAAGCAATTTATTCCCCAAGTTTGTATATTTTAGTCTATCGAAAATTAAGAACAGCCGTATATATAGCAGGTGATGATCATCTCCCCATGTTCAATTTAGTATAAGAGATCAATCTCCTAGGTGTTATTTAGAAAATGTTGTTTCTCTCCTCTCATGCCCATGCCCTTCATATATGGTTATTTTAAGAGTTCATGACTGTCAGACATTAGGTTCCTCTTGTACAAGGTGTTTAGAATGTTTACAAAGGATATAAATTGTGCTAAAAATTCAAAATAGTTCAATAACCTATCAAAACCAAATTCTTCTCTCAGGCAATGATAAATGTAGGGGGACACTCCCTTAATGCAATGGCAATCGAGCATTTCATCTTGAGACGACCTCATCACTTAAAATCCGTAAGTTTTGATGTTCATGTACAAGTTGTTTGTTGCTTTCTCCCTTTTACGAGGGGAGACTGGGAGAGGGTTAGGTTGGTAAGAAAAAAATTGAAAATTACTAACTATATACCCATTTTTGTGAGTCCCCAACAGGCTTGCATAAAAGGTGCAAAGAACGATGAGATGACAGCACGAAGCATCTTTGGATTGGAGTGGTCTGAACCCTTGGTTACATTTGCACTCTCATGTGGAAGTTGGTCCTCCCCAGTTGTAAGTAATTTTTTACTAGGTCCCTCTACTAGTAGTGCAATCTCAAACACCGCGTAAAAGCGCAAATAGCTTAGAACGATATATACATTGACCTTACTGATCGTCCGATGCTCTCAAATGAAGGTGAGAGTATACACAGCATCACAGGTCGAAAACGAGCTTGAAGTGGCAAAGAAAGACTACTTACAAGCATCAATTGGCATCTCAACGGAAAACAAGTTTGCAATCCCTAAGTTGTTAGATTGGTATCTACTCGACTTCGCAAAGGACTTGGAGTCTTTGGTGGATTGGATCTGCCTGCAGCTACCCAGTGATCTTAGGAAAGAAGCAGTCGAGTGCATCGAGAGAGGGAAAAGAGAGCTTCTTTCACACTCGGTACAAGTAATACCATATGAGTTTAATTTCAGGTACCTTTTACACCAATAAAATCTTTACACAGTTGTAAGGGACTTGGGAGAGGAAGGGTTTGTACAAAGTCATAGTGAACGTAGTAAAAGTATATTAATATGATCTATTCATCTGTATGTAATTGTGAAAGCAAATTGTTGTTTCCTCTTCCATAAAATGGGTTTTTAGGTTTGGAGATGTATGAAAAAAGCCATTCAATTGTTTTAATTTCTTGTTTCGAGAGTCGTTTCTAACCCTGTTCAGACAACATTTTAGCATTCACATATAATTTGTAATAAGTGAATAAATGTAGTGTGATTAATAAATATACGACCCCTTTTACCAATGTCGTGCAGAGCATGAGTTTAAATAGGGTGTAAATTTTGATTCAGGCATCTGTTTGGCTATTATTATATATGCTTTGGGGTAGTTCCAAAGATCTAGCCACTCAATGATGAGATGGTTAGCACCACAGGAAGCATGCCAACCTTGAAAATTTTATTGACTGAAAGAAAATTTGTGGTATAAGCTATGGTGATAGAGATCGTGCATGCCTTAGTTGCCAATAGAGACAAGAAGAATTTCTTGAAGTTTTTTATACAAAGGTCATGAAGATTGACAAGGAGCTCATATTCAACATTTGGTTCAATGGAAGGAACTAGATTATAGTACATGGATCAACGATACAAAATTAAAATGATTGTTGGGGAGGACATGCACCTTAGAATGATCGAGATATGCAATTGTAGGAATTGCATTCTGTCCAATTCGAGGAGAATGATATTGAGATAACCCTACAGTTAAACAAGAAATAACTTTTGATCTGATCATCCATTTGGTTATTATTATATATGCTTTTGGAAGGTTTACGACTATCTAGCTAGGCATAACTAATATACCACTCTATGATCCTTCTTTTTTTTTTCCTCATATTTAGGGGTTATATTAGCAGTTTTGAGGGATAATTTTAATTTTTTGGGACAAGCTTTGATGATGATAATGATGGCGATAGAATCAACTGGGAATACTTTGGCCAGCCATTGTGCTCTTCTTTTGACATCTTGGTGTTAAGCACATTGGTGCGAGTATAATATGCCCACTTATTCTAACATATATAAGAAGGGTTACCCCTTAAACTCGCCAAGATCGACTATTTAACTAGGCTTTGATTGTTGAGGACTTCGGTTTCCATCCTCTATTAGTGAGCTCCTTGTCAATCGGTAGTTGTTTCATTAATAGTTATAATTGTTTCGTGTCTCTGCCAAAGTTGTCCTATGTTGGGAGTAAGCGTCATAGAAAACTAAAAATTGAAATATTTTATGATCAGAAGCAACATGTGGGGTAGGAGATTCCTCCAATGTAGGCCTTTGATATACGAGTACTTGGGTCCCCATCCCCTCCCTCCACATTTTACTAAAATTATCTGCATTGGCCAAACTCAGTAAACTAGCTGTAAGTGGTGAGAAAAACCTTACACACTTTGGCCCAATAAGCTCTAAGTGGTAAGATTGACAATGAAATATAACAAAGCCAAAGAATTCAATAAAGAAGTTTTAGGTGCACGTAATGTCTGTCAGTCAATTACTTTGGTTGTTTGTACCTTTTGATAATGTTAGTTGTTAGCTATCTCTGCATGTTGGCTCCTACAATCATAACTGTTGATGGTGACTTGCACATGAACTCTTTAAGGTTCCATCAGAGGCATTGAAGCCGAAGTACTCTTTTATTGAGTTGGTTTGGTACTTAAGAAGTTAGGCCCAACAGTAAAACGTCTTAAATATCTCATGCTTCACCAAGAAACTTAAGGAATAATCTAAAGTGGATACAAAGTTTAACTCCCAAAAGAACTATATTGTTAAAAAGCTTTGAAAAATAAATAAGGTGGATGAGCTAATTTACATATATTTGATTGTTATATATGGTTAGAAAATTAGCATTAAAGGACATTTCAAATAGTTTCATCTCTGCTCTTTCATAATGTGTTGGGCCTATATTCCTAGGTAGTTAGTTAGACACTCATATGAAGATGAGTCGAGATCTGATTTTTAATAGATAATTTAATACTGAATAATGATGAATGTTTGCGATTTTGGTACTCGGCTGACATGTGTGGCAAGGGCACAGAACCGCAAATTTTTTTCATCGGATTTTTCCCGTGTATCCCGATGAAAAGATCCATGGTTCTGTACCCTTGCCACGACTCTTTTATAATTTCAAACCTTATGAAAAATGGGCTTAAAAGTTACTAGTGAAAAATAATAAAAAAAACTGTGGATTCATAGGACTCACATCAAAATGAATTTGTTTGATTGATAAGGATGATCTTGGAACTAGGTTACCGTCCATTCTTCTGTCTGTTGCTATGCTCCCAATAAGGAATATTAGCACAGCTCAGTTGAATTTCCCATCTGAGTCGAAGAAGTATCCAATTTGATTTGGAATAAACTCTTTTTTCAAAAGAGAGCTATTATTAGCACCCCAACTTTTACTTATTACACCATAATTAAAGATTAAAACACACCCTTTGGTTCAGTTATAACTTCAACATAACAAAGCATTATAACACATTCAAAACAACTTCAACAGTTGTTTACAATTAGGAATAGACTCATATAAAATCATAAATCTAACAAATAAAAATCTAAAAGAGAGAGAGAGAGTTTTTATTGGCCCCAACTTTTACTTATTCTCAACTATTGAATTAATTATAATTTTTTTTAATTGGGTGTAATAAGTAAAAGTTGGGGTTTCAATAACAGCTCTCTTTTTAAATTGTATACTGAGTGATAATAAAATTTAATTGAGTCAACTCAGACAAGTTTCAAGATTACTCTGTCTAATTTTGGAACTATGTGAGGGAGAATAACTAATTAATAATGATAAGAAAGTAAAAGACAACTTTACAAGACGAAAATGAGTACACTTAGAATCAAACTTTGTTCTATTCTTGAAACAAATAAATGACAGTTAAAGAGTGAGTGGGTCCTCTATGGTCCCACTAAATTGCTATATAGAAGCAAGGAACAAAGTGCTTTCCCATGAGAAGAACGAAATCAATGGTGTTCTCTGCTGACACATTAAAGCTTTGTGAAGATAATTGGGTAATTATATGTAAACTTTAATGTTCATAGTGGATTGATTCCCTTTTCTCCATGGACTTAGGCTATTTGCCGAACCACATTAATCCTTGTATTTTTTGTGTGATTGATCTGTTGTTTTTTTTTTTTTTTTTTTTTTTTTTCTTTTCTTTTAAAACATGGTATCTCTGTTGGTAGAGGACCAGGACCCGGTCCATCAGGCAGTCCATAAGACAGGCCCAACCCAAGTTTCCCAGCCGTACTCGACAAGAATAATTAATGACAACATGAACCGGCCACACAACATATGTGGCAGGTCATTCAAGAAATGGTCCTCAGTTTCCAACTCACAACCTAAAGGAGCAAAGTCTAGTTGTTGGGTTCTTTTTTGATCTTGTTAAGCTTTCTCACAATAAAATACAAGATGGGACTTTCATGCATCCTTCCAACTCATACCACTCAATCCTAATTTTATTTTTTATTTTATAAATCTAAAGAAAACTTTAGAGGAGAAGTATTGCATATATATACAACAAAAACCCTCAACTATGAACAAACACATATATAAATTACAAAATTAATAAGGCAAAATCTGATGCTTACTAATGGTAAAGGTGGTGGTGTTAACAAACGTGTTTGGGTCACGATTCTCACTTCCATGGAAGCAGGAAGAGCAACCAAGTGAAGTTGATATTATGCGCTTCTAGTGATTGGGAATCCAAACATGCGAAAAATGTAAATTTGAATTTTATGATCCTACCCTAATTAAATTTCAAAATTTTCGACTATACTCTTCAATAATTAAATTTTAATTTTGTTATATTTTCTTAATTATTATATAATATATTTTTTTAAATATTATTTCATTAATAGAGCTTACAAAAGTTTAGAATTTAGTCTTTGCCTTAAAGAGGCCCAAAAATATCAAATGATGCTTCATTTTCATATAATTAAGAGCATTCTAGTCATTTTCATAGAATCCAACATTTGAAATTAGTTTTAACAAACAATAATCCGAGTTTCTGCACACGACACAACACTTCTTTAGCGTGGTTACTAAACAACAATTTACGAAAACACGCTTCTCCCTTTTAATGCCGATGCTTCCTAGTCACAAAGCTGACAGCATTACCAAAATAGTGCCAAAGTGATTAGTAAACTAGAAAAAAATCTCAAAATAAGCACAAGAGACATTAAGGAACCTTAAATAATTATTAGAAATATTGATACACACAAGCTGTCATTGTCAAACTGAATTTGGGACATTATTGGGCTTCCTTTCTTAATAATAAAGCCCACTAGATTGCCACTATTGAGTGTCCTCAAAATGAATCTCTCTAATATGCCATGATCATGATGACAAAACAAAAGTGTTAACCTCTAGAATTCTTGGGGATATAACTAGACTCACATTCACCAAAATCAAGAAGTATGGTGTGAAGATACATTTCATGATGCTTTTGATCAACACATTAACAATGCCCATTCGACCCAACATGTATTTTTAATTCTAAAGGTCCTAGTTCACGTAAACGTAAGCCTTTTTTTTTCTTCCTAATTGATCTTCCATACAACTCCAAGAATGCATTAACAGTAGTTACTAAAATTAATGCACTAGTTAATGATCAAAACTCCATCCTGGATTGCTCATAGGCACTCATTGAGTTGATCCTCATAGCCAAACAGTTTTGTGATAAAAAGCACAAATGTACAAGACTAATTTGCCTCATATCCGATGTCGTGTGTCTTTTGCTTCTTATGAATCACATCACATGCAAGTCACGTAAGGCTATTGGAACAGTAATCCCCTTACTGGGAGTCCTACCACCATGCAACATAAAATTTTCTTTCACAATGTCCCAACAAGATTTAAAAGGAAAATCATTGAGAATCTGTCCAAGTGGGGGATTTGTCACAATCCATTCCTTTAATGATTTCCCACACCTTTTCAGACAGTCCCTCCAACCAAAATTTATGCTCCTGATTTATTCGATCATAAGGAAAATTATTCGAAAAAGGTCTCACTATATGATGATGGGTATATTTTTCTATAGAATTCCACCATACCTTCTCTTGTTCGATATTCGCCTTAATACATGTTTTTGTTTATTTTAAATTTGGAAATAAGATTGATAAATATTGGCTATTGGTTGTACGATGGAAAATTCTGTATCATTATCACCTCCCCTCTGGAGTCTCACCCATGAGTTCTGTTAATTTCCATCTGACATGACAAAAAAATTTGAATACTGTTTTGAAATTTATCCATTTTGATTTTTCTTCGAGGGATATTCCTATCCACAATGGTAATTTCATTTTGTGAAAAAACGAAATAGCAAAGATAACTCAAACTTACAAAACACAAGGATTTACGTGGTTCAGTAATGTGCCTATGTCCACCGAACATAACAAAAACAATTACTATTTTCTCATACGTTTTACAGCCTTAGAGATCTCTATTTATATGACCAAGAGTTACCAAAACAAGGAAAACCCCTCCAAACAGAAAACTTTTAAGAAAATATTACGCGATTACCCTTTCGTACCCCTACAGCTCTGCGTAGCGCAACAAAATACAAGACATTTACACAACACATCTAACATTTTTTTTTTTTTCTCTTTGTGTCAATCTCCAGCAAACCTCTTTATTCCAGACCTAAAGATTCTCCTTAATTATCTTGAACTTGCATCTAAAGCGATAACTAGATCTCACAATAAACATTAGCCAATCAACTATGTAACAGTGGGATAATTCAACCACATTCTCAAAATGAATTGGTGACAATTTTATTTGACTAATATGGAATTACACTTTTTCTTGAAGATGGGCTTCCCCATCATTAACGAACTGTATGCTTCACTCTCTTCATTGATCAGCTGAAAACTTTACGCGATACTCACACCAATCATAGCCCGAACTTCAAATTTTATTTTTGGCTAATATGGAATTACACCTTTTCCTTTAGCAAGAATTATGGTCCTCTATACCATATGGACATGAGATTGAAAGATCACGAAGTCAACATTGCCTTCCTCAAACCTACATTCCTTAGAATAATTAATGGTTCTACACTCTGATTGTTGTGATAAATTCCATTCTGCATCAAATCATTATCACAATATATAGTCTACTATAAAACTGAAACTCCACCGTATAACTCTCTCACTAAAGGTTTTATATAAGAAAGCGTGGACTTGATACTTTTATTAAGTCTTCATTTTCTTATATTTGTTGCTCCAATTTATCATCATTTCGATCGATTAATAAATTAAAAACTCAATTTAGAATTCAACATGCCCAACCTCCCCCCACTCACACCCACACAGTAAAAAAAAAAAAAACCTAATAGTGAAACAACTATGAACCATATTACATTAATTCTAAATTAAACCACATATCCATTCTAATATAAAATGCCAATATAACAATATTATTACATTAATTCTAAATAGCATCCATGTTAATCTATTCAAGTCCAAATTTTCTATTAACAAATAAGCCTTTCAAGCTGTTAAGTTAACAGAAAACTGTAAGCACATATAGCTTGTTTGCCTCCATTGTGGTCAACATTGCAACAGGACTACTACCCACTTAATTACAACTACTTAGAACTTAAGTTGTCACCTACTTCAATGAGGCTTATATCAAATAATTTGTGATGAATTTGAGAGAGTCAAATTCTACCCTTTCCTAAAGGACCAAAGAAGGGCCACTAAAATACATCAAAAGGTTAACCCATTACCACAAAAATCATAGCTACAAGTCCTAAATAGTTGGCTAATGAAGACTTGAACATTTATAGGACAGTTGCAATCAGATGAATGAGTAAAAAAACCTAGGCCCAGCACAACCCGAACTTGAGTTTAATCGGGCCTGATTTGGGTCAAGCTTTACAGATACTACCCAAGCCCAGATCGAAGGAACTCCAGACTGGACTTTGGGCTCACAAGTTTTTTTTTTTTTCATACCTGTAATTGTACTGTGGTGCGATTTTGCTAGTGTCGCATTTCATGATAACTTGCTATTTGTTGTGATGAATGTCACACTTTTGATATCTATACTATTATAATTAGAGAAGATTGAGTATTGTTGACGTGAATTCACATTAATTAATTTTTTTAAATGAAAAAAAAAATCATTTCTTAACATTATTTATTTATAAAAAAAAAAAAAGAAATTTACAAAGAATAATATTTATACTCTTTAATAAAACGCGCTGGCAGGTCAAATTTCTGTTATGACATTACAAGAGAGCTAAGAGAAAAATGAGAAAAGAGTGCAACCCACTTGACGACCTTATGGGTTTAACTAAATTTAAGGTTGAGATCCAAATATAAGCTCTTATCAAGTTATCCTAACGAAGTGCAACTTGTGCATTGAAAGAAATTATAATAATAATAATAAATGTTTGATGAGGTTGAAGACCATTTAGATATAAAAAGTTTACTAAACCGATGATCATTTAGAAAGAAGCAACTCCCACAAAGTTAAGCAATTTTCCAAGATGAGAAACTTTTTCCTTACTAACTTAGAAAGATTTTAAGCCTTACCGATTAAGGGTCATTTTGTTAAAATAGATCACTCCACATTGGCAATCAAACAACACAGCCCTAGATTTCATTGAAAAAGTCAGATCCAAAAAGAAAAGATAGATTACCCCGCAGACCTAACTGTTGCACTTTTACTACTAAAACTCCCTTGGAGTTCTGACTACTCCAAGGGAATGATGCTTTATGAAGTTCATTACCCACCAAACCTCACTTTACCAAGTTCATTGCCGAGCAAACCCCGGAGTGCGATCCACGTCATAAATTTCTCATTTTTTTGTAGTTAATTTGGTGCTTAACATACCTTGGAGTGGATTCTAATCATATTAACTTGTAGTTTCAAAAACATGATCTGACGTACAAGATTATAAAGGATAAAATTCTAAGAACTTTAAAAATAGAATTTGAAAAAAAAAAATTAATTTTCACCGTTGAGTTTTAATTTTAAATTTGGGAGTTCGCTATCCATCCCCTTTCAACAACTAACAACAAGATCAAAAAGATTTTTTCTTTTGTTTGTTCTATCGAATCTAAGTTTTTATATGAAATCTAGAAATCTATGTTGTTGGATTACTAATTTGATTGTGCATGTGGATCCAATGGCCCTTAGTAAGATTTGAGTGATGAATAAAGTAAGGTTTGTGCAAGTAACAAACTTGATCAAGTAGGGAGTTTTTGTAATAAAATTGCAACAGATAGATTTGCCCGATAAGAAAATAGAAAAAATATATACCGTTAGGCTTCTTCC
This sequence comes from Akebia trifoliata, assembly GCF_017979445.1. NCBI lineage: Eukaryota > Viridiplantae > Streptophyta > Magnoliopsida > Ranunculales > Lardizabalaceae > Akebia > Akebia trifoliata. The sequence continues at coordinate 11,008,238 of NC_141378.1, read as the reverse complement.
AAAGTTTTGAAAATGGATGACTACCAAACTTCCACGAAACCCCTAAATTTGAAAGAAAAAAAAATGATACATTTGAAAATTTTTATTTTTATTTTTAAATTCATATAATTTTATCCTCTACAATATAAAGCATGGGATCATGTTTTTGGATGCCACAACATGAGCCCACGGACCCTTAGATGATTTTCATCGAGATAAGAGAAAAGCATCAATGGTTCTGTGCGCACCTTCGAGTCAACATTTTCAATACGAAAATGGGTTTTTCTAACCTTGTGCTGACAGCATACTCTCTAGCCGCCTGGTTTGTTGGATTCCAAAGTCAAAAAGTTCAAATTTCTTTTAAAAACAAAATGTGGCTCGCGATCCAACAAATCGAATCTCTCACATCGTTTTGTATTTGAAAATTAAAACAGTAATGATGTAATGTATTCGAGGCACTGAATATTCGATGATCCCACATTCTGAAGTGCCAAGTGGCATACACTTAAGATCATTGGGTGGGTCTCACGTGCAACACTCTCTGCTTGAAGCCCGCTTTCCACGATACTTTCAAGAAGAAAATTACCAAAACGGTCATGTATAAAGCCAAAATTACTGATTTTATGTTCTTGTAAAGTTGAAGTGGTTGATGTCCGAATGTCTCTTTATATTCAACATTTGAATTTGAATTCGATTTCTTAAAAGTAATTTAAGAAGCAAACTTCAGAGTCCTTAATGGGACAATTGCTGAAGCTCAAGGGAGATGATGATACTCCCTAAGTTTTACCACACACTTTAACAAACATGTTTTGTCCTACATGGGTTAGAAGTTTCGGAATGGGCTGATTTTTGGTGAGGATGATCTCTATGATGAGGAGATCATCCTCACCAAAAATCAGCTCATTCCAAAACTTCTAACCCCATCAAAAATGATTTACAAAAAGTGGACGATCCACGATTTTTCAACTTGTAAACATGGGGCTAAACATTTCGGAATGGGCTGATTTTTGGGGTGGATGATCTTCTAATCATATAGATCATCCTCACCAAAAATCAATCCATTCCAAAACTTCTAACCCTTTAGGACAAAAAACGTTTGTTAAAGTGTGTGGTAAAACTTAGGGTGCTGAACATTTCCCATATATATATATATATATAGGGTCCCGTTATTTGGCCAACAGTTTGGCAAACACTTTTTCAAAACATCAGTTAGAGGTCTTGAAATGGGCTGATTTTTGGTGAGGATGATCTCTACAGTGAGGAGATCATCATCACCAAAAATCAGCTCATTCCAAAACTTCTAGCCCCAGTTTACAAGTTGAAAAATCGTGAACCGTCCATTTTTTGTAAACCATTTTCGATGGGGTTAGAAGTTTTGGAATGGGCTGATTTTTGGTGATGATGATCTCCTCACCGTAGAGATCATCCTCACCAAAAATCAGTCCATTCCAAGACCTCTAACCCATGTTTTGAAAAATGTGTTTGCCAAAATGTTGGCCAAATAACGCTACCCATATATATATATATGGGAGCGGTTCGGCAACCCTAAAGTTTGCCAAGTTTGGTGCCAAACACTTTTTGTAAATCACTTTTGATGGGGTTAGAAGTTTTGGAATAGGCTGATTTTTTGTGATGATGATCTCTACAGTGAAGAGATCATCCTCACAAAAAATCAGCTCATTTTGAAACTTCTAACCCTAGTTTACAAGTTGAAGAATCGTGGACCATCTAATTTTTGTAAATCACTTTTGACGAGGTTAGAAGTTTTGGAATGGGCTGATTTTTGGTGAGAATGATATCCTCATCATAGAGATCATCCTCACAAAAAATCAACTCATTCCAAAGCTTCTAACCCATATTTTGAAAAATGTTTGACACAAAACTTGGCAAATTTTAGGACTGCTGAACCGTCCCCTATATATATATATATATATATGAGGACAGATCATGAGACATATGTAAAAATAATGTAATAATAACAATTTTTCAAAATATGAGTTAAAATTTTGAATTGAGCTGAGTTTTTGTGAGGATGATCTCTAAAATGAGAAGATCATCATAAAAAAAATCAGTCCAATATGAACTTCTAACCCCATCAAAAGTGATGTAGAATGTGGATCGTCAATTTTTTATCAATAATTTTTAAACCACTTTTGATGGTCTTATACGTTTCAGATTTTAGCTGATTTTTTGTGAGGATGATCTTCTCATCATAAAGACCATCTTCACAAAAAATCAACTCAATCTGAAACTTCTAACCCATATTTTAAAGAACCATTATTTTTACATATGTCACATGAGACTCACATGCCCTAAAGTCGACCGTTGAAGGAGTGAGTTGAAATTTATCATGGGTAAGAAATAAACCCAAAGGAAAATAACAATTATATTATATTTAATTTACTTAAAATCAAATTGGATCAGATATTAGCAAATCGGATGAATCACTATCTGAATTTGTATTCAAAATTTATTCAGATTGTAAAATTATCCAACTTCAACTATCCATTGATAGTCCTAGACAATGCACGGAACCATAGATCTTTTTTTGGGATACATAAGGTAAAAAATCTATGGTTCTATGCCCATGCAATTGCATTATTCACTGTGTCAATTTTAGCAAGTTAGTTTATCATTAGTCATAATATTTATACATCTCAGTGAAAAACATCTATGATCTCTACACACATCCAGACAGTAATGTGTGAAACAATGTTAATTTCAATGTCACTCCAACATGACTCTTATTTATTTTAATAAAAAGGGATAATGAACGAAAACCTTCGTCAATTTACTTTTCTAATCCAATTGTGAACATTACATAAAAGATTATCATGTTGTGTAATAAAATTGAGAAAAGCAAGTTTTGATGCCTACACTCTCGACCCACTATAATTGGTTTATTTGATCATGGACTATTTTTTGGACCCACTATTGGCTTAACCTGACCGATGATGTTTATCAATAAGATTTGATATTTTATTTGATCATGAGCTTTTATTTATTTATGTATTTCTTATAAGCTATTTTAGGAACCTCTATCCATGTTGAACAAAGAACAACGTATTTGTAGTTAAAATCAGTTTTTCATGAATAGGAATGCGTTACGTTTTTCTTTTTCTCTTTTGCTTCAAATAATGGATGAAATTCGTTGGTCAATTGATATGGGTCCATCAACATGTTAGGCCAGACAGAAATAAGTAATTGGAACCCACAATGCCTCCAATAATATGCTTTTATGTGAGATGTCGTGACAGCATCCTCCAAGTGCTAACTCCTGAGCAAACAAAGCCAAAAGCTTCCTCAAGCCAAGTAGATACTTCTTCCCTAGTATGTTTATGCAATTATTTTATCAATTTAGACCTAAGTTACCAAATCCACCAATTAAACTAAAGCAAATTAATTTGCAAGACGATTTTTCGTAGGTTTGTGGAATACAATGAAGCGTGTATAAACATCATTACGTGAAAAAGAGTTAAATTCGACAGCTTTTGACGTTAAATTTACCTTTTTTTTTTTCTTTCATTTAATGCATATTTGTGAACATAATCGTCGTAGCTCATTGAATTTTTTTTCCATTGAGATCGATGAATCAATAATATCTAGATGATTGAAACGCAAAAATACAACCCGCTTGAGAAATTTGATTACGTTTCTCGTCTTATTATATAATGGGAAAGATGTATTGGCTGAAAAGGTAAATTGTACTCCTACACTAAAATTGTAGGTTCTTGTCTTTGTAGATTTTATTACTCATTACGATATAATTTTATAAAAAAAAACTTACAAATACTTATGTGTGGTAGGTTTCCGTAAGCCTACACCTTGACATTCACAATATCTCTTACTTTGAGGATCATTGTAGTATCTTCTTAAGAGACTTCGATGTCGTAGTTATTTTTAACCTCATGTTCGCTGGATTCACATCCAAAGTAAAAGAAGGATTAAATGACACCAAGGGTATTAAATGAGCAAGAGTTATTAGTTAGTAAAGAGAAAAATTTGGAGCAGTTAAAGTGTTTTGTTCAGTATTCTTTCAATACACATGGCATCATGCCAAGGGTATTATATGTTTTGGTTTCATTTTAGTTAATACATCACACATTTTATCTTTTAATAATTTTTATTTATTTCATATTTAAAATTTTTCTTTAATATTAGGAGAATGTGGGTGACTGAAAGATTGGAAATGTGGGTGAAAATTGAAAATGACAATAACTACACCTTATGAATCATTATAACATTATTATTATTATTATTTTTTTTAAAGAAGAATATTTTTATTTAGATTGATGAATAAAAATAATTTTATAGAAAATCAAAATGTGGTTGAACATCAAAGGTTGAATGAATTTTACACTTTTATCACTTTTCATTGACCCAACACCATCGATTGATGACATAGTTTGATTATAAGAAATTAAGGTATTATCGAATGGATTCTAAATGGAAGAAGGAAGAAAGGTCATAACATGTGAAATACACGCAATAAAGGGTGAGAAAGAATTGAAGAAAAATAGCTAGATTTTAGAAAATTCTAATATAGTAAAAAAATTCGGATTGGTATTGATTCTTTACCGATTCAATCCATTGCCAACGTTACCCACATTTGCATTTACTTTAATATTATCAATGTCATTTTGTAATACACGAGTTTTTGCACATGCCACTTGTAAACTAAATAACTAATTAATGAATCAAAAATTAAATTATTCGACACTTTGGAATCAAATCTTTACTAGGCAGAGTAGAAGTAGTTTGATGCCAAAACTTAGATCTTACAAATGCCCTCATCTTTACATTTAAACATAGTTAGGGATCCAAAATGATGTCCCATTCCTAACCAATCAAACTGATCTTTTGTATATAAATTCACCAAGGGATGGATCACATATTTATATCGTCAGTGGGTCACAAATTATGCCACATGGCATAAAATGGGTGCCACCTGACCTTGGTTAGGAACAAGACCGTTCTAAATCCCTACACTACAGTTAAACTTAATATAATCATATCATTTTAATCCAAAACTGTGAAATTGCAAGTCACATCCCAAAAATCATATTAGTTAATTTTCAAAATTAATTATAAAAATATCCATTATAATATGTAATTTTCAAAAATCCTTTAATTAAATTTAAATTAAAGAAAAACCCCTTTGACGTATGTGCTTGCTACCTTCTTAGTAACATATAATTTGAGATAGAATCTTGATAATATGACTTGATTTTTGGCTAACTCTCGAATGTCATTTTCTCTCTCCTACCCATAGTGCAAAAAGAAATTTTCTTATCAGATCACCTTATGACATTTAAAAACATGATCCAATGCAATAGAGTTGTAAAGGACAAAATTGTATGAAATTTAAATAAAAATAAATTTAAAAAATAATTATATTTTATTATTGAATTTTATTTTTAAATTTGGGTATTATCTAACTATTCATTTTCAACACCTGCATCAAATTCAAAAGATATTATTTTTTTTTATATGAATATTTTCATGAAATCTAAAAAAACTGTATTGTTAAATTATAAATATGATAATCAATGTGGGTGGGTCCAACAACCATTTTTAAGATTTGAAATGTAAGAATTATAAATACTTAAGGCAATAAGCAAAAGGAGAGAATCCCTCTATTGCTTATGTCATTCGTGCCACATGTCATATGTTTATTGGACTGTAAGAAAGCGTCGAGGACGTTCACCAAAATCACGTCCTGTTACCATGGGATAATTTTTATTTTTATTTTTTAGTCGTGATAATATGACTAAATACTCAAATGACTTATGATGTGACAAATTGATCTGAACACCTCCACATATCTCGAGACGCACAGGTCTACAGTTGCCTTACTTGTCCACGTCATGAAATCATTTGAGTATGCCACCTGGCTCGCTACATTATCAGGACTTAATTTTTTTTTTTTCGTTTTCTTTGCAAAACACATTTTCCTAGTTACATTTCAAAGTAAAATATAACATTTTGCAACTACAGCAAAGATTCTTAGAATGTAGCTCCAGGACCCAGAGAGCATGCCGACGTAAAGTACTCAAATGGGCGGCTCCCACCCATGTCTGATGTCCGACCCTCAGTCTAAGTCAATCACCTCTCTCTCTCTCTCTCTCTCTCTCTCATAAAACCTCACAAACTCTTCAACCTTCACAACAGAGTAAAACAGAAATCCTGCAACTGACATGGAAATGTTGGTATCTGTACCGGTACCGCCCACAGATTTCAAGTTCGATAGCGCTTGTTCTTCTCCCTACATAAGTTCACCTCCCAGTCCGAAACGTATCGGCGATTTCTATTTCAGCGCTCCCACAAGTCCCACACGTGCCTCTGCAATTTACCATGATTTCAACCATCTCTCCTCTGTAATCCCATTTGATTGGGAAGAAAAACCCGGGAAGCCTAAATCAAACGATACCCAAGTCATCAAAGAAGAAGATTTCGCTTTCGATTTCAGTGGGCAATTAGAGAGAACCTCTCTTAGTGCAGATGAGCTCTTCGATGGTGGAAAAATCCGACCTTTGAAACCCCCACCTCGTTTACAATTCAATGTTGGACTCGACGAGTCTGTAACTCGGAAAAGCCCTGTTTCGTCTCCGAGATCACCAATTGAACAGGGGAAGAAATTGTTCCACAACGCTTTCTCTCCACGAAACAAGAAGGAGTTCGACCCATTTAAGGTAGCAATCGAACAGACCCGTAGAGGAGAGGAGAGAGGGAGAGAAAGGGTTTCTGTATTTTCGTCTTTTAATTCGAATTCAAAATCGAGTCGTAGAGTTTCAAGATCTCTTTCTCCTTTTAGGGATTCTGAGGTTGCTTGGGAAGAAGAAGAAGAAGAACAACAACAACAACAGAGCATGAAGAATCCAAAACCCTCTTCGAAGAAATGGAGATTAAAAGATTTTCTTCTGTTTCGAAGCGCTTCAGAGGGTCGAGCAACGAAGTACACAGCTTTGTCGAAGAAAAACGAAGATGAAGTAAAGAACTCGAGTTTTCGGTCTACTGGTAATTCCGGTTCGCTAAGAAAAGGACCTGTTTCGGCTCACGAGTTACATTATTCTGTGAACCGGGCGGTTTCTGAGGAGATGAGGAAGAAAACCTTCTTACCGTATAAACAGGGCTTGCTAGGGTGCTTGGGATTCAATCCAACCGTCCATGGATTAGCTAAGGGACTGAATTCTACTACACGTGGATGATCCAGATTTCTCATCTGGTCTGCCCTACTTTGGTTTAAACATTATTCTTCAAGAGAAATAATATAAGTGTAATATTTTGAGTGTTATTATTTGCTATGGTGTATCTATAAATTTAATGTTTGTTTGATTGCAAGGAATTCGTTTTCGAGGGATTATAAGTTCATTGGGAAAATTTCATGGAAAATCAAATTTCACCAATATATTGCACCTAGAAAAATATGAGAAAGAGTGTTGGCCATAAGCTTTGGGGTCGATAAATGTTTCATATTTCATATTTCATATTTCATGGAAGAGCAACGTTAGGTGGTGGAAAAACTATTTTCAATTAAATTTGAGAGTAAAATGATCGTGATTGTTAAATGTTTGATCAGATGAAAAAATAAAAAAACTTTAATTTTTATTATTATTTTAAATATGATCTAAACCATGAATCTAAGAAGACTGAGTTGTTAATTTTTTCCCTCCAAGGTGTTCTTTTATAGAATGTAGAAAAAGTGTTATATGAGATTATAGAAAAAATACATTACAAGGGATTTGCTCCCTTTCCGGGAGAGCGGGGAGATGGAACATTTCCATATTCCTTCCCGATGTAGAAAATTGAATTCTAAGGAAAATACATCATCATTGATCATACACTAACAATTTGCATGAGTTTAGTCAAATTCTTTTTTTTTTTCAAACGAATTTTCATAAGCAATCATACTTATCCTCAAAGACGTCATCCTTTGTTCTATTTTTAAAGGAAGTGCTTATGTGAAATCTCTTTTCCTTGAATCAATTTTATAAAATTTTGATTTGCAACATCAATTGATTGGGGACAATAATTTTAGTAAAATAGTTTTTGGAGTTCAGAAGCACTTCTAAAACTCTGGAGGTGTTTGGTTAAAATCAATTAAGATGTAATATATTTACTTTAGATATTATAGCAATTTTATTTCAAGGGCCGAATATGATTTCCAAGTGACTTCTATTGAGTTAATTTATTTTTGTGTGATTCATGTTGAACGTATATTTACCAGAACTGTTAAACATGAAATCCATTGGTCAAGATAAAAACACTTCAAACTATTTTAAAGTATTGTTATGTGACTAATGTCACACCAATTTTGTTTGTTGGATTTTATATTTTAGCGGTTGTTCTTTTATGAATCACTTTTGCCTAGTAAATGGATTTGTAACCATAATTCCAATTCCAATTATAACTAAGAATTTGATTGTGAAGATCATGCTAATAAATAAATCTCGATAACCATCCAATGATCTAATTAATCTTGAAATATTATCCTAGCATATTGAATACTATAAATTTTATAATCTTATAAGTTTGAATTATGAGAGGAGTTATTATTACATGGGGTATGCTGTCTCTTGCTTTATATTTTGAGTGGAGGAGAGCCATGCATGCAGTTGTATGGTTTTATTGAAAAGCAAGTAATGTAGAATGCACAGGAGACCCACATGAGATCCCGTAATCATCGGCTTCTTTTTTAAGAGCTTGTTGGAGGGTAAAAGAGCTTCGGAGAGTGCCTCGAATTCTTTGATGCTTCAGGAAAGGAAGGGTTGGAGTCAAACAGTGTAATTCAATGTCATCAAGTACCAAAAGAATTCAAAGAAAAAGAGGTTCAGTTTCATAAATAAAAATTATAATTCCTACACTAAACGTGTTACATGGATGATGATGACAATGACGACCATGGAGGCAAGAATTGGCTTTCATCCATGTATATTCTAACACATCACCTCTACATACTCATACTCATGCGCGCGTGGTTGGAGACCCATAATACACCTTGAAAGGTCCCAAGCAAGACTAAACTCTCTTGTCCAAAAAATAATAAATAAAGGAGATGATCCGAGGAAAAAAATAATCAGGAATTAGCAGGGTGTCCCGATCCTATAGCATGGGAAGTGTGTCAAAGTGGTACTTTTTAGTAAGAAGTAGATCCTTTGTAACCATGGTTTTTTAACTTGCTATCGCGTCTCGTCTCATTCAGCTCCGATACCGAGTCGTCTCGGACGAGTTTTCCGATACGTTTGAGACGTCTCGTGAGATAACTCAAAAAATATAACATGAGACATAAAACTCGGTCAAGAAAATGGTTTTGTGAGTTGGTCTCGTTCAACTCTGATACTGAGTTAACTCGAGTGATACGTCTCGATCTCGGACGAGATTAAAAACCATGTTTGTAACACTCGGTTCCTATAGCAATCTTGGTGCACACTTTCAACAGATGAAAGAGGTATTTAAAAAAAAAAAAAATTAACATCTCAATCTCTTGTGGTCAAGACTTAGATCCAATTAAAAAAATAAAAATAAAAATAAAGAAAATTACTATTTAAAAGTGAATTACTATTGAATTCCCCATATTTTAAATTATGAGATCTAATTTTATCGCTAATGTGGCGTTTTTTCAATCATTGAAAATATGTTAAAGAACTGTATGCTATAGAGGATCCAATTCCCTTTTGATAGGAGTTTAAAACACATTGGACTCCTAATCAAGTCATCCTCTACATGGCTTGTAGTCTAATGTCTTTAATTTCAAACAAAAAAATGTCACGTAAACACCTTATCTTGAAATAAGAATGGGACACCGTTCTGGATCGGAAGACTCAAAATAAAAACAACAAGTACTGATCACATTAAAAACAACTTTGCCTACAAAAAATTTCCAAGAGAGCATTTGTAGGATCCAAAATTTGGTGTCGAACCACTTCTACTCTGCTTTCTCTCATTATTATAGTAAAGGTTAGTAGGAATTAGTTTTTCAATTTTTTTAAAAAAAATTATGAATCAAGTTTTTCTCAAGAGAGCATGAATGAGTGTCGTAATAAGAAGCATAACTGTCTTCTTCTTCTGTTTTTTTAACTGAGTAAATATGTTTTTTTTGGATTGGGTATGTGCTGTAATGACTAAAAGATCGATTTTTAACTCTGTCTTAAAATTTAGTATTTGCACTTAGGCTTCTTCTGAAATTAGATCTGACATGATTTTTTTTCATCTTATGATTTAGGTTCCTCTTAATTATGATCATTAATCCTTTTGCATTTAAAAATATTTATTTAAAATTTAGTATCTTGTTGGTACGATTTTTTTTTGTTGATCAAAATATTCTTATCTATTAGCAAATCCCTTTTATATCCTATATAAACTAGGTTTGTTTCCTCAACTTATCTGTAGATTTGGTTTTTAAACTTGATTTCACGTCTCGTCCAAGTCCGATACCAAGTCATCTCGGATGAGTTTTCCAATATGTTTGAGACATCTCGTGAGACAAATAAAAAAAATGAACGTGAGTCCTAAATCTTGGCCAAAAAATGACTTTGTGAGTTGGTCTCGTTCAATTTCAATACCGAGTTAACTCGGACGATATGTCTCAGTTTCAGATGAGTTTAAAACCATGCCCATCAATTTTGGTTTCTAAACTCGTCCAAGATCGAGACGTATCACCCGAGTTAACTCGGTATTGAAGTCCAATGAGACCAACTCACAAAGTGCTATGAGACGATCGCGTATCGTGAGTTAAGCAAGTCGTCTTGGATGATGTTTTCGATTATCTCGGACGATACGAATGAGACAGCGCAATAATGATTTAACTCGCGAGTTAAACGAGATATATCGTACGAGATTTTAAAAATCTCAATTCGAGTTAATTGATACAAACGAGTTAAAGTCTCAACCCTCAATTCTTTCACTTCCGAATTAATTTTTTTTAATTGTAATTTTTTTTTTATATGAATTTTTTAAATGGTTAAAAATCATTGGCCCAATGTCGAACGAGACGTAAGACCGAGTTTTAAAACCATGGGGCATCCATAAATTCCTTGCGAAAAGTGCATGGTCTTCCTCTAATTCCAACGTAAAAAACGTTCCACTCTTTCGCCTCTCTTGTCTAACGCACTTGACTCCTCTTCGTCTTCAACAAACGTTCATACATTTTGATCTCAATCAATGAGAAGATTAATTGGTCGATTACAGCATCTCTGCTAAGTAGTTTCTATGTATCCATTGCCTTGCTTTCATCATCTTCATCTGCTACTCGACCAACCGGTAAGCCTCCCTCGATTAAACATTGTTTTTTTTGTTATGGCCCAACCTTTCAATCATTGGCATTGGAGGCAACAATGTTGCTCCTCCAGTTCGTCTTTTTCGCCATTCGAACCCTAAATTGGGCGAGCAACTCCTCTATTTCATCTTTATCTGCCCTAAGAGGCCCAATTCAATCCCCAAAAGTACTTTTTCTTTCTATTTTAATCTTATTTTAAATTCTTGAGATCTTACAGGATTTTGATAGGTTTGGCCAATTTTTTATTCTGTTTTTGTTCATGTGGTTTTCAATTTTCACATTTGGTTGATAATTGTTTTGGTGTTTTCAGGTTGTGCAGGGGATTATAAATGAATTGGAATCCCAAGGGTAGTTGTCGAGGAGTAATTCGAGGGTTCGTCAATTACAACTTGTTGTGGGTTAAGGTTGGTGCTATTTTTTTTATGGCCGTATTCATGTTTTGATGATTTTTTTTTTATAAAATGGAGCTAAATTTTGGTTGGTTAGATGTATTGCAAGTAAGGTGGATATCTATAAATTTTACATTGTTTGAGATTCGATTAATTGTATTAGTTTGAAAGTTTGCTTTAAAATTATTTATGAGAGATTTATTTGGTGTTCTTAGGAACCTGTCGGTTCAGTATTTCCACTCTATCTACTAATGCTTCATAAATTCATGATTTTGATTTCATGCTTCGAAAATGTGGTTAGTAGTACTTATTAGATACAACTGCATTCAAAATTAATTGAATTATGTTGGGTAATTGATTTATTAATTTTTAGGTTTAGAACAAATATGTCCGTGGAGTAGAATCACTCTAGATTATGGTAAGGAGATGTTAATTTAATGTTGTTTATATTTAAATTCCATGGGTCTGGTGCTTTGTGCTCTCAAAAGTCTATACATAATCTAATAGTTCCATCTGTGATCACCATACATGTGTCAAAGGTGAATTTTGCATAATCTATTCCATCTCATTCATAGAGAACAAATCAAATCCAGAATCCATTTATTTTTCTGAACACAATCAGAGCATAATATAATAGGACGGATAGAACTTGGATCAACTTTTATATTCTATAGAAGACACAAATCCATTAGTGGAAGCATAAGAAACTTGTTTCAAGAATGTTTTATTTACCCCTTTGCAGGTTCCATAGCAGGAAATGATATATTCCGTTAAAGAGAGTCCTTCGCATAAATTGTTTTGAATGGGTAAAGAAATCATTTGTCCTTGGAGATCCAACATTATACTCATGTCATTTGTAAGGTGTTGTACTGTCGCCATGTTCCCATGTGTTCCAAGAAAATATCTTTGTCAACAATTTTTTACCTTAGCAATCCAATGCTTGATCTACTTGTCTCCATTTCACTCTATACTCATATTGAGGGGAATAATTGGAGATAGCTGACTTTGTCATTTTTACTTCTATCATCTACTATATAGATACCTTTCTCTTTCTTGTATTCGATTCGTGGGCACTCAGAGACTCTACTCATATTGAGGGGAATAATTGGAGATTGCTGACTTTGTCATTTTTACTTCAATCATCTATTATATAGATACCTTTCTCTTGTTTGTATTCGATCCATGGGCACTTAGAGGGGAACAAAAATATATAAAGTCATGCTGTTTTTGTACAAGGTGAAATAATTTCGGTACCTATCAATTTTCTTATTTAAATTTCTTAATTTCTTTTGTAGCATGTGCTTGATTTGAGGAAGGGCTTATTTGTTTTTTTTTTATCTCATTTTTTTCTTTGTTACGAAGGCTTTTGATATTGCTAGCCATATATGATTGTTCAATTTGGTATTGGCAAGTAAATTAGAAGTAGCTGCAATTTTTTTTTTCCTTTTTGATAAGTAAAATTTTATTGAAAGAGGACAAGGAATTTTCAAAGAAAGATATAGACAAAAATCACTCTCTAATTACGTTTTCCCTTCTAAACATAAAATCTTCAAAAAACGATCCCCTAAATTCCTTAAATTGCTAACACCACAAAAATAACAAACCAAAGATATTGAAAATAAGGTTTTGCATATTGTTCTCCTTCCCATCAAATGTGTGCATATTCCTTTCTTTCCACAAGCCCCAACAAATTACAAAAGAAGTTAATTTCCATAGAATCTTCAACCTACCAGAAAAGGGTGGGGATTTCCAACCGAAAAGAAGAAAAACAAACGAGCAAGGATGACACCAAGGGAACTTAAACAAAGAGAGGAAGTGAAACCAAACCAAAAAGGTTACTCCACAATGAAATAACAAATAACTATGAAAGAGAGAACAAAATATAATGTTAAAGGAAACCTAATAGAAGTGAATGTCAAATAAATAGAAATAGTAACATACAAGTTGTGGACTTTCTTAGTTTGAACTATCTCTAGTTAGATTAGTTGCAAGTACACATATATCTATAACAGGCCTCAAGAAATAGTTGCAATCAAATAAATTTAATATTCTCGACCTTATTCGAAGATTGTTGATAAGGGCATCTATTTTGTATCCATGATGTTCAAAATGCGTAGTTATGCTCTCACCTTTAATACTCATGAGCTCTACATTCCACCACGAGCCATCAAAAAATGCCTCGAAAGCTATAGGATGGTATTATATTACTAACAATGGTAAGCAATAAAATATTCATATTGGAAATAGTAGAAATGTAACTTGGTGAACTTTGAAATGCATGAAAGTAATCACTTGTCACTAATAAAAAAAAATTATAAACTCAATATTCAACTTGAGCTCTGAGTAAATTTGTAGTGTTCTTAAAAGGAAGTCTAGGAAAAGCCATAAATTGTGCCAAGCAAAGGAAGAGTAAACTTAGTGACTTGCTTGGGTCTTCAGTTGTAACCAAGTGGAGATAATTGGGGAAGCCCTAAATAAATGCATAACAAATGAAAGTGTTACTACTTACAATATGCATCAATTGGATACTTGCATTGATGCAAATTTCTTTTCGTCATGGTTGTTCAATGACTAAACTCCAAAAGCTCCAGTAAAAAATGGGCACAATATACACCCAAAATACATTAGCACCTAAGCACATTAGAAATTACCATTTATAATGCACAACTGACCAAAATCAAAATGAACTCATTTAAATTTAAAAAAGAAATAGTAATTTAGACACCTGAAAAATAATTATTAAGCTAATTTAATTTTGTTTAGGACAAAGAAAATGAAATAGATTTCTCCTAATCTTTAGGTCCCTCTCACATTTTCTTTAAGACCAATTTCGCAATCCTCTGTTTCTCTCTCAAACTTAGCCCTCCAAAATGTTCCCTTTAGATGGCCAATAATCCATCAAAAAACCAATTGTGAATAAATTACTATTTTCAATGTTGTTCTTTAAATAAAATAAAAAAATAGTTAATATGAATACCAACCTTGACAAAACAAAAATTTCATGTATGGGTGAAGATTAAAATAATGCTAACCATTATTAGCGTCAATTAGCAGCAGATTTCAGCACATGCATTCCTTAATAATCAGGAAAATAACTACTAAAGAAAGCTTTGCATGCGTAAGTTAAAGGCCGATTATAGTTGTAAAAATCAAGATTGTGACGTGGGTGAAGTTTATTGTTGGTTGTTCACTACATGGCACACATTAGCAACGCTATCAACTTTTGAACTCTAATTTAGTTTGTAATCTGAATTTTGGATCACATTTTCTAATGGATGTCAAACAAGGAACAAGTAGGCTATTGGCCATTGTATCCGTGTTATCAATTTTAATAAATGTTAAATGGTCTGTCTCCTCTTCCTTTTTTTCGCTCTAAGCAGGCTTATATGCTTGTAGTGTACATTTTTTTCCCTGAGAAAGTCAACCACTTATTTCAAGCTTTCAAATTAGAAAATGGTTTTACCTTTTGTTTAAATTCTTTTAATTTACGCCTATAGTTGATGAAAATTTAGATTTTCAATTGGAGATGATTTTAATCAGACTTTTTTATTTATCTTCTCAATGAGTTTTTCATTTTTGTTTTCAAGCTTTATTTGACTTGCTCTCTTTCTAGTAAGCTAATTGGGATTTTTAGATTTGCAATGCTTTTTTGAAATTTTTTTTTTCATATTTATCTACAAATAGAATTTTGTTATGCAAAATTCTTAAATCCACTTACATGTTGTAGAGTAGTTGTTAATTTCTCTATTATACTATTATAAGAACTTTTAGTTGCAAGGTAAGGTTTGATAAGTTTTTTTTTTTTGGTTTAATCTTTTCCTTGTATTGTTTATTTTCTTTTCTAAATGAAACTTCTATAATCTTTGCAAAGAGATGGTTATAATTTAACAAATGAACACAAGAAATGCAATGTCATTTTAGATACTTCAAATTATACAAGGAGAATGCAAGTTTCAAATGTAGATATGCAGCACAGTGTGAGTTTCGTACTTGACCCTCTTGTTCGCATTTAAAATGCTGCACCATAGGGAGAGGCTTCAACTATTTCTATAATATTCTTCTTTATTTTTTATTTGAGCCTTTGTAATCTATGTGAAGGTTATGATTGAAACTGTTATAATTGATGAGATTGGAATAGAATTTGAACCATTTAGCCAGTACAATTGCTCAAAGAGGTGTTCAATTGGTTGGGGGAGCACATGGAATGGAAAATTGAATATATAATAATCCTTCTCTTCAATTCTTCTTGGTGGCATAGAGATGCAAAACAACATCTTACTTCTCACTATGTTCCCTTCTTCTTTTTTGTTGGTTGCTAAGCAAGCAAATGGGATTGAATTATGTGAATTTTTTTTGTCGAAGGAAATGTCCCTTGTTAGTTTACAAGTCTTACTTGGCAAAGCTAACCTATCGCCAAAGCAATTTTTTTTTTTTTTTCAATGAAGGGAAGGTTAAGAGTCGAATCAAAGCATACGAAAGACTCGCTTTGAAGAAAATTTTCTAGATTGCGATTCAGTCCAGATCAGTTTTTCAACTGAAAATTTAGGTGAATGAAAAGAGAGAATATCCTTAAAAAAAGGTTCATTATACACCACAGTCCTATACAATCTTTCTTAATCTGGCCCATTAGTTGAGCAAGAACTGATATATGTAGAATATTTGATGGTACAAATATTTGCAACTTTAGTGATCATGCAATAGTCAAAATATTTAGTTTATATTATTGACCAATATATCTTGTAAAATGGTGTTGGATCTAGAAACTTTTATTCTGAAAAAATAAACATATAAACTCTACATGTTTTATCTCCCAAATTTTGGCTGTTATGTTGTGCCATGGGTTGACCCAAACAATGCATAAAAGAATGTGGTGAATCACTTCGTTAACTTTCAATGAAGTGAAAGTGCAAAAGTTAATTATCCGACTTTTATTTGTAGCATGCCATTGGAATGATATCTAGGACTGAATGTCGTGTGCATCACATATTACACAAGTAACAATAAATGTTATTCCTACAGGTACTATGAACCCTTCTTTGCATCCCTTGTAATTTCT
This sequence comes from Akebia trifoliata, assembly GCF_017979445.1. Classification (NCBI taxonomy): domain Eukaryota; kingdom Viridiplantae; phylum Streptophyta; class Magnoliopsida; order Ranunculales; family Lardizabalaceae; genus Akebia; species Akebia trifoliata. Next base: position 10,991,539 of record NC_141378.1, on the reverse strand, counting down.
TAGAAATATTTCTTCAATATAAATAACCATTAGGACATGTTTTCTTTAATTTCTTAGACATGTTTTCTTTAATTTGGTGGAGTTTATTTTCAGGTCTGATGTCTTTTATTTCTTTTATATATATATATATATATATATATATATATATATATATTGTCTAGCTAACTGATGTATCGTTAGAAGAAAACAAATATTTTATCATTATTTAGTATAAAAAATCTAATCATATTTCCAATATTTATAATATATTACAAGTAATTTCTTTGCCTAATAATGTTGAAAAAAAAAACTAATCTAATAATTAATAAAATCAATTTAATAATAATTATTATAATAAATTCTATTTATAATTACATAACTACAAAGTTTTGAAATATAGTAAAATAAAAATATAAATGGAGTTATACTATATTTCACGTGCAAGGTGCACTTTACTAGTATTTTAAAAAATGGATTTCTTTTGAACTTTGACAAGTGTTTAAATGATTAGAAAATCTTATTTCAGTGTTAGTTTAAATGTTTAGAATCTCATTTGTGAGGATCTTTATCCTTTTGCATTTAAAAATCTTTAATTTAAATGGTTTAAAAATATGAGTTTGGCGTTTGACTTTTTTTAATGATTTAGAGAGATACTTGGTTAGGATGTTTCGTATTTAAAAATCTTTCATTAAAATTTTGTGCGTATCTTAGATCTAGGTTTATATTGTTAAAAAAAAAAATTATTTTTATTCGCATATGAGAAACTGTAAAGATATTCTAAATTTAGGTATCGAGCTCATGATCAGGGGTGTCAATTGAGACCGTCAGCCAGCTAGCCCGGCCCAGACCGCCTGACAAAACAAGGGTTAGGGCTGTCATATCAAGCCCGAAAAGATAGGGCCGTGCTTAATTAATAATTTCTAATACATTGTCCGGCCTGGCCCACTACTTAATCTTATACAAATCTTTATAATATATTTAATTATAAAAATATTTTTCAAATAAAAGTAAAATATATTATCTAATTACAATTTAACTCTCATCTATAACCATTATAGGTTAATAAGATATTAATTTCAACTTTGATTGGATTGTATTCAAACATGCACACGAAAAAATATTTGAAAAATACATTTTTTTCGTTGAAAATAATAAATTTTAATCATTTTATCTGGCACTAACCCAACTTGAGTCAAGCCCCGATCCCATTAGGGTCGGGCTAGGGCTTAGTCAACCCAGACCCGATACTTGTATAAGGTTGGTCTAACTAGAACTCGTCTCTTTAGGAAGGTCAGCCCAAACCCGCCCATCGACACCCTTACTCATAATTCATATTCTGTGTTTTCACTCACATGCGTCACACGTGCATTCTGCTAGTATATAATAAATCCTCCATCCACATTAAATTATGAGATTTCACAATGTCATTGATCAACCAAAAAAAAAAAAAAAGAGAGCATTTTTAAGATGTTTAGATGTGCCACATGTTCAAGTAGAGAGACCTTTTAGATACAAGTACACGGAAACACATATGGAGGGGAGCCCGACATCAATGTCGGTAGGTCACGTCAAATGGTTCCAATAATCAACCCTTCTGGGGACCAAACTACCTCTTAATTTTTAGTAACCATGACGTGGAAGGGTTTTTTTTTTTTTTTTGAGGGGTAAAGTAATAGATAGACCACCTATCAAAAATTAATCCAAAAATGTGAATTTACAACTGATCATATATGAATAATCCCTTGCATCCACCTCAATAATATAATTGAACCAAATAGGAACATTACTAGTGCTAAAATGAACTTCATCCAAAGACAAAAAAAAAAAAAATGAAACAAAGAGGTTTGTAGCACAATTAATTTTCCTATAAGAGAAAATAATTATTGTTTCTCTAAAAGAGCCCATGAGGAATTTGATTATTTTAACCTAACATTACTCTACTAATTTGGAGCATAGTAAAAAGGTTCAGATTCGAGAATTATTCGTTGAGTGTTCAATTCGGATAAATTCAAAAAATTTTTTATAAAAATCGGGAAAATTTTGAAGATTAAATAAAATATCATTGAAGTATGACTCAAAAATCAATTAGGTCTAATCCAAGTGTGTGTATTGTTGGGTTGATCCAAGATAATTTGGGTTAGGTTTGTAACTTATGTAAGTAACCCACTTGTGTGGTACTTCTAAAAAGGGTTCTGCTCTTTTGTTGTAAGAAGTTTTACTTTAAGTCTAAATTTTTTTTATAGAAGAGAGTAGGGAAAGAAAAAAAAACCTAAAAGAGGAGAGGTTGAGAGGTTTGTAAATATTGAAATCTAGAAGAAAGTAAATCTAAGTAATAAAGAGAGTCCTTGTATCGATTTTTCCATTTTTTTCATTGTAAAATCGAGTTCCAACACTCATATCTCTATGAAAGTAGCCTTTGAGTGAATCACATAAAATCTCATGTTGTGAGTATTATGTTACTTTTTTCTTTGTTAAGTTGTTTATTTTTTTTTGTATTTGCTACTATTAGTTGGGTTATCCTTCGTTGTCATTATCAAACAAGGTCTTGAAAGATGTAGTATATAAAGTGTTTGGTTAAATACCCAATAGGTGTTTGACCAAATTACTAAATGAGCTTTACAAGGGTGTTCACATACACAACAAATATTGTATTGGATTTCTTATCAAAACCTAACATCTTCAACCACTTTCTAAATCATATCTTCTTCTTGATGTTTGAATGTTGAAAAAAATAAAATTTTGGAGGTGAAGGGTACTAATATTACCATATCTTATGATTAATTGAGAGATTGTCGATTAATTCATCAATTCACGAAATTAAAAAGCTAATTTGGAGAATTTTATGATTTTCTTGAAAAAAATCTGAGAATTTTGTGACTATGCTTTGGAGTGCACCATCACTCATATTATAGAAGCCGAACATTGGCATCATCGATAGCCCTTTGCTCATGGCCTCCAACTTGTATGTGGTACAACACCGAATGGTGAGGGGCCTACAATCCTTACGAATGGCTCCTTCCCTTTCTACTTGTCTATGAAGAGAACCATCAGTTCAATTGAACTGTACCTACAAGTCTTAGGAGTACTTTTGAAGAAGAAAGAATCATATTGGAAAAAGCTGTGATTACATTATGATAATAATCAAGATCATGTCAATTTCGACAAAGTAAGTGCAAGGTAATTATTGAAAGTTGTACACCGAGCTCTTCAACGTCTCTTCAATTTATGAAGCTTCGGACGTCGTCATAATATTGTTTCTTGTTTGGCAAGAATCACTACCATCTTGTTAAGTGAAGTTGTCTGATGTCAAATTTTACTTGGAGTTGGAGTTTCGATCCCCTCAAGTGTCCTCCTTGTAGGGATATTTTGATTATAGTTTTTGTCAATGAATTGGATCAAACCTAGTATCCAGTCCCATAACTTAAGATTTTTGTCAAGGACTTGGGTTCCAATAAAGATCTAATTTGATAACTTATCAGATTGGTTTTAGATTAACCATGTCACAATCTGATGGCCCCCTGATTCGATAAAATGTGAGAAATTATGTACTACAATTTCTCATATTTTATCAAATCAAAACCCAATTATCTGCTAAAACCTGACCCGGCAAGGTTTGATCCAATTCTTATGGGTTGGGTTCCGGTCATTATCGAATTAGTCCCACGCCCAGGTCGACTGATCAGATCCATTGACAGCCCTACTTGAGAAGTTTGGGAGCTGGGACAGCCCTATGGACACAACAACTCAAATCAAGATATTTCTTCTAACTTTTGCACCAACATATGAATCCAACAATCCACAGGATAAAATTGAAGAGCATCATGGTGGACCTCTTACCATTTCTAGCCATTCAATTCAATGAATTTATCTTTCAACCTTTTTACCCCACAAAAATTATGAGAGATCTCACTAATAAAACCGCAGCCATCCCCTCAAGTTCTTGTGTTATTTTATTCTCTTTTTCTGATTCAGGAACAATTTTTTTCCATATCATCATCATAATGGGTTTGTAATGTCCGACCCTACTTGTAAGATTTTTAATTGTAATTTGTTTCCAACTAGAAAACCTACTAATAAGATAAAACTAACCTACTTAGATGGGCCTCCTGATTATTTTACTTTAACCATTAAAATATTAGGTTCATTAATAGGTAAAATCGCATCCAATGTAGATTTATAAGTTTAATTAACTCATTTAACCAGACAGTTGAGTTAATGATAAGTCGATCAGGTTACACATATATATTCCATGGATTTATGTGAAATCTCCGGTATTTTTTTTATTGTTACAAGATCAACAATTACATGATCTTGGGGTTTTGTTGCTGCAATATAAACACATCTCCACAACAAAAATAGTAACTTTTAGCGACTCATTTTTAGCGGCGGCCAAAATAGGCGTCACTATGGAATACAGTCTGCGCGCGAAAAAACGAAATTTTGCAAAAAAAAACCTCTCGCCCTCGCCCTGTATAAACATATTTTGTGAAAACCACTCACTCTCACTCTCACTCTCTCTCTCGCTCTCTCTCTCTCTCTCTCTCAAGTTCATCACAGTTCCTCTATATCTAGGGTTTTGTAGTTAATGGAAAAAAATTTCCAATCTAATAGGCCTCTCTCTCTCTCTCTCTCTCTCTCTCTCTCTGTATCAAGTTCCTCTTCGCATTTTCTGGAGTTTTGAGAATCGAAATCGCAGATTTCGTAGTTCTTTGATCGATGGAGCGGACGTCAAAGGAGCAATTTCTCTTCTCAAATCTGTAATTTCGAAGCTCGAAACCCTAAGTTCACGTCCTTCAGATTTCAATTGGCCTCAACTCTCATCAACTTGGCCAATCTTTACTCCTCTTGAGGTTTCTCTCTAAAATCTGACGAACTTCGAACTCGCACTTTTCTCATCAAACAAAGATCTTAATCAAACCAACCAATTCACCCTCCTTTAAGGTTAGGCTTTCTTACTTTCTTCTTCTTCTACTTCTTCTTCATTGGTTTTTATTTTTAATTTTTTTGAATTTTAATAATGTTAGTTTGAATTTCAGGGATTCGGAGATCGTAAAGAAGGTAGATTCGGTGAAAAATGAGGTATCTACTTCTAATGCTTCAGTTTTGGATGCCTCTGTTTCGTCTGATGATGGTGATTTTTCTTGGTTTAATTTCTTGTCTTTTGTTTTTTATTTCTTTTTTTTATTGATCTCTAGTTCTTTCGATTGATGAACTTCGATAATATACTTGTGTATGAAAATTCTTATTGTTGTTTCATGATTTTGATTTTTTTGGTGGAAATTTTACTTTGTGATTGCTAGACTCATTGATAATCCTTGTTATAAATTTGTGTGTGTGTGTGTGTGTAAGCTAGATTTGAACCCATGACACAAAAATGCATTGTAGTATGTCAACCAAACCAAGCCATGGGTCCAAAGCCTTCCAGTGGGAGCAAGTCAGACCATCAACGAAGTAAGAAGATAGTAAGCCTCCCCGTATGGAGATGCGGTTGGTTTTCACAGGGGGAACGGTTGGTTTCAACCATTTGGCAGAATTTTTGGGGATTCTGTCCCACTTATCATAGTTTGTGTGGTTAAGCCCCATCCGGGTATTATAGCCGCCTCCCATTTCCACAACATCCAGTAGAGACCAATAGATGTACCCTTTCACTTGCACACCCTCCCTGTTACACCCAAAAAATAAAAATTAAAAGAAAAAAACACCTTAGATTAATAATTCTATCTTCAACATCTGTAAACTAATTCAGTATTTCTATATTCTTGATCCATTAATGCCTCTGTCTAAAATGTTCGATCAGTTGCGTACTGTATGCTTGATTAATCAATCAGTCTACTAATTGAATGGCTCAGATGGTACAAAAGAATTTCATTTAAGGGTCTGGGGTATTGCTTCAAGAATTGCCTTGAGATGGTGAATGATGAAAATAGTACGGTAATTATCGAATGTTACTGATGTTGATTCAGAATCATCAGCAACACCTGCATTTAGCATTGAAAATTCTCTAGTCAGAAACATAAAGGTTGTTCTAATCCAACCCGTTTATATGCAGATCATCAAGGAATCATGATACATGTGTGAATACCACATGATACCAACCATTATCAGTGATGTGAATACCACATGATACCAACCATTCTCAGTGATGTAAAGGTAGTTCTGTTAAACATGAAGCTATCAAATATGTATTCTTTTAAACATAAGGGGCTACAGCTTTCATTTTTTTTTTATAGAAAAAAGAATTTCTCTTGTATGGGCCTGTAGAAATCATTATTGGTTGAAATGATTTTGTTTTTTAGAATTGGTTATATGCCAAAAGCAATTGTAATTGAAGTATTTTTTGAAGAATGTTTACCAACCAATCAAATACAATGATTTTCAAGACGTTTATTCGACCAATGGACCGAACAATCCAGGCCTCACTGCTTGCTCTTATGCTCCAACTCTCGGCTGTAATGGTGGTGACTGACATGTTGGATGGTATGTAGTATAATTGTCGTCTCTAGTTTGTCATTAATTATCCATTAGAGAATTCAAATATGGTATGTTTTGTGTTATTAGATCATACTTTGTATACTGTTGAGAACGCATTGGACACAAAGAAAAACTTGCCAATTTGATTAAGTATATGTCATTGTTATGCCAGACATTTTGCTGAATCAGAGTCTTGACTCCGAAGAGAATCCCATGGGCATTTATCTTAAGATCTAATCAATGATCCATACTTGGCTTTTGATTGATCCAATTCAGTTTTATGTGACTAGGCTTATAGTGTACACTCTTTTGCTTCTCCTTGTGTAGTTGCTGCTCTAAACTCCTTGAAGGATGTATGGGAGAACACTTCACCAAATTGGGTGGGTTCAGATCCTTGTGGTGATGATTGGGTGGGAATCCGCTGCAACAAATCACGTGTTATCTACATGTAAGTGCTTGTTATATTTAATCTTCCATTTCAAATACTTGAAATTCTGACCCAAATCAATTTCATCTCAGACAATTATCGACTATGGGACTGAAAGGTCAGTTGTCCGGAGATATTCAGACTTGTCCTGTATGTCTTCTCTTTGTTGTTCACTTTCTTCCCTTGTAAAAGAAGACTAATTCTATTTTAATTTTTTCGAATAGATTCATATCTGATTACCGATTGTTCCATGTAGGGATCCATCTTATAACAATCTTACGTGTCCTATTCCACAAACAATTGGGAGTTTAAAGAAACTGTCAAACTTGTGAGAAAATTGTGATGTTTACTTCAAATCCTATAATATTTCTAATTAGTTTTCGTTTCATTTTAGAATCTTGGTATATTGTTCTTAACCTACCTACATATTGCGATTCCATGCAGATCTCTAAATTCTAATAGCTTTAGTGGAAATATACCTCCTTCAATAGGTAAACTATCTACTCTTTTTTGGTTGGATCTGGCAGACAACAAGCTTATTGGAACCATTCCCGTCTCTCATGGGAATATTCCTGGTCTGGATTTGTTACGCAACACGAAAAACTTGTATGCATTAAGCCTTCTCTGTTCGAAATAATATATTTCTCTTATTAGTTTTTTGTTGATGATAATTAACTGATTTCCATTTTTGGTTCATTCTTGACAGTCATTTCGGAAAGAATCTACTCTCTAGTCCCATCCCACCTAAACTTTTCAGCTCAAACATGGCTCTCATACATGTGTAAGTTACTTTGAAATGGCTTGCCAGATCCATTTGTTTGTTTTTAACGTGATTGGATGTGTTACTGTTTTTCGTTACCATACCTAATCTAACAGGCATGTACCTCCTCAACTACATGCAAGTATGAAAAACTTTACAAATTATATCGAGATAAATATATTACAAGAGTGGAAGAAAAAAAGATTCTGTCCTAACCCAAATTCTATTTCTGAGAGAGAATTGTATTATCATAAGTTTTTATCTAATATCATCTAAGTAATGTTGTTCTTCATCACCAACTGAACATAATTTGTGCCTTGCAGGGACATGAGCAATACTAGTTTTGATACATTAGATGTTCCCCCATTGTTTTCAACCGTAGAGTCCTTGACCACATTGTATCTCTCTCCCTTTACATCTCACAAGATCTTTTACAAAAAAGAAGGTTTCAATCTGTTTTCCTGAAGTTACAAATCTTATCATGCAGGGCCATGGAAAACACTAAACTTCGAGGAGAAGTACCGCATCACTTGTTCAGTTCCCCTCAATTATAAACAATGTGAGTATCTGCCGACTCTCAAAATAATGTGAAATAGTTCACAAATGAATCTAAGTGCAATGCATATGTCATTACATGTTATGGGCTAGATTTTCCATGATCTTTGGCACAAGTTGGAACATGTGCCAAAGATCATATGAGGCTTTGTACAATCCCCAAAATTTTTGCGAATTTTTTTCTTGATTTGTCCAAATTAAACTGAACTGAACCCCATTGCATAACTATCGAATCCGAACTTGGTTCCTATAATTACCATACAAGAAAAAAGAAGAAGAAATTGCAAATCTACTTAAATGAACAATATGTATTCTCATAATATATAGATAAATGTTTGGAAGCTGATAGTTTGAAAATGTGATGACAGGAATTTAAAGCACAACGATTTAAATGGCACCTGAGAACCATTTGAAGGTCCTGATAAAGGAACTTGTGTTCTTATTCACATCTTCTTTTATGCTTTTACTAGGTTTTATGTTGTAAGTTAAAATTGATGTTGTTATCCAAGAGTCTACAGAGAGGAGAGGTTTTTTTTTGTTTTTTTATAGAGGAGTTGTAATGAGTTGGTTGTTTTGTTTGGTTGAGACTTGAGATGTATCAAAAGTTAGTTACTATGTACTCCTTTGTAATTTTATGAGAATTTCTAAAGTTAATTAGTTCTAGTTGATTATAAGTGCATTGTATCGAAAGATTGTTAAGTAATTGTGTTTAATTAATAGATTGTATAAAAATAAGTATTTAATTACAAATAATTTTAAAATAAAAAAATCTTATTAGCGACGGTCATTACCGCTATTATAGGTATTCAAATCGTATTTATAACTATGGTTTACATTTATAGCGACGGTGATACAATTAATTAGCAGCGGTTTTTAACCGTCACTATAGATATCATTACATTTATAGCGACGGTAATACAATTAATTAGCGTCGGTTTTTGACCGTCACTATAGGGCTTAATATGGTCTTTAGCGACGCCGCCTATAGTGGCGTTACACAGGGCCATCACTATTAATAATAGCGGCGGTTTTTTGATATTTGCGACGGTTTTTGACCCCCGCTAAAAACCTAAAATTTTGTAGTGCTCTTTCCATGTCTTTAGATACAATCCATAAAGTTTTGCCCATTATTTGTACATAAACCCTTGTGAAGGTTTCGTGCAGTTTCAATAGTAATTCTACTTCCAGGAAAAATTCTCCCAAGTAAGTTGGTGGATCATTACCCTAATAATATAATATATCAAATTATTCTACTATCTCGCATGATCGGGAGAAGGAAAGAAACAAAGAATAACAAGGAAACAAAAATGAAATTCAACAACCATACATGCATCCTTTGTACATTACATACAAGTCCACAGTGGACTTTACTTCTCCCTAAAATTTAAGAAAGAGAGATTAACAACATTTGTTATCTAATTCTTAGAGGATCTTAGAGTGTCTATCTTTGAGTTTTGGGAGAAGGCTATTTATCATTTAACAGTGCAATCTCATATTGCGTTAATGTATCTAAATTTTGAACTAACCTAAATCGATTAAATTGCTAGAGTCAATTCCCTGATTTTGGATATTTAATCATGTTTGTCTTTCCATAATAGCAATATCTTATTCATTAACCCTTGGATAGTGAACTGATATCTAATCCATAGTTATACACGCAATTGGTAAGCTACCCCTCAAAGACTGAGCATTGAATGAAGGTTGCTTTGGACAAACTAAATCTTCTCAATTGGTCCAAATATCACATTTTCAAGATAATTAATAGATTAGCTGATGGTCTGGCTTTGCGTCTATTAACAACCAATGAAAATATCTTGTTCAAGTCAGAAAGCAACTCTCCCTCATGAATTAAGTTACAAGGGTGAATTAGGGAAATAAGTAGGGTCTCCCAAATTTTAGACATAAACCATCTAAAGTAGGAGTAATGCCCCCAAAATCTTTGTGCATTTTTTATGTCTTAATCCCATTTGCTTGATTAGGGAGAAAAAATGTGCACCCAAGTGTGATTCTAATAAATATTCCTCATTACTCATGAGGATAAAAACCTTGACTTGGGAGTACAAGGTGGTCCACAATTATCATAAGGCTGACATTTTTGTTCTGTTGCACTCTCTTAAATGAAAGAGGTTAAACTTCTCAATGATGGCACATATCCATGTGAGCCCAAACATTCATTTGGTGGGGCCTATCTAAGAAATCTGCTTAACCAAAATTTGCCCAATAAATTTAATGGATTGATTTTCATAACCCACCCAGTATGAAAATACAAAATCTATTATCTGGCAAATGTTCTTTGCGAACCTTACCAAAATTTGGCTACAAACAGCATTAGAACTCTGTTGAGATTGTTAGAAACCGATTTGAAGAAAGTTTTGGAAAAAGATTCCATCAGGAGCTCAAAAATCCCATGTGGTTTATAAAAATTTACAAACTATTAATTTGTGAATTTAAAACATTTCGTGGGTGGACCAAGCAACCTAATTAGGTCAAGAATGATCACTGGCTTTAAATGGTACAAATCTCAACTACCCTATTGAGATTATTCTAACTTTTTGTCGATGATTGATAATGGTTGTTTCCATCTTATAGAAACCTAAGAGAAGGATTGTTATTTATGCTCCAATCATTTTTTTTCTAGAAGATAAGGATCTCGATTACGATATGCCGCGCACTAAGAAGACCGTGTGAGAGTGATGGCCAATCATCTACACTTGTATCTATGACTACCACTATCATCATTACCACTGCTTTTGCCACCACCACCACCACCAACATTATGGTCATTGAAGTTGCATAAGGGGTGAGGAAACCAGGCATGTGAAGTCATTTAAGACTCCCAACCCTCACTATCCCACTAGCCCCTAACCCAAACTCAGCCACAAAGCTCCCCATAATAGGGCTATGCAACTTGACAAATAGTATTCAAAAGTCTTGCGTTCTTTATGTTATTCTCATATCACTAAAATGTAGGGAAAATGACAACTAATAACTTAATACACCTCCGACTTTTTTTTCCCTTTGTTTTAGATTTTTATCAACTTCTTCACTTGTGTATGGATGATTAATTGTTCCTAGTGAGCAATAAGTGGTGGTTTGGGAGATGGATTAGATCCATCAAGTGGAGGAGACAAGCTCATTCCATTCAACTCAACTCATGTCCAAGAATGGAAGAGAGGAGTACCCTCCCAATGGATTGTATTAATCAATTAAAAGAGATTGCATTGAAGTGAATATTTGATCGACTCAAGGTTGATGTGCAGCCTAAATTGACTCAATAATCTAAATCTTCAATTGATTTTCACTTTTATATTTTCCCTTATGTAAATCAATGCAAACAAACATCCTAAGCCCCCTTGTTATAGGTGTATAGTTACTCTTTTTAATCTAATCTTCTTGCTTTGCTTCAAGTTTTTTTTTTTTTTACATTTATCTTTTAGTAAATGAAATAGCTAAATGTAGATGAAAAAGGAAAGCTTAATCTCTTAACAAAGAGATAATTTAGAAATCTAGTTTGAAAAGTAGGTAGAGAGTCCACACTAGACAATCATTCGGAAAAAAAAGGGTAATCTTATGGTTTCTTGTTTAAGGATATACTTATCCTTGAATTTTTTCAATAGTAGGATTTTTTGGGAGCATCATACTGGTGTGCAAAAAAACCAAGCCCCCATTCGACTGTTCTGAATTTTTTAAAAAAACATAAAAACAAAGAAAACAAAAAATCCAAGAAAAAGAAATAAACGTATCCTTGAAATATTTTTCAATGGTAGGATTTTTGGGAACATCTTTAGCCAGGGGATTGGCAACATCTTTTCATCACCAATTATAATGAATTTTATTTGTGTAAATTTAAATGGTCTATGATTCGAATCTCCACGACAAAGATTAAACCAATATTGATCAAGACTTTGAAGATGGCTCATAATCATCAGTTTTATAAATTATCCCATTAGACACCTAAGGCATGCTAAATCGGATCATTCATTCTTTTTTACTATTTTTAGCCGGCCCTTTTAAGATACATAGTTCAATCTCATTTTACCCTTCAAATTGAATCATAATCGAATATACTTACAAGATATGTAATTTAGGGTTTAGACCCATAGCTCAGGTTTGATTGAAAGCAACTTTGAGGTCGTGGGTTCAGCTATCTTCAATGGAAGAGGATTTGTGTGTGTGCGCCCGCGCACGTGCGTTAAAATGATGATGGTGCCCCCGATTCACATGTATTTACTCAACACAAATTTTATAGTGTAAATCCCTCTCGATTAAGTATTATTGCAATTTGCGGATCTGGTTATGGGTCATGACACTCTAACAACAAGGTCCAACCATCTTTATCCAACTACGGATCCATGATCACGGTCAGGTTAACCCAATATATATGATGGTGGTGATAAGGAAGCTCCCAAAGAAACCTAAACCCGTCGCGGCATGGTTCAGGAAGTGAGCCCCGAGCTCTACATATCATAATATGTTGATGGGGTATTGACAATTAGATCATCCTAGGAATGCATTATCCAATTTTCAGAGTGCAAAACAACAACTCGCCTACATTCCTGTTAACACACGGAATGGCGAATAAACAGACAAGGACATCATACAAACACATGGTCATTATGTAGAAATATATATATATAAAGCTTTGAAATAGATACGAGTTGTCATTTTTAGAAACGATACTAGCATGGATTTTGGGGAAATTTTTTTTTTTGAGGAATAAGCAGAGGAACATGTACATGATAAAAACTTTAAAAAAATAAAAAAAATCACTTTGATATTCTATTGACTTTATCAACCGAATTGAAGATCAAAAACTATATATTTTTCATCAATGAAAATAGATCAATTAAAAATTTTATTTTTTTCATGCTCAAAATATTAAGGAGAAATTATTAAAAAAGATTAATTAAAAAATTTATTTTCAAAAAATATAATAATTTTATGGAATTTATCATAAGAAATTAAAATCGATCTTTTCATAATCGATTTTTTTTTTAAATTAAAAAATTAAAAATTTCGATCGTTTATTATAAAATTAAAAAATTCAGGTCGAAAATTTCTTTTATTTAAAATTTTTAAATAAAAAATAATAATAATCAACAATTTCAGCCGGTAAATTTTTCGAAAAAAAATCAACAATTGCGGCCGACAAGTTGCAGAATCTCTTTCTCTCATACACACGATACTTACTTTGAATTCTACCGTCACTTTCTCCGAATCTCACCACAGATTACCCACAACATCCCCATCCCCATCTCCTTCGTTCAACAAACCCACCCATCTCTCAAATCTCTGAAACAACAAAAATCAAAACCCACCATTTCAATCAAATCCATGTCCACCCATTTGGATTCTCTCCAAAACCCACATCTCAGATCATTGAAACCACTACCAAAACCACCATTTTCAACAAAATCCACAAATACCCATTTGTTTTTTACTTAAAACCCACACCCCAAAACCCCAAAGCTGCTTCTGAAGCCCCCCAAGAATCCAATCCAGAGGTAGAAAAACAAGATTCAAACCCACAAACCCTTCAACTTGCTCTAGTTTTTGGTTTTTGGTATTTCCAGAACATAGTCTTCAATATTTACAACAAAAAGGTCTTGAATCTCTACCCATTCCCAAGGCTTCTTGCCTCCATTCAACTCTTTGAGGGATCCATATGGATGTTATTCCTTTGGTCATTCAATCTTCAACAAGAGTAATATTTTCTCACAAAAAATTAGAATATAATACTTTCTCACGATTTTATAAGATGGGCCTATCGGATTGGAACATGGATGATCCAGAACCAATCAAATTGTTTACGAACTCGATCCTTATTACAAGCCGTATTGATCTAGAGAAAAGTTATTGTATCAAAATTTGATCATATTCTAAGTCTAATCTAATCCATTGACGCTTTAATTAACTATGAGAGTGAATTGAAGCAATAGTTTACAAAAATAATCGAGCTGACTCTATCGATTTATCAAGTGGGCTAGATGATTTTTTGAATTGATTCAACTGGATGATTCCATGGTCCGAGATGAAATACATCCGATTCGGGTTGATACAAGGAAATCTTTAAGTATTCAGACATAAAGCCGACATCATTGACTTGTTGCCAACTAACTTAAAAAAAAAAAAAGCGAAAGAGCCGTGATAATGGGACACTCTTTGTATGTTCCTTCCACATAATCGTAGATTCTTTGTTTCGATACGCACAAGAACAAAGACTTATAATTTTGTAAATTGCCAAGTCGGAAAGCGTAAAGAAAAAGCATCAATTCATCATGATTCAAAGAAAGAAAAAAAAAAAAAAAATTCAAGAGAAAGAGAAACGAAAAAAAAGAAAAAAAAGACTAATGATGAATTCATTTTATAAATCATACGTCGTCTACACGCACTTGAAATGACAAAGGGATAGAATCGTTAACCTTTTTCGCATGTATATCAAAGAAAAAGATCTATGATTCAGTGCCTTTGCCATGCCAATAACGTACAGACCACGTATGATTTACTGTGAGCATTCATCATGACTTAAAATAAATAAAAAAAAAGAGTCGTGTTACACTGCTTACGTTCCAACACTAAGTTAATTTGGCAATGCATAGATAATCATAGATTTATTTCTTCAAGATACAGATTAAAAAATTATCGATTTTCTATGCACTACCAGGTCAACTCTGTATTGGACCTAGTGTCGAACGTAGGTAGTAAAGCATTTTTCCAAAAAAATGATTGCATTAATGTTAAATTATGTGAATTGGATTGCTTTACATGTGGTTCAACTTGTGATTTAAGACCAATCAGAATTGTGGACCTCACTTGTGATTAGATGTGTTTTTAAAATGAACTCGAGATCTAATAAAGTGTCTTGTTCCTATAAAGTAGATTAAGTGTTTACCTGACACACTTTAATTAGTGTTTAAAACATCTTGGACTCCTAATCAAGTCATCCACAGAGTCCAATGTATTTATTTCCTAATACATAGACTAAGAAAAATACTGGAGTAACTTTAAAATTCACTTCGTTTCACTTTACAGTAGTAGAGTCATAAATACTTTTCATCGAGTTACGACAACAAAGTGTGAAACGAAGGAATGAAATTAATGATTCAAATTTATTATCCCTAGGGATATCCTATCTTCCTAGCCATTCGTTTTTAGAAGAGCCTCAATCCTCATTTAGAAAAAAGAGTTGTCCCTATTCGTAATTCTAATGCTCTTTATGCACAGTCACCAACATCAACATCGGAGCACAGAACTCAAAAAGTAGAGGGTGGCCCTAATGAAACAATCTCAAAAGCATTTGTGAATCTCCTAACTATTGTTTTGTGGCTAAGGTTTATTTAGACGAAAACTAGATATAATGTTAGTTTGATGGATTTTATTTTTAAACATTTTTTTTGCTTTTTTTTTGACACGTTAGGAAATTTAGGGTTTTGTAACATTATCCTCAACATTTATGAGTCATAATGACGTATTGTAGTGACGGACTATTTTATTTACCTCAACGTATAGCCACTCATTTTTATAATAAATTTTTTGTTGGCGTTCCTCTCTGTATTTTCAAAATCATTTTTTATGTTTTTTTCCCTCACGACTATCTGACACTCTCATTCTCAATTGAAAAATGTTGGAATGACCTAGGGTATTTATTGCAATTCTCACAAATTTGACGTGGAATGTGCACTTAATTATAAATGTATTTCCTCATGATACGAGTAAAAATCATTTATGATTATGTATATATCTCCATGTTAGAATTGTGAAAATCACAGTAAATCCCGTGTCACCTTAACACTACTCTTCTCGATTCCATCGAATACACATAATCTAAATCTTATTGGATTAGTTTTAGATTTTACTCAATCCTTATCGGAGTGATCCCAAATTGAGCCGATCCAATTCGGATTTGATCCATTGACAACCCTACTGGATTAGGCTTACGTAATATGCAAGTTTAGGCTTCACAAAAATTCATTGTCTTTGGCTGACATTGAACTAATTACAATAGCCTTACATTTTACTAAATGACCAAATAATTTCGAATGCACAATTTACAAAAATATCATCTTAGTAATTGATATTTTTAAGAATATGCTTAAGATGAAACAAATCTATTTAGAATTGTTTTATGTGTCATTGTTATTGATGAACAAATTAACTAAGAAGCTTAATTTCAAGAACAAACTATAATAACCAGTTTCAAAACCATTTTAAATTATTGTTTTGTACCAAAGATTGTAAAATTAAATTGTACATAGGACTATCATCTCTTGAAGATTTTAAATTACAGATATGTCTTTTTGCAAAAACTTCAAACATCCGATTACTTGTCAGTAGGGCTTAAAATGGGTTAGGTCTCGGCCAGATCTGAGTATATTCATATCCATATTCAAAAAATTTATCTGGAATTGCATTCGAGTTCGACTCGGATCCTATTAGCTAAACCATATTCAAAGCATTTTGCTTTCACTAAACTCGTATTTGTTTCCTACCCAACCTGAATGAATTATTTGATTCTGGTCGGTTGGATAATTTTGATTCATTCAACATTTTTTTGATATTTCTTTTCTAATTGCTATACTATTATATTTTACTATTTGATTCTTTATATATATATATATATATATATATATATATGGGAAGGGATCAACAGGCAAAATCCTAGCCAACATTGTAGACAAAGTTTTGTCTTATATGGCTAAAAAGTTTCGAAATGGAATGATTTTTTGTGAGGATGATCTCTATAGTTGGTAGATCATCCTTACAAAAATCAATCAATTCGAAAACTTCTAACCTCTTGAAAAGTGGTTACAAACTAACGGTAAAAATTGACGATTCACGATTCTTCATCTTATAAACTAGGATTAGAAATTTCAGAACTTGCTGATTTTTTGTAATAATAATTTTCTCATCATAGAAATCATCTTCACAAAAAATCAGTCCATTCCAAAAAAATTTGCCCATATAAGACAAAACGCTTTGTCTAGAATGTTGTCTAGGATTTTGTCAAAAGAATGCCACCATATATGTATATAAGAATTCATGTTATATCAAAGTAGTAGGAGAAAGACATTTTGAAAAAAAATAAGAATATAATTTTCAAAGCAATATATCATTCGGATTTAGGTGGATATAAGGATGGATCTATATCTGATCCGGATCTGACTAAGGTCCAGGGACATCAACCCATATTCAACCTTTTTTTTTTTTTTTTAAAACATGTGTTTCAAGAAACCAAACCTACTATATTCATATTCAGATCACTCGAATTTTGGATAAAATCCTACTCATTTTATTTCCAATTTGTTGAGATAGAAAATTTTACTTTCATATAAAAAATTTATGAAGTGTCACATTTAAGAAACAAAATCCTAAAATGACTAAAAAATAATTGAACTTCAAAAATATATGTTGAATGTAATTGGTTTGTTGAGAATACAACATATAGATAGAAGGCAAGAGAGAGAGAGAGCATAGGATAAATATAAGGAAAGTTTTTGTTATTTTAAAAAAACTAAAGGATAAAACTGTATTTTCTTTCTCGACATTATATTTATTGTTCTTATATCACAAATCAAAGATAATGACATTTTGTCAAGTGATCATTCACACAGAGACAAAACATAGCATACATTTTATAGGGACAGTTTAAAATTTCATAATTTAAAAGGGAAACAAAAGATTTTTTTTTAGCTTTTCTATGGTCCTATTCAATTAGCAAAAATAGAGTAACAGCTAACACTTTCAAATGAAATCATAATTGAAAATTGCACATTAATGGGTGGATACACTATGCATTCGCGTCTTTCTTAAGTAATTGCATTAGTTGATTGAGACTAACCACCGCACAAACGATTGAGAAAAAACGAAAAAAATACAGATTTCTCATAGATATGTACCATCCGTCTAAGGATTGGTACAATTTACTCTAGAGATACATTTTTCTAAAGAAATCCTAGCATCTCAATCGTTTGTTTGATGGAGAGCATCTGAGGCTAGTCATGTTTTCTTTAGTTGATTATTTTTTTATTTAAAAAATGGTAAAATCTTGATATTTTCTGTAGACCACCTAATTTATTGATAAATTCTTAGATGATCATTACATGTGTTGAAGTATGGTTCAAAAATCAATTAGGCCTGATCTAAGTGTGTGTATTATTGGGTCGATCCAAGGTTATTTAGGTCGGACTTGTAACTTATGTAAGTGACCCACTTATATGGTACTTCTAAAAAGAATTTTGTTCTTTTATTGTAAGAAGTTTAATTTCAAATCTAAGTCTTTTTTAGATAAAAGAGTAGAGAATGAAAGAAATCAAAGAGAGAATATGTTGAGAGGTTGAAAAAGATTGAAATCTAGAATAAGGTGAATTTAAGTGATAAAAAAAGTCTTTATATCGATTTGTTATGTTTTCTTCATAGTGAAATCGAACTCCAACACTCATACCTTCGTAGATGTAACTTTTGGGTGAACCACATAAAATCTTGTGTTGTAGGTATTGTATTCTTACTCTTTTGTTTATGTGGTTGTTTATCTTCTTTGCATTTGTTACTATTAGTTGGATTACCTTTCATTACTATTATCAAACAAAGTCTTGGAAGGTGTAACATATAAGATGTTTGGTTAAGTACTCAATAGGTGTTTGATTAAATTGCTAAGTGAGCTTCAAAAGAGTGTTCACATATACAACAACATGAAACCTAATAATGCACATATTCATAACTATTCAATTAACCGAGCTACTAATGTTGAGATTTTTAGTAATTTTTATTCCTCTAAGAATTTTATTGAATTGTAACAGATCCTCAGTGAGTATCTTTCTTCTTGTTCCTTTCAACATTAACCTCTTTTAATAAATCAGGGTGGGGCTTTTTATAATTTCGACTTACCGATAATAAAAAAAAAAAAACTTTTCAATCAACCAATATATAAAAAATATCCTAATATAAAGAAATTAATTATCTATAATTCATAAATAAAAAATACAAATTAAAATTAATAGTGAGCGGAATGGGATTTGTATCAAAAGTTGGTCATGTTTTTATAATTATCTCATATAAAATCTTATTGATGTTACTAAATGTATTATTCTTCATCACAATCTTTCTTTTGTGATGAGATTATCAACATATCTCATGTATCTTAATACGTTGCATCTTATCAACGGATCCCGTTATAAGTGTCAATTAGGAGATTGCAAAGGAAGAATTATTCCCATCCACACATTGAACTTCTCAAAATCTAGTGGCTAAAAATCACTAATCATATTCTTTCATGAAAATTCTGGTGGTCTCTTATATTTCCCAAGGATTCTCATTAGAACAAGTTCCTATGAAAATTATAATAATCCGTTTATAACAAGCCACTTTCATCCTCAATCAAAATCAAAAGGAAATTCTGGTGTTCTCTTATATTTCCTAGGGATTCTACACAAAACTGATTCCTTGGAAAATACCACAAATCTATATAACAAGCCACTCTCACAACCACAAGAGCTAAAAAAGAAACAAAAAAAAAAAAAAAAAGGTCTCTAAAATACCTAAAAAAGAAGAAAAACAGAAAGAATAATAGGGAGGGGTTCGCTCCCATTCCATGCGCTGGACCAGCTAAGATGCGCAACATGGTGAGCTCCACCACACCCAAAAGCATCGCTGCAGTGGTTGGTATCGGTCCAAAGCTTGGCCTCTCCATTGCTCGCAAGTTCGCACACGAAGGCTACACAGTCGCCATCCTCGCACGTGACTTAGGAAGATTATCTAGATTCGCAGACGAGATCGCGAGAGAAGAGAAAGCCCAGGTGTTCGCCATCCGCATCGATTGTTCAGACTCACGAAGCGTTCGAGAAGCCTTCGAAGGTGTTCTCTCTCTTGGGTTCGTCGAAGTTCTTGTCTACAACGCCCTTCAACCAGTTTCATGGAATCCAACAAATTTCACCGAGATTCGTGTCGATTCTTTCGAGAAATCTCTCGCTGTTTCTACTGTCGGTGCTTTTCAGTGTGCCCAACAGGTTTGATCTTCAAAATGTCCCCTCTTCTTCTTCTTCTCATAAATTCTGTATAGTTTGTTTCTGGTTTTTTTTTTTTTTTTTTAATTTAAAAAATTTTGGAATATTTTTGTGCTTGGATGAAGGTTATCCCGGGAATGAGAGAGAGAGGGAGAGGGACCATACTTTTCACAGGCTGCTCTGCTTCTCTCAATGGAATTGCTGGTTACACTGAATTAAGTGAGCTTTATTTGTCTAATATATCTGACGTCTAAACTCTATATTTGCTTCTGCTTTTATTTATTATTATTATTATTATATTTTTGAGTTAGCTCCTCAATAATATTTTATATTATTAATAAGTCCCCATCTAAACTTTTTGAGTTTTGACTAAAGTATTGAACATAAAATAACTAAATTAACCGTTTTATTGTTAAAGTTTTTAAGTCTCAAAACTCTCTCTAATATATATATATATATATACAGGGATAGTCTTCTTTTGACAAAATCCTAAGCAACATTCTAGACAAAATTCTATCTTATATGACTAAAAGTGTTTTGAAATGAAATGATTTTTTGTGAAGATGATCTCTATAGTCAATAGATCATTCTCACAAAAAATTAGTTAATTCTGAAACTTCAAACCCTATTAAAAGTGATTACAAACTAACCGTAAAATTTGATGATTCACGATTCTTCATCTTATAAATTGGGGATAGAAATTTGAGAATTTGTTGATTTTTTGTGATGATGATTTTTTCATCATAGATATCAGCTCATTCTAAAAAATTTAGCCCATATAAGATAAAATACTTTGTCTAAAATGTTATTTAGGATTTTGTCAAAAAATTTAGCCCATATATATAGAGTCCTGTTCGGCACCCAACATTTTGCCCAACGGTTAGAAGTTTTGGAATAGGCTGATTTTTTGTGAGGATGATCTCTATGGTGAGGAGATCATCCTCACCAAAAATCAGTTCTGTGGACATAGGATTTTAAATGTTTTCGAAAACATCCCTCCACTTTGGGGTGTTTTGGAGTCGCCACCATTCATTTTCGGAAATGGGTGTGAATGGTCACCCGGATTTGTATTTTTGAAAAATCATGTCATTTTGCCATTTTTTGTAGACTCTCGTAAAATAAGGTATATGGTCCAACCTTTGATTCGAAGGTAAGGGGGTCCATTTATGGAGTAGGGAAGGTGTTAGGCACCCTACTCCATCCACCATAGGTGGTAACCTCGGATTCGGTTTTTTGAAAATAAAAGAAAACGAAAATGAAAAAGAAAGAAAATTGATATGTGCCCTCAAATATGAGGGACTTTCAATGTTGGATTCAATCATTAAGGGCACCCTTATATAGAAGGGGCCCTTTGGTGATTTAACCCATGGTGGTGTGTGCAAATGTGTGGGAAAAGGAAGAGTAGAAAAGGGGAGTTGAGGGGGTGTTCCTTTTGTCAACCCACCTTGACCCTTCCTTGACTTCCTTTGACCTTCCTTGACTTCTTTTTCTTTGCTTGACTTGTTTGAGATAAGGTTGAGAGTTGAGATGAGTAGAGAGTAGAGGTAGTTGAGGGTTAGGAGGGAAAGGTTGAGAGAGTGATTTTTTTTTTATCTTTTGGAGGGTTGAATGTGGGATTTTTCATTAGTGCTTGAGAGTTGAGAGTGATGGGGTTTTTATAGAGGTTGTGGGTTATTTTGAGGGGTAGAGTTAGGTGAAAAATGAGAAGTGGTAGAATGGTGTGGGATTTAAAAGAAGGGTATGTGTAAATTGATGGAGGTTGGAGGGTATTTAGGGAAGGGGGGTTAAATGGGTTGTTTACAACCCAAATGGGTTGGATCCAACCCAACCCATTTAGGTTGAGTGTTTGGTGAGGGGATTGATGAGAGTGGTTGAGAGGATGAGATTGTTTAAAGGGGGGTATTAATTGGTGGTTGTGATTAAGTGGTGTTTGATTTAAGAGAATGGAGGATTTAAGAGGGTGGTTGATGATATTTTGGGAGGGTGAGGGAGATGATGACATGTGTCAAAGTGGGTGGAAATGAAGGGTGGAGATGAGTTGATGGGAAAGGATGAGTGTTTGATTTGAGAGGATGGGTGTAGGTGTAGGTTGTAGAGATGGGTTTTGTAGGAAATGATGGGAGTAGATTAGGGGAGGGTGATAGGTTATAAGTGTTTGATTTGAGAGACTGGATAGGATAGGTTAGGGTAGAGTTATGGGTTGAATTAATTTTTGGAGGGAAGTAATGGAGTTGGTTGGTTAGATGAGGGAGGTGGAAGGGGGTAATGACATGTGTCATATTAGGTGATTGGTTGTGATGTTGGGCTTGGGTAGAGAATTGGGCTTGGGTAATGTGTTGGGTTAAAGAATGGTTGGATTTTAGGTTGTAGGTTGGGCTTTGGTATTTTGATGGGTAGGGTTAATTTAGATGGGCTTAGGTGATGGGTTTAGTTTGGATTGGGTTGAATAGGCTTGGACTTGGGTTGAGTTGGGTTTAGAAGGATGGTAAGGGATTTGGTCCATGGGCCACATGAGAGGCCTTGGGCCATTTATTGAAAAATAAATGATGAAAGTCATTGGATTATTGTAGGTTTAGGCTTCGGAGCCCATTTCAATTTTTACGATTTTTGGGGCATTTTGCATCAAGGGCCCAGTCAAATTTGGGTGTCTACAAGTTCATTCCAAAACTTCTAACCCCATCACAAATGATTTACAAAATTAGACGGTCCACGATGTTTCAACTTGTAACATGGGGTTAAAAGTTTTGGAATGGGCTGATTTTTTGTGAGGATGATCTCCATACCATAGAGATCATCCTCATCAAAAATCAGCCCATTCCAAAACTTCTAACCCATGTAGGACAAAAAACATTTGTTAAAGTGTGTGGTAAAACTTAGGGTGCTGAACATTTCCCATATATATATATAGGGTCCCGTTCAGCACCCTAAGCTTTACCACACACTTTAACAAACGTGTTTTGCCTTACATGGGTTAGAAGTTTTGGAATGGACTGATTTTTGGTGAGGATGATCTCTATGGTGAGGAGATCATCCTCACCAAAAATCAGCTCATTCCAAACTTCTAACCCCATCAAAAATGGTTTCCAAAACATGGACGGTCCACGATTTTTCAACGTGTAAACATGGGGCTAAACATTTCGGAATGGGCTGATTTTTGGGGAGGATGATCTTCTAATCATAGAGATCATCCTCACCAAAAATCAGCCCATTCCAAAACTTCTAACCCATGTAGGACAAAAAACATTTGTTAAAGTGTGTGGTAAAACTTAGGGTGCTGAACATTTCCCATATATATATATATGGGAAATGTTCAGCACTCTAAGTTTTACCACACACTTTGACAAAAAACATATATGGGAAATGTTCAGCACCCTAAGTTTTACCACACACTTTAACAAATGTTTTTTGTCCTACATGGGTTAGAAGTTTTGGAATGGGCTGATTTTTGGTGAGAATGATCTCTATGATTAGAAGATCATCCTCCCCAAAAATCAGCCCATTCCGAAATGTTTAGCCCCATGTTTACACGTTGAAAAATCGTGGACCGTCCATTTTTTGTAAACCATTTTTGATGGGGTTAGAAGTTTTGGAATGAGCTGATTTTTGGTGAGGATGATCTCCTCATCATAGAGATCATCCTCACCAAAAATCAGCCCATTCCAAAACTTCTAACCCATGTAAGACAAAACACGTTTGTTAAAGTGTGTGGTAAAGCTTAGGGTGCTGAACGGGACCCTATATATATATATATATATATTTGTTCTATACATAAAAAAGACAATGTTGGGTGATAAAATTTGTTTTATATGACTTAAATGCTTTGAATTGGATTGATTTTTTATGGAGATGATGATGAGATCATCCTCATAACAAATAGTCCCATCTGAAATTTCTAGTCCTACCAAAAGTGATTTACAAAAAAATAGATGGTTCACAACTCTAAATTGCTTTTGATGGAGTTAAAAGTTTTATATTAGGCTGATTTTTTGTCAGGATGATCTCCTCATCATAGATATAAGAATAAGAATAAGAATAATGATGAATGCATGCAATTTTGGTACGTGATTGGGTATGTGGCTCACACGTCTTTTTCTTGTGTGTCCCAATGAAATAGATCTATGATTATGTGCCTTTGCCAGGTCAACTGTATAACCAAGTGCATACCAAAATCACATGCATTCATCACGACTCTAACTATAATTCTCACCAAAAGTCAATCCAATCCAAAACTTTTAAATCAAGATTGAGATCCAGATAATTCATAAGTGATATTCTCATTAAACTAAAAAAAAACAATTTTTTTTTTTGAGATCAATGGTATAAATCGAAAATATCTCAAGTCAAATTATTCACTATCTAAGGATCAATATTTCGTGTGTCTCACACATCAAAATGTCTACACCAAAATAGTGAGGAACTATTATTTGAAGGATTAATTACTAAATTTTGTCATTTACTATCAGAGTGAAAGAGTCGTTGGAGGTTACTCTAATTTACTTTATTGCAAGGAGGCATTTCTAATAAGTACCATTGATGAGGGATAATTTCTCAAAAATTTTTTTTATAATTTTAATCTTTCCAATGAGGTATACTCTATGCTACAATGCGCAGGCTGTGGAAAATTCGCCATGAGAGCTCTGTCGCAATGCCTAGCAAGAGAGTTCCAAGCGTCTGGTATCCATGTGGCGCACGTTATCATTGACGGTGCAATCGGCACACCAAGGTCTTGTTAAAATACCATTCTTGTTATTAATTTTTTTTTTCCTTTTAGAACTATTTCTTATCATAGAAAGGCTAACGTAAGCCATGGTAGAGCGATGATAACGTGCGCTGATGGTTACAGATCGTCATCTTCATCAATGTCGCAGCAGAGATTGGCGGTTGGGGAACAAGAGAGTCGAGAGGACGGTTCGATGGACCCGGACGCATTGGCTCAGACCTACTGGTACTTGCACGTGCAGGATAGAACCGCTTGGACCCAAGAAATCGACCTTCGCTCCTCCAATCCCCAGAGATTTTTCTAAACAGATTCTCTCTCTCTCTCTCACACACACACACACACACATTATATTGAGGTTGGATACGTACGAATCCCTATGACCACGAACTGTTTGAATCCTAAGGGAAGATAGACTCTTGAGGAGGGCACTAATGGCTTTCTTAGCGTATGACACTGTGTTGTACGTTTGTCTCTCTGTCTCTGTTTTTATATTTTGTGAATTATTTAATTGTAAATCGCGAGGTACAATAGTATTATGTGATGGTGTATTTGATTATCAACCGTATGATTGTTAATGATTTGGTTTTGGAAGATTCTGTTTTGTTTTTATTTGAGGAGGTGGGTTCCATAGGAGTGTGATATGTACGGTGGGAGTGTGAAAAGTGCATGGATATTAAGAGGTCTTCGTGTCTACTTTCAGTTCACAAACACACCTTTTTTAAAATAATTATAAAAATAAAAAAGTAGAAATAGAGGGAGAGAGATGGGATTATGGTGGTCTCCATCTTTGTTGCATACGAACTTTTTCAAGATATTTGTATAGAAATCATTTCTAAGAAGAGGGATGAATTTTTGGGAGATAAGGTGGCAATGATGTAATTTTATCCTTCATTGATCATATATCACCCTAAATGAAGAGGAAAATGTAAAGGAAAATATTGAAATGACAAAAAGAATTTACAATGATTCTCACAAATTTGACGTGGGATGTGCACATAATCATAAATGTATTTTCTTGCGATACGAGTAAAAGTCATCTGCGATTATGTATGCATGTTCACGTCAAAATTGTGAAAATCACAGTAAATCCTGTGTCACCCCAGCATGACTCGTAAAAAAAAATATCGTAAAAGATGAATGGTATTTATTATTGTAAAAGAGTTTTAGCTGATTTTTATTCAACAACTCAAATCACATTGATGATGGGTTCTCTTCCTCCACAAACAAGTTGCGATACCTGCTAAAAAATCCCCTTATGACACTATGAAGCTGCAAAAATAGTAATTAATTGCTTAAACTATCTTTAAAAAAATCCTTTTTTTCATGACCTCTTTTTTTAATTTATAGGTCAACCCTTTTCTTTTTTAAGTGTTTTTTTACACATCACCTCTTTATTATATTTATGGGGATTCAAGCTTATCATGGACTTTAACCCTTTTCTAAATCCTTTGACTTTTTAATGAAAAATTCTTTTATAATAGAAAGTGATTCTTTTACGAAATGACATTATTCTTTTCCACTTTGAACTCAAAAACTACTTAACAACTCTTCTTATTACTTTACTCTAATTTGCCCCTCCATGCCTAGGTTGGGCTGATGCTCAGCTTGACTACCTCACACTTGAGTAGAGCCAACGAATTCATTAGGTACCACATATTTGGCCAACGTAGAATCCTATCTTGCCTGGCCACCAAACCACTATTGAATTTTGACACGTTTAGGGTCCAAATTCAATTTATCTTTTACCTTAAACAATTGTAATTGGACTAAGTAGATGAATTAATGGCTTGATGCCTAATGGACGAATACAAAAATAAAAGAATTGTGATAATCTGACTACCCTACGTTGCAAACTCAATCAATTACCCTGACATGACAAGTTCGAAAATCATAGATCTGTGCTCCTCAAGATACACGGCTGCACTTCCTCATAAAAAGTGTATCTTGAGGGAACTGTGTATCCCAAAGAACGCAGATCTAAGATTTTCGAACTTGTCACATCAGGTAATCCATTGACTTTGCCACATGGTGTTGTCAAATTATCCCAACTCAATATAAAATCCAAACATTTAAGCATGTTTTCCCTCAATTATCCAACTAAGTTTTTCAATACAAATGGCTTCATCTCTTTTGATTCCTAATTATAGCACATGTTTTTAACAAAAAATTCGGATTCATTTTTGTAATATCACAAAAAGGATAGTAAAAATGTAATTTTATCTCTCATTGATCATATCTCATCACCTTAAAAGGAAGATGAGATGTACACATTTCATAAGATGAATAGTTTTTGTGTAATGAGGATTCTTTGTTAACAAAAAAAAATTGTGCTAAGCTAATGAATCAACGGCATATGTGTTGAAAAAAAAAAATTAGAGGGATTATTTAGGAGGCTATAAAATATTGGGAGAGCATGATTATTAGGATTTCATTTTCTTACCTATACATATGGCATCAAGCTATTGATCCATCAACATAACACAATTTTTTGTAAACAACAAAATTGGTCTCATTTTCCTAATATCACTGATAGGGTGACAAAAAATGTACTATTCATTGCTCATGCATGTCATTCTTATAAAATGAAAAATGAAATGTACACATTTTTAAATATGGATAATTTTTGTTTTGGGGTTAAAGAGAAAATATAGTAAAATTAGAAGAGAATTATTAAAGAGGGTTGGGGGGCGGGAAGAAAGACAATCAAATTGAAAGGCGTAAAAGAGGAATGCAATAAAGTGGGGTGTTGTGGATCCAACTCCTATATCTCGATTTTTATACCTCTGCAAGTGTGGTTGGAGTGAGATCCACCGTTGTGTTTTATTATGTAGACGCGTGTACATATGATATCATGCTATTATGTCGTCATTCTGGTACAATTTTTTGTATAAACAAATTCGGACTTATTTATATAATATCACTGATCATTATTTCACATGATCATAAGATATAAATAAGTTAAATTGTTTGAAAAAAAAACATATAAAAAGATCACATCAATTAAGTAAATTAAAACATTATGAAATAAATACTAATTAAAAGATAAAGACTGAAAAATCTACAAATAAGTAAAATTTACAGGTTTTCTTATAATGGATTATTCGGTCAAAAAAATCAATTATTTTTCTCCATAAGTGATTATGACTAGGGGTGTCAATAGGTGGGTTCAAGCCGGGCTTGGTTGAGCCCTAACCTAGTCCTAAAGAGACGAGCTCTACCTGGACTAGCCCTATACCATTTTTGGGCCTATGTCAACTAGACCTAGCCTGGCCCAAATAGGTTCGGACTTTACTTGGACCAGGTTTGAGCAGAATAAAATGACAAAAATTCAAAAGATTTAATGAAAAAAATATTTTTTTCTTATGTGATTAAAGATTATCTAAGGGAATTTGACATTAATGTCCTATTAACTTATAAAGGTCATAGATGAAAATTAAATTGTAATCAGACAATACATTTTAATTTTACTAAAAAAATATCCATCTAATTAAATGTATTACAAATAATTTTATAAGATTTACTAGCAGGCTGGGTCGGGTTGGGCACTATAAGGCCCTAGCCCTATTGTATTTGACAGGCCAAAAATTATTGAACCAGCTCTACCTTTTTGGGCTCAATAACAAGGTCCTAGCCCTTATTTTATCGGGCTAGCAGACAGAAGGGCACACTTGAAACCCCTAATTATGAGGGATGTTAATGGTGTTTAGTAATTGTTTGTGTACTTAATTATTTTAAATAATAAAGTTAAGAACATTTGAAAAACATGATTTTTGTCAGGAAGAATGGTTTTTTCTTCTTTCTATGAGAAGAGAGTTTTTTTTTTTCACAAAAATTCCTTGAGAATAGGTAAAAATTGAGAGATTTTTCTACTCGCAAAAAAGTCAATCCGGAATTTCTAGAGATGATCAATTGTATGAAACTTAAATAGGATAGTTTTGTAAATAGAGGAGGCCCTCAATACTCTTGGGATGGTGTGATTGGTTGAATCGAGATTTTGTGAAATTTTGAATTGACGTTTTTGTAAGCAACAAAAAATTTCCATAAAATTTGATTTCCTTATAATTGGTTTCTTTGTCCATGTTTCCAACTATTTTAACATGATGTTATCAAAAGTACTTTGAAGTGGCCAACCCGTTTCAAAGTTTCGAAGAAACACTCATCTTTGAATTACACGTGGCACTTTTTAGGATGTGTTCTAATTTTGATGGAAATGTAGGGTCTGAAATAAATTCAAAATTCCACGTGTCACGATGATTTTAAACTAAAGTGTGGGACTACTGCTTCGTTTATTCTGATGAAGTTGACGGATGGAAAGACAGTGCATGTGAGAATGGCCAAACTACCATAAAGTAGAGATGCAATCACAATCATTTGAGCTGTACCAAACACTGTTTTAAAACTCGTCAACTCGAAACTCGTGGACTCAACTTGATTGAATGTCTAGGTGATTCAGTCTCAAAACTTATTGGAATCAACTCATTGTGTCAGCTTATCAATCCCAACATGTCAAATCCGGAAGGCAATGATTCCAAGTAGAAGCTCGACAAGGCATTTGGTTATGTATAATGAGTTATTTTACTATAAAAAAAAAATAAACATTATTATTTATTTATTTAATACATATATGGGTCCAATTCGGCACCCAACCATTTACCCAACATGTTTTTTGTCCTACATGAGTTAGAAGTTTTGGAATAAACTGATTTTTGGTAAGAATGATCTGTATGATAAGGAGATCATCCTCACCAAAAATCAGCCCATTTCAAAACTTCTAACCCCATCACAAATAGTTTACAAAAAATGAACGATTTACGATTTTTCAACTTATAAACATGGGGTTAGAAGTTTTGGAATGGACTGATTTTTAGTGAGGATGGTCCATGTAGGATAAAACATGTTGGGCAAATAGTTGGGTGCTGAACATTTCCTTATATATATATATATATATATATGGGTCCCGTTCACCACCCTACGCTTTATCAAACGTGTTTTGTCCTATATGGGTTAGAAGTTTTGGAATAGGCTGATTTTTGGTGAGGATGATCTCTATGGTGAGGAGATCATCTTCACCAAAAATCAGCACATTCCAAAACTTCTAACCCCATAAAAAATGATTTACAAAAAATGAACGATCCACGATTTTTCAACTTGTAAACATGGGACTAGAAATTTTGGAATGGGCTGATTTTTCGTGAGGAGGATCTTCTAATCGTAGAGATCATCCTCATCAAAAATCAGTTCATTCCAAAACTTCTAACCCATGTAGGACAAAACATATTTGATAAAGCGTAGGATAAAGTGTTGGGTGTTGAACATTACCCTATATATATATATATATATATATATATATATTATATATATATATATATATTTGATACAGTAATAGACTCGTATCAAGGCTTGTACTCCATCCATAGACCATTGGGCCTTATTTGACAAACTAATCCATTGGGCATTGATCCGACCCACACAGCACTTCGCCAGTTATGAGGTTTGAACCCATGATCAAAGGGCAAGGCTCTGAATATTTTATATATTTATAAATTTAATATATTTTTATTTGATTCCTACTACTCAATTATAGAGTTGTTGAGGGAAGAAATCCAAGATGGAGATAACACGTGTATCTTGAAGATATGTATACTAAATTTTGGATCTTGAGATTAGGTCTTTGGGCACATGTTAAAGTGCAGTAAATACACTTTGGAAATTGGACTTTGTAAGAAAAATATCTTTAAAATATATATATATTTTTTATCAAAATGTCTTGAGATTCCAATTTCCAAATATATTTATTGCACTTTAACGTATGCCTTTAGGGCACACGATAACAAGACCCAATGAGATTTAATTTTCAAGTAGTTTTCATGAGTCAATGCATCCCAATTTATTAGAAAAAATAAGTTATAAATTCTTGATAAAATAAAAAATAATAATAATAATAATAATGATAGACACTGATTGCAACATTAATGTAGCAAGAGCCATCGCCAACACTATTGGAATGAACGAAAAGACTGGGTCCAATGATTGTAACATTGATTAATTAAA
Organism: Akebia trifoliata; assembly: GCF_017979445.1. Lineage (NCBI taxonomy): Eukaryota > Viridiplantae > Streptophyta > Magnoliopsida > Ranunculales > Lardizabalaceae > Akebia > Akebia trifoliata. The sequence continues at coordinate 10,960,577 of NC_141378.1, read as the reverse complement.
ATGTTGGTATGTAGATAAATGATTGTACAAATTTTTTTATTTTTTTTCTTGTTTTTGAAATTGGTAAGCAAAGGATATGATGGCCAATTCATAAAATCAAAAAAGGATTACAAGTGCAAGTCAATAAAGCCCTGCATGCTACACTACAAATCATTTGCATTGTGCCTATGCAAATGTTTTGCAATGAAAAATTTACCATTGCTTGGTAGCAATCAGGAAATCTTTTGTGTTGATATTTACAATATAAAAGTTTTGTAGTGATTTCTTGTCAAAATAAAATGTGAAAATAATTTTAATTTATTTATATTAAGGGTATTACAAAATTTCACTTAAAAACATGCATATGAATTTACAAAAATACCCCTATGATGAAGGATATTTTGTAATAATATTGATGAGGGGTATTTTTGTAATTTTCATATGCACATAAATGTATCTTTGATGAGATTTATTTTTTGTGAATAAATATCCATGTTAGTGTAGCAAGTGCTTTGTAAGTTAAAAATTTGTTTGATGACGGGTATTTTTACAAGTTCAATATGTAATGAAATGTATCTTTGGAGAGGGGTATTTTTATGTGCATATTACTATAAGGGTATTTTTATAATTTAATTAATTTTTTTTATAATAGATATTTTAATAATTTTGATATGCATAGATTGGAATTGAATAATTTTACAAATGATTTACGATACTTTTTATTTTGCAAATTATTAGCTGAAATTTTTCAAGAGTATAGGTGATTCATGCAAATTTTTTACAATAAAATCATTTGCTTTGTGCAACCAAAAACACCCATAAAATTTATTTCAGAAAATTATTAGCATTTGCACATGATTTGCAGCATACGAAACAAAGCCTAAGTGTCGAATCCACCAAAAGGCCTAATGCCTGACTTAATTATAAAGTCAGCAGTTCGATTCATCTCTCTCCAATAGAACTCAAAGGATCCCCACCTAAATGACTATCGAAGGTCATCAATTATAAGAAAAAAAAAATGTACTTCCAAGATGGCTGGACATATCTCTTCGTTAACATTGCACCGAATTGCATAATTAATTAGAGTCCACACAAATTAACACCTGATGGATGCCATTATTTGGAGCATAATACAAGCCTTCAATGATTACTTCAAAACTCCATTAGAGTGATATTTGTGGACAAGGAAGCACCACTACTTCTAACAGCAAAATTAGGCCTCCCCATGAAATAGTGGCCGATGAATACAATGTCCCATTCCACAATGTCTAAAATGGCATGCAGATCTTTAGTAATTTTAGAAAGGTGATCATTTTCCTTCCAGGGAAAGTTCTCCAATGACTTGATCAGAATAAGTTAACACAGCCTAAATTCGGGTTGAGGGCTTGGGCAACCCAACTCAGCCCAAACGAGAAGCTATAATAATATATAAATAATTTTACATTTTATATATATAGTTTTAATTAATTATTTCTTGTAAGGGAATTTTTTTTTAACATTACTTTTATTTTCCAACATTCGTTTGTGTTTATTTGGCTTATGGGTCTTATTGTGATATATTAGGTGCTGATATTCTGTACAGTACTGGTGATGTTGTATTTCTTGTTTAATATATAAAATTTCTTTGCTGATCAAAATAAAATTAGGCTTGTCCAACGAACCCAACCAACTCAAAACTATACCTTTTTCGGACTAACTCAAGCTTAAGTTCCGCTTGGGTTAATGAGCTCAAGCTCGATGCTTGGGCTGATTTGAGCTCGGGTTGAGGGATCTGCCATTTGAGCTTATTAGCCTGGTCTACCCTCCAACCCGATAGGTTGCATCCCTGCCTACTACTACTACACGTAAACCAACAATCCAATTTGAACCAGTGGGGGTGGGGCAACCCTAGTTAGGTCAGGCTTGAATTATTTAGGTCTGATTTTAGTTGGGTTTATTCAGATGGACCGAGCTTCTTTCTCAAGTGTTTATTTTACTACCCTTATAAACATCCTAATACATGATTGACTAACTGAGAGGATTTTGTTATTCAAAATATTACTATATTATTGTGATCATTAAAAAATCAAAATATTTGAAAACTATAATTATTGATAAACATATAGCAAGATTTGTAAAGAGTCTGAAGAAAATTTGTAAAGCATCGACGAATAATGTTAGGGGACAAAATTTTTCTTACATGATTTAAAAGTTTTGAATTGAATTAATTTTTCGTGAGGCTGATTTGTGTGGTGAGAAGATGCTATCATCTTTTATCGATGGTCCACACTTTTAATTGAGTTAAAAATTTTATCTTGTCACCCCTACAAAAATAATAATAATAATAAATAAAAAATAATCAATCCATTATAAAATTTCTAAATCAATTAAAAGTGTGGACCATCGATAAAAGATGATAGCAAAGTATGACAAACATGTTAGGTTCTTGTCGTCTGTCGAATGTATATAATTTTGTTTGAAAGTGTACAGTCGAAATAATAAATCATTAGGAAGAAAGAGACAGTGGAGCAAGAAATAATTGGAGGCTGATGATGTCAAAATCCTTACACCAAAAGATGAGTGGGACATAAGGAAGAAAAAGTTTCTCACAGCCGTACAACTGTTGCGGTCCATCTAAATTAGTAGAATGTGATGATTGCAATAAGGAAAATGCTAGCCTCACATCAGGTTGTTGCTCTCCATCCACAAGATCGTTGGGATGGTAGGAATTTAAAAAATAAATATCCCTAGGAAAAGGGTTATTATTTTCTAAAAGATTTGAATTAATCTCAAGAAAATTTATGTTTTTTCTCAAATCCTAATGATCATGTTGTTGATAGAGAGCTTCCAGCCTGGTTGAGGTTAGAAAAGTCCTTGTAATAAATATCAGCATGTTTAGGATGCATAGATGCTACCCCCACTAAACTCTATGAAAAGTAATTTGTCACCATTATTGGCATATAAAGAAGAGTCATGATAGTCTGACTACCAACCTTACTTGGCATACTGAATCGACATGACAAGTTTGGAACTATAGATCTGCTCTCATGGGGGTACATGATTTGCCCGAACTACATTTTTTATTTATTTACGTACGGGGAAGTTCAATTGTGTACATATTTACCATTCTCGAACTTGTCACGCCTGGATAGTCAATTAAATTTGTCACATGGGATAATCATATTATCACGATTCAAAAGAGAATTAGAGATAGAGTAACCATGTAATACCTTGATTACGCTACAGAAACAAGGGTACATTATCATTTCATAACCAACTTTTAATTACAAAAATGTGATTGTAAAACCTGGCAAGTTTTTCAAATGACTAGATCACAAATTTAAAGTGACAAACCTGCTGATTTTTTCCCTCAAAGTGAGAATTTCGCTGGTTAGTATAGTGATGATATCTAAAAGTTGCTTGAAATCTGAGAAATTAATGTCACTTTAAAACCTCCGATAGTGTTATCGTTCACATATTGGTAATTAAAATGACAAGTGAGCCAAAATCATAAATTGGTCATAAGTTGGTCACATTTCTGTAAATATCTCAAGAAACAACAAATCAATTAAGCTACAAGAGTCATCTCAAGTCGGCACATTGTTGTTGTTGTTGTTGGTATTTGAAGTTTTTGTTTTAAGAATAATTAAAAGAGATTTAATAGAAGCACCACGTCCACCAAGATAATCGGCTGCCTTATTCGCTTGATGCCAATAAAATTCTCTATCACAATAAGAAAACCTAGAAGATATCTCTCTTATATATATCACAAACAACCTGAGTGCATTTCCAAGACAAATCAACATCTTGCAAGATACTTCTAATAAGATAGGCCAAATTTGAATTTATAGTGTCTTATGGACATTGTTTTTTCTAAGCAAAACTCAAAGCCTCAAGGATAACCTTAAATTAAATAGCAATAATACCAGTTTCATCAATCTACTTCATCCATCAACTTCTTGTAGAAGTCTATGGGCCTAACTCATCCTTACAAAATTGGCTTGTAAGGTGACGATTGCCCTAGGTTTATATATAGTCCAAGGTCATAGTACCCAGGTGATGTGAGACTAGTGCTTACACTCCCCCTCACATGTAACATGTCTCCTACATCCCTGTGGATACCTGTTCTGATACTCTGTAGAAATCCATGGGCCTAACTCATCCTCACAAAACTGGCTTGTAAGGTGAGGATTTCCCTAAGTTTATATATAACCTAAGGTCATAACACCCGGGTGATGTGGGACTATTGCTTATAGTTCTTACCCAAGAGGTTTATCAAAGGGAACGGACTCAGTTCAGAAGTTGATCTAAATGGTCAGCATTTTCAATTCATACCATTTGGAGCTGGACGAAGGGCATGCCCCAGCCTCTCCCCTTAGTCTTTCCATCCTCCATCTATCCATTGTGAGGTTGATCCATGGGTTCAAGTGGGAGATTCCACTTATATGTCTTGTTAGAGTCGTGCTGGGGTGACACAGGATTTATTGTGCTTCTCACAATTCTGAAGTGGAGATGCATACAAAATCTTTGATCCTTTTTACTCGTATCGCGAGGAAACACATCTATGGTTATGTGCACATCCCACGTCAGACTTGTGAGAATCGCAGTAAATTCTTTTTGTCATTTCAGCATTTTCCGTCTTAGTAAATTTTTTGAATGAAAAATTAATTGTTTTCTTTTATTCTAATTGGTTAGTCTCACAAGAGAGCTTTAATGGCATTATTTGCTGATAACAAATCTTCTTGGTTAACCTTTCTTTTCAGTTTTTTTTATTATATAAAACTCCTTTATATTATGGATTTTAAAATAATTATTTATTCCACAACTGACCTTTTAATAGAGATGTTTTATACACGTTAAAGCGTTTTTTCTTGTAAATAATTGTGGGTGTATACCTGTTAAGCTTTGGTTTTAATACTCTTTGTTCTTATAAAAGGAGATTTTCTAGGGCTTCAAAAGCATAACGAGATTAAGAGCAGAGCAAAAGAGCTACTCCATAATCCCTTTTCTTCTTCTTCTATCTCCTATATCAATATACACAAGTTCCATCAGCTTCTTTATTTCGAGTTTCTCCAATCGGATTATAAACCAATATCATAGAGTTTGTTGGGGTATTCTACGACATTGTTGGTCTCAGGAAACCGGGTTGTTGAATCCTAGGAAGTGTTGTTCACTTGAAGCCTACAAAAACTACTAATTTAGTACAGAATCACCTGTAGGACAACGAGCAAGGCTCGTGCCTCAACCCTTGACCGTCACTAACTCAATAAGTATCCCTTCTTCTCTAAATTTTCATATTGTTGGATTGCTTCAAGGGCGATTTTATTGTGCTCATTACTTGTTGAATTAATTGATAAAGGTACGTAGTATCTTGCTTATTTTTGTTTGTGTTCTGTTTAAGAATTAAATCTGAAGTTTTAGATATACTTTTTTAACATATATGTCTCACGTTGACGTGATAGAGGGGCCAGGTTTCTCTAATCCTAAGGCAAATCCCTTAGAAGCTTTAGTCATTCCAAGGGTTCCCATAAAATTATATGTTTAGCTAAATTCAAATAAGCCTTTGTTGTTGCTGTTTTCAGTATTTGAGTTTACTATTGTTGTAGTTGTTATTGTTTTCAGTATTTGAGTTTATTTTTATTGTTGTTGTAATGGGTGACATGCATTATGTATAGCATTTTTCTTCCTTGAAATATAACTTTTACTCATCGTTATCGTTGGATTTTGAAAGTTATGCTTAGTATTGGTAAGAAATATAGCACATGTAATGGACCATGTAATCATACCTTTATTTTCTTAATTATTAATTATTAGTAGGGATGTGCACCGTCCAAGCCAATATATTGTCAAGGCAGTTCCATGGCTAATATTACGGGTTATTTGGCTGTATAGAAATGAGGTGATTTTTTAAAATTTTGATGCCTCTAAGTTTAGAATCTTAAATATTTGTTAATGATTGAAAGAAATTGATCTTATTTGAGTTCCAAAAAACATATCGATCAAATGTAGTAGAATTAGCTTAGCTTGATTGATTTGTCCTACCTAGGTTTTCCTCAAACCCTCCATCAATCCATAAACATATTCCGATTGTGTGGAAGAGGCTTAAGCTAGATTGGATTAAAGTAAATGTTGTTAGTTTAGCAAAGTAAAGCCAGGTTAGCCAGTAGGAGGATTTATAATCAAAGATAGTTGTAGGATACAAATAACATGGTAGAATGCAGAGCTCTCTATCTGAAGGACTAAAACTAATAAATAATTTTAGAAGAATGAAGGTTATCAATGAGTCCGACTCTATGTTATTACTGAAGGGTTTGAAATTAAGGTTCAAATTTTCAGTGGAAGCTGGATACATCAAAGATGGGTTACGATAAAATGTTGGTAAGCATTGCAATTAGAATTCAATAATTTTTATTATTTTTTTATTTTGCCAAGTGAATAGAATAATAGTATAATAATCAAAAATCAAAAATATTAATCAATTATATAATTAATTAACATGAAATCTTAAACCTAGAATAAGCTTCCACTACGTCATATTGCGGTTTTGGCGACGTCACAACCGCGCTAAAAACGACTGCTAAAGGTAGTCGTTTATTACGACAGTTTTCAACCGTCGTTTAAGCGTCGTTTCCACGCACTGATTGTAATAAGTAAAATTTGGGGTGCCAATAGCCACTAAAAAAAAAAAATTCAAAACCTTCTTCGTTTACAGAACTCGTCTTCGACAGGATCGAAGTTCTTCTCTCACTTTCACTCGACTGATTTTCCCTTTATATTCCGTCGCTCTCTCTCTATTCCGTCGCTCTTCTCGCTCTTGCTCTTTTTTTTTTTTTTTTTTTTTCTAGAAACAAATCGATCAGAATTTTTTTTTTAGAAACAAATCGATCGGAGTTTAATCTATAGATCTTCGCTCGATCTCTCACTCAAAGATTCTGTGATTTTGAAGACGCAATCAGATTTGATTTACAACTTTTAGGGCAGAATCGATCGGCGTTTGATCGAAGTTTTAGGGCTTTGTTCGATCTCCCTCCCTTTGCTTGGTTTGTGATCGAATCTTCAGGTTTGTTAAGGTTTTTTATTGAATCTTAGATTTTCCATAATTAATTTAGGGTTTCAAATGTTTTTTTTCATTGTTAAAATAGATTTTAGGATTTTGTTTGATCCCTCCTTCCCTAATCATTTTGAATTATCTTCTATTGCAGAGGAAATCCATATAAGATCGCATTTCAGCAACTAAGTTTCGATTTCTCTTAAGGTATGTTAAGGTTTTTGATACAAACTCAGATTGTTCTCAATTATTTTAGGGTTTCAGATTCTAATTTTAATGTTATTTATCAAAATGTTATATATTCTTGAGAAGAAAACCTCAACTTATAAATGTTGGTGTTCTTACTATGTCTATGTGCAATTAAAATTAATCAACAAGTGCAAAATTCGGTCTACAAGAATACTAATTACAAGTAATCAAATGTAGGTAGTAGAAGAGGAGCTAACATGTACTATTTGTTTATGTCCCCTTTCCTCTGATTTATATTAGTCCATTTGGAATGCTGCTTTGATCTACATCACTATAGCATATTACTTACCTTATTTAATTTCTTTTTTTGTTTGCTCTAATCAATTTTATTTTTATTTGGGTTTTGATGTTCTGCTTTAGATTGATCTGATCAAAATTAGTAAAAGATAATTGAAAAATTACCTGCATATATGCTGTTGACGAAAGCTTGCACTACATGCCCAAGGATAGGTCTGTTGGGTCCCATCGTACACGCCAAGTGTAGATCATAGGATTAAGAGACTGAGATTGAGATATTGTAAACCTGGTTTTAACCGATATAGTAAAAGGATCTTTATCACAGCCTGTTGAAGTTGGCAATCTTGCAGAGCCACATAAATACTGTGTTGTTCTCTTTCCTTATATGATTTTTATTTTTTGATCATCAATGTGAGCTAATTTGAGGGATTTTTGTGTTGTTGACACGAACAATCCTCATTTTCCGAGTCATTTCTATTTCTTGGGGATCCTTCGAAACTCTTCACGTGTTAAGAAACAAAATATGATAGAGCAACAAATTGGAAATATTTAGTTTTAAGTGAGTTTTACTAGTAATATTTTGACCTTTTCAAGGTGGTGTATTTTAGAGGTTTTAATTTGGGTACCCCAGTTGGAGGTGTATCCTTCTAAAGGGATATGTAACGTTCATGTATAGAATGTGCGTACTTCTAATAAAGATGATTTATCAAGATCAAACTTGATCATTTCGAGATGATCAATCCTCCAAATAACACTAGCTTTGTGTTCTCAAAACCAATTTCTCCCATGTGAGCTATTTAACATGTTGACAGAATTGAAAACACCAACCTGTACTACAACAATTTCTCCCACAATAAACCAATTTATGAAGCCCATTGGCCTCATTGTTGGACAAGAATCCGCAATCATGGAGACTGGGGTTGCTCTTGCAAAGAGTCTCTAGTGCCTGGGTAGAGATAGATATGGTCACTTGGTCTACATAAAAAGAGCATATTTATACTTTTTGCAGTTTGAACTGGTAGATATGGAAGTTTCCATATTGTCACATTTTTTTTCTGCCTTGTGTGTGTACTTGTGCGTGCCCGCTTGACATGGTGATTATTGGCAGGAATTGATAGAAAATTTACCATGGGCTCATGAATGTACATGTTTGCCTTTTCCCCCATTTCCATTGTTAAAGTTATCAATGAGCATGTGTGCAATTTTTCTAGATCTGCCTACCTCTGCTAAAATCATGATCTCTTGTAAATCACGTAGTCAAGGTTTTGCAAATTTGCCCTTCTATTTGATAGCACTTGATTTATAATGCATCATTGTTTACTTTTATTACAATTGCAGCGTTCTAGTAAGAATTCAAATACGTGAAACATGCAAAATGGAAATACCTTTTCTTGGGTAAAGGAACAAATGACTCGATCCATTTATGTATCGAGAAGTATATTAAAAAGCACTCAGATATCTATTTCAAATGCATATTGATCGATTGTAAATCTTGCTAAATAAATGCAGAGATTAAGATGTGAACTACGACTTTGGGCAAGTCGAATTCGTTCCACAGGGACAACGAAGATTCAAAGATTCATTCGATTAGAAACAAAAACAGAATTAGAAAGCAGATTTTTCTTAAAACAAATTGATTTGTAAAAACAAAATAGAGAGAAGAAAGTAGCAACTATTTTGTAAAAGAAATTGAAACTGAAAAAGAAAGATTGAAAATCTAAGAGAGAGATTAGAGAAGTCAAGTAAACCTTTGCAAGTAATCCATAATGTAGATAAATTCTGAAATTAACTCAATCCATGGAGCAAGTCATTGCTCATGGATTGGATGGTGGAACAATTAAATCCTTGAAAGTAATTAAAAGATAATCATGAAAACACTAGCATGATTGAGATTGCCCAACTTATCTTCTGATTTTTCACATAGCATAGCCATTCTTGAACTTATCTAAGTAATGGCTATCTAAGTTGGATCAGAATTATAAGTTGGATTACCTTAATCAGAAGAGAGTTTTCAGAATTAAAACATGTAAGCAAAACAAGAATTTAAATCTACACTAGAGGGATTAATTTGCTATGGCTTCCTTAACTTCTCTAATGAGAATTTAGCCAATCATCGCAAGAACTAAAATTGCAGAAATTACTAAAAGAGAAAAGAAAGAATGGGTGAAGAAGATGATGATTGATCCGAAATTCTTCTTTTATAGCTCTCCCAAAAATTACACAAACAATGAATGGTTCACTCTTGATGTTCTTACTACACTCAAGATCTCACCCAAAGAAAAATTACAGAGAATAAAAGAAGATTAAAGAGAGGAAAAACCAAAAATTAGAGAAAAAGAGAGCAAAGAGAAGACCCTTCTCTAAAATCAACCCTCCAATTTATAACATTCGTATTCGGGTAATCGGGTCAACTTTTCGGATGATTCGCTACGAACTACCCATTCAGTTACAACCACTGAAGCAATTGGAAGCTTCTGTGAAAATCTCGAGGACAAATTCCTCGAAATCACCGCGGAGCACCAAAGTCTAACCACGGCGCGGTGACGTGGCGCCCAAATCGATCGAGGTTTTTCTGGAAACTTCCTTTCGGCTCGCGTATTGTAACCGTAGTTGTTCGCGATTTGATAACTTCACGTGCGCTTTATTTATCTACAATTAAAATAAAATCTCATTAGCTCTATTAATTTGGATAAATAATTAATTTTGTAATTATTTAAAGGAACTAACATTTATGCAATGGTAATTTAGTGCAATTACGGTCCCAAAATCGAATAATTGGGACCTTATCACATATCCAATTTTTGCATAGTGCAGCTGGAGATTAGTTTGGTAGGTTTGTGTTAGTTGTCTGCTATAAGATAGCTAGTTGTGAAGCTTGGATAACTGATTCTCTAGTTCTCAACTCCACACATCTATATTAGAATTTGAAGATCACCTTCGGAATTGAAAGAAATTTTTTTAATTGACTGTTCTAAAATGATAAGGTCCCAATTATTCGATTTTGGGACCGTAATTGCATTAAGATTACCATTGTATAAATGTTAGTTCCTTTAATAATTGCAAAATTATTTTATTTATCCAAATTAATAAAGCTAATGATATATTAGTGTTAATTGTAGCGCACGTGGAAGCCAACAAATCGCGAAACAATTACGGTTACAATACACGAGTCGAAGGGAAGTTTCCAGAAAAATCTCGGTCGATTTGGGCGCCACGTCACCGCGCCGCGGCTAGGCATGACCGCGCCGCGGTCATTTCGAGGAATTTATCCTCGAGATTTTTACAGAAGCTTCTAGAAGCTTCGGTGGTTGTAACTGATTGGGTAGTTCGAAGCAAATCATCCGAAAAGTTGACCCGATTACCCGAATACAAATGTTATAAATGGGGGGCTCTTCTCTTCTTCTCTTGTTCCATAAGTTTTGATTTTTTCTTCTTTTAATTTTCTGTAATTTTTCCTTTTGGTGAGATCTTGAGTGTAGTGAGAACATCAAGAGTAAGCCATTGGCTTTATTGTAACTCTTTTGGAGATCCATTCAAGAAGGAATCAAGTTGCATCTTCATCTTCTTCTCCCATCTTCTCTTTGCTTTTTATTAATTGTTGCAATTATGAATCTTGCAATGAGTGGCTAGAATCTCCTTAGAGAGTTCAATAATGCCAGAACAAGTCCATCCATTTAATGTAGTTTCAAATTCATTATTCTTGCTTATCTTGTTAAATATTCTGTAATTTCTTCTTTGATTAGATCCCTTAGTTTTTATTTCTGATTCAACTTTGATAGCCATTACTTAGATAAGTTCAAGAATGGCTATGCTCTGTGAAGAATCGGAATATAGATTAAGCAATCTCAATCAGATTAGGATTTACATGAATAACTTTTAGTTACTTTCGTTGATTAAACGGCTCCACTTTCCGATCCATGAGCAATGACTTGCTACATGGATTGAGTTAGATTCAGAATTAATCTACATTATGGATGGTTTGCAAAGGCTACATTGAACTCTCTAATCCCTCTCTCTTAGAATTTCAATCTTTATTTTCTGTTTAGATTTCAATTTAGTTTCTACTACAACTTTGTTTTGTTTTTAGAACTAATCTGTTTTTGTTTCTAAATTCTGTTTTGGCATTTTTATCCGAATGAATCCTTGAATCCTCATTGTCCCTGTGGAACGAATTCGACTTACCCAAAGTCCATTTCTTAATCTTAATCTCTGCATCTCTTTTGTAAGCATTACAACCGATCAAAATGGCGCCGCTGCCGGGGACAGCGAGTTGATTCATTCTTCAATTCGGAAAGTATCCGAAACAGTTTCCGAAACAGAACCGAATGTGTTTTGCTTGAAACAGAAGCCAAACGAACAGAAAAAAAATTGAAAAAAATTTCATTACAATCCTCAGGATATCAGAAACCATTTCCAATTTGAAAAATCGATTTTCATCAAAATTTTACCGCGCCGCGGTTGCCCCTTGGTGCGCCGCGGTGACGTGGCAACATTTTCTGCTGATTTTTGTTGGACAAGTTTCTGACATCATGGACATTGTAATGGTCATATTGTTTTTTTTTTCTTAGTATTCTGATTTGAATAATTTTGTTCTGTTTAGGTGAAGGACTTGACGGAAGTCGACGGAAATTGACGGAAGACGACACGTGGAATTTTTATCCACTAAATTGGTTCCATCACCAAGAAGATCAGCAATTTTCAATTCTCTGCATTTTTTTTTTTTTTTTAGAAACCAACTTGTATTAGGAACTTGAACTTGTATTAATTTTTAATTTCATCCGAGAGGGCTCGGATTGTAATAGATTTAGGGACGGACGATAGTGGGACGAAACTATCTCAGCCCCTCGGGTTCGTACACCAAGTTTGGTGTTGGTGGCCCGAGTCGACTCAACTCGATCATCCCCCGTCTAGAACGGGAGGTAAATTTCGAAACACTCACGCATCACTCGCTAGTGAGTTTCTGTATTGCTTTTGAGTGACTAATTTGTACACATTGGATTGCACATAGTAACAAGGGCACCCTTACGAGGATGGCACCATAAGATAAGAATCGGAGTTCATTACCGATATCTTGCCCTTCTAGGAAAATCAAATTCACAGCAAATTAATTAATTAAAATTTGATTAGACTGGACTCTAGGTTCCATCGAGCTCATTAAGCAAAGCTAATCAAAAGTTGCACCAATTGCACTTCTTGATCGTGAACAGTGCCTAGCGCAATCTTGCCCTGTAGTTCTACGTGAATTCAGGGGATAGACTACGTCTATTCAAGACGAGAGGTGATCTAAGAGTGCCCTTGCTCAGCATTGTGCGCCACCTCTCCTCTGGAGATTAAACTGGCTGTTCCGATTTCAGAGATTTGGGTTGGAGGCTTTGATTAATCCTTTGAACCAGTTAGGAGCTGTCTAGTAATAGGCACCCAGTTCTCACGTGTGAATTTCTCCCTCCTATTGTGTGCAATTTGGTAGTGTATGTTAGGTAGGAGATCGCAGAAAAATCCAATTGTATTTGATCCGGAGATCACAAGGTCTCACCCTCTACCTAAGGTTAGAAGAGAAAGCAACACCGTTCTCACTCCACCAGTCCCAGAAATGGATCCACATCCACTTCCACCTCATCACATCCATGAGGATCAACGAACGCTCAATGAGTTGTTCGCACCTATTACTGCCAACCCTCCATCATGTATAATTTTACCTGCTGCTAACGTGGCACAATTTGAAATTCGGGCAGCCACCATCAATATGCTGCCCAAATTCCACGGTTTCGAAAGCGAACAACCGTACAATCACCTCAATAAATTCTTGACCTTATGCCAGACATTCAAAAATGGTCACCTCGACGATGAGAATGTCAAGCTTAGGTTATTCCGCTCTCTCTCGAAGACCATGCTGCGGCTTGGTTAAATTCTTGTCCTCCAACTCTATCACTACATGGGATGAGTTGTCGAGAAAATTCATGGCCAAATTCTTCCCTATGGCGAAGACGGAACAATTCAAAAATGCCATTCGGAACTTCAAGGGAAGACCGGATGAAGAATTCTCCCAGACTTGGGAAAGGTTCAATGACCTTCTTGTCAATGTCCACATCATGGGATAGACAAAGCCCAATTAGTTAATTTCTTTTACCGAGGTCTCCCAACAGCCCAGCGTATTCTTCTCGAGTCTATGCATCAGGGTAAATTCATGAATCAAACTCCTAATCAAGCTTATGAATTCTTAGTCGAATTGGCTGAGAATGCTCGAAATTGGAGCACAAACATAGGGGATTTCGATAGAGGAGATTTAGGAGTCAAGAAGCCGGGCATGTATGAGGTTAAGTCTGATCCTGAACTTAAGAGTGTCATGAATAGCCTTGTGAGTAGCTTACAAAGTCTCAATAAAAGTTCGACGCTTTTAGTGTCAAATCCAATTTTCACGAAGCCACTCCAATTCTACAAGTTGCCACAGAGACATTTTCATCATGTCAGCTGTGTGAGAATTTCAATCATTCTACGGAGAATTGTCCCACCTTGACTCTCTCGCAGTCAGAGCAAGCCAATGCTGTTGGAAATTACAGCACGTATAGGAAACCCACTCCTAACTCCTATAGTCAGACGTACCATCCCGATAATAGGTTTCACCCCAATTTCTCCTATCGACAAAGTGAACCTATCCAATCAGGAGGTCCTCCAGGGTTTCAGAAAAATTTCAATCGTCAAACTCATGCCAGTGCGAACCTATCTTTGGTTCCGCAGCCATCCTATTCTTCACCTCAAAATTCTGATCAACGGGCGATCGTTGTCGACCCTATGACCAATTACTCTCCTCCTGTTGCTCAACCAAACTCAGCATTGGAATCAATGATGGCTGAGATATTAAAGCAACAACAGCAACTCATACATCAACAAATCCAAACTACCCAGAACCAGTCTCAGACCAACCAGGTCACTGCGCAAGCAATCAAAAATTTAGAGGTTCAGATGGGTCAGTTAGCTTCATCCATAGGAGAGAAAAACAAAGGCCAGTTTCCCAGTCAAACTGTGCCTAATCCAGCAGGAACTGTTCCAAGAGGACAGTATGAAATCAATAGTCAGGCAGGTCCCTCTAATTCTGTCCAAGCCGTCCACACCTTACGATCTGGCAAATTGGTGGACAATAAAGTTGAAATGCCTGAGGAGGTTCTATCCAAAGAAACAACCTCTAGTGCACCTTCCACAGAAAAAGAAGACCAGTCTAAGGAAACACCTCCTCCTCTCGAAAGTCGAGTAATCATTCCCAAAGCTCCGTTCCCTCATAGACTTCTAGACAACAAAAAGGGAAAACAATTGGAAGGAATTCTAGAAGTATTCAAAAATGTTCAAATAAATATTCCCTTCCTTGACGCAATTCGTCAAATTCCCTCATATGCCAAGTTTCTCAAAGATCTCACCACAGTGAAGCGAAAAACTCCTGTGCCAAGAGAGGCTATGATGACAGCCCAGTCTTCCTGTCTGATTCAGCAGACAATTGTTCCTAAATTCAAGGACCCAGGCTGTCCTACAATTTCTGTGCACATTGGAGAAACGATGATTGAGAAATGTCTATTAGATCTTGGGGCTAGTGTGAATCTTCTTCCTTTCTCAGTCTACCAGCAATTAGGTTTAGGTGAACTTAAACCTACGGATATCACTCTGAGTCTAGCAGATAGATCGGTGAAGATTCCCAAGGGAATAGTGGAGGATGTGATTATCAAGGTGAAGGATTTCTACTTTCCTGCCGACTTCGTGGTTCTTGACACTGAACCTGTCATTAACCCAAATTCTCATGTTCCAGTCATCTTAGGAAGACCCTTCTTAGCCACTTCCGATGCAGTCATCAAGTGTCGCAATGGTATCATGACCCTATCATTTGGGGACATGAAGGTCAAAATGAACGTCTTCCAAAATAAGTTTCAATCTACTGACATGGATGATTTGGAAGAAGTCAACATGATCGACACCCTGGTCAGTAGCACTTTTGAGGAAGCGGAGAACAAGGATCAGCTTGAAGCGTATTTTGGCCAATTCGGCCTTGAGTTCGATACTGAGAAATCCATCAGGGAGGTGAACTCTCTTCTTGAATCTGTCCCTATGATGGATTGGCAGCCAAAAATTCAGAGTCTGTCCTCTCTCTCGTCATCCCCAATAGTGGAAGAAATTCCAAAGCTTGAGTTAAAGCAATTGCCTGATACGCGCTGAAATACGCATTTTTGGGTAATGCTGAAACTTTTCCTGTCATTATCTCCCCTACTCTAGAAAAATCACAAGAAAATCGGTTACTTGACGTTCTGCGCGAAAATCGAGAAGCTATTGGGTGGACCATAGCTGATATCAAAGGCATCAGTCCTTCTGTGGTCATGCATCAAATTCATCTTGAGGAAAATTTCAAACCATCGAGAGAACCACAGAGGCGACTCAATCCGGTGTTACAAGAGGTCGTCGAAAAGAAGTCATCAAACTTTTAGATGCGGGTATTATATACCCCATCTCGGATAGTAAATGGGTTAGTCCAGTTCAGGTTGTCCCTAAAAAGTCAGGTGTCACAGTTGTGACAAATCAGGATAATGAACTCATACCTACTCGAGTCCAAACCGGATGGAGAGAGTTGTATAGACTACCGAAAACTGAATACGATGACACGTAAGGATCACTTCCCTCTTCCATTCATCGATCAGATGCTTGAACGTTTAGCCGGTCATGCTTATTACTGTTTTCTTGACGGATATTCGGGATACAACCAGATCCCAATTGCTCCTGAAGACCAAGAAAAGACAACGTTTACCTGTCCATTTGGGACCTTCGCCTATCGACGTATGCCCTTTGGGCTATGTAATGCTCCTGCCACCTTTCAAAGGTGCATGTTGAGTATATTTTCTGATATGGTCGAAGACTTTCTTGAAGTCTTCATGGACGATTTTTCTGTATTTGGGTCGAGTTTTGATGACTGTTTGAATCATTTAAAGCTAGTTTTGAAAAGATGTCGAGAGAAGCACCTCGTGCTAAATTGGGAGAAGTGTCACTTCATGGTTACCTCTGGGATAGTTCTAGGGCACATTATTTCCCACAAAGGAATTGAGGTAGATAAAGCCAAAGTCGATCTCATCGCAAATCTCCCTCCACCTAGAACTGTGAAAGAAGTTCGTTCGTTCCTAGGGCACGCAGGGTTTTACAGAAGGTTCATCAAAGACTTTGGAAAAATTTCAAAACCCCTGTGTGATTTGTTAGCCAAAGACATTTCTTTCGAGTTTTCTACCGCTTGTTTATCCGCCTTTGAGAAGCTAAAAACTGAGTTGACCTCAGCACCTATTATCCAACCACCCAATTGGGATCTCCCATTTGAGGTGATGTGTGATGCATCCGATTACGCTATAGGTGCTGTATTGGGGCAACGAGTTGACAAACTCCCCCATGTCATCCAGTATGCCAGCAAGACGCTTAATGATGCCCAGCTCAATTATTCCACCACGGAAAAGGAACTACTAGCAGTAGTTTTTGCCTTAGATAAATTCCGTTCCTATCTTATAGGGTCCAAAGTAGTCATTTTCACTGACCATGCCGCGCTGAAATACCTTTTTGCCAAGAAGGATGCCAAAGCAAGATTGATACGATGGATCCTTCTTTTTTAGGAATTTGATCTTGAAACTTGAGACAAAAAAAGATGTAAAAATGTGGTTGTAAACCACTTCTCTAGGCTAGTAGTTGAAACTCTTTCTGACTCTCTTCCTATTTTTGAAAATTTTCCTGACGAGCAAATCATGGCAATTTCTAGTCTCGACACACCATGGTATGCTGACATTGTCAACTATCTGGTGACAGGTCAAACTCCCACCTCTTGGAGTAAACAAAATCGCCTACGCTTCCTTGCCCAAGCCAAATGGTTCTTCTGGGATGATCCGTATTTATTCAAATACTGTCCAGACCAGATAATTCGTCGGTGTGTTGATGAGAGAGAACATAGTGGTATTCTCGAGTTCTGCCACAATCATGCTTGTGGTGGGCATTTTGGAGGAAAGAAAACAGCAGCTAAAATCTTACAGTGTGATTTTTATTGGCCCACAATCTTTCGTGACGCTCATCTCTTTGCTAAATCTTGTGATAGATGTCAACGTCTAGGAAAAATCAGTCGAAGAAATGAGATGCCCCAACAACCAATTTTGATCATCGAAATCTTCGATGTTTGGGGCATTGACTTCATGGGTCCCTTCCCCATTTCACACGGATTCCAATACATTTTAGTCGCAGTCGACTACGTGTCAAAATGGGTTGAAGCCACAGCTTGTCGAACGAATGATCATAAGGTTGTTGTTCAATTCTCAAAAACCAGTGTTTGCCCGATTTGGTACCCCTCGTGCTATCATTAGTGATGGAGGGAAACATTTCTGTAACCGAGTTTTCGAAAGCTTGATGCGCAAATATTCAATCACTCATAAGGTAGCTACTCCGTATCACCCACAAACCAGTGGGCAGGTCGAAATTTCTAATCGTGAGATCAAAACCATTCTTGAAAAAACCGTCAATCCGACTCGTAAAGATTGGTCCTTACGATTATCTGATGCTTTGTGGGCCTACAGAACAGCATTCAAAACTCCAATAGGAATGTCCCCTTATCGATTAATCTTTGGTAGAGCCTGTCATTTGCCAGTCGAACTTGAGCATCGAGCTTATTGGGCGATAAAACATTTAAATTTTGATCTAGCGAAGGCCGGCGAGCTTAGAAAACTCCAACTCACTGAGTTGGAAGAATTAAGGAATGATGCTTATGATAGCGCAAAACTTTACAAAGATCGAACGAAAATCTGGCATGATAGGCACATTCAGAGAAAATCTTTCCATGTAGGCCAGAAAGTGCTCTTGTATAACTCTCGCCTTCATTTATTTCCAGGGAAATTAAAGTCTCGTTGGACTGGACCATTTTTGATTCACAATATTCACCCTCATGGAAACATCGAGGTACTCAACCCAGCCAATGGAAATATTTTCCAAGTCAATGGCCAAAGGCTGAAGCCATTTCAGACTCTCCCTCATTCATCAGAAAAAGATTCATTTTTGAGTAATCCTGTGTACCAGGATTAGCTCCAGTTCCATGTCTGGCTGAAGACATTAAACTTAGCGCTATTTCGGGAGGCAACCCTTGATTTGTGTTTATTTGTCATTTTTTTCACATACTCATTTAGTTTAAATTTTCTCAAAAAAAAAAAATTCGGACCACTTATTTTCATACTTTTATTGTAAACTCTATGTGGCGTGCTTTTCACTTCTACATCCTATGCGGAACACTTCTTTTGGTTGTACCTACAACTTCTGCAACGTAATGACATCCGTTTTCAGGTGTACTCTAAACCTCTACTCTTTAATCATTGAGGACAATGCTAAATTTAGGTTTGGGGGTGTGGATAGCACATTTCAATTAAAAAAAAAAAAAATTTTGTACATTATTTTCGGTACATTTTCAAAAATACCTTCATCAAAATTTTTATATGTACTGCCATCATACAAATTTTTAAAACTAGGCTCATGTCTAATTTGTTTATAAATTCTTATTCCTCAAAAACAAGATATTTTGAAAAACAAAATTCACGTCACTTCTGATTGTAGTGAAAAAGTTATTTTGGATTAAGAGTTGTCTTCTTCACTGTCTAGAATGAGAGGGAAAGCTTGAAAAATAATGAACTTTGACCTCCTTGTCCTTTGGTTGGCTGAATAGAAGAAAAACAGAACTGTAGTTGATATTTTTGGAGACAGCAACCATAGGATTAGACTGGGTACCTTGAAAAGGGCTACCTGCTTTTTGAAAAAAAAGAATATCAGAAAAATGATAAAGCGTGAAAAAGGTTGAAAAGAAAAGCAGAAAGATGTGAAGGTTAGAACTGAAAAAGTGCAAATTGTAAAAAGAGTCCAATGGGACCAAAATAGTTCAGTAGGGTGAAAGCCGTCAATGGTAAAAACGTGAGTACACTGGAATATCACAGATAAAGCCCCTTAGAGGTATTAAAGTGAACATCCATACTTCTCACAATCCCAGACAGGAGGCTCAGTTTCGAGTTAGAATTTAGGCAGACCCATACATTTTAGTAGTTAAGAAGGGAAACCTTGTTCCGAAAAATTTATGTTACAATCAGAAAAATTTGTGCACACACTCAAGATATTTCTGAAAATGAGGAATAAAAAGAATTTTTACTCAAATAGACCTTTGACTGGATTCTGAAAATTGGTGTGATGGCATTATATACAATAATTTTGAAGTTGTTATCTTTTAAAATGTTAGAATTTTGTGGGTATATTCACTGCAAACCCTCACGAGTCAAACTCGTCCACTAGGGGTAACCTAGGGGTTTAAGGGCTTACTGCATAAGCTAAATGCAGTCGGGAACCTCACGAAAGAGGAGTTGTTTACATTTAAGTTTTGCTCGGGACTAGCAAAATTGAGGTTTGGGGGTGTGATAAGGTCCCAATTATTCGATTTTGGGACCGTAATTGCATTAAGATTACCATTGTATAAATGTTAGTTCCTTTAAATAATTGCAAAATTATTTTATTTATCCAAATTAATAAAGCTAATGATATATTAGTGTTAATTGTAGCGCACGTGGAAGCCAACAAATCGCGAAACAATTACGGTTACAATACACGAGTCGAAGGGAAGTTTCCAGAAAAATCTCGGTCGATTTGGGCGCCACGTCACCGCGCCGCGGTCATTTCGAGGAATTTATCCTCGAGATTTTTACAGAAGCTTCTAGAAGCTTCGGTGGTTGTAACTGATTGGGTAGTTCGAAGCAAATCATCCGAAAAGTTGACCCGATTACCCGAATACAAATGTTATAAATTGGGGGCTCTTCTCTTCTTCTCTTGTTCCATAAGTTTTGATTTTTTCTTCTTTTAATTTTCTGTAATTTTTCCTTTTGGTGAGATCTTGAGTGTAGTGAGAACATCAAGAGTAAGCCATTGGCTTATTGTAACTCTTTTGGAGATCCATTCAAGAAGGAATCAAGTTGCATCTTCATCTTCTTCTCCCATCTTCTCTTTGCTTTTTATTAATTGTTGCAATTATGAATCTTGCAATGAGTGGCTAGAATCTCCTTAGAGAGTTCAATAATGCCAGAGCAAGTCCATCCATTTAATGTAGTTTAAATTCATTATTCTTGCTTATCTTGTTAAATATTCTGTAAATTCTTCTTTGATTAGATCCTTAGTTTTTTTGATTCAACTTTGATAGCCATTACTTAGATAAGTTCAAGAATGGCTATGCTCTGTGAAGAATCGGAATATAGATTAAGCAATCTCAATCAGATTAGGATTTACATGAATAACTTTTAGTTACTTTCGTTGATTAAACGGCTCCACTTTCCGATCCATGAGCAATGACTTGCTACATGGATTGAGTTAGATTTAGAATTAATCTGCATTGTGGATGGTTTGCAAAGACTACATTGAACTCTCTAATCCCTCTCTCTTAGAATTTCAATCTTTATTTTCTGTTTAGATTTCAATTTAGTTTCTACTACAACTTTGTTTTGTTTTTAGAACTAATCTGTTTTTGTTTCTAAATTCTGTTTTGGCATTTTTATCCGAATGAATCCTTGAATCCTCATTGTCCCTGTGGAACGAATTCGACTTACCCAAAGTCCATTTCTTAATCTTAATCTCTGCATCTCTTTTGTAAGCATTACAACCGATCATAAAACTCTATTTTACAGTCAATCCAGTTTGGATCCCATTCTTTTAAAACAAGCTCAGGTATGCGATTCTATCATTCATGACGTGTTTCAATTGCATGAACTTAACCCGATATATTCATGGATATATGATACATTTGATAGAAAGTATATTAATCTAAACCATCTTTTCTTCAAGGAAAGGGCCACTTTTTTTCTTTGATAGAATCAAGATCTTGCTACCTCTGATAGAATCAAGATCCATTTTATACTTTGTAGGTAAGGTTTTGCAAATTTCACCTTTTTCTACAGAATTGCTATTATAATCTCAAGATTGGCCTTGTTCCGGCAAGAAAAATTATGTTTTCAAATACATAAGAATTCTTGTAACTTAGAAAAGTTAATGACTTAATTGAAATTTTTTAATGATTCAAAGTTCTGTTATGCATTGTTGGATGAGGATCTCAAATAGTGGAGTTCTGCTAGGCTGCTCCATAACAATTATCGAACTAATGTTACTTGTTTATAGAGAATGGCAGATTTTCTTTCTTTCTTTCTTTGTGAATTAATAGAGATGGGAGTACCAACTGTTTACAATATAACAGTTCTAACTAGTGTTCCTTGACTAGCATATGAAAAGGTGAGAATATTGTTTTGAGTTCTTAAAAGGTACAATTTAGTGTTTTATTCAGACAATCGATTGTGGCAAAAGTGACTGAATTTGGTAACAGTAGTACTCATTCTATCACATTCTTTTTTATGGTTGAAAATTTTCAACTTTCCTATGAATCCATTCAAGTTGGCTCAAGGAGGAGAAAATCTCTTACAGAGGGATATGTCAAATGATGGAGCCTACCTTGTATGCAGAAGGTGCCAACTTAGCTAAGTTGGTAAGGCTTGAGGAGTGTTGTCCCACCACCTAGGTTCAAATCCTATTGAACCCACCTTTGCCTCAACTAACCATTAATCCCTTGCTTTCCTAACAGAAAAGTACAGGGGTGATTTTTGCTGAGTTTTGAGTTGTTTGTTTCGAACTTCTATAGCATAATTAAAGGAGTTTTCTTATGTAAAAAAGATTCGAACTTATTTAAGAGCAGCGATGGAGTGGCAGAGCAACCAAATCATGGCATTAAAAAAGTGGGAAGCTAGTTTCACTTTCGAAATAAATGATAAGTGATGAAAACCCCATTAAAATAATCTTAGTTCAAAATGTAATAACTAACAAGCACTTCAATTGGACTAGTGAGTATAATGCTCGTTCAAGTAGCCAGTGACGACATAGCATATGTACCACACGCACGACTAATAAAAAGTGTTTTTGTCTTATCAGTTAGTTCAGTTTTATGTGAAAATCGATATTTAGAGAATTATTAATAATAATTAAAAAAAGTTACTTGTGTCTACAGAATATCCTGTTAATAAAGTTACTTGTACCGTGTTCTGGTTCCAGTTACAATGTGGTTCCTGAACATTTCTGCAGATTGTGCTTGGTATAAAGCTGGGAATGAAACCAGAGGAGGCAATTTCCAAAGTGAAAATTCTCTCTGATGTTGAGGGTTTATGTGTATCTTTTGCGAGTAATCGTGGCTCTTCTGATCCTGTCCTGGCTGTCAAGGTATTTCTCTTGCAGAACTTGAATATTTCTCTTGTATTTTTTTTTCAACTTAAAGAGTTCCATATCACGGTTCAATGACACTGTAAGTGACCATTCATAAATTTTTACTTCCAACGAGTTACCTTATAAGGCACCAGTCATTACATAGCAGGAATCGGGATTCTATGATGGCATGTTGTTAGTTTTTTAACTAATTGATTATGCTGCTTAAATTTTTTTTATTAGTGTGATCATGTTCGATAAATTTGTGTTAAAAGGGAAGAAGAAAAAACAAGAACTTCACACTTTTTGACCATTTAGTGTATGCATATATTTTAAATCTATATGGCATTACACCATACATCAAGTTATCACTTTTCTGTATGTTACAGGAATTTTTGAATGAGGAACCATATACAGCTGAAGATATTGAGAAAATTATAGAGGAAAATCTCCCATCAGTCTTGGGTAATTCTCTATCTTCGTTGGAAGTTCTAAAGGCTGCCAAACATTTTAAGTTATTCCAGGTAATTCCTTGGGTAATTCTCTATCTTCGTTGTTAAGGTCACTGACCGTCGCTATATCCTCATTTAACTGTCGCTATATCCTATTTTTACTGTAGTAACAGTCGTTTTTTTTCCGACTGTTTTAAACTGTCGCAATTAAAAAATCACTCCTTTTAAAATGACTCCATTTACGACTGTAGGGACAGTCGTTTTTGACGAATTATGACGTAGTGCTCAACTATTAAAACATATGTGTATCTTGCAACTATGTAAGATGATTTAACTTAATATTAGGGTCAGGACCCCTTAACACTATCTATATATATAGGGGAGTGTTTAGAGGCCCTAAAGAGAGCTAAATATTATGCCAAACATTTCTCAAACCATCGGTTAAAAGTTTCGTAATGGGTTGATTTTTTGAGAAGATGATCTCTATGATATGAAGAGATCATCCTCACCAAAAATCAGCTCATTCCGAAACTTCAAACCCTACTTTATAAGTTGAAAAATCGTGGACCATCCGATTTTTGTAAATCACTTTTGATAGGGTTAGAAGTTTCAGAATGGAATTATTTTCTGTGTGGAAGATCTCCTCATCATAGAGATCATCCTCACAAAAACTCAGCCCATTCTGAAACTTCTTACCCATGATTTGAAAAATGTTTGGCATAACGTTTGTCTCTTTAGGGCCTCCAAACACCTCCCATATATATATATATATATATATATATATATATATATATATATATATATATATATATATATATATATATATATATTTACAAATTTAATATGTTTTTATTTGATTCCTACTACTCAATTAGAGAATTGTTGACTGGAGAAATCCAAGGATGGAGATAATCGTGTATCTTGAAGATATGTGTACTAAACTTTGGATCTTGAGATTGGGTCTTAGGGCACATGTTAAAGTGCCATAAATACACTTTGGAAATGGGACTTTGTACTGAAAATACCCTTAAAAAATTGTTTTTTTTTTTTTTTATCAAAATGCCCTGAGATTCCAATTTTCAAAGTAGATTTATTGCACTTTAACGTATGCCCTTAGGGCACACAATAACAAGACCCCTTGAGATTTAATTTTCGAGATATCGTAGTCTTCATGAGTCAATCGATCCCAATTTATTAGAAAAAAAAACTATAAATTCTTGATAAAATTAAAAAAATCAATGATAGACACTGATTGCAACATTAATGAATGCTTTGATGTATCAAGGATGAAAGTGATGTGGCAAGAGCCATCGCCAACACTATTGGAACGAACCAAAAGACGGGGTCCAATGATTGTAATATCGATTAATTAAAATGTTGGTATGTCAAGAAACATAAGTTTATTTTATTTTTTTTGAAATGGTTGGTTACAAGGGCTATGTTGGTCTCCACCAATTCATAAAATCAAAAAGAGGATTACAAGTGCAAGTCAATAAAGCCTTGCTTGGTACACTACAAATCATTTGCATTGCGCTGCAAATGTATTGCAATGAAAAATTTATCAATGCTCGGTAGCAATTAGGAAATCTCTTGTGAAATTATATTTTGTGTTTAGTTGATATTTGCAATATAAAAGTTTTGTAGTGATTTCTTGTCAAAATAATATGTGAAAATAATTTTAATTTATTTATATTAAGGGTATTACAAAAATACTCTTAGCATGCTTTACAATTTACATACAAACATGTATATGAATTTACAAAAATACCCCTATGATGAAGGTCATTGTGTAATAACATTGATGAGGGGTATTCTTGTAACATATGAGCGTAAATGTATCTTTGATGAGATTTTATTTTTTGTGAATAAATATCCATGTTATTGTAGCAAGTACTTTGTAAGTTAAAAATTTGTTGATGAAGGGTATTTTTGTAAATTCACGTGCATATTACTATATCTTGTAATAAGGGTATTTTTATAATTTAATTAATTTTTTATAATAGATATTTTAATAATTTTGATATGCATAGGTTGGAATTGAATAATTATGCAAATGATTTAAGGTACTTTTTTATTCTACAAATTATTTACTGAAATTTCTCAAGAATATAGGTGATTCATACAAATTTTTTGCAATAAAATCATTTGCTTTGTGCAACCAAATACCCATAAAATTAATTTCGGAAAATTATTAGCATTTGCAAATGATTTGCAACATATGAAGCAGAGCCTAAGTGTTGAATCCACCTAAAGGCCTAATGCCTGACTTAATTATAAAGTCTGCAGTTTGATTTGTCTCTCTCCAATAGTACTCGAAGGATCCCCTCCTAAATGACTATCGAAGATCATCAATTATAAGAAAAAAAAAATGTACTTCCAAGACGGCCAGACATATCTCTTCGTTAATATTACCCCGAATCGCATAAGTAATTAGAGTCCACCCAAATTAACATCCAACGGATGCCATTATTTGAGCATAATACAAGCTTTCAATGATTACTTCAAAACTCCATTAGAGTGATGTTTGTGGACAAGGAAGCACCACTAGTACTAACAGCAAAATTAAGCCTCCCCATGAAATAGTGCCCGATGAATACAATGTCCCATTCCACAATACCTAAAATGGCATACAGATCTTTAGTAATTTTAGAAAGGTGATCATTGGTTTGTGTTTATTTAGCTTATGGGTCTTATTGTGATATGTAAGGTGCTGATGTTCTGTATAGTACTGGTGATGTTGTATTTCTTATTTAATATATAAAATTGCTTTGCTTATCGAAATAAAATTAGACTTTTCCAACGAGCCCAACCCACTCAAAACTATACCTACCTAACTCAGGCTAACTCAAGCTTAAGTTTCGCTTGGGTTAATGAGTTCAAGCTCAATGCTTGGGCTGACTTGAGTTCGGGCTGAGGTTCTGCCACTTAAGCTTATAAGCCTAGTCTACCCCTCCAACCTACCACTACATGTAAACCAATTTGAGTCAGTGGGGGTGGGGTGAGGACAGCACAACCCTAGTCAGGTCAGGCTTGAATTATTTAGGTTTTATTTGAGTTGGGCTTATTTAGATGGGCCGAGCTTCTTTCTCGAGGGTTTATTTTACTTCCCCTTGAAACATCCTAATAAATGGTCGACTAACAGAGAGGATTTTGTTATTCAAAATATTACTATATTATTGTGATCATTAAAGAATCAAAATATTAGAAAACTACAATTATTGATGAACATATAGCAGGATTTGTAAAGAGTCCATAGAACATTTGTAAAGAATCAACATACAATGTTAGCCTATATGATTTAAAAGTTTTGAATCAGACTGATTTTTTGTAACGTTGATTTTTTTTTTTATGAGAAGATCATCCTAATTAAAAAAAAAATAATAATAATAATAAAAATCAGTCTATCATAAAATTTCTAGTCCAATTAAAAGTGATTTAGAAGTGTGGACCATCGATAAAAAATGATACCTAAGTATGACAAACATGTTAGCTTCACGTTATCTGTCGAATGGGACTCATATGTATACAAGTGGACACGGCGAAAGATAGACCATAGATAAAAGATAAGACCTAAGTATGACAAGCATGTTAGCTTCGTATTCTCTGCAGAATGGGACTCATATATACATACAAGTGGACACGGCGAAAGATAGACCATCGATAAAAGATAAGACCTAAGTATGACCTAACTTTACTTCCCCATAAAAATTTGTATATCAAGGGAACCGTGTATCCCAAAGCATATAGATCTACGATTCTCAAACTCGTCACATTAGGAGAGTCGATTGAGTGTTCCACGTGAGGTAGTTAGATTATCAAGACTCAAAGATAATACTATACAACGTTTTGGGAATTTTAACATTGAGATATGGAAAGTTTTGAATAGGTATAACATGGCTATGAATTAATAGGGTTTCAACTAAATGATGAACTTCGGGCTAACACAAGAGGTTAAGTCAACCAATTCTCTATAATGTAAAAGTAAGGCACTTCATTTATATGAATGTCACAATGGTAGCCTGTCTCATTAGATTGATTGACTAACCTCTTGAAGTGAATCGAATACCCGTGATAAGTTGCATCTCTTCCAACAGGAACCAATTCTCATACAACTAATTAATCCCAAATTTCCAACAATGTATGATTTCTTAATCGTACATTAATTGATTGCATGTAAAGAAATTCTTGTCAAAATCTATTTTAAGGAAGAATCCTTCTTTACTCACAAACTAAGGTTAATAATTAGACCTAAAGAACTTATTGATCATTAAATAGAAATTTGGTTATTTCGATTATATGTAAGTGTGCTTAGAAATTACTAATCCACCAAGTAGTGCACATCTAATAATCAATGACCCACTTGAGTGATGGTAAGTACCTGACAAAGAATGGCCTATGGGTTATAAGATATTATTTATTGCAGAGGGAATGTATATTAACAATTCATTTGTGGAAGGGAGCCTTAAAGTTAAATATCCAATTTTAGGGGTTCAATTATAATATGAAGATCTATCGTCAATTGCAAATCTAGAACCAATCGATTCTAATGTCCTAAATTAGTTTTAGTGTTCAGATAGAATGGGATATCCTGGAGCAATAAGAGTATTTATTGAGTGACATTTTTTTTTAATTATAAGAAAGTGAGGAGGTTAGTAATTAGTAGGTGCAGGCAGTTGGTTTTGAACCAAGTCGACACCTTCACACTCAATCGACAATTACGTATATTTTCCCAAGTGTGAATAAAACTCTGTTGACTCGTCCAATTAACTCACTTCAATCATTTTTAAGAGTTAGAACCCAGTTTAACTCAACCAATTCCTAATGGTTAGGAATTAAATTGAATCATATCATATATAGTAATTCTCAAACGTTAGTGTGTGATCCACCTGGAAAAATCCTAACTTTTAGAGACCACAGATGGGACATTGCGACCAAATTGAGGACCATTTACTTAAAAGGAGAGATTTGTTCTCTCTCATATATTATTAGATCATTGTGGAGTCCGACTACTTTTACTAACTTAGAAAGATTTCATTTCTTACTAAGAGTCGTTGAACTCACCTTATAGTCAATGTGGAGGGCTAAAATCGTCTCCTATCTGGATCGTCCATTCGCACCATCAATATGCATCTCGAGGTGGACACGTGGCATCATTTAAAGAGGGTTCTATCTTATTAGGGAAGATTTCAAATTTAAAAGGATTATTCTCCTTATTATGTAATTGTTAATTTGGATAAGGGGCAATGTGGTAAATTGTAATTAATTAGGGTTAAGACTCTAATTAGGGTTTCTCTATTTAAAGAGTTTGAGGCTATTGTAAAGCAGAGGAGAAAGTATGGAGAGGGAAATGAGGCTATGTAACTCGGGGATTTATAATGAAACAGCTCCCCGAGCCCGTGGAGTAGGCACGTTTGCCGAATCACGTAAAAAATATTTTGTGTTCTTTCTCTTTTATTTTTTTTATTTATTATTTCTATAATTTATTGGTGAATGATTTTGCTAAAAATTAAATCTCGAGGTCAATCACAAAAATGACCTCCACAGTCAATATCCTGTTCTCATACATTCCTTCTTCTTTGAGATTTTCCCTCACTAAAATTTTAATCATTTTTTTATCTAATCCTTATTTTTTAGGGATTTTGGCTGGTTGAACGGCTGTACCATTCGTTTTTTACCAAATATTTTTCCGACCAATCGAGACCCAAATCCATGATTGGTTTGTAACCGAGCCACCAAGCTTACCTTCGGAGGAGTTGACTCGGATCTCCGTGTCTAATTTAAATCCTTAAGTGTCACGTGTCAACCCTTGATACCCAACAAAAAATATCCTCTACATTTATCAAAAAGTGATCAACTTATGAAACACTGTTCATTTTTACAGGTTTAAAGTAACAATTTTATTTTAAACATGTGAAATAGTCACTTCTTTCTGAAAAAAAATTTAACAAAAATGTGATTGCTCATGTTTTGGTATTAAAATGAACTGTGAGCTAGAATTGTAAATAACTCATTTTCAGCTGATGAAATAGTAATTCACCCTTTATTAATTTTGTGGACATAGTGGAGATGGGCTACTTATGATAATCATTTATTGGACTTATAAATAGACTTCTCGTAGTTGTTTGATACGAAAATGGGACTTGTTTCTCCTTACCAAATGGAGAACCTTCAACTTACACACATTCTTTACCCTTTGGCCTTAACAGTGTCGTTGATACTCTCATGGCTATTTTATCACTCTATTCGATCCAAGGCAAAGACGCCACCTGAGCCACCTCGGTTGCCTATCATCGGTCACCTTCATCTCCTCTTTGGACCTGACCTACTCCACATAAAGCTAGCCAAGCTAGCTGAAAAATACGGCTCGGTGATGCATCTCCAGGTCGGGGTCCGACCCATGCTAGTAATTTCTGACCCCAAGACAGCCAAGGAGTGTTTCACCACAAACGACCGTGCTTTTGCATCTCGCCCTCGCCTCTCGGTTGGTAAGATCCTCGGTTACGAGTTCACACTCATTCCTTGGGCTCCTTATTCCTCTTATTGGCGTGAACTTCGACGTATAAGTAATACGGAGCTGTTCTCGACAAGTAGAGTCACGAGTCTTTCTTTTGTTCGAGATGATGCAACACGTAACCTCGTCCATGGGATTCTTGAAAGGTCTTGTGATGGTGTTGTGGAGATAAGGGAGCACTTATTGTGTTTTTTGATGGGTACTGTATTTCAATTGTTAGGGTTAGGACTTGAGAAAGAGGAGATGAAGGAGCTTGTGAAGTTGGTGGAGAAGGCGTTTTACTATGGTGGGATACCGGTTTTGGGTGATGCTTTCCCTTGGTTGAGGTGGTTCGACTTGAAAGGAGTAAAACGTGCTATGACTCAGATCGCCAAGGAGATTGACTCGGTGACTCAT
Organism: Akebia trifoliata; assembly: GCF_017979445.1. Taxonomy (NCBI): domain Eukaryota; kingdom Viridiplantae; phylum Streptophyta; class Magnoliopsida; order Ranunculales; family Lardizabalaceae; genus Akebia; species Akebia trifoliata. The sequence continues at coordinate 10,930,480 of NC_141378.1, read as the reverse complement.
CTTTTGCTTGATGAGCGAGTTAAGATGGTGGGGTCAGATGGTTTCTTAAATGGGATCATGGCTGTGGAGAAATTAATTGCTACTCTCCCCACAATTACACCAGAACGGAAGAATTCCATGATCATATCACTCGTAAAGGTCAGTCTATTTTTTTTTCTTCTTTGGAAAATTCTCATCTACAACGTGGTTGGACATCAACTGTCCAGCGAACAGTAGAATTGATAAGGTATTCCGAAGAAAACTGACCCTAACTTAGGGCCACTCTCAGTGATTTGTTCCAAAAATTACATGGTGCATGTGGAGGGAGGGGACTGCAGGTGGGCCCGGATCCTCCGCAGTACATTTTTTCCTGTAATTCACTGTAGTAACCTTCCAATAGTAGAAAGATCATGTTAAAAGTTAGAAAAACTAACACATCAATCATGTGTTGATTGTTAAAGCCAATGGGCCTAACTCATCCTCACAAAATTGGCTTGCAAGAAGAGGGTTGCCCCCGCTTTATACATTGCACCTCCCAATAGTACCCGGGCAATATGGGACTATTCTAACACTCCTCCTCAAAGCTAGAGCTGGAGACACTCAACTCTCCCCCTTCACGCATAACCCTACCTATCCCTAAGGTCACCCGCTCCGATACTATGTTAAACAATCCAGATAAACAGAGAAAAAGATGAGGTTACTGTTTCATTGATTTTACGTGATACAATTGAATACAAAAAGATAATATAACCTAAATACAAAGAGACTATATATAGGTTAAATCAAAGGAAACTGAAAAGATTATTCTACCCTTAATAAACAATAAACAAAACTCTATATTTCTTAACATTGATCATATGATGATTTGAAAAAAAAAAAAAAAAATTGTTAAAAAAACTATTTTTAAAACCTAATCTATGAGTTTGAAAATGAACGGCAAAAAAACTCTAGAATTTGATAGAAGGTATTTTCATGTTTTTCCCTAGTGGTGAAGTTTCAACCGTCTAACACCACTACAAGGAACTGCAAGGACGAAGTAGTACTAGAGAGGATCCGCTCACACATCGATTCCAAAATAAGGAAGAAACTGATCCCTGCCTTATTAAGAAAAATGGGAGCCATTGACAAGCTAATATTAAAATTTGAGAGTCAGGTGATCTTTGTTTTCAAAGCCCTTGCTTTGACCTCAAAGAGATTTTCGTTTTTTGTTTTGATTTTTTCATGATTTCTTTGTAATCTCATCCAAGACACAAACCCCTTAGACCCCTTGTAGAAAATGATGGATTAATTTAGAGTCGTGATAAAATGACTCCCCCACGTGGTAAACTTAATCGTCTCTCTTGATGTGGAGGGTGAAAACATGACTTCCCGTCAAAACTTGACTTCCCTGCTGCTACGTCAGACCACCAAAAATAAAATAAAGAATAAAAACCGAGCATGAGTTCTTCAGATCTGAAGAACCCTTCTTCCTCATTTCTTCGTCTTGCTCGTCCAGATCTGATCATAGACCAGCCACCAAAAAGAAACGCCAACATTATTCTTCCCCATTTCGTCTCTTCTTCTTCTTAAAAAAAACCTGGATTGTCTTCTTTCCCATTTCCTCTTCTTCCTCATTCAGATTCAGAATGGGCTCTTCAAATCTAAAGATCCCACACTCGATTTTTTATTTTTGGTGGTCTCACGTGGCAGGGAAGTCAAGTTTTCACTCTTCACGTGGGGGGAGTCGATTGAGTATGCCACATTGAGGAGTCATATTATCACGACTCATTAATTTATGAGTCGTGATAATATAACTTGTGAGGTGGCATTCTCAAATGACTCCATGACATGACAAGTTTAGGCACCGTAGATTTGAATGCCTCGAGATACACGATTGCACTTCCCCATAAAAAGTGTATCCCGAGAAAATCGTGTATCTCGAGGCATGCAGATCTACAGTTCCCAAACTCGTCCAGGTCATGGAGTCATTTGAGTATGCCACCTGGTGAGTCATAGTATCAGGACTCTTAATTTAGTAAGGGTTTTGTTAACATGTGCCTTAAGGACATACATTAAGTTGCATTAAATACACCTTCAAAATAAGCATCTGAGGGTACTTTTTGGTAAAAAAAATCTTTTGAGGGTAGTTTTGGTAGGAAATTCAATCAATCGTAATCTTTAATAAAGCTTAATGGTGCCCTTAGGACACATGTTAACAAAACCCATTCATTAAAGTACATGAAAATACAGAAAAAACACATAACACGGTAAATGCTCTTTAGGCAAAAAAAAAAAAAAAAGTATTTTGTTTTCATCTTTGTTGAATATTTGAGTTTATTTAGACATTTCCCTTCACATTTTGGTGAATATTTGAGATGCACTTGAGTTTTCAAACTTATGACATGCCCCTAGACCTAGGACTTCATTAATAAACTAATGACAAATGACTTAAATGCCCCCCCGCATCAATCTTTACGAAGAAAAAAAACAACCATTGATTTTTCCACTAAATATCTATCAATTTCAAACTTTTAAACCACTATTATGATACTATATTTTTTTATGATAATTCAACATGATCCTCAATCCATGTTTCCAAAACCCTTGATGATTCTACCCAAATTCAATCATCTTCTTCTTCTCCAAAAATCCTATCTTGTGCTTGAGGTTAATTTGATAGTTAAGTTAGATAATATCTTATGATTGAAGACAAGCATTTTTTTAACCCTAGATATTGAAGATGACTAGTTTGGGAAGAAAAAAACAATAGTTTTTGACTCTATGATGAAGATGAGGACATTTAAGTTAAATTTCTTTAGTCTATTCGAGAAGTCCAAGGTCAGTTGAAATGCATAGTGGGTATCTCCAATTATTAATGTTCACCAAAATGAGAAGGGTTTTATTTAAATCACCCAATTTTTCAAATGGTGATTTTTCTTTTTGGCCTTCTTTGATCCTCAAATGAAACCTGTTTGATTAATTAGGTGTGTAGATTTTTCTAATCTCAAATAATGTTTGATGCATAACATCATACGTTAATGTTTGGTTAAGATGGTTGGAAAAGCATATGTTTTATTACAGTTTAACACCGGTTCAGAAACTATTATGATAATTGGGTCCAATTTACTTGATGGAGATCGACCTAAGACGTTGACATTGAATCTGGGAAGAGTAAAATGGCCAGGGTGACGAAGACTTTCGTCTAAATTATTATACATTCACCTTAAAAAATATTTCAATCCTCAAATCAATCTTATCATATTTATTTGTATATTTTTGGTTATAAGCATTGATGAAGAAATGGATTTACTAATGTCAAACATAATTTGAAATTTTGCTAGTAGAACTACCTCAAGTTGGAAAGTCTAAAGAAAATAGACCATATCATGAATTAGTTGAAAGTACTATAAAGATAATTAAGAGCTCAAGGATTTAAAAGTCCTAGGAGAACCCTAATTTTCCCCCCACGTTTAGACCTAACTATTGCATTTATCTGTGTCGGTGATTGGAATATGTATCTAAACATAGACTATGATCTTTGCAACTATGGATACTACATCCATCGCTATGGAATGGACCCTTTCTGAGCTTCTCAACAATCCTGAAGTTCTTCAAAAGGCACAGAAGGAGATAGACATGAAGATTGGAGAGGAAAGAAGGGTAGAGGAGTCAAATTTGGAAGATCTACCTTACTTGCAAGCTATCATCAAAGAAACCCTACGACTTCACCCTCCAGGCGCCCTACTGGTCCCACACGAGTCGATTGAGGATTGTGTGGTCAATGGGTTCAAGATTCCACGTGGCACAAGTTTGATTGTGAATGCATGGAAGATCCATAGGGATCCCAAGTATTGGGAAGACCCTCTCAAATTCTTACCTGAGAGGTTTATCAAAGGGAATGGATCCAGTTCAGAGGTTGATCTAAAAGGCCAACATTTTCAGTTCATACCCTTCGGAGCTGGACGAAGGGCCTGTCCTGGAATGTCTCTTGCTCTTTCCATCCTCCATTTATCCATTGCTAGGTTGATCCATGGATTCAAGTGGGAGATCCCACCTTCTATAGCTAATGTCGACATGACTGAGGGACCAGGTTTCTCTACCCTTAAGGCAATCCCCTTAGAAGCTTTAGTCGTTCCAAGGATTGCCGCCAAATTATATGTTTAAGTTTAATGGGTTGGGTTGGTGAACATGATATAAGGCGTCGCTATAGACAAAATGGATTGTAGCTTCGTTTACCATACCCAAGCTTTGTTGTCATCATCATTGTTGTTGTTGTTGTTTGTTGTTTGTTGTTGTTTGTATTCAAGCAAGGGGAAAGTGGGTTCAATGTGTTTGGACTTTGGAACCCTGGTCGTCTAAGAAATGCAGCACACCTTACCAACTTAGCAAAGTCGGCACATTGTTGTTGTTGTTGTTAGTATTTGAAGTTATTGTTTTTAAGAATAATTAAAAGAGATTTAATAGAAGCACCACGTCCACCAAGATAATCAGCTGCCTTATTCGCTTGATGCCAATAAAATTCGCAATCACAAGAAGAAAACCTGGAAGATATTTCTCTTATATATATCACAGAAAACCTGAGTGCATTTCCAAGACAAATCAACATCTTGCAAGATACTTCTAATAAGATAGGCCAAATCTGAACTTATAGTGTCTTGTGGACGTTGTTTTTTCTGAGCAAAACTCAAAGCCTCAAGGATACCCTTAAATTAAATAGCAATAATACCAGTTTCATCACATCTACTCCAGCCACCAAGTTCTTGTAGCAGTCTATGGGCCTCACAAAACTGACTTGTAAGGTGACGATTGCCCTAGATTTATATATAGCCCAGGGTCATAATACCCAGGCGATGTGAGACTATTGCTTGCACTCCACCTCATGTGGGCCTAACTCATCCTCACAAAACTGGCTTGTAAGGTGAGGATTGCCCTAGGTTTATATATAACCCAAGGTCATAATACCCAGGCGATGTGGGACTATCGCTTATAGTTCTTACCCGAGAGGTTTATTAAAGGGAACTGATTCAATTCAGAAGTTGATCTAGATAGCTAGCATTTTCAATTCATACCATTTGGAGCTGGACGAAGGGCATGCCCCAGCCTGTCCCCTTGGTCTTTCCATCCTCCATCTATCCATTGCGAAGTTGATCCATGGGTTCAAGTGGGAGATCCCACCTTATATGTCTAGTTAAGTTTTTTGAATGAAAAATTAATTGTTTTCTTTTATTCTAATTGGTTAGTCCCACAAAAGAGCTTTAATGGCATTATTTACTGATAACAATTCTTCTTGGTCAACCTTTCTTTTCAGTTTTTGTATTATATAAAACTCCTTTATATTATGGATTTTAAAACAATTATTTATTCTACAACTGACCTTTTAACAGAGACATTGTATACACTTTAGAAGCGTTTTTTCTAATAAATTATTGTGGGTGTACACCTGTTAAGCTTTGGTTTTAATACTCTTTGTTCTTATAAAAGGAGATTTTCTAGGGCTTCAAAAGCATAACGAAATTAACTTTTCTAGAGCCTCAAGAGCAGCAAAAGAGCTATTCTATAATCCCTTTTCTTCTTCTTCTATCTTCTATATCTATATACACAAGTTCCATCAGCTTCTTTACTTTGAGTTTTCTTCAGTCGGATTATAAACCAATATCATAGAGTTCATTGGGGTTTTCTACGACATTGTTGGTCTAAGAAAACCGGGTTGTTGAACCCTAGGAAGTGTTCGCTTGAAGCCTACAACAACAACTGATTTAGTACAGAAGGGCGATTTTATTGTGCTCATTACTTGTTGAATTAATTGATAAAGGTACGTAGTATCTTGCTTTTTTTTTTTTTTTGTGTTCTGTTTAAGAATTAAATCTGAAGTTTTAGAAATACTTTTTTAACATGTCTCACATCGACTTGATGAGGGGTCAGGTTTCTCTAATCCTAAGGCAAATACCTTAGAAGCTTTAGTCATTCCAAGGGTTCCCATAAAATTATATGTTTAGCTAAATACAAATAAGCCTTTGTTGTTGTTGTTTTCAGTATTTGAGTTTATTATTGTTGTTGTTTTCAGTATTTAAGTTTATTGTTGTAGTTGTTATTGTTTTCAGTATTTGAGTTTATTTTTATTGTTGTTGTAATGGGTGACATGCATTATGTATAGCATTTTTCTTCCTTGAAATATAACTTTTACTCATCGTTATCGTTGGATTTTGAAAGTTATGCTTAGTATTGGTAAGAAATAGCACATGTAATGGACCATGTAATCATACCTTTATTTTCTTAATTATTAATTATTAGTAGGGATGTGCACCGTCCAAGCCAATATATTGTCAAGGCAGTTCCATGGCTAATATTACGGGTTATTTGGCTGTTTAGAAATGAGGTGATTTTTTAAAATTTTCATGCCTCTAAGTTTAGAATATTAAATATTTGTTAATGATTGAAAGAAATTGATCTTATTTGAGTTCCAAAAAACATATCGATCAAATGTAGTAGAATTAGCTTAGCTTGATTGATTTGTCCTACCTAGGTTTTCCTCAAACCCTCCATCAATCCATAAACATATTCAGATTGTGTGGAAGAGGCTTAAGCTAGATTGGATTAAAGTAAATGTTGTTAGTTTAGCAAAGTAAAGCCAGGTAGCCAGTGGGAGGATTTATAATCAAAGATAGTTGTAGGATACAAATAACATGGTAGAATGCAGAGCTCTCTATCTGAAGGACTAAAACTAATAAATAATTTTAGAAGAATGAAGGTTATCAATGAGTCCGACTCTATGTTATTACTGAAGGATTTGAAATTAAGGTTCAAATTTTCAGTGGAAGCTGGATACATCAAAGATGGATTACGATAAAATGTAGGTAAGCATTGCAATTAGAATACAATAATTTTTATTATTTTTTTGTTTTGCCAAGTGAATAGAATAATAGTATAATAATCAAAAATCAAAAATATTATTCAATTATATAATTAATTAACATGAAATCTTAAACCTAGAATAAGCTTCAACTATTAAAACATATGTGTATCTTGCAACTATGTAAGATGATTTAACTTAATATATGGGACATATGTAATAATAATAAATTTTCAAAATATGGGTTAGAGATTTTGGATTGAGCTGATTTTTTGTGAAGGTGATCTCTATGATGAGATGAGAAGATCATCCTAAAAAAAAATCAGTCAAATCTGAAATTTCTAACCCCTTCAAAAGTGATTTAGAATGTGGATCGTCGATTTTTGACCAATAATTTGTAAACCATTTTTTTATGGACTTACAAGTTTTAGATTGAACTGATTTTTTGTGAGGATGATCTTCTCATCGTACAGACCATCCTCACATAAAATCAGCTCAATCCAAATGTGAAGAATAAAATACAGTTGTGATATTTCCCAGTCATAGCATTAGTGCCTAAAAGTGCAACCGTGCTATGAATATGAGACCAGTGAAAATATAAGTAAACTATGAATCATAGTGGAGCCATTATTATATCTTTCAAGCTACAATTTGTTAAATAAAATATATTTATTTCTTAAAAGGGTCGGGATCTGTCGACTCATGAAGAATGGTTCACGTGAAAACACATGATCCCAACCATTTAGATATAAAAAGAAAATCCAATATTTGAGATTTATGCGTATCTTGATGACACACATCTCGTAGATATATACTTATCCCAAGAATAAATCTCAACCATCTGATTTTGTGTTTAAATAGTTGGGATCATGTGTTTTTTCCATGAGTCAAGAGATCCTGACCTTTCTTAAAATTATCATCTGTAAATTGTCAAAGAGAGTTATATTTTATGAGAGATAGTAAGCGTAATCACAAAATTCTCTAAATCTTCCTAAAAAAATCGTAAAGTTCTTCGAATAACATACTACCCAATTAAATCAACAAATTAATTGGTGATTTATTGATCAATCACAAAATTTGATAACATTTTTACTTTTTCACTCTCAAGAAACTTCAACATTCAAATGTGAAGAATAAAATACAGTTTTAATGGAGGTTGGAGAAAATGGGTTTTGATAATAAATCCAAAAACATCATTTGTATATTCCTCAAAATTTTCCAGATTCTTCTCCCAAAAAAAAAAAAAAAAAAAAAATTCTCGAATTTATATGAATTAACCGAATTGAACCTCCGTCAATTAAGTCCAAAATCCGACTTTGTTACCATGACAGTAAGTAGTGATGGGATAAGGAAAGCAGGGGCCTACGACCAAATTGAATGTGGCCCTCGCTCATCCTACTCATTTTATAATGAATCACAATCAGGTAAGGTGTTTTGGTGTTGAGTTGCATGTTTTGGGTGTAGTTTAAAACTCTCCGTGCTCCTAATCAAGCCATTTTCCACATGGCACAGAGTCCAATGTGTTTAATTTCCCATAAGAGCATCGAATGTTATTATAGGAAAGAGATACAATTCTTAATCATGACTCATATATAACATTCGAAAGGTGCTTTACATCATAAGATATTTTTTAATTTAGCCCTCGCACTCTTGTAGGTCTCACCCTATTTTAACAGGCTTAAGACCAAGGCCTGACCCAAGTCTCTTGGTGGACACTTTTTAAGGAAAACAAAAATAAACTGGTGTGGCACTCTTGGAAGATGACAAAGTTGAGTCATGACAATCTGACTACCCCACCTGCGTACTCAATCAACTCTCTCAACATGATAAGTTCAGGAATTGTAGATCTATATATCTTGGGATACATAGTTCCCTCAGGATACACGCACTTTTTATGGGGAAGTGAAGTAGTGTATCCCGAGACGTATAGATCTACGATTCTCGAATTTATCACGCCAGGAGAGTCGACTGAGTATCACAATGTGAAAAAAGCCCAAATTTGGTGATCTTGGGCCGTCAAATTTCATAAAATTCAAAGGACCAAGAGGTCGAATTTTCCATTGTCAATTTTTTTTTTTTTCGATGGGCCGAAACTGTCAAATGAATGAAGGATGGGAGAAATTCGACAACTCTAAGCCGTCAAATCTGGAAACATCAAGAATTTCAACGGTCCTAGACCGTCAAAATTCAGTTTCTAAAATTCGTGGGCCTTGGCCCGTCAATTTTTTTTGTCAATTTTTCCAATTTTCACGTAGTGTATGCCATGTGGGGTGGTCATATCATCACGTTTCAACAAAGTTTTAGCCATGTGCAGACCACCAAAAAGGTGTAAAATTTTAACTTGAAGAAGAGCATCCACATGGTTGATCTAGCATGTAAATGTTCACGTGGAAAATTTAATAGTATGCATAAGGAAGCAGATCCTCTGTAGCACACGGTTCTTGTAGCACCTATAACACAAATCTAACGGATGAGAGAGAACTATAGTGGAAAAAAAAATTTTAACATCTCAACTCTTGTGATCATGATTTAGATCTAATTATAAAAATAAAAAAAAATCAAAAAGCAGTTGTTTACATCTAAAGATCCATGTCTTTGAAAATCCACGGACCCAATATTTCAAGTGTTGGGTCTAAGTGTAAGGATGATGCAGCACTCTTTCAACCGTTGGATCTATGCTACAGGGTGCTACAGGAACCGGGTGCTACAAAGGATTAGCTTTTGTATAAATGTCGGCAAATATTTTACCACGTCAGCATCTCATGTGGCAAGAAAATCATTTTAATTAAAAAGTATATCTGTATTGACAGTCCAGGTATTTGATAGTAAATTATAGTATCACCAATGAGACTGAGATGGTAAAGAATTGGCCTGGTGATTTAAATGCACTTAGAATATACAATCGGCACAAAAAGACCTTTGGTTTTTCTTTCCAACATCAGTCATCGTTAATCACTTAAGTAAATGTTTTTACCTTCATCTTCAATTGTAAGATTTTATCTACTTTGACCTTCAAACCTCAATAACAAGATAGGATTTCTAAATGAGTAGATGTCGATAAAATTTTATTTGAGAAAATTACGGGTTTTCTGTGAGGGATTTAGTTGAGGTTGAAAATGATGCATTGAACTTTGAAGATGGGGTTGAATAGGTTAAAATAAGAGAAAGTTACTTAATGAACTTTCATGGGTGGATTTCTAAAACACCCCTACTTTTCATGGTAACTTTGATTGTCGAGTTAGTAAACTTTTTAATTGGTGAGATCGATTATTCAAATTAATTGTCAAGATCAAACACTCAAATCATTAAGAAAACTTTTTGAGCCAATTGTCGAGCTCGACCTTTTACAGTCATCAGGATTCAAAATTAAAATCATCTATCTCGGTGTTGAACATGAATCATTGATATTAACAATTCAACTTGTTGAGATTGATCTTTTACAAAGTCGTGATAAATTAATGATTATACATCGTTGATCTCACTATTCAGAAATGAATCATTTAGATCAACATGTCAAAACATCGGGATCAAAGATTTGAATGGCTCATGACAATGGTTTGAATCATTGACCTCAACAATTTAAGTTCGATATTTTATAGTGGTGAGGGGCCTCTAAGAAAGAAAGATTTTATTAATTGGATTATTAAAATGCCATCCCAAAATTCAGGGTGCATTGAGAAATACATTCCTATTGCAAGGCCTATTAAGTAATTTTCTCTCATCAAAATCCTTGATTGCTTAAGCAAAATGAAAAATGAGTAATTTTCCTTTAAAACAATAATTAATCATATGGTTCAAGACGTTGAAGATGACATATTTTGGGGAGAAAATTTAGGATTTTTCGTTAGAGGTTGGAGATGAGGATATTTCGATCATTTTACAATAATCTATTAGAGAAGACCGAGATCAAGGAGGGCATTTTATCAATTTGAAAACATAGAAAAATATCTCAAATATTTATTAAAACATGGAGAGCTATGATCTCTAGGGAGCAAGTTATTAAATTTTGATTTCGATGTCTATTTTAGTCAGCTTCGAAAAGGTAATATTTCGATCAATGTGGAAATCAATACACTTCAAGGAAATAATAGAAATATTGTGGAAGTTTTCATTAAAAGTATAGAAAATTATAAAATAAACAAAGAATTAATACTCTTAACTCATCAAACTACAACAAAAAATAATATCAATTGTGAAAGTGAAGATTTATAGTTTTGCCATATGCTAGCGCAAGTATCTGAGAGACCAACACCTAAACAAATATATGCTTCATGGAAACGAGAATAATAATCTACCATTAATTATAAGCTTCATGTAAACACGAATAATAATGTCACATTAACAACGAACATTTTAATCATAAATTTTATCTTTTAAATATGGATGAATAAGTTATTAATATATTTAGCTAATTAGAACATGGATAATTGAATGTGTATATATAATTAATTATATGAATAGTTCGTTCAAAATTTACTATTCATCAAAATATTTCTATCGAAGAATTGTATTTTTATTTTATTTTTAAAGATGATCATTTTTGTGGACACAAAAATTTGCAATCCACGATCCCCCTCAAGATCCCAATTTCAACTAAAAAAACTCCCACAAACAAATCACACAAGTAACAGAAAAAAAGATGGTTAGGGGAAGGTGTCTATGTCTGATGGTTCGACGGAACCATTCCATTATAATTCATACCTCAATATTAAATGATTTTTCCCATTACATTATAGCCCTTGGGCATCTTATCCCTATCCCTATTTCAAGATCCCTTTTGCAATGGTTCTCCCCTTTTAAGTAGATAAAAATTCTCCATCCAAAATTTAATTCTAATCTAATCCTGATTAAATTTTAACTATCTAATCATTTTTTATCTAAATAAGATAATTATTCACAGGGAAAGAATCATTTTATATTGTGAGGCTTTCCCTAACTAAATCTGATCTGATTTTGATAAAATCACATGGCATAATAAATATATGAATAATGATAATGTGACACCAAAACCTAGCATACTTCCCCATACACTCCTAATGTATTGATTTTTTTTCATCGGGATACACAATTGCATATATTTATGGGGATGTGATGTTGTGTATCTTGAGGAAATTTTATGGTTCTATCACAGGCCACATTAGGAGTGTACAGAGGAGTATGCCACATGGGGTTGTCAGATTATCACGACTTCAAATATATATATCTTTGATGTATATATCCATATACGTGTTGATTTGCGCAATACAAGGAGTCCTTATAGAGTGCTGATTTTCTAAATCAATTTGGTAGAATAACCTAAAACTCACCGATGTGACATGTGTAAGAAATGTAGATTTTTTTTATCGGGATACACAAATGCACATGTTTATGAGAATGTGCAATTGTGTATCTTAAGGGAAAGAATTACGGTTTTTGCACATGCCATGTCGTTGAATTTTTTTAGTTATTCTGTCAAAGTTGAGTTAGGAAATCATTACACATCCATATATGAGTGATTTCATCCCTCTACAATTTCAACCGTAATTTAGTATTCATCGAAATATTTTGTTAAACAAATAATTATTTTTATTGAAAATAAAATATAAAGAAAGTATTAATTAAAATTTTCATGCAAATGTTAAAATACATATTTCCTTGAAGAAAATATGTCAAAGTCTAATGCCATACTAGAAAGTAGAAAGTAAACTCATCCCTAAGAAATCTAATTAGGATTTTATTAACATGTGGGGGTATTTTTCTTTTCTTTAAAAAAATATTTTAATGCACTTTAATGTGTGCCCATAGATCATCACCAACACAGCACCCCCTACTTATACTCATAATTGTGTCTTTTAGGTATTAGTAATTGTGGGCATCCATGCGATTGGAGTTATCCATAACTATTCTCTTTAAATTATCTAAAATGTTTTTTTCCATTCCCAGTCGGTGGTTGGACGTGAAGTGTCCAACGTCATTTCATCTTAGACAAATCCCAAAAGCTGAACAGTCGGTGTGGTGTGGAAAAGTAATTGCCAGCTGCAGAAAAGAGAAGCAGACAAAGCAGTTTCTGCTCTCCAACTGCCCCTAATGCTTCCGTACAAGAGACAGATGACTGTCTACCTGTCTGAGAGGACGTCTTCCTTATACCCATACCTTTAGATTATCCTCGATATTATAAGTAAAAATCATATGTAAATCTAACGTTCAAAATATATCCACGTGTTACTCAAGCACGCATCATTTTCTTCCCTAATATACAGTCCCAAAAATAGAATCTATAATCGTAAGACACGTGGGCGGTTCAAAAAGATCATGATGACGTCGAGACTAAAGTCAAACGGTTCAAACCGTATCACGTGAGATTCTTACAGCCTGTTGTGGGCCCCATCTTACGTGGATAGCTTTTGTCTCGGTTAAAAAATTGATATTATTTTAAGCGTGAATGGGTTGATTTGAACCGTTGATTCGACTGATTGAAACTATGGGATTTGGACCACAGCTGTAAAACTGGAAGTTTAGTCAAAAAGAGTGAGCTCCAAGTTGTCGTTATTCAAATGTTAGGATAAGAGAGGGAGTACAGGAATGTTTTACTATTCGTTTTTACTTGAATGACATAAATGCCCTTGGAATTTCTCTAAATTGTTAATAGACGACAACTTGGGCTGATGTTCAAAAAATAAAAAAGTCAAAATTATCTATCATAGTTAATTTTGGGTGGGTAAGAGTAAAAGACCATCATCATCTTCGCATGTTAATGCAAATAATTATTCAATTTGAATTGACCTCAAAAACATGTGGAAGTCTCTTCAACTTCAATCAAATTAGTACAAAATTCTTACTACTTTCTCTAAGATAGATCAAAATTATAAAATGAAATTATGTATATATTAATAATGAAATTTGAAAATTCTAAGAAATGAAAGCGCGTTGGCAATATCTGTCCAACATGCAAAATGGAATAATTTCTAATTATAGATCGTGCTCACAACAAATGAAATGTGATGTGAATGTGTCTTTAACAAATGACAAGAATAGTGAAAACAACATCGTAATTGTCGCAAACATATAGGAAAGATATAATAATCTACAATTATGTTAAAAATAAGGGAATTAAATAAAAATAAGAATTTTATTTTATTTTAATTTAATTTTTATAATTTCAACTAATATATATAAGATTGTGAATCTAACTTTAGCATCATAATCTCTTTGATAAATGGCACTGGTGCTCGTATGGCATTGTCGTGTATCTCACGGTGTAAGGACAATGTAAATGAGTTCTGCACAGCTTATAATTCACCTCAACATTATAATGCAGCTTATCAAGTCAAAATTATACTATGAAGTAGTTAATGTATCACATCTTCTTGACTTGGTTGGTGTACCTCTTATCATTGTTTTCTCCATTTATAGAATTGATGAAGCTAATATGTACCGTGGTTTTAGGGAAATTAAAATTAGTTGTGTTTCAAAATTCTTGGTATAGAACCCAGATGCTAAGGTTTAATTTTATTATTTTCAAGATTTAATGGATGTCTTTTCATGTTGATTTTGACATTTTAGAAAGTCATATCTGTTGGGGAATTTTTATGTACCTTACCCTAATGTGGTTCTTTGCAAAGACTTTTTCCATTTAATATTAGATGTTGGATAATGCTTATCTTAAAAGATGAAATATTCCCACAATAATAGAACAGAAATATATATATATATATATACATAAAATGCATTAATAAGATAATCATTTAAAATTTTAATATATATTTAATATTTAATATGGTAGGGTATAATTTATATATATACGGTATGGTATCCCCACATTTTTTGTGATGGGACTGTTGTAATTCTTCGATTTCAATTCTTTGAATTTTTTATGATTCATTGTCATTTAGAATTTTTGAATTCTCTCTTTTGTAGATTTTAAAGATAGAATGTTTCTTTCCTTTTTTGTGTTTGTTAAAAGTCAAATATTCTCTTTACTTTATTACTTTTGAAAATTATAAAGACAACTGTTCAAAATTTTAATCCCATATCGAGTACTAAAGATAAAAGTAGTATTCAAAATATAAATGTTTCCACTCTCCCTCATATTTAGATGTGAATGAGAAAGAAAGTTAGTATCGTGCACATATGAGGGCCCAAGGCACCAGGGGACTATAGTCCATTGAGCTTTAGTGCAACCCACACAAAAGATCTTAATACGCGCACGCGCATACAATAACACACGGGCACGTTGAGCTGGGCTTGGTCTTGGGTTTCATTTGGGCATGAGACTCTAGTCCATTGAGCTTCAGTGCAACCTGCCATAAAATCCTAATGCGCGCGCACACGTCGCGTATGCACTAACATACACATGCGTCGAGCCAAGCTTGGGCTTGGGTTTGGATTTTATTTTAGGATCTTTTTAATCAAAATTCCATTGTTATTTTATTCAATCCCAACCATTGATCTTCTTGAACCGTTAGATTAATGATTTCTAATCTTTAATGTGTTTTGGATTGTTGGGGTTCTTTGACATACAGAAACGAATATCCACTACATTTAATCTTTCGTCTGTTGGGCTTTTTCAAACCATTGGACTTCTTGTCTATAAAAGAATTTGTGCCCTGGTGTCTGAGACACAAAAAATGAGTTTTGATCTCTCTTTTCTACTCTACTATTACCAATTATGTTATGTCATTTTAAAACTATTTTGCTTGTACAAAAACTGGTCTGATCTTGTTCGTTGTAAATATATTATTTTCGAGTATATAGTTAGTAAAGTGTGGCTATTAAATCTTTGAAACCAACCACCTGAAATCGACTGCATTGTGAAGACTATCATAAGGGGGCAAAATTGATTTTAAAGACATCGATTTTTTCGTGCCTCAATCATAAATCGATAAGTTCTTCCATTGTTTTGTTCATTACAATCAATTAATGTTTAAGCTTTATTTTTTTTTTAGAACACAAAACCTAGAAGAATGACTAATCCTTATAGTTGTACATCCCAACCCCATGAAATTTCTTAACATGAAATAAAGTTAATAGGTCACCCAATTTCAAACACATGACTAGAGTTACTATTGAACCAACCTCCTCATAGAATTTATTTGATTTTTGTTAATAAGTCGTATACAATGATGTCATGTCCAAAAAGGGAGAGATTTTGAGTTCAAGCCCCTTCATTAGACACCCACATGGATTTATCATTGCTTCCTTGGTATGTGTGGTTTGTGGGGGTATTGCATGTACCTGAGGAACTTAGGGGAGATATGGTGATCTAAGAGGCCAGTTACATTGTCCCTAATTGTCGGGCTTACAAGTTCGACTCCCCCATCATAAAAATAAAAATAAAATTTATTTCAATAAAAATACTTTTGACATTGTACCAAAATAAATTTTAATAATATCGAAAATCATTAGGAAACATGTATTCTCCTACAATCTTAGCTCTATGAATGTTGCTTTACCTTAAACTTCATTTGAGACTAAAAAAAAACCTGTACAAATAATTGAATCGAGAATTTGAGTTATACTTTTTTCTATTTGTTTGGTTTACATACAAACTAAAGTTTTGGGATAAGATTTTGTTGTTGTTTATTATTGTTGTCCTTGTTGGATGCAAATTATTCAAAAAAATGGACAAATTATCACCAGAGGTATATGAGAACGAAAAGGACTTTTCTAACCTAAATTTATGGTTGAGGCTCTCCATTAAAAGACAAACTTCTTATAGACAAGAATTAACCTTCTAAGGATTAATTGGTACAATTTTGCTAGGGATATATTTTTATTAGGAATCTCTAGCATCTCAACCATCTGTTTGATGGAGAGCCTAAATCTTAAGCTGGGGCACTAGTGTTTTCCAAAAGAAAAAATTATAATGGACTTTTCTATCATCAAACAATCGATTAAGACGTTTGAGATAAGAGGAAAAAAACAAATTTTCTTAGAGATTAGTTCTTATTTTCTGATGATTAACACTATTTGTATAGAAATATACTTTTCTTTGAATACTAGGGATTCCAAAGAAAATGTATCCCTAGAAAATAATACGAATCCATGTGAATATTGGCTGAGACCTATACAAGACATTGACCCCGAAACATTGAATATTTCAGGAATGTAACAGTTATGTATCATAATATTATGTATCTGTTTGTATCGAATGTATGCATAGGTTATGTAACATAATATATCGGTTGATATAGTATCTGTTTTTTCACTATTCGAAACATCAAACATTCATTCGATACGATATTTTAAACCATGTTAAGCCCGAAAAACAGTACTTATCCCTAGAAAATGTCCTTGTGAAAAATGTGAAAAACCCATAACCCAGTCCACTAGAGTGCGCATTTAACGCACCTGTTCTATTTAGAATCTCACCAACTTTAAAAAGCAAATTATGGAGAGCTTCCAAGAAGCAACCCATCTTCCATACCAAACGTTTGTAACTCTATATATACTAAGACTCTCTAACCATACTTTCAAATACCATCAACGACAAACCCTCTCATGGACCCACACAACACCTCTTTCTCTTCTTCTTCTTCATCTTCATCTTCTTCTGCACCTTCTTCATCTGAGTCTTCTTTGGTTTCTAAACCAACAAAAACATCAAAGAAAACAGAGAGAATCAAAGGACCTTGGATCCCAGAAGAAGACAAGATCCTAACCCAACTAGTTGACCTACATGGACCCCGAAACTGGTCTCTTATAAGCCGTTCCATACCTGGTCGATCAGGTAAATCGTGTCGACTTAGATGGTGTAACCAACTCAGCCCAAACGTCCAACACCGTCCATTTTCTCCAGATGAAGATGAAACAATCTTGACCGCTCATCAAAGGTATGGTAATAGGTGGGCCACCATTGCTAGGTTACTACCGGGTAGGACTGATAACGCTGTGAAGAACCATTGGAACTCTACACTTAAGAGGAAACTAAGAGAAGAACGGGTCGGTTATAATGCAGGTCCGAGTTTGGGATCCGGGTCGTCGGAATCTGACCCACTGACCACTTTGACACTTGCACCACCTGGTGTCAGTTGTTCAGTGCCGGAACAACGGTTAGAGAATGTTCCAGATGGCTTTTGGGATGTTATGAGAGATGTTATTGCGAGAGAAGTCAGAAATTATGTTTCTTCTTCGTCTGAGAAGTCTGGGTTACAGTAGTTGAGGGGAAGGATGATCGTGTACTTCAGGGAGTTGGATAGTTATCAAACTACAGATCTTCAATTCATGTCATGATATGCACTCTTTGGTGATTGGTGATTTTTAAGCCATTGGTGAATTCATCAATATTAATCAATGGGCATGCTTATATGATTAAATAAAGTGGATGGAGATCACCAATTAGGTTGATTGTGGGTATGTGGACACGTGGCGCAAATGGAGACTTGTGTGTGGAAGATTTGGATTCAGATGTAAATATTTGGTAGGGTTAGGGTTCGAAATGAAACAAAAACTCTTGTGTTAACCCAACAACTGTTCTCCAAAGCTTACTTCAATGATAATGGAAAGGAAAATCTAGGGATTCGTGAAGTTCTATGCTGATCCCTAGGAAATTAGTGTTAAATTTGAATCGGGTTGGAGTGAATTGATTGTATCTTATATCGCACATCCTAACCTGAAAGTGAGTAGGAATTTTAGATGTTTTTTAACATGCATCCCGAGGGAGAGTATTTATAATTCCTATACATTTTTCTGTCACGATGTGCTATATGAGGTACACTCTTGGAGTCACTGTAGTATTATTCATAAAATTTTATCTTTTAAAAATTTACTTTTAAGAATAATGTTAGAATTGACCTCAGGCTGAAACCTCATATCACACTTTTTAATATAAAAGTGAGGAATCATAAATGTTTTTCATCGAGATATGAGTGAAAAAATACCCATCATTCCTATCCACTTTCACCTCACTCAAGAAGTTTGATATGAGGTTGCATGTTGAGGTCACTCAAGCACAACTCTTTCTTTAATGGTATATGCAAAGGGAAATTCTTGGGATTTCAAAAGAAACCAGTGCTAATCCCTAGGATATTTATAGTTTTCTTCTGTCTCTTATTTTACACAACCCAAGAGCACCTATATATTGTCTCCATATCATGTAAGTTATTCCCTTACATGATTGCAACCACACCTCATATTTTGTTGTTTTGGGATCTTTTCTCTTTCTTCAAATGGATTGGAGAGAGAGAGAGAGAGAGAGAGAATTAGATCGATTCTAAAAGGCTTTTCTTTTTTCTTTTTTTTTACTTTTTAAAAAAGAAAAAGAGAGACCAAAGTGTCCAACATTCACCAAATTAGAGGATTCCAATCACTAATCTGTCAAAGGAATTTGCACATTTTAATATTCCTCCATGTTCTAGTTATTTGTGGGACTTGAGAAGGAGATGATTAATCATCTGTTGGGAAAGAAATCAAAGAACTTTTTGAGAATCTTACAAGATGAAGTATAACCAATTGTACAATTGCAAGTACATCAAATCACTCATGTTTGTCCAAATTAATGATCCAGACCATAAGAATATGAGTCAAGATAGTCTGACCGTCTACCATAAGCCCCCATCATAGAAGAACTGTAGATCATTTGCCTCAGGGGCCACATGCGAGGGTGTAACCTCACTTACCTGGTGCGTGTGATGTGTGATGTGTGGGTGTTGCACGTGCCCCAGGACTTATCCTTGGGCAAAACCATGATCTATGGACTGGGCAAAGCCCGGTCCACTGTCTACAGGATACCCGATTATCAAAAGAAAAAAAACAAAAAGAATATATATCATTTGGACTATGAAAATTTAATGTATTAGGCCATGCAACTACTTCGATAATTGTAAATGAATGATCAATTGCACATTAATAGTGATGTTAATCAACAAGATTAATTTATACCGTTGAGGACACGGATATGTCGAGAATTTTTGTAATATAAGAGTTATTTTGAGAACTTCTATTGCCGCACCAATTTTTTTTATCACACTGAGCTTAGAATTATAAGATGTTGGCATCTGCAAACGCTATGAATCATAAAAGCCTATTTGTAATTTAAAATATTAATTAAATGAATTTTTAACATTAAAAGGATTTATTTGTAATTTAAAATATTGATTAAAGGGTTTTTGAAACTTACATAATAATAAAAGGATATTTTTATAATTTTGATTATGAGATGTAATTTTAATTATTTTTAACCATAATTATATTAAGTTTAAATGCAAATACAAGGGCATTTGTAAAATCCAAATTTTGGTGTCCAATCTTACACATTAACCCTGATGTTTATACTATAAAATGTGCAAGATATTGCAATCATTCAGCATCCTAAAAACACCCTATTGTTTATTTTAGTCATTATCTTAAAAAGGCAAGAGCATCCCATCAGAAAAATAAAATTAAAATCTTTTGAAATCTCCGTAAATAGAAAAGTAAGAAATTAGACTTTGGTTTCTACTTCTGTCCCATTTCAGCTTTTGCATTTTATATGAGAAGATGAAAGCAGGAGCAACTACCAAACCCTCATTCACTTTTGAGGGCCAACCAAACATGGGCGCTACTTGGTACGCCACACAAATCATTTGCAAATTGAAACAAATTTCTAAAATCAATTTTACTGGTGTTTGATTACTCGAAAAATTTACAACGATCACCAAATTCTTAAGAAATTTTAGCAAATGATTTGATTCCAACCTATTCTTATCAAAATTACTAAAAATACCCCTTATTAAGAAAATTAATTAAATGATAAAAGACTCAATACTTATACAACAATAATACACACAAAGTTATGAAAATACCCCTCATTTAGATATATTAAATTGCATATTAAAATTACAAAAATACCATTCATCAAAGAGATTTTTAAAGAATTATGATTTTCTGACGTCACCCTCTAACATACATCCCCATCACAAAACCGTAAATCATTTTCCTTGAGACACACATGATCATAAATCATTTTTTGTACATCCAAAGGCAAATGATCTACGGTTTTGTGATGGGGGCATCAGATCACCATGACCCATTTTTAAATTATAAAAGTAATCCTCAATAATTATTGCAATAACATGAATATGAAGTCACAAAAAATAAATCTCATAACATTTACTTATATATGAAAATTAAAAAAATACCCTTCATCAAATTTATTACAAAAATATCCATCAACATGGAGGTACTTTTGGGAGTTCATATCCATGTTATGTTAACAAGTACTAAAGGTGTCATTCTCGTTTGAATAATTTCTTTGATGATGGATATATATATATATATATATATATAGAGGGGACGGTTCAGCAGTCCTAAAGTTTGCCAAGTTTGGTGCCAAACATTTTTCAAAATATGGGTTAGAAGCTTTGGAATGAGCTGATTTTTTCTGAGGATGATCTCTATGATGAGGAGATCATACTCACCAAAAATCAGCCTATTCCAAAACTTCTAACCCCATCAAAAGTGATTTACAAAAATTGGATGGTCCACGATTCTTCAACTTGTAAACTAGGGTTAGAAGTTTTAAAATGAGCTGATTTTTTGTGAGGATGATCTCTTCACTGTAGAGATCATCCTCACAAAAAATCAGCCTATTCCAAAACTTCTAACCCCATCAAAAGTGATTTACAAAAAATGTTTGGCACCAAACTTGGCAAACTTTAGGGCTGCCGAACTGCTCCCACATATATATATATAGGGAAATGTTCAGCACCCTAAGTTTTACCACACACTTTAACAAACGTTTTTTGTCTTACATGGGTTAGAAATTTTGGAATGGGCTGATTTTTGGTGAGAATGATCTCTATGATTAGAAGATCATCCTCCCCAAAAATCAGCCCATTCCGAAATGTTTAGCCCCATGTTTACAAGTTGAAAATTTGTGGACCGTCCATTTTTTGTAAATCATTTTTTATGGGGTTAGAAGTTTTGGAATGAGCTGATTTTTGGTGAGGATGATCTCCTCACCATAGAGATCATCCTCACCAAAAATCAGCCCATTTCGAAACTTCTAACCCATGTAGGACAAAACGCGTTTGTTAAAGTGTGTGGTAAAACTTGGGTGCCGAACGGGACCCTATATATATGGAAATGTTCAGCACCCTAAGTTTTACCACACACTTTAACAAATGTTTTTTGTCCTACATGGGTTATAAGTTTTGGAATGAGCTAATTTTTGGTGAAGATGATCTCTATGATTAGAAGATCATCCTCCCCAAAAATCAGCCCATTCCAAAATGTTTAGCCCCATGTTTACACGTTGAAAATTTGTGGACCGTCCATTTTTTGTAAATCATTTTTGATGGGGTTAGAAGTTTTGGAATGAGCTGATTTTTGGTGATGATGATCTCCTCACCATAGAGATCATCCTCACCAAAAATCAGCCCATTCCAAAATTTCTAACCCATGTAAGACAAAACACGTTTGTTAAAGTGTGTGGTAAAGTTTAGGGTGCTGAACGGGACCCATATATATAGGGAAATGTTCAGCACCTAAGTTTTACCACACACTTTAACAAACGTTTTTTGTCCTACATGGGTTAGAAATTTTGGAATGAGCTGATTTTTGGTGAGGATGATCTCTATGATTAGAAGATCATCCTCCCCAAAAATCAGCCCATTCCGAAATGTTTAGCCCCATGTTTACACGTTGAAAAATCGTGGACCGTCCATTTTTTGTAAATCAATTTTGATGGGGTTAGAAGTTTTGGAATGAGCTGATTTTTGGTGAGGATGATCTCCTCACCATAGAGATCATCCTCACCAAAAATCAGCTCATTCCGAAACTTCTAACCCATGTAAGACAAAACGCGTTTGTTAAAGTGTGTGGTAAAACTAAGGGTGGCGAACGGGACCCTATATATATATATATATATATTTTCAATGTGGGGGTTACTGTACCTTTTGATAGGGATATTTTTGTACATTCAGACGTATGTTAATGTAGCATGTACCGAAGATATATTTGTAATTTGAACAATTTCCGTAATGAGGTTTAATAAGTTAAAGGTTATAACAAGAAATACAAGAACTTTTTATTGCAAATATCAACCAACCACAAAAATAGATTCGCAAGAGATTTTTGAATAGTCATCAACCAAATTTAAATCATAAATGCAAATGATTTGCAGTGTTTCAGTGAGACAAGGTCAAAGTCTTCAATTGATTGACTTATTGGCAAAGACATTGATTATCCAAACCCTTGCTGCATAAATCTTTAATATTGCCAAAATCAATTAAAAGCTCACAGAAAGCAAGCAACTTCACATTAGACAGCCATATCAAACTCCACATTCTTAGCCATATAGGAGCATCCATACTCAGATATATATATATATATATCTGCAAGAAAACCAACCCATAATTAGTTTAACTTATTAAAGCTTTTTTAATTAACAAATAAATTGCATCAGTCCTTCCATTTGTTTATTTTTTTGCTATTAAATTCTTGTTGTAAGCAAGAGAACAGAACCTACATAATAATAATAATAAATGCAGAAAAGAGATAATTTAGCAATTATTTTGTAAAAAATGACTGAGAAATCAATGAGGAAATTAAATGGCTCACCAGATTGGCTAGTTCTATGAAAAGGAACATAGTCTACTTGCTCAGCTTCAAAAACAAACAGGTTCAACTGTTCATAACTAACAAGTTTTACGGGAGACAAACATTTGGATCTTCTTCATCCGAATCAAACTCGACCTGCAAATTGAAAGTATGTATTAAATAAAAGCAACAAGTACAAAACACAAGTCATCAGAATATTCAATTTCAGTTGTAGCTTTTGATTCAAAAACTAGAAAGATGGTATAGAAAGCCACAAATAAAAACAATCATTGAAAGCTACCAATTCTATTAAAAGTTCAAGATAAGTTTTTTTTTCGAGGCCTTCTATTAACACAACAATTTTTTTACTTATATAATCTTCTTTACTTATACAATTTTTTTACTTATATAATTTTTTTACCACACTACAGGTATATAATCTTCTTTTTTTTTTTTAGTTAAAAGGTTTATGGTTAGCCAGGTGAAGTTGAGTTCAAGGGGATCTGAACCCAGGTCATGGGAACATCACTCTTACCAACTAAGCCAAGTTTGAGATAGTTATGGATAAAGAAACTCACATTTGTATCTCTAAACCACCTTCCATGGCAATCCCGCTTCCAACCTGCAGCTGTAAACTTGAGTTCTCTCTCTCGACGCTCAACAAACTCAGACTGCTGCTCTGCCAGAATCTTGCCAGCTGCTTCTGTTGCACATCCTCTACTATTTTCATTAGAATCTAAGGGTTCAGATTTCACTTTCAGTGTTGACTCGGTTCTTTGTTCGGAATGAGAGGAAGAACTAGGCGAAAAGAATGACGTACTTTTCTTATTGGATTTCAAATTATGGTGTTTGTTGGGGGAATTTTTTTCAGGTCTATGGTTACTAAGCGCCTCGGAAGCAGCCTTCCGTGTCCATTCAATCAGCGGCTTGCCCTTTAGTTCAAATTGTTGGTTGGAAATATGAGATGTAGCAGTTCCAACAGAACCATCCGATAAGGCTATTCTCTTCTTCATCTCTTCCTGTCGCATTAATTCCCTTTCTTTGAGCCTGGACTCAGCAGTGACATGTCGTGATCCCTTCTTGTGCATCTAAAGAATTACCCTTTTGATGATCAAAAACTGGGAAGCGGAAGCAGTGAACTTTTTTCACTCAAAATGTTATATTGATTACTGATAATATTAATCAATATTGATTTGTTATTAGCTAACAAGGGTGGGAATAGAGCATAGTTAACACGGGTGTTACTAGTCAAGCTCTATAAGTACCCAAAAAAAATAAAAATAAATACATCCACTCCAAAGACATGGGGCGAGTGAAAATATAATAGCTATGGATAATGGTGAACTATCGATTGTATTTCAATACGAAATTTATTAAATAAAAGACGTTTATTTTCTTCAAATTTGTCAATTCTAAATTATAAAAGAGGTATTTTTTGCAACAAAGAGTAAGTGTTGATAGAATATGTACGCAAATGAAGCATACAAAATAAATATTAATATATGAGTATATCATTTATAATGGCTGTGGAAGCGCTCTACAACCTAAGATAATTTTGAACTTGATGCTCCCGCATTCCCGTTCCCACCCTCGCGCCTGCTTCATGCTCTGGTCACTAAGCCCGACCCAGGATCCTGACCCTGAGGGTGAGATAAAAAATTTATTTTATTTTAATTATAATTAAACCCCAAAGATTGATAAACTAGAAGAAAACCCGAAGTCTTATATTATTAGACAGCTCTTTAAGATGGCTAAAACTTTTATGTTTTAATGAAAAATTGAATTGGATCAGAAAACTTTTAAATTTAGGAAAATGTTGATGTGTACTCATGAAAAGAGGAAAAAAAAACATTGTTCAGTCCTATATTCTTATAAAAAAACTTATTAAAAATTAAGAGAACAGTATTAGACACCATTTTTTTTAGATAATAATTAACTTTCATTACTATTTTAATAAAAGATAAGATGTCATACTTAATATATAATTATTCTAGGAACGAGGGCTTGAAATCAAAAACTCATGTGCCAAATTTTGCAGTCATGTGTAAAAACATCCAGAATAGTTTAAATTCGGTCCACTAAATGATTTTTCCTTACTTTGAAATTTTTACTGTAACATCTACTAATTGTTAGGGCACTTTTCGCAAAAAAAAAGTATGATATTTTCAAATCTCATTGTATTACCGTTGCTACATCTTTTATTTTGTTAATAAGATACAAATCAATGAGTTGTCGTCTCACCCTAATAATTTTCAAATCTCATTGTATTACTCTAATAAATCAAAATAAACAATTAAACACACAATTGTTACTAGGAATCACCATTTATAAAATGATAAACTTCAAAACATAATAAAAACTCTAATAACATGTCCCAATCTCATCAGTACATGTTTTGAAGGTTCAATCTAACATAAGGGCACTAAATGCATAAAATAAGAAGGAAAATAAAAAATGAATATACTCGTCAATCTCTACTAGAAATCCTCTTAATCACCAGGATCATCGTCAAATTTGAAATGGAATCCAAAAATGTCGGTGAGCCAAAGCTCATAAGAAAGCAACACTACAATAATAATTCTTATTTTACACATACAAATCAAAGATATATGAAGAATAACATAGGCCCTTACATGCATATTTTCATATATTTAAATGCAAGTAATGGTGGCCGAATTTTCCACCGACTCCACCATGACCATTATCACTGATTTCATAACATCTCGGTCGGGCTCTCTGTCCCACTCGGAGACCTTTTCCGAGGGCCTCCAAGTTTTACACACAAAGTCCTACACCCTATTTACTCATTCCATAACACTAATACCATCATGATCAAAAATAAATCTCATGTTGCATATTCATCTTATAAAATTCATCTCACAGCTATCATTAAAATACAATCGTGTAAATCATATCTTGTTATCACACGAATCAAGAAATAACGAAATACCTAATATTCCTTTATTTTTCTTTTATTCGTATGTACCAAAAGAATTGATTGTAAATCCTACGTTTGGAGTTTGATCAAAAATCTTACGTAAATCCAAAATCATCCTTCTTCAATCGGTGACACCTTTAATGTTCTTTACAGTATTCCAAGGAGTTAATGTAAGCTTACTACCTACAATGTAAAAGAAAAAAAAAATAGTGTTTGAGGAAGTGATGAGAATATGAGAGTAAAAGAAAAAAAAAAATAGGGAAAAAAAAAAAAAGATGAGATGAGGACCACTAAAGACAGAAACGTTGGAGCTTTTCTCCAATGGTGGGTAAGTATTATTCCTTTCTTGAGTTCATTTTTTAAAATAATAAAATCTCATTGGTTCTCTTCCTCAATCATTTTTGGAAAATTTTCATTATCAAGCTTATTAGTTTAGGAAACTAAAATCTATCCTCCTTCATAGCTTCAACCAGAACACCTTACTTTCCTTATTTGCTCATGACAAATGTCATGATCTAAATTTATCTCTAAAAATATAATGTCACGCAGCCAATTGTACGCTAACACATAATTTGATGGATTTCTCCACTACTAAATAACAGACACTTGGAATTATTTTGAAACTTAAAATATGAGGAAAAATTGGGATAATTGAGTTATTTTTTAGCCTTAGTGGCAACCACCAACTTACAAAAATGGTTGAGACACCTCTAATTGGCTCTTAAAATAAATTACCTCCATTGCCCCTCATCAAAGCCTACTATTTTTACGCTTGAATCATTTAATCCAATTGACCAATCCTATCCTCAACACTGGATAGGCCTATGCCCATTATCATAAACCCATGGGCTCATTGATCACACATAGCATATGAATAAAATAAAATAAAATAATTAATAGTACGAAAGAATTATGTGGATCGTCGTAAAAAAAATTGGAATTCCAAAAAGGAGAACCCGTATTTTTGAGTAACTCCTCGAAAGGGGCATTACGATTTGAGAAGAAGAGGAAGCTAGCACCAAGATTCGTTGGACCATTAGAGATCCTCAAGAGAATAGGAACAGTAGCGTACTAGGTGGCATTACCCCCTCAAATAGCAGGAATACACGAGGTATTCCACGTATCAATGCTACGAAAGTATGTGCCAAACCCGACTCATGTAATCCAGTGGCAAGTGATTCAGATCAAAGATGACATGTCCTACAAGGCGAGACCCATCCAGATTCTAGACACTAAGGAACAAATCTTTCACACCAGGATTATTCCTCTGGTTAAGGTTTGGTGGCAACATCATGACTTGGAGGACACTACAATGGAGCTAGAGTCAGACATTCGTAGCAAATCTCCAGACCATTTCTCCTTTGGAGGTATATTATATAATTTTGAGGACAATTCTTTTTAGGGGGGTAGATTGTAGAAATCTGTACTATTATTTTATTTTTATTCTTATTTTGTTGAAAGGCTTGGGCCATGTGTGATCAATGAGCCCTTAGGTCAATTAAAATACCTAAGCCTATCTAGTATTGAGGCTAGGATTGATCAATTGGATTAAATGGTTCAAGTGTAATTAGTGTAAAACAAAAGGTGGACTTTGATGGAGGGCAAAGGAGGTAATTTATTTCAAAAGCCAATTAGAAGAATAATTAAGGAAAAGGTGTCTTAATCATTTTGGTAAGTTGGTGGTTGCCACCACGATTCAAAGGTCACCAAATTATCTCAAATTTTCCCCCATATTTTAAATTTCAAAATAATGTCGAGTATTTCCTATCTAATGATAGAGATATCAATTAGACTGTGTTAGGGTACAATTGACTACGTAGCATTATATTTTTAACTATGAACTGAGATCATGGCATGTGTCATAAGCAAAAAAGGAAAGCAAGGTGATGGTTATAACTATCAAGGAGAGTAGATTTTCATTTCCTAAACTAACAATTTTTGTAGAGATTTGTTTTATTGATTTACCTCGAACAACTAAAACCTCATTAATGATGGGCTCTCTTCCTCCACGGACATGCAGGGGCATCGATGTGGTATTTGCCAAACACCGTCCGACACTCAAGTTAGAATGGAAGTTGCAAAGAATAATGGCAAATAACTTTGATTACCTTCCAAAAGTCCTTTTTCTCAAAGCCTCATTTCCTATTTATTGGGCAAACTCTTTCGTTAACTATCTCATTTAGCCATGTCACCTCATTTCCTTATTTTTTATTTTGATCAGCAACCTCATTTCCTTATTCATGGGGATTCGAGCTTATCCTGAAATTATCTTTTTTTCTAAATCCTTGGGCTTATTAACGGAAAGTTCTTCCGTATTAGGAAGTGGTTCCTTTATGAAAAGATGTGATTGATACACTCAATCACTCCAAGATTCTTTCCCAATTTGAACTCAAAGATAACAAGAAAGCTTGTCTCATTATTATGTTATGATCTACCCTACCCTGCCTGAGATGGCCAAAACCCCCCAACTCAACTTAGCTACTCACTGCTGAGTAGAGCCAATGAACTCCCATTAGGTACCACACATCTGGGCAGCATTGGACTTTACCTTAATTGGCCACCAAAATTGTCTCAGATTCAAACACATGTAGGTTCCAGATCAAATTCATCTTTTACCCTATATACAAGATTGACAGTAGAAATTTTTCAAAAAAAGTTGAGGAGGAGAACCATTGGAATTTTATTATTCTAAATAGTGAGCTCAAGAAGAGAGTAATACGTACTCCACCATTGGAGAAAAGCTCCAACTCTTTTGTTTTTAGTGGTCCTCATATCATCATTTTTCTCATCCCTCTTCTTTTTTTTCCATCTTTTCTCTTCTTACTCTCATATTCTCATCTCACCCTCAAACCTCATTCTTTTTCGTATGCATGGTAGGTAGTGAGCTTAGTTTGACTCCTTTGAATAGTGTAGAGAACATTAAAAGTGCCACCGATTGAAGAAGGAAATTTGGGATTTATTCAAAAAAAAAGTATCAAACTCTTAAGGTAGAATACATGATTAATTCTTCAAGTATATATGAATAAAAGAAAATCGTATAGAACTGTGTTTTCTATTTTTATGAGCTCACATCAACGTTATTCCAAATTTTTAAAGGTTTTTTTTATCCAATTGAGTTTTTCATTAAAACAAAAATGTTTTAACAATCTTAAAGAGCTTTCCAATCATATAAGGTAGATGCTCAAATTCCAAATATTGATCATGTAGAGAGTTTTCAACTCAGCCTCATAAATATCTTTGTTATCATTATTCAACGTTGAACTAGTTTTAGGGTTGTCCGTCGTCATACTAGGGAAAGAATCGATTTTCATTGAAACATGAAAGTGGTGCATTTTTAAGTTAGTTTTCCAAAATAATAAAGGACATTGGCTTACAATTTAGATTGAATTATAGAAATTTCGGGTCCAGTAAAAGTCGATTTGTCCCCAAATTGTGATACTTTTATGTTTACTAAAGTCAAAAATGAAGGCTTCCGATTTTGTTCTAGTTTATCAAACTTTTGAGGGTTTAATTATAATTTAAATAAAATTAGTTTTTCATCTCACCTCCCTCCCTCCTCTCGAATCATGATCGTGGGCTCAACCACAAATCCAGATTTGGGGGCGTAATAGGATCTGGCACGGGGACACATCAAAGTCATGTTCACCATTACCAAACTAGAAACAAATTAACTTTGACCATACTTCCTAGTGTTGATCCAACGGTGATCATCTATTTCTCTTAATCGAGCAGTGATCATCATTTTTCAATGGCACCACCCCCTATCATGTGTCTAGATCCCATGCATCTTGAGAGTGCATTTGTTTTTAGAACTATAAGATTAAAACATCATGATGCCAATGACATCAAGGCCCATTGGTAAAATGGATTCAAGCTTCAGTACTACTTATCAAGCTAGTATTGAAACAATGAAAACCTTAAGGACACCAATAACTCAAACTAACAGCCATATCCCATGGCTTAGCTCCATAAGAGATGCGTCTTGGAGACCAAATTAGGACCACCTAAGACTTGTTTCGGAAAATTCTGTAATTCCTTGTATAAAGACAAGACATAGACACTGTTACATTTTGAGGAACTTGATTTCTGTAGCTAACATAGTATCGAAGATCAAAATTGGGCCCACATGTTTTTAGTATATGAATGGAGGTACCAATAACCCTTCGGCCTACTCTCTTCATTGGCCCTTTGAAATGAAAGTATAAGAGGATAATTGATCTTATCAGTAGACTCAATATTTTTTTATGGGTAAGTTGGACGAGTAGACTCAATATTATGAACCATGTGCTGGTTTCAAGCCTATAATAAATGCATGCTCAAATCTAGTTGTTGGGAATTGTCAATCGAGATGGATTTTTGTCCTTTTTGATGCATCAGGGTGTCCCTACCCCTTTAGAAGGGGGACTAATCCCTCCAGATACGCCCTACCACCACAAACAGGCATATCGGGTGGTGGGGAGAGTCGATTTCACAACCCCATGGAGCATATCTAGCTTGCTGAATTTATGTCAAATTCGATTTGACATATGGTTATAGAGGTAAATAAAATTATCTTTGTAACATAGGCACCATGTGACACTTTGAAATGCATGTAGTCAGTCTTAGTTCTCGACTCGACTTAATCCAACTAAAAGTAAACTTAGATCCCGATCTAACTTCTTGTGAGAAGCCTCATCCGAGCTTTAATAAAAATAGATCAATATGGTATTAGAGCAACCTCAACACACTCCCTATCCCACTCTCCATCCCATCTAAACTGCCATTTTGGAGAGCAAAATCCAAAATAAGGGTCTCCAACGCACTACCCATCCCACTATCCATTTTGGGTAGCAAGTTTGGAGTCTATTTTTTGGCTCTAAAAATTACATGACCCCAATTGCTATTTTGGAGTTATTTTGGATAATAGGGGTCTCCAATGCACTACTCATCTCCATCTCCATCTCCATTTTGGGTTGAATTAAAATAGGCAGCACAGTTGGAGTGCATACCCCTTGAATATCCAAAATGGCTATCCATTAGCACATGGTTACCCATTATGAGTAGTGATTTTGGATATCCCCATTGGAGTTGCTATTAGAAATGAAATTGGATAAGAAAAGTGTATTCTAAAACCGAAAAAGAACCCAAAATCCTAAAGACTCTCTCTCTCTCTCCATCTGTATTTAAATCAATCAAATATATATATATATATATATATAACCCACAAAAAGAATTACAAAATTAGGTCCCACAACACATCAAAAAAATGGGTCCAAATAATCACACAAAACCTATATAACTTATAATAAACACCATAACGTATAATAATGGATCTCAAAATTTTGCAGAGAAATCAAATGTGGGATGTTTTCTCTTTCTAATAACGAAATAATTCAAGAAACGCATTGCCCCCTAGTATGAGAACTATTAACAAACAATTTTGTAACAATCAAACACTCAAATTATAGGATTTTGGGAGTTAGGGTTACGTACAGAGAGCATGAGAGAGGAATCGAAGATTGGATTATTAGGGCAGACGAGGCACGCGTATTTCCCATTAGAGAGCTTCTTGTATGAATCTGAATCTCTATTGTTGTTAAGGCCGTCCACGATAAGATCATCGACTCTTCTTTTTCTTTGATGCGCTTCTCTTCCCCAGCTATCCCCACCGAACACACTCATCTTTCTCCTCTGATGATTTCTCTATGAAGGTGCGCACTGCGCATCGTTTTAAAACCTGCTTCTCGGATCGTCTCTACTTAGTTGACTCATTAGAGTCGTTTCGAATCGGACAAATTAAATGGTTGGGATCCGGTTCGTAACTCGTAAGAATTAAAAAGTTTCGGCTACTGCCACACCATATTCGACTGACTGACGTTCCAAAACTAATTTATATTTTAGAAACAATTCCTTAAAAGGCCCTGGTGGAGGGATTTTTTTCTAACTAATCCCTAAGATTTGGGTAATTTCTGAATAGTCCATTTAGTAAAACATTTTTTTTTTTTAATGATTCCTCATTATTAACGAACTCACCAAACACATGATCCCAACCCTTTAAATGCAAAATCCAATGATTAAGATTAATCATTGGGATAAGTATCTCCGAGATTTGTGTCATCAAGATACTCATAAATCTCAACCATTGGATTTTGTGTTTAAATGGGTGTGATCATGTGTTTTTTTCATGAGTCTTTCTTAAGAGTCAATGGATCCCAACACTTTCATTTATTGTCGAGCTCACCACTTTTTTTATCTAGATCACTAATTTTTATTATTGAAATCGACAATTTTTAAAAAATGTCGAAATTGACAATAAAAAATAGTGAATTCAACGTTGGTAAACCCCACCTATCTTCATTTTTTCGATTAAAATACATGAAAAAATCAACTAAAAACTTGAGATAACAAATTGTCTTAGATGATTTCAAATCAAAAGAACCACCATTGATCGATTTTCATCCAAAAACGAAAAAAAAAAAAAAAAAATCCTAGTTTTTTACATACATTTTCAAAATCCTTGAAAATAATTTCTTCTTCTTTCTTAAATATTTTTCAACAAAATGAAATCTTCAAAACTTGATTGGAATGCCGAAAGTTCAATTTTTTTGGACAAAAAAGGTGAGATCGAACAATTATGACATTAAATCATGAAAAATGTGGTGGCCCCTAAGTTGAGATTTGAACCCAACTCAATTACTTGAGGTGTGGTCTTGGCCATCTCACCAACCCTCAGATAGTTACAGTGGAAAATTTTGCTAAAAGACCTCTCAAAATGAGATAATAGGCCCAAATTGTCTTGAGCTCGATCATCTAAGATTATCTAAAACCATGCTTCTATGAGAATGCAATATGATATTCCGGGTGAAAAAAAAAAACTGTATTTTCATTCCTAAAGAGTTCGACTAGTCTTACTGACTTGGAAAATTTTCAAATCTTATTGAGGGTTGTTGAACTCAACTTGTGACATCTAAAAACATGATCTGATGCCATATAGGGATGTAAATAATAAAATTCTATGAACTTAGAAAAACAAAGTTTGAAAAAAAAAAAATTCACCATTGAATTTTAATTTTAAATTTGAGACTTCGGTGGAAGTTTGATTGCCATCCATTTTCAAAACCTTGAATCAAACTTGAAGCCGTGGTGTTGGATTGACAATGTGATAATCCATTTGAACTCAACAACCCTTAGTAAGATTTAAAATCTTACTAAGATCAAATTGAATATTTGTCAAATTAGTCGACCTGGTTCATATAATACTCATAAAAAAAACCAACTACTTATTAATCGAATCAAATTTATTATAAAATTCAATCGGACCCCATGCGTCGCCTCGATGTTTGATTTTTTCTTGACCTCACCATGATGGTGGTGAAGTGGTTGTAGAAAATCCCAATGTTACTGCGAAACTCTAGTGTCATAAGGGATTGGACAAGAATGCCCTTTTTGGATTTTTCTAGGTTCCCAAGGAGAGGGAGAGTCCGAGGGAAGGATAAAACAAGTTTCCTAGGGATCAGTACATGTTTCTAAAAATCAATATTGTTTTAAAGAATCTGCTTTGCCCCTCAAAACCAAAACACAAAACACCAAAAAAATTCACATAGAAAAGCCAGGCCGATAAGAACAAAGCCAGTGCCTAAGAAACCGTCCATCATTCTTGTTAAGATGAGAGTGATTCAGATATACCCTATGTTTTGAAACTTTGAAATGCCTCCATTGACCTTGTTAGTCCTCTCTTATAGAGTAATGCAAAATGACTTAAATGCCCTCACCTCCAACGTTACTCAAAAACCTTGATTTTTCTTTTTTTAAAACTCCTATTTTCTAGTTCTTCAACCTCTCTGATAAATTATTTTAAATATATTTAACTTAATCTTCAACCCATCATTTTCAACCTCACCTTAATCTCTTTTAAGAAACCGATGATTTTCCATTCAAAATTTCATCATCTTCTACTTCAAAAATAATATCTTGTAAACAATATTTGAAGGTTGAAGTACATAAAATTTTAAGGATGAAGAATATGGTGAATTTTTTTTTTTTTTTTTTTACTTTTTTATTTACCCAAGAGCCTGAGGAGGATTGATTTTGGTAAGAAAAATCAAGGATTTTTTTGTTACTAATTGAAGTCAAGGGCATTTAAGTTATTTTTTATTAGTCTATTATAAAAGAAGGAGGTCAAAG
The DNA here is from genome assembly GCF_017979445.1 of Akebia trifoliata. NCBI lineage: Eukaryota > Viridiplantae > Streptophyta > Magnoliopsida > Ranunculales > Lardizabalaceae > Akebia > Akebia trifoliata. The sequence continues at coordinate 10,896,074 of NC_141378.1, read as the reverse complement.
GGGCATGTCATCAGTATGAAAACATAAGGGTAACTCAAATATTCACCAAAACATTAAGGGTTACGTTTTCATACCCTCATCCAACCCAATGCATCCAATGCAACATTTAAACGCATATTTACAAGGAACTGAAACAAGAAAAATAAATGAAAAAACACCCTAATAAAGCCATTGATGCAGAAAACCATAGCCTAATGGAGTCGTATAATGATAATCATCCTCGAAAAATGCGATATTCGAGAAAAAACCCTTACACCAAAGCATGGGAGATTGAAATGGCAGAATTAGCTAAAACAAAGGAAGAAATCAACATGGCTCGATATGACACCACGCAATCATGGCTAGACTCTAGACCCCTTGTTGATCAGCTCGAGAAGCTTCAATCAGATCTTGCAAATGCTAAGAACCGAGCTTCAATGGCTTCCATTATCATCTCAGACCTCAAATCCCAGCTTGAGACTACAAATTCAAGCATTAAATCAAAAAAGGATGAAGAATTCAAAGCTAGGACAACAATTGAAGAATTGGGTACGTCTTTGGATCGAACACGGGCAGAAATGGAACAGATTAAATTAGAAGCAGATCAAGAAAGGCGAGCACGAGCAAGGATGAAACAACAACTACGTCTTAGGAGACAGACGTTACGAAACTTGCAGCTTACGCTTCGAGCAGTGAGAAAAGAATCAGAGGCTTTTGGAGCATCAACGGCAGATGCTCTTAACCACATCAAGCGATCGAATATAGACGATAACCCCATCAGACTCACCCATGAAGAGTACTACGCCTTAACAAGAAGAGGTAAGGAGGAGACATCGCTTGCAGAGTGGCGTGTATCGGTATCCATGGAACAAAAACTTATGGCCGAGGCAAGCCGAGATGAAGCATTGAGAAGATTGAAAGAATTTTACAACTCGCAGAACAAATCAAGGAAGAGAAGCATGGAAGTCAATGAGATAATTGGACGTAGTGAGAACGATATGGAAAGAGAGAGGGAGCATGAAGGTTCAAGAATTCAACAGCAAGCCCTTGACAACAAAATAAGAACTACTTCGGTGCAGGCTAATACAACATCTGCCATTGATCGTGGGTCTCAACAACGTCAGTTTAGAAGATCACGAAGTAATCAGGGCAAAAAAATGGTCAAGAAGAAGAGAACATCCCTTTTGCAGAAGATAAAAACTTTTCTTACGCGAAGCATAATAAGATTTTTTGGATGAAATTTAGAAAATGTAGTAGTCTGAGCGGGTAACAACCTAGGTGAAAGTCATTTGAGTAAACAAAAAACTCATTAGTCTCTTACCTAGAAAGAATGTACAAGTTCAACGCGCTAGAAGAGCAAGAGAAAGAGTTCTTTTATGATAGGCTAACATTGCAAGAGAAAGACTGGAAATAATGTGATTTAAGGTAAAGACAGATCCCACAAAGCAATGAATTCCTTAAGCCACCTTCCAGGTCCAGTTGACCCTTGACTCAACCAGTTGCACGTGAGACTTTCCGAGGTGGCAGTGCATTTGACCTTGGGATTAGTCTCATCCGAAGGGTTGGGATACCCACGATGAGCACAAACCGAAAAAACGTAAGAATAGCATACTCAACACACCCTTGAATGAATAAAAGAGATTCTTTAGAAAAAATTGTAAGGAAATATAAGGTTTGTTCAAACAATTATTTTTTTGTTCTAGCTTATTTTATTCATGATCGATCACATATCCTTTGCCAAAGCATTGAACAAAAACATTTCATAAGAAATAGAGAAAAGACTACGTAGGATATGTATACAACGCATATTTATAAATTTCATTTCAACTTATATGCCAGATGGATATGGGGGGCCAACATTCGGGGAATATTGTTGAATTGATGTGAATGGTCAAGATGTGTAGATAATCCATGAGTCTGTCGACCTCTACCATGCACATGGTGGTATAAATGATTTAGTGAAGAGGGAAGAGAGGAAGAGATTGATTGTAGGTTCAATTTATACAGCATAAGAACACCTATATTTAATCCTTTAACACTACTAATGTGATAAATAAAAAATCGATGATCCTTTACCTTACCAAGATGGCTCCTTCGCGAAGTTGTTAGTCTGATTATTGCTAACAAACCAAGTACACAAACTGACAACAAATTATATATTTAAACCGGATATGTTTATGTAAATGCTATAGAAGGGTTTCATTTGATGTATCTCCTTGGGCTCGTGATATCATCCATAAACATGTATTTGTCTATTACAAGTCTTTAATAGGTAATATTTGAACAGGTAACCGAAAGCTTTTCCTTCCTTTAAGAGAAGGGTAACCTGCAAGGGAGATTGAAAGAAAGGAGTTACTATAAAGCCTCAGCAAGGAAGCATACAATTTGCATTTGTTTTGTTGTTATAATTCAAAACATGATAATAAATGTAAATATATTGATTAACTAGATCATATATTGGATCCATTTGGCATAGGAGCCCAAAGTTTATATAGTGAGTAAACATATAGACATTGTAGGGCGATAAGAATAAAAAATGCAAATCAAAATTAAAGAGGGCATGAAATGGCCTATGTTCACAGGCAATGATGAGATCATTTCGCAATTTCCGTGAAAATTATGGTTACAATCTCTCGTCACTTCATCTGGCTAAAATTGAAAATCTCCCTCATAAAAACCCTAAAACGATTTTACCGTGAATTTATCGTCTGTGCAAGGATGAAATTACCCCTAGGGAAAAAGTTACAAAATTGCTGAATACTAACTATAGAATTCAAGCCAGAAACATAACAGTCGGGAAGCAAGACATTGGAGAAATGTCAAGATTTGTTATGGGATGAATTTTTTTGTCTTGTAATGTATTACTGGTGATTTTTTTCATAAATGAAAGAAAGAGTCGAGAAGTGATTTTAAACACACCCTATGAAGAGTCGAACCCACTATATAATTCTTGAAAGACCATCAGGTATACAACTAATCTCTCCTCACGACGGTCTGCTCATCGATCTTGTTGAATCAATTTCTGAAATGGCAGTTTTCCTTTGAAATTGCCAATTTCTTCGCCAAAACACATTAAGGTTAACTAAAAATGCTCCTCTCACCGAAACACATCCAGACATTAAAATCATGATAAGTTCTAAGTTCGAAATTTTAAAATTAGTCAAGCATTTTATTATTGTATTATAAAAATTCAGTTGGATCAGTAAAAGATTAAATTTAAAGTAGAAGTTACTTGGATTAGAATATGGACTCACCCCAACCTGAGCGACGTATCAGAGCTGTCATAATCTTGAGGAGGACCGAAGACATTGGTGACAGATTCCGATGACTGGCCTTCTTCATGGACCACATTCTCCGGCTCAATGGGGGTGTATTTCACACCTTTAGACATCCACCCCATCTGCAACCCAAAAAATTCACCAGCTAATAAAGAAAGTAGGGATATCAAAGACGTAAAATAAATAGAAAAGGTAATGGAAACTCTCACGTGCTGCCTCAATCGCTCATTCTCATCCATCAACTGCAATCCCTGAAATTTTAGGAAAGAATAGTTGAAAACAAGAATTTAAAATACCAAATAACAGTATTTCCAATAAATAATCACAAACAAAATAAGCCAATTACCACTTGGTACTTGTTTAGCATACTTATCTATAGAGTAAATTTATGTTTTTCGCATGGTCATCTAGTCTAAGTGTAATAGCATCCCAATATGTGATAAACTAAGGGAAAGTCGATGTGAGATTTGTTGGGTTATGTGCAACAAAAGTTGTAAATTCTAAAAGAGTGAGAGAAAAACCAAATAATGTGGATTAAGGTAGTGAGAATTGATTTGAATACACTAGAATTAAAAGAAGACATGAGTTCAGGAAAAAAAAATTGAATATATCGAATTGCTTAGTCACTTTCTTCAATAAGTCGTAACAACGCATTGAAATATTGGATTCTAACCTTTTCTTGGAGGGTACTAATCTCCTTTGTAATCATCTCACCCTGAATAATCGTTATTTCATAGTAAGATAATAACTCCAAATTCCTGTAAATTTATTATTATAGAGCTTGTAGGAGGAGTTCAAACCTTTGTGTCAAGTACACGGTTCAATCCTGCTTCGAGTGTTTTCTCAAGTTTCTGCAGTTCTTGTATGTTTAACCCTTGTAGCTCTTCTCCCCTCATCTGCCTGATATATATTGCACAAGACTACCTATATTAATAAATGAATAATTCAAGCTTTCAGTTCTTTGAGAGACAAAATCATACCTTAATTGGTGGGTCTTCTCTGCAACCTCCTTGCTCAACCTAGCATAATTGCTATTCTCTAGCTAAAACATTCAGCATGAAATCGGCAATCAAATATTTTATTATGTAATAATCTGAAAAAGTTGTAAATTACACCAATATATGTTCTTATTTCATGTTTAAGTAACCAAATTGAAGAACAATGCACAATAAACTCATTAAATCACAAGAAAGTGTAATTTTACATAGAAGAATATTTTCCCAAAAACTACATGCTACAAACCACACAAAGAACTATACTGATGAGAAATATGTCAAACAATAACATAAATTACACCAGGTGAGATGATACTGTTAAAGACCAAATTGATGTCAAAGTTTTATTTATGAAGTCTACCATCATTTCTCTTTCTAGGACCTACAACACTTTTCCTTGCTTGTAACTTCTATATATATAAACCATCATTCAGTCTTATTTTGCACCCTATTTTCAGTTTGCATGTATTGGAAGGTCTCGATAGTTGATACCCTCTGCTCACATCCTTTGTGTGAAATGTGTATGAAGCAAAGTATAGTTGCACCATAAAGCCCATGATCACAGCCAAATCAATTAGGTCAAAACCCAAGGGTGGACCATCATGCGAAACCCAACCAACCCCCACTTTCAAACTTTTTGTCATAAAAATTGGGTCTTTGTGTCAATCAACTTTCTAAAATTGGTAACAAGAGATAATTCCATAAGGATGATAGTGGTGTAGCTTGAAAGAGGTCTCATTTCATATCTATCACAAAAGCCTTATAGATATTCTGACAGGACCTATGTGTATACATGCACATGCTGTTCAATTCTGAGGCAGCACATTAACAAGGCGACTTGGTGAGTATGACAGGAAACATTCGAATTGGGGAAATTGGACCAATAACAGAGGTGAACGTAAAGACAATAAGGGTAAAATCAAAAGAATGTGAGATGTTTTTCACATGAGTAAAATTTTATTGAGATCAAGGCAATCACCATGAAAATAAAATAAAAAAAGAAAAACTAAGGTGAGTGAGACACTCATACCTGAATTACATTAACAAACACTCCAAAGCTTAGTCTTATTATCTAAAATCGAATCGAGAATGCGACAGATTTTGCAAATGTACGTTCTTGGAAAACAAAACAATAAAATTTCATTAAAGCAGATTCAAGATGAATAACAAATACTGAAAGGTATTTGAATGTGATGAGGCCTCACTGTGGCCCCCATCTTTATGGGCATCAGATACCTTGACATGCTATTTGCAGTCAGAATTGTTAAAATTTGAACACAAAGTTCTTAACCAAAGCTGATTTCAACTTATCTCTACATTCAAACATATTGGACATACTGCAGCAAGAGACTATATTATACCCAATATCTATAGGTAATAAATTTTGCAACCAGACGTGACATAAGTCAGTAAAATATAAATGATGTTATGTATAATCGTACAAAGGCCAATTAGCTTACCTGCAGCTCAAGAGATGGTTGCACAATTTTCTCAAGGTTCTTTGAGTGCAAATTATACCTCTCAAGTATCTCCTTCATACTTAACAAAACAATCCAATGAAGATGTTATAATGACATGCTTTGATTGAACTAATCTAGTTATAAAAAAGAGAGTTTCCAACAAGAAAAAATAAAATCATAAGCAGTGAAAATTAAACGATTACTATAATTTTATATTTCTTGGATTCTTTCAACTTATGCATTGCAGAGATGAAGTTTATACTCAAAAGTAGCAATATATAATGGAGCGAAACTAAGCGCAAACATTTAACCCATTGAGTGCATACACACATGTCAATCATCATTTGAGGAGAATAGATTTCATGGTTTGAGTTTTGGTTTTTTTATTTTTATATATATTTTTAAATTTCTTTGTACATATTCAAGTTACAAGTGGCCCCCTCAGGATTTTCATTTTTTTTTCTTGGTCGGTTCTGATAACAAAACTTCCCCTCTAACCGCTTCAATCCCTTTGGTGTACAGAACTTTATGCACCTCAAGCACACATTATGCATTTCAATTCAAGAGATACGTATAATGTTTCTTTTCTACTATGTGCGCATGAAGCCCCAAATCTAAAGTGTTGGAAAACTACGCCAGCATATGGCCTAATCAAAAGAAAAAGGTAACAAAACCTTCCATGATAGCAATACCCTCAATTTTTTTACTGAATAATAGCTAGAAACATCTAAATATATCTGGAAGATAGTTTCAATCTATAGTCCCAAAGCTCAAGCGACGCAGCTTCTCCAGTCTGCAGCTGTATACGTCAAAGAAATTAAGGAAATTCTACAATCTCCAATTACACCACTCAAAAGAATTGACCCGCTAGAAGCCACTGATCAGCATGTTTGTGATCAATGATATGGTTTATGAAGCCCTTGGTAGAGGTTGTTCCACTATGAATGTCTTTCCGGCATTGAGATGCAAATCAAAGTTCACTAAAAATGTTACTCCAATTCTTGGAACCAATGTAATACGGGTTGGTCCCGTGGGAATGACAGAAACCAAACGTGCAGAGACATGGGAACCCCAAGGAAAAGGATAATCTTCACTTGCTGACGAGAATGTTTGATGGGACTATTCGAAAAATTGAAGATGTTAGGCATGTGCCGGATTTAAAGAAAAGCTTGATTTCTCTCCCTTCCCTAGACTTGGAAGGTTAGAAATTCACCGGGTAAGGTGGAGTGATTAAAGTTTCAAGAGGGGCTCTAGTTGTAATGAAAGGAGTTCGAGTTGGAAACTTGTACAAGTTATTGAGAAGCATAATAATGAATGAAGAAGCAAATTCGGTGGTACAAAATGAAGAACTTCCGCTTCAACTATGGCATCGAAGGTTGGGACACATGAATAGCAAAGGTATGGAGGTCTTGATAAAAAGAATCTGATTCCTTCACTAAAATTCGAAATGTCCGAATTTTGTGAGCAATGTAATTATGGTAAACAACATAAAAGGGTATTCAAGGCCGGGAGACATACGAGCAAAGGCATACTTGATTACATCCACTGAGATGTTTGGGGTCCTTCACCAACTACGTCATATGGAGGTGCACGCTACTTTGTTTCATTCATTGATGACTTCTCAAGAAGGGTATGGATCAAAATTCTCATGTCCAAAGGTAATGTGTATAGTGCATTCAAGCATTTTAAAAGTCGAATTAGAAAAGTTTATGGGACGTTGCATCAAGTTTTCGAACGGATTATGGGAGAGAGTTCACATTCAATGGAACGTTCACGATGCATGTTGAGCAATGCCAGTTTAGAACAAGAGTTATGGGCGGAAGCGGTTTCAATGGCTTATTATCTCATTAATCGATCATCTTCGGTGGCATTGGAGAACAAGAATCCAAATGAAGTGTGGTATGGAAACTCCTAGCGACTATTCCGATTTGAAAATTTTTGGATGTGATGCCTATGCACTTATTCCAAATTGTCAAAGGAACGAGTTGGATCCAAAGTCAAAGAAATGCGTCTTTGTGGGTTATAGCAAGGGTGTGAAGAGATCAGTTTTGGGATCCAAGCACTCACAAAATAATCAATAATCGGGATGTTCATTTTGATGAATCCTCCATGTTAACAAAAGGGCCGAGAAGTGTTGCTAATGATCAAGAAGAAAGAGATTATAACCAAGAATTTGAGATCCATCGAAAAATGTCTTCTTCAAGTGTATTGATGCCTTTTGATAATGTTCCCATTGATAATTATGAGGAACATGTTGCATTAGAAAGTGAAGATGAGGAACGACATCACCATCAAGAAGAAAATATGTCTCTCGAACCCAAACGGTCTACAAGACAAACTTATCCACCTATATGGCATAAAGAGTATGTGGATCCTAATACTTTGCAAGCTTTGATTGTAGGGAATGAAGAACCAACTTCTTTTTATGAAGTCGTTGAGAGGAATGATTCAAATCATTGGAAGAAGACTATGGAAGAAGAGGTGTCGGCTCTTCAAAGAAACAAAACTTGGGATTTGGTAGAGTTACCAAAAAGTAGGAAGGCGGTTGGTTGCAAATGGGTGTTCAAGATAAAGAAATGCCCTGATGGAAAGCTTGAAAAGTACAAGGCAAGACTACTTGCAAAGGGATTTTCACAAAAGCAAGATATTGATTTGATGAAATTTTTGCATCGGTAGTCAAATTGATCTCCATTTGTTTGGTTCTTGGGTTGATTGCAATGCATGATGTAGAATTCGAGCAAATGGATGCGAAGACGGCTTTTTTACATGGGGAACTCCAAGAAGAAGTTTAAATGCAACAACTGGAAGGCTTCATTGATAAAGGCAAAGAAGGGCTAGTTTACAAATTGAAGAGGTCTTTGAATGGGTTGAAGCAAGCATTAAAGCAATGGTATAAGACATTTGACGCGTTTATGGTAGGCATTGGTTATACAAGCAGTATGTATAATCATTGCATTTATTTGAAGTTCTTTGATGATGGCTCATATTTGATCTTAGTCTTGTATGTAGATAACATGTCTTTGGTATGTAAGGATAAGACTAAGATTGATGAACTCAAGGCAAGCTTGAGTAGAAGATTTAAAATGAAAGATCTCAAATCTGCAAGGCAAATTCTCAGAATTGAAATTGTTCGAGATGGGTAAAATTGGATTTTATCACTTTCTCAAAGGACATACATTGAAAGGGTGCTTGAAAATTTTGGTTGAGCAAGACGAAACCGGTGAAGACACCTTTAGTATCTCATTTCAAGTTATCTTCACAGCAAAGTCATGGAAGCAAAGAAGAAAAAGAAAGTATGAAGAATGTTTCATGTGCAAGTGTTGTTGGGAGTTTAATGTTTGTCATGGTGTGCGCTAGACCGGACATTGCATATGCGATTGGTATACTAAGTCGATTTATGGCAAATCCCGAGAAAGTTCATTGGGAAGCTACAAAATGGCTACTTCGGTATTTGAGAAGGACTAGTAATTATGGTATCACATATAGCAAGGGCTCAAGTTCAATGCAAGGCTTTGTGGATGCTAACTTTACCGGTGATTTCGACAGAGGAAAATCAACATCAGCATTTGTGTTTCATTTTGCAAATGGACCGTAAAGTTGGGTTTCAAGACTTCAAGATATGATTGCTCTATCCACCACCAAAGCGGAATACATGGTGACAACGAAAGCTTCAAAGGAAGTGGTATGAGTCTAAGGATTAATGGAGGAGATGGGAATTGTTTACAAACCCATGGAACTATTTTGTGACAATATGGGTGCTATACACTTGGCCAAGAATCCGGTTCATCACAAGAGGTCAAGACACATATTGGCTCAATATCACTACATCAGACAAGTTGTTGAAGATGGTAGAATTCGGTTGGTTAAGGTGAAGACCGAGGAAAATTTTGCAAATATGCTTAAAAAGCCGATCCAAGTAGAAAAGTTAGAGTGGAGCTTAACTTCTCTAGGTTTCAAGAAAAAGTAAGAGTAAAGATTTGATAAGGCAAGGATGTGATTTCGTATCAAGGTGGAGATTGTTGGGATAGTGATCCAAAATCACTCTTCTTAAAGGTATTTTGGTCTCCTAATTATTTGAGGGGCATTTTAATCTTTTTGTAATTTCTCTAATTGAAGTCTTTTATGGGTTTGATTTCAAAAGTGTATTGGGGAGAGTTTTCTTAGAGAGGGTTTTAGAGTGAAAGAGTGTTTTCTTGATTGGGATTTTTTCTTTGTCCCAAATACATGGCCATTGTTGGAACTCTTTGAGAGGGTTTTGATCTACAAGCTTGTGGGAACAAAGTTGGAGCAAGAAGGTAGATGGGTTTGATGGTATGTGTTGGTATGGGAGGTTTCTTGTTGATTTTCTCTCCATTGTAAAGCATTCTCTATAAACTCAACCTTGTAATTTTCTTCAAGATTGATAGTGATAATTTCCTTGCCGGATTATCGGTGGATGTAGCCCTTTTATTGGGTAAACCACATAACTATTTGTGTTGAGGTCGTTTTTCCTAATTTTCTTTCCTACATAAATTTCTCTCAAACATATTTTGCTTGGTATTATTCTTGGGACATCTTTCATATTATTGTTGTAGGAGTTCTTTACAACACCAATCAACTTGTTATTAATACCTCTCTAAAGAAGCCATATGTGAAGAATTAGATTAGAAAACTCTCATGAAGTTATGTATTACTTTGGAAGAATCCTTCTCTTACAAATCCAAAATGAAAGAACCCCAACTTCGTGAGCAGTTAAAGGCTCCCCCATCTATTTCTGGGAATGACCATAAGTTTACGACTATTTTTGTGATCAACAGAGTTTTATTCCAGAAGACCACATCTTAATTACCTCTATTCTCTCAAATCCGCTTAACCCCTCATTCAAAGAAGTCTTTTCCTTCCCTTCTTAGCCATGAACTCCTTATAAAAAACCTTAGGCCTCCCTCATCTTCACATAAATCAACTTCCTCTACTTAAAGAGGATTACATGTAGGCAAGAATTTATAGAGGTCCTAAAAGATATTTCAAGAATCATAACCATCAACGATCAAGAAGAGCTCAACAAGGACAACATACAAATTCTCCCAAATACACCAACTAGGGTGGTAATATTCCCCAACAACTTCAACGTGGAATACTGGGATGCAACTGAATTACGAAAAACAATCAAGTTCCGAGAGTGGTGGGATTCATACCACAATTGAGTAGGTTCAATCATGCCTATGAAACATATAATGTTCATGAAGTTTTTGCTCCATTCACTATTCATGATTTTTAGGATCTGCTACTGCACACATGTGACTTGATACATGATGAAAGCAATCTTAATCCTAAAAAAAACAAGCGTTAACATGGAATCAATTGTGTTCTTGGGGGAAATGGAACTTGCATTCCGCTCTCATACATGCAATATATCTCTTTATTCCCCATATCGTTCCTTAGAATTAAAAAGAACTCTCTTTGTTCCACCTATCAAAAGTTAGTTTTGTTGAGAAAATTGACAAGAAAACAAGCACACCAATGTGGAAAAAAAAAATAGTAACACAAATTATGAGGTGCACCCCTTTTCTAGGGTAAGACCTCGAAAGAGATCGATCTTCTTCTCTATATCAAGTAAAGATTACAAAGCAAAAAAACCTTCCCAACTTCCTCTCTCTCATATTTGTTTTCTTTTCATCAAGAAAACCCTATAAATTATCGATTCATAATTTGACCTGACTACATAAATACCCTAAAAAATATAAATAATTCTTATTTTGTCCCCAAAATATTGGGAACTTGATGATAAGAAACAATCTGGGGATCTTAGTCACAACCTCTGCACAATAAATTTACTATTGACAATCATTGTGTTTTTTTTCTTTAGTCCTACTAGCTATGTCATTCAAGAGATTAGAAAGGGAGCCGAGGGGGTTCTAGCCTTCTAGCGACAAGCATTTGAAAGGATGGATTATTCACCCTTGATTGTCACAACAAGTTCTTTCTTTTCACACCTCATCCATATAGGGAACCTCAAACATTTGGTAAAATCATTTGGGCGGTCCAAAAACATTATAGAATTATTAACTTGAAATTGGAACATACTTGCCAATGAGGGCATCAATAATAAAAACATTACCACCTGACCAAGGAAGTGAGATATCCAGTCTAATCATTGTAAAGTCATCAAAGGGGTCAGACTAATTGTCCTTCTCATGAATCAGACATACAAGGACCAACATCATAAACTTCTTACATCTGGTGGGGGATAACAATTAAACTTGACACTAGTTTAGGTAGAATTGAAGGGAATGGCCAAATTTACTTGGCGCACGCATATTTTAGGATAAGTCTTTGATGGTGATGATGATATATATATATATATATATATATAGATATATATATATATAATATATATATATATAATGAATGATATGGCAATCTCATTCACGTCAACACAATCCATTTTTATTCTATAAAATAAAATGACTTTTATAAATAATCTAGGAAAAACCTATGATAAGTAGTGACTTAAAAGCTTATTTATAAAAAGTAATAAAAAAGTTAGGAGTTAAAAGATCTCAAACGTGAAATGCTTCCTTGTTTTCCACCCTAAGCTACTACCTATATGATACCTCGCCCACATCATCGATTAGAGCGGCCCACTTCAGACCTCTGAACAAAAAAACAATAATGGAATAATCTAGGACTTAGATATCTCGATATTTTATATGTTTATCTACAAAACACTTGGATGTTTTAGAGTTACGTGAGATTTGAGATAACCGCAAAGAAGATCCATAATTTAAGGTTTATTTTTGCTTGGTTTAGTTAAAAGATCGTTTGCAACTCTCTCTCTCTCTATCTCTCAATTGAGACCGAAGGTAGCCTCTACTGTAATGTCATCTTGTTTCATATTTTGCATGTTCAACATTTGATCTAGCTCTTTATTTTCTTGATTTTGTTTAAATGTTTCTGATGCTCTCTCTCTCTCTCTCTCTCTCTCTCTCTCTCTCTCTCTCTCTCTCTCACACACACACACACACACACACACACACAATATGGAGACAAGTGCTGCAGAAAGCGCGTATTAATCATCAAAGTAAAGTCTTCAAGCAATGAGAAAAAAGAGAAAGAAATCAAGAGAGATACCTTGAACTCGAGAACTCAAAGAGCTTTCCAGTTGCAGAAAAGATGATGAGAGCAACCTCAGCATCACAAAGAATAGAGAGCTCTTCAGCCTTCTTGAAAAGCCCTCTTCTCCTCTTAGAGAATGTCACCTGTCTAGCCGTTGTGTTGTCGATCTTCTTGATCTGAATCTTCTCTCTCGCCATTCTTCCCTCAAACCGAAAAAAAATCAAATCAATTTAATCAAGCAAAACCAACTACAAAAGAAGAAAAAACCTACCCATTTATATCTATACTTCATAAAAGTTAAAAATAGGTTTTGTTTGAAAACAGTAAAAAGAGTGGCATTTTTCCAAATTAAGTCAATAAACTAACACAAACCCTAAAGAAAGAACCACGCACACTTTCAGATCCAAAGAGAAGAAAACAAAAACAAAAAACCAGAAAATCTCAAAACCCCACCAATCCTATCTCATTGTAATTGAAGAAGGAGGAGAGATGGGTACTGGCTTGTTTTCTTGATTACCTGTAGGGTTGTTACTTCTGCTGATTTTGTTGATTCTTGGAGTAAATACCCCACCAATGAGACTGTATTTAAAGAGAAAGAGAACACCTTGTACAAGAAGAAAGAAATAAAAAAAGACTCCTTTTTTATAGCAAAACTGAGTCTCATTTCTTTCTTTTTCTCTCTCTTCAGGGTCAGAATCCTCTACTACAGGTGTGTTAAGGTTTCTTACCTTACCTCTATTTTTTTCCACGTGGCATCTCTAAGCCCATTGACCGCTGTATCAAGGGCCCACATTTGTTTCACCTAGTCATTGAAATCAGTTTTCTTTGTGAGATTGGTGATTTCTATCCAAATGAAATCTTCCAGTAATCAAATTGATTTAATAATTTGTGATTTGGAGTTAACCTACTCCTGAAGCAGGAGATTCTAACTCTTCCGTGCAGAAACTCACTTATTTTATTTTTCAATTTTTTGTGTGGACTCCCGCTTTCCGTACAAATAGCCATGTCCTCAGCAGTGTAAAGTAACTGTCACCACGATATCTCGTCACAATTTCTCGCGATAAGTGGGACTTAAAATATCTGGACTAGTATTGATAACTTTTTTTTTTTTGAAATATTGGCGGGCCATCAATAACCCTTAATGAGTAAGTCTTCTTAAAAGGCATTTTTTCACTTTGCAATCCAAATCCGAGATCTTGTATTCTTCTTTTGGGTTTAAAATAGTATTTTGCTACTTTGTACTCCAAATTTGAGATCCTGTATTCTTGTTTTGGTTTAAAATAGTATTTTACTTTTGATAATCAGGACTTCTATAAAGTCAGAGAGATCATGTCATCTCAGGAGTTATATAACTATCCTGCTCCTAGATATGCCACGTGGAAATGCCAATTGAAATAGAGTAAGTCTAACCTGACCAAGGGTCGTTGAACTCAGCTTGTGGCTTTCAAAAATGTGATCTGATGCCACACGGATGTAGAGGATAAAATTCTTTGAATCTTAATCGTTAAATTTTAATTTTAAATTTGAGAGTCCAATAGTCATCCATTTCCAAAAATTGGGATCCAGCCCTCCAAAAAATTATTTTGTAATTTATTTTTTTCATTTTGATCTTAAGTTTTTTCGTGAAATTTAGAGGATAATGGTGTTGGATTGCCAATTTGGTAATCCATTTGAGCTCAACGACCCTTGGTAAGATTTCACAAATTAGTAACGAAAATGTTTTCCTTTCAGTTATTTCTTGGCACAAGAAATTTTATCTCGAACTTTTTTAATTAAAGAGAAAAATTACTTAATATAGCGATTTGTTGTTAAAAAAACCCCTTAATTTTTTGTAACAACTTAATTAGCAAACAAGTTTCAATTAATCCTCTTACTCTCCTAGCTTCAAAAGGGGAAAATTATTTAAAGGACCTTGACGTTGTTTCTAAATAGTCCCTAAGTTTTCTCATGGAATTGAATGTGCTTCAAATCATGTCACAATAAAATATGAAGTTATTAGAGGTGGTTTTAAACTGCCTCCAAAATCATGAAAAGCACCACCAATAAGGTTAAGGGTGGTTTAGTTGTACACCCACTATAATGGTGTCGCCAATAATTATTAGCGGCCAAGTAAATATGGATATAAGACCATCTCTAATTGTAGGAATCGGATGTGGTGATCGAGATTATAAAAAGTTCAAGGAACCGGATCGTGGAGTTACAAATAATGTGTTGAAGCAAGAAAGTGTACATCATGGATTCATGTCTTTTAATCGTCATATGCGTGGATAACATTTATAAACTTATAATTCTATAATGGGTAATTTTGAGCGAAAGTCCCATTTTTTTTCTTGAAAGGGTTTTTCATATAAAAATAAGTGTCATGATTGCTTATTTTAGATCAATTGTATGTAATTGATTTCTACCTATATCGTAAATCAGCTAGGTCAATTAACTAACCAAACTTGGTAATCATCAAATAAAAGAGAAATTTCACGACACACCCCATGTCCTTCAATTGAGAAGTCTACTAAGATCATAATAACTATATATAGTAGAGCACTTGAAAAAATACCCATTATCAGAAGATAATAAGTATTCTGAAATGAATCCTTCACAAACTTAAAAAACCTCAAAAGCACCCGCTTCTCCGTACGTGTACACACACACACACACAAAAATGAGAAAAAATGATAGATATATATATATATATATATCAAAGAATTTCAAAAAGAAAAGTGATGGTTATTAAAAAAAGAAAAACATGGGAATAGGACGTTGCATCTTTGAGCTTCGAGGGACTCCATGTGGATATTTCCTTCATGGCTCTCTTGTTTTTCATGCCAAGCATATTTATAAACTAGTTTTTTTTTTTTTTTTTTTTATTATTAAATGTTTAAGGGTTTTTAAAATCCCTTTAAAAGGGGCTTAAAGTTAGAAGAAAAAACTTGTTTTATACAGGCCTTAGAGCACAGGCCTAACCGCGAGATCAAGCCTTTCCTCTTGGGCCAAAATAAATTGTTAAATTTTGTCGTTTGATTTTCTATTATTGTAACTATTATTTTTAGCCACTAATTAAGAGCATGTTTATAGTGTGTTATGTCAAATTCTTTATTTACATGATGTCGTTTTATATGTTTGAACACGTTAGAACACATGTTAAGATCATTTAAAGAGAGTTACTGTTGCCTCATCAACTTTTAGTAACACCACACCAATTGTGCGTAATTCTTTGGTAATTTACATATGAGTTCCTTTGTTTTGTATGGTTAGAAATTCAGACAAATTCAAATCAAAGTTAAAAAATGATTATATCATAAATATTTTAGAACAATTAATGTATATTTCAACAAAATTAGAAAATATATCATTACTTCCACACAATTTGTTAGAAAAATTCCAAAATAAAAAATACAATTATATTCATTTTGACTTAATTCAAGTGGCAATAGTTTATCTAACTAGAACAAGCTTAAATACCTTTACTCTGGCTCATGTCAGTGAGAGAAGGTATCTCAAATTTTCAGATCAGTTAATAGGAATGATTTAGACACCATTATATGATGGTCTTGTGTTCTTCACTTGTTTTCGAAACTTTTCTATCTCTTTGATAGATCTAGCAATTTCTAAATCATTAATTCTAGGAGTTCAAACCAAATTATTCAACATGCCAAACTCAAAAAATATCACTATAATTTATATATATTTATTATAAGTCCATGATGTCCCTAATACCAGATGTTGCCTATTAAAATCAAACCAAAAGCTTAACTACTCCTGTTTCTGACAAATTTTAGAAACACGGTTATAACTCCAAAACAGATTCAATGGGACACCATTGATCTAAACAACTCTTGAAAAAGAGAAAAAATCTATGAACCAACCCGAAAAGAAGAACATCAAATAGAAAACATAATAAAACATTTTAATGGTACTATTGAAATTAATTTCAATACTATTAGTCAAAAGAATTATATGATCTCTAAATCATCAACAAGAGATCAAGTCTTTTTTCTTGGGCCAAAATAAATTATAAAATATTATCATTTGATTTTTCCTTATTGTAACTATTATTTTTATCCACTAATTAAGAGCATGTTTATAATGTGTTATATCATATTCTTTATTTACATGATGTCGTTTTATATGTTTGAACATGTTAGGATTAATTAGAGAGAGTTAATATTGCCACACCAACTTTTACTAACACCACACCAACTATGTGCACTTCTTTGGTAATTTACATATGAATTGACGTGGCATTAGTAAAAGTTGGTGTGGCAATAGAAGCTCTCTTAATTAAATTATGCTTATTCATGTTAGAAATAAGAGCCTTTTGTGTTATTTATGTTTAAGCATGTTTGGATGATTTGAATCAAGATATGTTAGGAATATTGATTCCAATTTTGCTCTAGAAATTGTCAATTACTGTGAAAATGTAGAAAATAACCCAGAGTATATTGTTATAATACGACTAAAGAATGGTCCACATAACTAAGCTTATTCTAAAAAATTGCACGCCTTATAAATAATATAGAAGCCCATACTAGACATATTTTCCATTATTGATGTTCATCTAATTTAATATGTTTTGCGATTCTAGCACATATTTATCATTCCATGGACAATTTTCATGCTTTAGAATTAATTGGATTAACCCAAAATCGATTAATAAGCCCTATAGAGCTTGATAGTAATCAGATGAGATCGATGACTAAACTTCCTAGATCACATCGTTTGACTCAATTTTTGTAACCACCCAATCTTGATTTTAGCAATAAATAAAATTATTGTGTTTAAAACATGTTTAAATTATGTTTCTTTCCGTGTTTAGAAGATAATTTGAGAATTTAAAAATGGTTTAATTGGATGATTAATCAAAAAGGAGATTCACCCTTTTGAACTTAAGGGGTTGTCAACATATGGATTGGTGTGTCATAAGTAAAAAAGTTGATGTGCTGCTAGCAGCTCTCAACATTTTATAAGGTGAATCTCCATTTCGTGAACCGAAAATGATGAAATTCCTAGTTCCGTGCACTCTTCAGTTAATTCCCAAAATATGCATTCGTCATTTTTATAACTTAAGAACTCCTAAGTTCATCACTTTTAATATCTATGAATTCGTAAATATACCAACAAACTCATTGATTATAAAAGTGACGATTTCACTTGAAATGTATGTTTCAGGAATAAAAATGAATAGTGTATCGAAATCAGAATTTGGACATAATTTGGGCATGTTTTGGGAATAATCCCCGTTTTATAAGGATTGTGAATCCCAAAAAAACAAGAGAATTTCTATTGGCCCCCAACTTTTACCTATTACACCCCCAATTACATGAATTGTTTATTCACTTCGACTAAATTTTAATACACAGTTTAAAATATGAATTAAGATTTCCACACCACAATACTTGATTGCTGGCATAATATAAAAATAAAACCATTAATTGCCACTATCGACAATGACTTCAAAAAGATTAAGTTGGCATCAACAACAATTGTTTATACTAACCTCTTAATGTTGATCTCATGCTTTTCGCTCTTTGATATCTTTCCATTCAAGGAAATAAAATATTCAGGCCTAACATTCTTTCTCAAAGTAAGAGAACAATACTCTCACCCTATTAAATTTGTATTGTTTAAATTTAGTTGGGGTGTATCAATTAAAAGTTAGGGTGTCAAATAGAAGTTCTCATAAATAAACTGAGGTATATTTTTTGTTCTTTTTGTTCATAGATTTTCTTATTCTAGGATCAGGATCCCTGGACTCCTAAGAATGACTCGTGAAAAAACTCATGATCCCAACCCTTTGGATGTAGAATTCAACGGTTGAGATTTATCCTCAGGATAAATATGTCTGAGATTTATCCTAAGGATAAATATCTCTGAGATTTGTGTAATCAAGATACTCACAAATTGCAATAATTGGATTTTTTGTTAAAAAAGTTGGGATCATTTGTTTATTTCACGAGTCATTCTTAGGAGTCAACAGATCCCAACCCTTTATTTTATTATTAGTATGTTTTGTGAAATAGGGTATATCTCAAGTACTTACTAGGGGTTAGTTGAGATGTCAAGACTGGCTAGATTTGTTTCCCAAGTCTATATGTCCCTTTACAAAAAAGGTAACTATTTAATTGCAGTACACATGTCGGGTGGGATAGGATAGTAGGGATATCAATGAGTCGAGCCAAAATACTTAGGTCTAAATTCGGCTTAGCCCACAAGCCCCTTTAACATGAATCAATTCCTAACACACCCCAACCCTATCCAAGGTGGTCCTGGTTAGACACATGATTTGCTGTTTGATTAATAATGAGAACTTCTATTTGCACCCCAACTCTTACTTGTTACACCCCAATGAAAAAATAATATAAATAAATAAATGGTTGAGAATAAGTAAAAGTTGGGGTTCCATTAGAAGTACTCTCTCTTTTTCTCTTGCTATTTTATATTTATAGGTTTTGGATTTGTACGAGCCTAATCTTATCTCATCTATTTTTTTTTTTCTTCATTTCTTTTAGATATCGTGGGTATCCCCACCCTTCGGGTGGGACTAATCCCACGGTCACACATACCGCCCCCTCGAAAAGTCATAAGTGCAACAAGTTGAGTCGAGGGTGGCCCTAAGAAATTCATAGCTTCGCGACACTTGACCCACTCTTCTTGAGGGGCTTATTAAGGCTCAACTTATCACCAGCCCAACCCCATAGAGTTAATCCTATTTTATCTTAATTGTAAACAACTATTGAAATTGATTGAATGAGTGTTCTAATAACTTGAGCCAAATGGGCTTGGACCCATAGCTCGGTTGGGTTGACACATTGCAAAACAACTTCGAGGGGTGAATCTCCATTTTGTGCGCTAAATACAATGAGATTCCAAGTTTGATACATCGTTCATTTTTATTTTCAAAATATACCTTCATCATTTTTATAACCTACGAACTCGTGAATTCATCACTTTTAATATCTACGAATTTGTAGTTATACCAACGAATTCATTGATTATAAAAGCGATGAATTCACTCTAAATGTATGTTTTGGGAATTAAAATTAACAGTATACAAAAATCATAATTTGGACATAAGTTGCACATATTTTGGAAGAAATCCCCAACTTTTTAAGGTCATGGAAGTGGGTTCAAGTTTGTCCTTACCCATAAAAAAAAAAAAAAAAAAAAGAAGAAGCCAAACCTTTGTAATGTTTCAATGGTGTGTTTTAATCTTTAATTGGGGCTCGAAAAATGATTTATGAAATTGGAGTGTCATAAGTAAAAGTTGGAGTGCCAATAGCAGGTCTATTAATTATTAACAACTAATCGGCTGCTTATCTTATGCTCAGCAGTTGGCATTTTGACACTTTCTAAAGACTTCAGATTCCTTGTGATGATCTGATCCCTTAAAAACAGTCGTTCTTCTCAACTCTTCTTCTTCTCTTCAAAGAAGCATCAAAACATGTCAAATCTGCAACCTCTACTTTTGTTTTGGCTTCTCTTTTTAGTCTCCACAATTATTACTTCTTCCTCTCAAATGGAAGAAACAATGGAGCTCTTACAGAGAAGGCTCGACAGTCAACGAGCGTCTCCATCCGTACAAGAAGCTGCAGTTAAGGCAATTCTGCAGAGATTGTTACCTACCCATATTTCTAGCTTTGATTTCAAGATAGTTTCTAAGGTACTTCTATATTATACCTTCTCTCTCCTTAAAATTTTTTTTTTTTTTGGAGTCAAATT
Organism: Akebia trifoliata; assembly: GCF_017979445.1. Lineage (NCBI taxonomy): Eukaryota > Viridiplantae > Streptophyta > Magnoliopsida > Ranunculales > Lardizabalaceae > Akebia > Akebia trifoliata. The sequence goes on along the minus strand of NC_141378.1, from coordinate 10,875,551 downwards.
TGTGATTTTTTTAACCATTTCAGACCGTTCATATAGTATTGAATTATTCTGGGTATCACTGAATTTCTTGGTTTTCTACTTTTGGGTTTTGATTGGAGTTCATGTAATGTGATTTGGTAGAAAACCCATTTGGAGAGACACTATGAATGATGAATTGATGAGGTGGATTTGACCCATCCTCCATGGTTCCTATATCATACCTTCTCTCTCATTCAGTTTTTTTAGTCTTCTTTGGAGTCATATTTGTGTGTTTTTTATATTATTTATTAATTATTATTTTTATCATTTCATTTAGTATTGATTTTTTCTGGGTATCAAAGAATTTCTTGGTTTTCTACTTGTGCGTTTTGATTAGAGTTAATGTAAAGTGATTTGGTAAAAGACTTCAATAGGATGCCTAAACGTCCAACTTACAAAGTAAGATGCAGGATAAAGGGAACCTAACACAAATAATTAACAATAGAAATGAAATCTACACACAAATGCATCTCTTTTAAGAGTTGGAATAGCAAGAACTACTGGTTAATCATTGAAGTAAACGCCAAAACCATAGGATGACTCATCTCTGCAATGAGCTTGCATCCTTTGAGGGGATTGGTTCTTGAAAAATCTTAATGTAACTTGAATATGAACATTACTGATATACCTGAAAACAGGGTAGGTCCTTTGTCTTCTACAGTCACACAAAGCCACATCTTCACTAAGGTCCCTCATTCGCCCTTGCAAGACCAAATGAGACTGCTGTCTTTAATTCTCCATGACAATAACGAGATTTCACCCTGAAGGAGAAATCCATACAAAAATCTTGAAATCCCCACTCTCACGGATACGTTATTTCTCTTTCCATCTGAGTCATTTGTAGACTAATTCCACCTCTTTTTCCAGATCCTCGAGGCAAGAAATTCCTTCCACAACACTTTCCAAGACCTATGATTTACCTGATGAGTTGGATTTGATACATTCTCTATGGTTCCTAATGGGGACTATTTTTTGATTGTAATTGGGTTTGCAACGACGGTAGCGACACTAGAATGCACGTGCGAGTAAAAATGGGAAATGACAATAATTACGCCCCATTATAATAATGCCGTACATTATTTGTTTTCCAAAAAAAAGAAGATGTTCAATAGAGCATCAAAATGCAATAGAATGTTAGAAACTTTGATGAAATTAGGATAGAGTTGAATGGGTTTAATGGATTTAAAGCAAGAGAAAGGAAAGAGGGAGTAATGGTTTTACCTCACAAAGATAGATGGAGGGAGAGAATGGAAGAGAAAGAGGTATATTTTAGAAAATCCTAAATTAGAGAGAGTGAGAAGCGATATGACTTCCTTGTTTTGTTTAAAAAAAATCATAAGTTTAAGGGTATTTTGTAGTGTTAAGATGTTAGACCAATTTAATTGATATTACGTGTATGTTATAATGTTAGCCTTGGATACAAAGATAAGAGGTGTGGGCTTCTATACTTAAAAAAATTCATTGATGCGGTTTTGTGTCAACAATATCCACACTTCTATCATTATAATAACAGAGATATTTATGAAGCAACATGTCCTTATTGACAATAATTATGGTACATCCATTGTATTGTTTGGGTTGAAATAACTAACTTTATTGTTTAGAAAATTACAAATAAATAATATATGAAGCAGCAAATCTTTAATCCACGTTACACCCCTTCCAAAATATGTGAGAGATTTTGAGCTTATCGAGTCCTCAAGAGATGCAAGAAAAACAAATGAGTCTTTGAGGAGGGACTAATTGGTTAGACAAACAATGATGTTAGTAATCATCATCATCAAATCCTTATCCCAAAAAATTGTCAATTTTGTCTACAACAATGTCTTTTGTTATTGACCACCGATAAATCAATAGAGAATGCCAATGGATTTGGTGTATAAAAGTCTGCTCCATGTTTTGTTCCCTCACCCATGGGTACTGAAAAGATTGCAAAAGGGTTACCCCCAATAAATCCTCTAAATGGTGTACAAATCCCAAGACTCTACAGAGGTTGGCAGGGGTGGAGCCAAGATTTTATTGTAGTGGGGGCAAACTATAGTTAATGGTACAGTTGAAGGGCTTGAAGATGAATGGTTTTGGGGAGAAATTCAGAGGTTTTTGGTTGGAAGTTGACGAAAAGGATACTGAGGTCTTTTTCAATTAGTCTATGAGAGAAGGCCAAATCAAGAGCCAATGTCATCTTCAAAAACTGAGAAGGGGGGGGGGGGGGTAGGTGAGGGAGTGGGGCAAATGAGGCATGTAGTTAGTCGAAAATACAGGGTTATCTCAAAGTTTTGCCCCCACAGGCTCCCTACTAGCTCTGCTCCTAGAGGTTGGGTTGACTCTTCAATCACTACCAAAACTCTCCCTTTAGAAGTAGGCATGGTTTCGAGATCTCTTTAGTTTTTTGGGTATCAGAGTAATTCAACTTCACATTCATCCATCATTCACGCATCTCTCGACGACAAGATACACGGTGGATTGGATCAATTATTTGTTCCTTGCAAGTATTGTTTATACCTTTAAATTGATTGGATGGTTGTTGTTCCCTCTCTAGAACTATGGTTTAGCAATTGGGATCAGAGTAATTCAACTACAAAGACCTTATTGATCATTTTCTCCTTGTTACAACATAACATCAAACAACCTTGCTCTTAAAGTGAATAATGTTTATGTTGGGAAAATATTATGTCAAGGGCATATTGGAGATTATTACACTATGGGTCAGCAACATAAGAGTGGTTGAACCTAAAATGCAGTTCGAAACGTGAAATTACAGATATTTGCATCACTTGAAACCCCCTAGACACACTATATCTTTAAATTTCCAAAAAGCCTATGAAGTTTGTTGTTAATGACTAATGAGATTGATCAAGGACAGTGAGCGCTAAAGGGGTAACCGCATAGGCATTGAACCTAATTCAAATCCACCCGTAGTCATATCATAGGTTTGGCTCCTTTATCACGGTTGCTTGGCATTCAAAGGGTTACCCATTCTTTTAGGATACTCTACAACTGTCTGGGGGACATAGAAGTGGTGCATAGATCTCATAGGTTTTTCCTCTTAAGCATCATGCCTAGATTGATATCTTACTTGGGACTTTACTCTTTAGTCTTCTTAGATACTGGCCTGCTTATTTGCATAGACGTGCATAAATCTATACTGGACTAAGAATTATCCGATCCTTCACTTGCCCCACATTCGCAAGAGAGTTGACTTCATATACTTGTCCTTATCATGATTTCTTATGTTGATAATCTTTAGTTTGAACTTTCAGGATATTTGTGGTGGATCTAGTTGCTTTTGGATAACCAATTTCAACATCTCAAGCGGAAAAGGACCAGAGATAAGGTTTGGACCTTCTTTCAACTTAAAATAAAGGCTATTTTAAGTTTTTTCATCTTATTACAATCACTAATAATTTTGAATTTTGTGAAAGATTATAAGATACATCTTTTCGTGAGACTTATCCAAGTTCTTCAAACATTTGAAAATCTGGTAGTTTTTTCTTTGCCTGAGTGGTGGATCCTTGTTTTTGTAATGGCTACGATCAACTTGGAACTTGTCCAACTTTATTTGGTCACTCGCACTAGTATTGTTTCTCAATGAAGTGTTTATAACTTTTGAGGGTTTATTCTTTTACATCCAGTATCAAAGGAACCACGGCTATTGAAATTGCATCTGGTCTCCATTGGTATCTAAAATATTGGTGTGGTGCTCATATATCGTGGGACAAAACCGGTGGCATTCAGATAGCTTCTATTCCCAAACCAGGATCACTGCCACCTGTAAAGGATGAAGGGTTGATGGTTCAGCGTCCAATCCCATGGAATTATTACCAAAATGTAGTTACTTCCAGTTGTAAGTATTTAATATGTTCTTCATTTTTAGATTGAATTTGTGATTGTGTTGTCAATACCTGATACTTACTTGCTTCGTGTTAGGGATTTTCTAAATAACAATGTTAAGGATTACTCCCTTAACAATAAATACTTAAAAAACAAAAAATGATGGGGATTTTCTAGGATTTTAATTGCAATGAGCAGAAATCTCACTCATTGGCATAGATGACGAGCGAACACTCGAACGTGAGAGTAAGGGATCACCCAACGAATGGATAAGCTCCAAGGAGGGAGGAGAGAGGGAGGAAAGAACCATGCTTTTTATCAAAGTGATGGTCCAAATCTTTACTATTATAATGAGAGAAGGCGGAGAAGAAATGGTTTGACACCAAAATTTGAGTGGACATAAATGCCCCTACTTTTATATTTAAATTTAATCTAATCAGGGTTATTTTGGTAAAAACCAGAAAATTGCAACTTACGTCCGCATAATCACGTTACTTAGTTTTCAAAATTACAAAAATATCCTTTGCATGGTATAATCTTCAAAAACCCTTTAATCAATAATTTAAATTACAAATAAACCCTTTTGATATATGTGGGTTTGCACATGCCACCTTCTTGTCTTATTTGATAATAACTGAAGAAGCCAGGTGAATAAAACCCATACTAGTGAGCACTCCCGCGTGAGACGGTCATGCTACGATGGTACGATACAACATATAAATGAGTAGGCCCAGAAAATGGAGGCTGAAAACCCGTACTGTGCTAGTAGAAAAAGTACCCCACGGCCAGCTACAAGCAGAGGCAAGGTTTTCAGAAGACATTGAAACCTTTGCTCTAAAAAAGGGAACAAGACATACCTGTACTTGAAGTGTCAAAGCTAATGTGCAATATTAAAACTAAGATCCATATTTGGGAAATGATAGCATGTGTCTTATGGAATGGAATTTTTGTGTGGAAATGTGCTGGTATTTAATGCTACAAAAGAGGTCTTGTTTCTTCTTTATTTTATCATGTTGATCATGTTCTAGGACTTCAGTTTTTGTTGTCACCTCGAAGGTTGGATGCTTGACATAACTTTTCGACAGATTCTTATGTTTGGTGGGACTGGGAAAGGTGGGAGAAAGAGATAGACTGGATGGCTCTTCAAGGGATTAACTTGCCTTTGGCATTTACAGGGCAAGAGGCCATTTGGCAAAAAGTTTTCAATGTGGTATGGTTATTCCAGTTGTTTTTCTTGATATTATATTTCCCTATTTCTATATTTTCTAAATCATTTGTCATGCACTCTATGTGGTGAAAGATGTTAGGTTAGGGAGTTACCTATGCACAGAAAATCTCTAATTCGCATTGTCACTTTTAGAGTTTATGGTTTTTGACATTCTCACATCGAATGTCTTGGTTTTTAGGGTTGCTCTTAAATGGTACTTATGGTTAGGGTTGATTATAAGATTCATTTATGACCTAACATGTTTTTTAACAATATTTGTCATTAAAATACTGGTTTTGATGAATATTTTTATCTCAGAATATTTTGTTCCTTGAGTTTCTTGACCAAAATATTACCTCGAGAATTGAAACTTGATTTTGGCTGCTCTTTGATATTGAAGAATTGAGTATATAGTTCATTCTTGTTTTCTGATTAGTGTCTTTTGATGGCAGAATTTTAATATTAGTAAGGAAGATTTGGATGATTTTTTCGGGGGACCAGCTTTCCTTGCTTGGGCTCGCATGGGGAATTTACATAGGTAGGTAAAGGTTCTAGATTGAATGATTGGAACTATATTATTTAACATCTCACCTGTTTCTTTTCTATCATTTTTATCGGGAAGGATGATGTAAATCAGTTTTGCATTATTATATTATCTCAATTTAAAAAAATTGTTCATTGCAATCAAATGTCCCATCTCCTCAACTTCTGCCTATGCATTACAAGTCAGCCATACATCATAAAATGTGGTTGATTCTCTCTCTCTCTCTCTCACTCTCATTTGTTCTTCTTCTTTAGAAAATTAATCAAGAAACTAGTACTAAACACTTATAAAAAAAAACTACGTGTTAGAATTTTTTATGGCAACAAAAGTGATGCCTTTCGAATGGTTTTCTTCATTTTGGAGCAGACATAGTTCCTGTTTTTATGGTTTGTTTGTTTCATATATTGTGGACAGTTGCATAATTACAATACATGGTCATGATTCAAGAAGGTTTCTTAATGAATGCATAATTTAGAATATGTTTGGATATTAATATACTTTTTTCCGTTTCTGCTGGCATGGAGGAAGTAGTATTATTTAAAGGGAAATGGGAAAATATGAATTACTTAAATGATGAAATAGACGAATCATGAATGAAATGTGTGTGTGTGGGTTGGAGTATACTTACATTTTTAAGCCCAACCAAAAAATTGGGTTGGGCTTGGGATAAGGCCTAGGGTAACATGAGTCCGATTGCTATGTTTATATATAATCTATAATACATTTTAACTTGTCATATGTGGGTGTTTAGAGACCATCCTCAGCAAAAATCAATCCATTCTGAAACTCTTGACCTTATCAAAGTTGCATTACCATTACAAGTTAAAAGAATAGGAATTGTCAATTTCACCATTAACTTTGATTCAACATTTGGTGAGGTTAGAATTTCATAAGAAATGCTTTAGGTCTGCATTGTATTTCAATAGAGGTTTAGAAATGCATGGGGGAAACAAGATTGTATGAGTTGTTAACTAATCTTCAACATGATCTGCCATGCTTTATGAAGTTGAATGTTTAATAGTCAAGAACCAACATGTTCATAGAAAAAGCTGAGAAAATGTGAGGATGTTGGGATGGACTAGTGGTAAGACTAGGAAAAAAACAAAACAGGGATTCACATATTTGAGGGAATATATAAACAACCGTAATAGGAGATAGAATTAAGCCAAGCCAATTGAGATGGTTTAGGCATGTTTATTGAAGAAAAATAATGGCGTGGGTGAAAATAAGTTCGATGCAAGTCGAAGGTTCTAAAAAGGTTATAGTAAGGTTGGAAATGATGATGCTTGAGGTCGTAAGAGAGGATTTGAGGACACATGATTTGCCTTAAGTTATGACTCAAGATAGACTTGAATGGGAAAATAGGATTCGTGTGCGTGTGAGTGGGCGTCTTCGTGCGCGCACACTTGTGTGAGTGGGAATCTTCGTGTGCGCGTGTGTGTGCATGTTTGTGTGTTTGTGCTTTTGTGTGAAGTTATGCATACGGTGGGGCATGCCACCATTGGTTCTGTTCTTAAGTAAAAGAATCAACTTTTGTCTTATCACAGGTGGGGTGGGCCTCTTCCACAAAGCTGGTTGGATCAACAATTGGCTCTCCAGAAGCTTATTCTATCTAGGATGATAGAGCTTGGCATGACTCCGGGTATAACTTATTTTTGATTTTGAAATAATATTCTTCTTATGATTTCCATTGTTTATGTATTCCATGAGTCATTTTTATAAAGCAACTCATGGAAATACTTTAAATACCACTTATTTGTACTTGAGTTCATGACTTAAGGTTCTGCTTAAAGTGAGGATATCCAAGATGTACTTGTTTGAATGAGCTTTTATCACCATCTTACATCTTCTATCTAATTGACAATAGGGGAACTATTCATACTTCTTCTCTTGCATTTCATTTAATAATCTCGATTGGATTCTCTTTGGTATAATATACTATATAATTTAATCATTATAACATGGGTACTCTTTATTTATTACCCTCCATTATTACTTCGTATCAAGGTATATTGTACAAAGTCATTTATACTCTATATAATCATTCATCTTTCCCAAATTCACTATGGGGTTTCCCCAAATTTTGGATTTCTTATTATAAAAACCTCAACTGGTAACAAATAAATCTTGCATAAATGTGCGTCATTGATCTATAGATCGGTTGGAAATTTTGTAATATCAATGAAGAGTAGTTTGATAACACATGGCCAATAGGGTGGAATATCATTTTCCATGGAAAATGGAAAATTTCATGTGTTTGATTGCATTTCTCCATGGAAAAGGATTTACCACCCACATCCAAAAGTCCAACAAAAGTTGAATCTCATTTTCCTACCTATATGCATGGGAAAAATGAAATTCACCTCTATTTTCCATCCCCATATCAAAATCCTAACTCATCTCTTCTTCTTCCCCACCACTACCCTCACCACCACCACCATAGCCACCATCACACTCAACCTCATTGTCACCGTTAGCCACCTCATTTTTTATCCACCTCCACTCTCTCTCTCCCTTCTTCTTCTTCCCTCACCTTCGCTACCACCACATCCTCCCCTCTTCTTCTTCTTCTCCATCACCATCTCTGCTAGTGCTCTACCTCTGCCCTTGCCATCCGACCCCCTTATCTTCCTTTTCTCCTCCTCCTCCTCTTCTCCTCCTTCCTCTTCTCTTTTTGTTTCCCTGTTATTTTCCCAAAGTAACATCAGACAATGGACTCAATTTTTTCATGGATTTTGAAATCCATGGTTTTGATTTTCCATGCAATCCACACACCCGATTCTCAAATGTATGAAAGAAATTTGGAAATTAAGGGATTTTTTTACCCAAAAATAACTCCCAAGACGTCTAATGATCTAAATTTGATTTTGATTTCAGCTCCTACAAGTTGTTTTGACTTGAAAAACGTTCATGTAATGATCGTTTCACTTAAAACATCTCTAAAACAAACAAATGTGGAAAAACAAGGATTGAAGTGATTTTTCAAAACTTCTATCTTTTCTAGAGTTTTGATTGTGAAATATTAAATTTACCAAGATAATTTAGCCTTGTAGGTAAATTCACTTTGATAGGTCATATATCGACTAAATTCACAAAATATTCGATTAATTTTAATGCTATGACACCCTCAAATTCACTCTGTTAAAATCCAAAGTTAATTCTAAGAATTATAATTTTACATGAAAAAGTTATGTAAAAATCTCCATGCTAAGAAGTTTTCACCTGTAAAGTTATTTCCTTTTACTTTATTAGTATGCAAACACAATTACAAACTGTATGGATTTTATTATCGAGGACAATCACCATAACTAATCTTTTTCCATGTGTATGAATGCTTTACTTGAATTTTTAAAATGTTATTAGTTTTATGTTTTGAAGTTTTTATTTTTTTTCAAGGGTAAATTACACTTTGACCCCCTATAGTTTGATATAATTCCATTTTGCCTTCCTAATGTTTTGATAATTGCACTTACCTCCCTTATAGTTATCTAAGGTGTTCACTTACCCCCTTTCGTCAAATTGATGTCAACCTAACAGTTAAAATCCTTTTATAAAGACCATTATGCCTTTTTTAAAATATTTTTTTAATTAAAAAAATATGCCTGTGAAAAAATGGGTTCAATGAATGCTTAGACCGGGGCATTTTAATTATTATTTTAAAATCTATTTTTTTAATAAAAAATAATATAAAATAAGAGGGTGAAATAGTAAAATAAGGCTCGAGGGTGGGCCTTACTAGAGTGAGTTCAAAGGCTGGAGTTTCCGTTCTTCTTAAGTTGCATTCCATTTTGTTAGGGTTCTCGGCATGGAAGTTAGCTTCTGCAGACTAGCTTCTACTGTTAGCGCTTGGACTTGGAAGCAAGCTAAAGCTACCTTGAATCACCTGATCGAATTCCTCTGGCTAAAAAAGTGGTGGCACCCACCCGACTAGAGGGATTGAGAAATTAATATATTACAAAACTTATCTTTCAAGACCGATAACTAAGATAACCTCTTGATTTTTACGGATTCACCGACAAAGCCCCCCAAGAAGGAGCCGGGGTCAGGTTCCCCCATTTGAAAGGACCTGACGAATACAATACGTAGGATTAGCGTAGATAATGAAAGTGTGTGTGAGTTGTTGAGAACCATTTGAATCGATATAGATTTAAATTTGAATTAATTTCATTGAGCGTCGCTAGAATTAATGGATCAATGCACTCTATTCAGCTTGTACCTTCCCACGCTGACATATGTTGAATTAGAGATCTGGATTTTAACACCATCAGTGAAGGGGGAGGTAAGTGCAATTATCAAAACATTAGGGGGTCAAAATGGAATTATGCCAAACTACAGGGGTCAAAGTGTAATTTACCCTTTTTTTAATTCATTCGAGAAATTTGTTATGTGTCTGAAGTTCTTGTAATTTTTCTATGTCAAATTGATGATACATCTGTCTAATGCAGTTGCAATGTGAAATTCTTCTAATTGTTCCAGTTCTACCATCTTTCTCTGGGAACGTTCCAGAAGCCCTGAAAAGGATATTTCCTTCAGCCAATATAACTAGACTCGGGGACTGGTACTTTTACTTTTCTCTACTTTCCAGCGATGTGATAATCCTTGAAATTGTTGTTTGTGAAGAGATTGTCTATACTTGATGATGTCTTATTCACTATTTATAAAGGAGAATGCATGATGTTCATTAATTGCTATGACAACATTTAAGTATATTTTGTCTACTCTTCTCTCTTCTTTCTCACAATAATTTTAGATATGGATCAAGAGGAGAGACAAATTGAGATGCAAGTAATACTTGAAGTTTTTATTTTTATTTTTATTGATAAGTAAAGTTTTGTTGCAAAAGGATAGAATATGTACTAGTGGTAGTTGAGATGACCACATAAAGAAAAGGCCTACAGGCTAAGGAGAGCAAACAACAATCCACCTAAATACAAAATCCTCAATGAAAACACCTTGAAAGTCGGGGAAAAGTTTACACCAAAAAAAGTAACCACCCCAGCCCAGGATGCTGATGATGATCCTGAAAAGGTGATTCAGACCCTTAGAACACTCTTTTGTTCCTTTCCAACCAAATTCCCCAGCATAGTGCGAAGGGGAGAAGCTTACAAAGGATTTCCTTCCTCCCAAAAAACAAAGATAGATCCCACCCTTGAAACAGGCAAGAACCGATGAAAGGACTACCCAACAAACATCGAACAAAGCTAAAAGGTGAGACCAGAGGAGCCAACTGAGAGGTCAGTGCAAGAGAATATGGTTTAATGACTCACCATAGGCTTTGTAAAGGACACGTAAATTTGGCAAAATAACACCTCTTTTTATTAGGTGGTCAGTCATGAGAATTCTATCAAGAAACACTAACCAAATGAAGAAGGAGATTTTTGAAGGCACCTTGGATACCCAAGTAAGGGATTCAGGGAACTGAGCAATAGAAAGAGGGTAATGGTGCAAGGATGAGAAGAAGGATTTGACACAAAAGCACTTACCTTTAGAGCAAGTCCACTTCCTTATCCAAATTGTTATTTCAGTACTTATTAACTAATCCTTATAATATAGTTTCTATTGGATATTGGAATTATTTTATTTCCTTACTCATTGAATTTGGGCACATTAACACCTATTGGATGAAACATTTATTACCAGGATTTACATGTCTAAAATGATTGTATGCTTTGGGATGCTAGATAGGCATACATATCAAATGCTATTTCAGAGTTGACTTGTCCTTGTTACGTCGACTGGTACTTCATCGAAACTCCTTTTCTTCTTGAACAAGTGGTGAGATTTTTGGGAAGTAACTTTGAGTCAGAAGTCTATCCAGATGAAACTAGAATTGAAGAAAAGTGTGAAAGCCTATATCATTAACCATGAACCTTTAAGATATTGTATGGAATGTTAGGCGTCTGGGTAATAGGGATAGAGGAAGGGTGACCAGAAATTGGGTTGTCTTTTTTTGTTTTACTTCAGACACCAAGATTTAGAAGATTTGTGAGATTGGGAGTAACAGAGATTACGGCTGGGAGGATTGTTATCATATGGGATGAGGAATGCATTGAGATTTCTAACTCTTGTTGGACCCTTCTTATTGTTGATTTGTTGCAGTGGCGTTGGTAATCAGTGCTTGTTTCAATAGGTTCTCATTTGAGAGGGGTGGCAGTAGGATTACTAGCAACATGAGAGAGATGGGAAATCTTTGAACAATATTTCCTCTTAGTGGAGGCAGGTCACGTGGTCTAATAATCAAGAGAATCCAAACCTTTGTAGACTAGAGAATTTAATGTTTAATTGGGATTGGGAAGATCTTTTCTCTAGTGTGTCTCTCAGTTGGAGATCCCAAGACCGGCCTCTGACCATATCCCTTAGTTTTAGAATATGGAGGCCCCTCTCTCCACGGTTCATTTGACATCTTTCAATCAACTCGCACTTTGCAAATTGATTTTGTTACATGATGGGATGTGAGCTAATAAGAAATAAGATGCATTTGAACAAAATCACATATCTCCGTTAACAAGTATGTCTTAGTTTGTACTGATAAAATAATCATAAAAAGGTTTTTTTACTTATAAAAGAACATTGTCTTGGTCTTCCAAAAATTCACATAAATATTTTTTATTTTTCAATCACATTTTCCGACTTTGTAAATATCTTTGCTGGAATATGATATTTTTCTGTCTGCCATTATAGTCCATAACTGGTTGTTGATCTTTCTTCCATATTAGGAACACTGTTGATGGCAATCCTCGTTGGTGCTGTACATTTCTTCTCAATCCTTCTGATCCTCTATTTGTTAAAATTGGGGAAGCTTTTATTAGGCAACAAATAAAAGGTGTGCAGCATGTCTTATATCAGTGGAAGTTGTTTATTATTCATTTACTTGAAATTCTGTATGCTATTATATTTCCAAGGTTACAATTTGTAAAGCTTGCTATTGCCAATCAGAAAAGGGGTAAATAAGACACTTTTGTTTAAAATTTTCATTGTGATTGAAAACACACATATATTTATGTATATATATTATTTTGACAAGTAAATTTTATTTAAAAAAAAAAAACAAATCACGGGGGTTGAGGACACACACACACACACACACCCACCCACACGCACGCATGCACACACACATATAGGGGCAAGATCAAGAGCCAACTATTTGGCCAACAAGTTTCATCCTACATGGGTTAGAAGTTTCGGAAATGGACTATTTTTTGTGAGGATGATCTCTGTGGTGAGGAAATCATCCCCCCAAAATATCAGCCCATTCAGAAAATTCCAACCCCATCAAAAGTGGTTTGCAAAAAAAATGGACGGTCCACGATTCTTCAACTTGTAAACTGGGGTTAGAAGTTTCGGAATGGGCCGATCTTTGGTGAGGATGATCTCCTCCTCCTCACAATAGAGATCATCCTCACCAAAAATCACCAAAATTCACCAAAAATCTGTCAATTCCGAATCTTCTAACCCATATAGGACAAACACATGTTGGCCAAATCGTTGGCCATCCATTTTACAAGATCCAACTGCATCTGGCCGTGTTGTAGAAAACATTGAAAAATGGACAGCATCCAGGTGGTTGTGTAAAAATAGTTATCACTTGTAGATGTCCCCTAAACACGTCTCATATATATATATATATATATTTCTATCATTCATATGGATGGAGAGATTAAGGATGATGACGTCCGTAGAATTATATTTGGTTTGTGAAAGTAGAGGTTTGCTTCTGGATTTCTATGTGTTCAACGTGTCCCTATCGAACTAAAAGGAAAATTTTATAAGACGACAGTAAGATTGACTATGCTTATGAGTTGAATGGTGGGCAATCAAGAAACAACATGTGCATAGAGCGAGGGAAGCAAAGATGAGGTTGTTGAAATGGATGAGTGAAAAACTATAAAAGATCAAATAGAAATGAATACATTCAAGAAAATGTAGAAGTGGTCCCAATCGGTGATAAACTAAATGAAAGTCGATTGAGATTGTTTATCATGTGCAATGAAGGTCATTACAGTCCCAGCGAGAAGGAATATGCAACTTGAAGGTTTAGAGAGAGAGAGAGGATATGAACATAGATGCGCTTCTTAGAGATGAATATAGTCCTACGAGAACATAAAAATCCGCTTCAATAAAACTTCTTTGCACCATGAATCCTCTAACAAGTCATACACTAAGATGGGGGTTATAGAAAGTGTTAGATGTGAAGCCTCTTTTAGTGTTCTATAGTACACCTTATTTATAGTTGATGAACATATTGCAAGGCTATTTTAAAGGTCATGGGTTCAAATCTAGCTTGCCCACCAAAAAAATGGTGCAATGCTTTTTACGCTACATCATCAGTCTAATGCCCAATAAAGGAGGAGGGTTAAGTGAGGTTCGAAGCCTAAGGCTCATGATGATGATTTTGAACATAATTTCTTGTTGATTAGTCGTGTTTCACAGCCCAGTTCCCATAAATAAATTGTTATAGGTTTTATCACAACTTCGTCATTTTATTGATTATTTCCTCTTTCATTGACTATCTCCTATTTTTATTTTTTAAATTTTGTTTATATTGTTCTTTTGAATTTTCATTGCAGAATACGGAGATGTAACTGACATCTATAATTGGTAATTTGTAATTTCAATTATGGTTTACTAGGATTTTTCTTCCAAGTATATACTCACTTGAAAGATGGGGTCATCCTACTTTCATTTGGCTGTGTTAACTTGTGAACATGGGATGCTGGTATTTGATAATCATATTTCTATATCATTAGTATATGAACTCTTACATGTATTAAATTGTCGCTCTTATGGTGAAATGTTATTAACTTGAATGTACTACGTCACAATCTATCACATGGCCGTTTCCTAAAACCTTAGGATACAGAGGTAGGAGAAACATTTTATAATTCATTTGCAGAAAAAAATTTTGAGAATCAAATCTCTTGGAAATTTGGGTTCAGAAAAAACGTTAATGATTGAGAGATTCTATAAGTTTCTATTATAATTGTATTAATGATTGGGAAATTCAGGAAGCTATGTATTAATGAAACAAAACTGCAAGGAAATCTTAGAGAGTTGATTGGAAAACCTACTTGATGAAAAGATGAAAAGTTAAATTATCTATGATAATGCCTAAGTTATTATCTGATAACATACAAAGATCTTTAAGGACCCAAGAATTTTTAGTTATAAGTTGTAGTACTTTTTATTAAATACTTTACATAGTGTAGAAGTCCATGGGCCTGACTCATCCTCAGAAAACCAGCTTGTAAGGTGAGGATTGCCTCAGGTTTATATATAGCCCAAGGTCTTGATACCCAGGCGATATGGGACTATCGCTCACACATAGCTTGTCCTTAAAGGCCACTTCAGTTTACCATGTCGGAATGAGACAATCTTTGATGATAATATGATGTTTTTTCATACATGTCCAGGTGCCAATAAGTATTGGCATGACAAAGATTCAAAAAGTAAAAAGACCAAGGTACAGTAGTACAATCATATCTATTAAAGGAGGAATCATTCCATGTGAATCACATTAGAATCAATCATAATGGGTTTCATCAATCAAATTCTTGAGGTGAACGAACATATTATATACTACAAATAGTAAAAAAAAGGTTTAAAATCTTTTTTTCAATATTTTGGTCAGGAGAAAGACCGAATTGGATTTAGAAACATTCCCGAAATGTTGTTTCATGCCGATCTTGGTCAAAATCACAATTTACTACTGGAACATTCCACAACTGCACAAAACTTTAAACCATGGTAACAACCGAGGTTTAAAATCTCATTTTGAGGCAATGTTTCGGTCAGGAGAAAAACTGAAACATTCAGATAGTGAAGCATTCTCAAAACATTGAACATTTCAAGTTCAATATCTCGTTCCAATTACGTCTGAAACAGAATGTTCCACCAAAAAGTTCAGAAACACGTAGAATTTTGAACCATTGCAACAAACACTAAGGAAGTTTTAGGCCTTCAACATAGAATTGCTCTCGTGGTACGACATTTATCTACTGTTCTAATATGTCCAAGTTCCATATTAGTCTTTGAAAGAAAGTCCCTTGTGACTGTATCCAATATTTCTTCAAAACTATTCTTAAAAAAAAAAAAAAACCAAAACACTCCATTTACCACGAATTTGTTATTGACAAACCTATCACTGATATGGTCTAGGTTGCAACTTCCAAGGATTGGCACCTTAATTCTCTACTTGTGCTATATATAGCCATCTATATTAATATTTTCCCCTTTTTATTTTAGATCTCCATTGATGTTCTTACTATATCTGTTTTGAATTTAGTAGTCACAGACTCACAGTTTTGTCTTGCTTTATCTATTTGTTAAAATAGCTTTGCATTTTAGTGTATTTTTTGACACATGAATGAGAAAATTATCTTGTTTGCCTTGCATCATCATCATCATCTCTCTCTCTCTCTCTCTTCTGAGTTACATGCATGTTCAATGCAGCGACACATTCAATGAAAACTCCCCACCTACAGATGACCCAACATATATTTCATCGCTTGGAGCTGCCGTTTATGAGGCAATGTCCAAGGGTGATAAGGATGCTGTGTGGCTAATGCAAGTATGTTCCTTACTCTTTTAATTCTCGAATTCAGGGATTTAGATATTTGATTCCCCACATTTTTGCTTATTATCTCATCCAATAGGATCTTTTAGTTGGTTTTTCCTTGGAACTTATTCGAGAATGCTTCACCCTACCGGAAATGGGTTGCATCGAGGAATTATATTCCAGTTCTACTTCTATGTATTTTGTACTTGATATTTACTTGATAAATATTCCAGATTTTGGAAAGACCTTGTGAACTTCCATGGCTTAGAAAAGACATGTATGACATAAGAAAAGATACGGCTTGAAATATAATTGTGAAATAAGATTTTTGTTGTTGACCCCAATATTTTGGATAAGACGTAGATGATGATGCTTTCATATTTGTAACTCATTATATAAGGGGATTAAAGGGCCTATTACCAAGGAGACTTTCTGGAGGACCGTAAGACGTCCATCTCATCATCTTCACCAAAATCTCATCCGGAAAAAATTGGGGTCGGCTGAACAAATCCTATTCCTTTGCTCAATTCTGTCTTAAGTCATGTCTTCTATTTTGCTAGTATGTTCATATTCACTCTCATTACCTCAATCCATATTCTTTTAGGTCTTCCCCTCGTTCTCTTAGAACCTTCAACTTGCACAATCCATCTAACTGGGTTGTAATTGTCCTGCATTGCGCATGGCCGACCCATCTCAATTCTCAATCAAGTTTCTTTTAGTTTATCGTCCTATTGGGGCCGATCCTACATTTTCACAAATGCATGCATTTCTAAGGGAATTAAAGGGCCTAATACCAAGGATGGTTTCCAGATGACCATAAGTCTTTGCATATATACCCCAACTTTTACTTGTTACACCCAAATTTTTTAAATTTTTTATCACACCCCGGTTAAAGATTAAAACACATTCTTCTAACGTTACAAAGGTTTGGCTCAAATTATAATCTCAACATTACAAAACATTATAACACTCGTTCAAACAATTTCAGCCGTTTACAATTATGATTAAGCTCATATAGAATCCTAAACCCAAAAAATAGAAATCTAGCAAAAAAATGAGAGTGCTTCTATTGGCACCCCAACTTTTATTGATTCTCAATTATTCACTTAATTTCTTTATTTTTAATTGTGGTGTAATAAGTAGAAGTTGGGTTGCAATAAGAATTCTCTATTTTTACCATGAGGTCTAATTTTTATATGCAGTGGTGTTCCAGCAAAGTTGCATCTAGGTAGAGTACTAGTATGTTGTTCTATTATCTTTCCTATATGTCTTGACATTTGTTAGCCCCTTTTCAATTTTGATACAATGGATTACCATTATTTGGCTACATTGCTTCTTAAGCAGTTTATACAACTTGTTCTATTCATGGATTAATATTATGCAGTGTGGACTTTGGAACCTCTCTGTGATGCATAAAATTATTTCCAGTTGACAGTTTTATTATCACTGTGCAGGGGTGGCTATTCTCATCAGACTCTGCGTTCTGGAAGCCACTACAAATGAGAGTATGGAGTTACACGTGCCATAAAAATTCCTACCTTTATCTGCCTTTTTATATCTCTAAAATCTAAATTTTGTTATTCTTATTCACCATCTTATGTTTAAAGGCAAGACTACATTGATGTATTTAGCAGAAGATACATATCAATTATTAATATCTCCTTAATCTTGATATTTTGCAGAATCTAAACTCCAGAACTATAGTATTCCAGACTTGAAATTCATTTATGAACTAGTAGAAATAATGAACAAAAGGCAGTCTAGGTGACCAACCTAGACTAACTAGACCACACAGACTCCCACTTAAAAACAAAATCTTCAAAATAAATGAATCACTTGATGAGACCAACTTGTTGCAGTGGCATTAGGCTAAAGAGAAAATGAAGCCGTTGAAAGAGGCACCTGGGTCCAACACCTCCTTTTTTTTAGCTTAAAGCCTATCCTACCTAACATGTAATCCTAAAGCCTCATGATTATATATATATATATATATATAATATTTGGGTCGGGTTCCAGTGACTCAAGAAGAATGACTCATGAAAAACAAATGATCCCACCCGTTTAAACATAGAATCCAATTTTCGGGATTTATACATATCTCAATAACAGACATCTTGGAGATACTTATCTTGAGGATAATTCTCAACCATTGGATCTTGTGTTTAAATGGTTGGGATCATTTGTTTTTCCCATGAGCCATTCTTCAGGAGTCACCAGAACTTATATATATGCTTTAATCTTTATGAATGCACCTTTCTATGGAGAAATGATCAAGCGAAGCACCTCTTTAGTCTGGAACCTGCTATTTACCAATGCAGTACAAAGGGATATATATATATATATATATCATCTTCTACCGGAAAATTAATTTAATTAATGAACAAAATATATATCGTAAAGTGATAAAAAATAGAATTATTTTACTTAACATAATATTTTTAGCTTGTCTAAAAGCATAGTTGATATTTATAGATCGTATAGGTGTCTAATGTATATCATAATTTTCCAATGTTTCATATAGTATAGTATTGTCCTGTACGATTTCCCATTCTGATAGCCTCTAATCTGTTGTACAAGGCCTAGATTTTAAATCATGATCCATATTCCTATATTTGTAACTTGTATCCACAATGGAAATTGCATAAGGCCTTTCATTTTTCTCTTGATAAGAAGTTATCAAATCTTTTCGTCGTCAGACAATAAGTAATCAATTGGATATTTTTCATTAATTTCATTGCCTATTAATTAATTTAATTTGGATCTGACAGGCACTTCTGCATTCGGTTCCTTTTGGAAAGATGATAGTTCTTGATCTATTTGCTGATGTCAAACCCATATGGAACAAGTCCTCTCAATTTTATGGCACTCCCTATGTTTGGTAACTCTTGATTGTTTAACATAGATTAATTTTTTAGCCACTTTTCATTCCTTTCACGTGAGTATAATAGTTGCTTGATTTGAAATTAATTTGCTAATCATGTAGTTTATTACTTTTAAAAGCCAAGATTTCAGGCTTGATCCATCAAATAATAGGCCTAAATGGAAATATTTTTCCTACTTTGTTACACAGGTGTTTGTTGCATAATTTTGGTGGAAATATTGAAATGTATGGCATACTGGAAGCGATTTCTTCAGGTCCAGTTGATGCTCGTCTTAGCCAAAATTCAACCATGGTTTGTTGTGATGAAAATCTCTTACTCTTGGCATTGGCTTTGACATGTATCTAGAAACAACATGAGATCCTAGGATATATGAGTTTGAAGTAGAAATTTTATCCATCAATTTAATGAATAGGATTTTTTAAGAGAGATTCTATTGGCACACCAACTTTTACTTACAACACACCAATCCTTTTGAAATTAAATTAACATTTACATATAAATTGGTGTATTATAAGTAAAATTTAGTGTGTCAATAGAAGCTCTATTTTTAAATTAACCTGGTGGACCTGGGTGGAATCATAGTCACCAAGTTGGAGTTCGGGAAAAAGTCGGCAAGGGAAAAAGTCAAAAAAATCGAAAAAAAAATCGTGAGAAAATCAGTAAAAAATCGAAATAGTGTTAAAAAAATGTATTTTTTTTTTTTCTATTAAGTGGTGTTATCATTTATATCATCAAATCCTATCTTAAACTATAAGAATAAATGGTCTTTGAAAAAACATTTTTAAAAAGTGATGATTAAATCACATTTTTTGTTTAAATTTTGACTATTTCAAAAAGTCATGATTTAATCACCAGTCTTTAAAATCGCGATTTAAACACTACTTTTAGAAAAAGTCGGTGTCTTTGGTGACTATGGGTGGAAGCATATTATGAATCAATACCTTGCAGTGAGAGTGAGAGAGCTATGTTATCATTGAGCAATTAAATTGTTAACCCACCAACTACTCCAAAAGACCGATGTTGGAAAGGGGGAGAACTATGGACATAAGAGGGTCGCGGGGCTTCGCAGGGGTATGACACCTGAGAGTGGAGGAAAATATACACTCAACATAAATGACTTTTCTTATGTCGTTAGTTGGTCTCGTGAGTTTCTCTTCTAAATGATTAAATTGGGCAACTTAAGTAGCAAAGTTCTTACTGGGCTTAGACCCTTAGCTCAGTTGATTGACATGTTATAATGCAACTTTGTGGTCGAAGGTTCGAGTCCAGCTTACCTATCTGGAAAAAAAAATGTTCCAACTCTTTTTATGAGCAAGTATTATACATAAGATTTTAGTTTGTGCAAGAAATCCTAAGTTTGGAACATAGAAATGCTGACACCTCCATTTATTTGATTTCTTGTCATCCATCCACATTAAGTTTGAGAGTGGTCTCAAGAAAGTATGACATAAGTCCTAATTTCTTAAATAGTGTGAAGTCCATTATGGATAGAACCTATGAGTTTCTCATTGTCAACATTTCTCATAGGTTGGTGTTGGCATGTGCATGGAGGGAATAGAACACAATCCTGTAGTCTACGAGCTTATGCCTGAAATGGCATTTCGCAGTGAGAAAGTCAAGCTTGAGGTAATTAAACTTTTCCTAATTTTTACTTATCTTTTCCATTCAAAAATTATCACTGCATGTAGGATTAATTTAAGCTCAAAACTTTTAGTGTATATGTTGTACTCTAAATTTCAATATGAAATTAATAACTCAAATGCAGCCCTTAATGAACTAATGACATCAACCAATTTTTAATCTCTTTGGATCCACATGTTTCCCTTCATGGGGAAGCCAATATGGGATTATCTGTAATGCACTAAAATTTGGACTATATTGTTTCTTCCATGGATATATCATCCATTTAATGGATGTAAACAACTGTTATTTTAATTAAAAGAGAGGATGGTAGAATAAGTTGCAAAGAAAAATTGTGTCCAATCCCTTAACATGGAGCCAAACTCACTTATTTTGACTCAAGGTACAGTTGAGTGGAAAAAATAGGTTTCATGTTGCCAATATTTGGGATAGGGTATAGACAAGGATGATCAGCTATAATTTTGATGTTTCCCTCACAAATTTGAGCTTTTGTATTTAACTTTATTGTCGGGCTTGATCTTGAAAGCAGCCTGCTTAGTATTGAAGCTAATATGCATTTGGCATATCCATTCATTCTTGGAAAATAGTGTTTGCTTCAATGCAGAAAAAGTTAAATTTCTTTTTCTTGATTTTCCTAATGGATGGTATCTTATCTTAATTCTCATTCTCCATGATGAATCCAACAATCCCTTTGACCATGATCACGTTGTTGACTTTAGTAATCCTGCTTTTAGTATGTTTTCAAATAACAATATATTAGGCTTCCTCATCCATTTTCCTAATGGATGTTTTCATTTTTACTCTTATTTGCATGATATCTAACTTATTTAATGCTCTTGTAGGAATGGCTGAAATCCTACTCCCGTCGACGTTATGGTAAAGAAGTTCATAAGATTGAGGCAGCCTGGGAAATTCTTTATCGAACAATTTACAACTGTACAGACGGAATAGCGGTATGTTCTTTAAATGAATTTTCAACAATGATTTCTCTATATTTTTTACTCTCTTTAGGATGATCCTTTTGGAGACTTTGTAATTTGAGAGATATTCTTCAATTTGATGGTAGTTCAAGGAGTTGTCTGTGAAGAAAATTCTCAGTTCGCACCAACAAAAGGGAAAATCATCCCAAGTTACTAAAATTGGGTGTTGTAAGGTTGCATCTGCAATTAAATGGAGATGCCCATTTCTCCTTTTCTTCCCACCTCTTTTCTCTCTGTATTATAATATTTTCTTCTAAAAAATAAATTTTCAAATATCCCAGAATTTTGGTGTTGGCTGAACAGATGATGTTCCTCCATTTACTTCTGTCTAAAACCATTCTGTTAATTTGACCGTGTTCATATCCGCTGTCACTAACTCAATCCATCATTTTTTCTTTCTTTCTTTTAGAACCTTCACTTGCACATTCCTCCAAACTGGTAGGGCTTGAAATGGGTCGGGTTCGGGCTGGATCTGAGTATATTCATATCCAAATCCGGATCCAGCTTGGTTCCTATTAGCTAAAACCACATTTGAACCATTTTGATTTCACTAAATCCGGATCTGACCCAGCCGAGTTACTTGATACGGTGATTGCGGACTGTTCAACATTTTCTTGTTATATTTCTTTTATAATTGCCATATCATTGCATTTTACTATTATAATTCTTTTATTTTATAAGAATTCATGCTATATTAAAGTAGTAGAAAAAGGATATTTTAAAAAACATAAAAAAATAATAATTTTCAAAGCAATATAGCATTTGGATCTAGGTGGATATAGGGATGGATCGGTATTCGACCTGGTTCTGACTTGGATCAAGGGACATCAACCCATATCCAACCCATTTTTTTCTTCGGGTCTACTCCAAGGTCCAAATCCGGTAAATTCGGATTCACATCACTTGGACAGATAAAATCTGGCCCATTTTATGCCCTACAAAGTGGGACTGTTATCAGCCTTCCTTGCACATGACTAAATATTAGAAAATTAGGCATCCACACTGTAGCGCTAATGCTCAAGCTGGTTTTTGTGTAAGTATAAACAGGAACAACTTGTGCATATGTTTATGTATTTTGTATTTAATTAAATACAATTTAAAAGAATGAAAACTAATATTTTCTTACAATCTATAAAACCCAATCTGGAATGGTGCAAAATTTGTCGTCTTTTTGTGTTTCCATCTTGTTAAAGCGTTTTTCATAGTTTGACACAGTTTTCCTTTTCTGGATGTAATGAGATCAACTCATAGCATGAGGTTTTTGATGCTTGAATGTTCATTTCTTGCAGGACCATAACACAGATTATATAGTTAAATTCCCAGACTGGGATCCGTCATGGGAATCTGGTTCTGATTCATCTATAGTAGGTCACATGCAAAATATATTCTCGCCGGACAGAACCCGAAGATTCTTCTTCAAAGAAACAATCTCTTCTTTGCCTCAGCCACATTTATGGTACTCTACTGAGGAGGTCATTCACGCCTTACGTCTATTCCTTGATGCGGGAAACGATCTTGCTGGAAGCCTCACGTTTAGGTGAAACCCTACTTCATGATTATACTTGAATAATTTATTTATTTAGTTTCCTTTTTTTTCTTCTTTTTGTTGAGTAAGCTGGGATTGAACCCATGACCTCAAAGTTGCATTGCAGTATTGATACCTAGCTGAGTCCAAGCCCGACATGCTATAATTTTCTGAATTTTGATGTTGAAGGTTGCACTTTAATTCAAATATCTTTGTCCTGTATTATATTCAGAGAGCTTTTACTACCACAACAACTTTTTGTGTAGGATAACAAACAATGAATTTAAATATGGTGTTTGGGTGTGGATAGCCATTTTCTATTTTGACCATGGCACCCCATTAGTGTTTCTTATTATCCAAAAAAATCTCTTTGATTTGGGTTTCCACTCACATGAGAACCTCTCTGAACTCTAAAGGGACTGGTTATGGTTATGAAATTGAAAAAGTGATTTGAGGAAGATCAAAGGTTTCATCTTGAGACCCCTTTTTTTTTGTTTTTTATATTCTTCTTTGGTGCATGATACATGAGGGTCGGAATTTGGTGACTTGTGAAAAAACACGAAATCCAACTATCAAGATAAAATATTATCTCAAGGATACATCATGCATCCCTAGGATAAATCCCGGCCATTGAATTTCGCATTTTTGATGTTCGGGATTTTTTTTTATGTGTCAACAGATCCCAACCCTATATATAATTTCGTAAGTTTGTATATTATACACAAAAGTTGAATGATTGCAACATTTGGATTGGAAAAAAAACTCTAATCTTCAGAATTTGTTTAATTATGGCAGATACGACTTGGTTGACCTAACTCGACAAGTGCTATCAAAACTAGCAAACCAAGTATATTTGGATGCTGTGACAGCTTACCGAAAAAAGGATGCCAATGCTTTAAGCCTTCAGAGCCAAAAGTTTGTTCAAATCATCAAGGATATCGATGTCCTTCTAGCTTCTGATGATAATTTTCTACTCGGAACTTGGCTTGAAAGCGCCAAAAAGCTTGCACGAAGTCCTTGTGAGATTAAGCAGGTGAGAAGGAATCCTCTACTGTTATTTATTGTTACATAATTTCTCGAAGAATCTAAGTTGATCTCAAACTTAAACGGCTTTTTTATAGTATGAATGGAATGCTAGAACACAAGTGACAATGTGGTATGATACTACAAAGACAAAGCAGAGCCAACTTCATGATTATGGTAATATTACTTCCTACCCTAATCGCTTAAATGTTGAGTCTTAAAAGTAGGTGAAAACGTTTTATATTGGGATAATGTAGACATACTCTTCCGGATTTTGGTGAATGTTTGGGAAACACCTTGTGTTTTCAATCTGACGACATACTCCTTGACTGTGGTCTTCTATAAGAGGCTAATAAAAAATGACAAACTCTCTTCAATCTCCTACACAACCTTGTGTTTGGGTGACAAGTTCTCCACTTAGTCAATCATGATTTGATTAATTACTAGATTTTCTCTACATTTTTCTCCTAAATCAATCAACAGGAAAAAAAATTATGAACTTTTTAGACGGTGATTGAATTTTGAAGGGGGGAAAACCAAAGGGTTGCTAAATAAATTGATTTCCTCGCCCCTCCTCCCCCAAGAAGAGAGGGAGTCAATTTATCATTATTCTTGGGGGAAAATCAGGTATTTTTGGATGTATAGCCATTTTCTGTTAGTCTCTTGTAGGTATTTCTATGGTCAATAGGGACATGTCATCAATTTGAAAACACAAGAGCTTCTCAAATATTCACCAAAACTTGGAACAATTTATTTCTAAATTACCCATTATATTGTTGTTAATACATTTTTTTTCATGTTTATGATCAGCAAACAAATTTTGGAGTGGACTGTTAGAGAAGTACTATCTGCCGAGGGCTTCGATGTATTTCAGTTATTTATCACAAAGTTTGAAAGAAAATGAGAGATTTAAGTTGGAGGAATGGAGAAGAGACTGGATATCATTTTCAAACAGTTGGCAATCGGGGACGGAGCGTTACCCCGTGACTGCCCAAGGTGACACCCTTGCCATTTCTAATGCATTGTTCAAGAAATACTTCGGTTGAGATTTGGAGAAATTTTGAGAAAAAAAAAAGTGTACGTGTTTTATGAAATGGGGTGAGTACTTTGCAAAACTTATTGAACCAGAGGTATTTTTTCGATTATGAAAATGATCATGTCTGATTTGTAATTATTAATTTTACCAAAAGGGTTATACATTGGGTTGTCACATTTGCTATTTTACGTATTTACATTTCTTGTGAACCTACATTCAACTCAATGGCATAGAGGTAACTTGATCAAATTTTATGTATAACTGTTTTTGTTATGAAGAAGAAAAAAAAAAAAAGATAATTATGAAATTGGGTATGTGGTCATTTTCATAAAAAAAAAAAAAAAAAAAAAAAAAAAAAATCATGACTGGTTCAGTAATTTCAGTAAAATATATAACTGTTTTAGTAATTTCTTCAATAATGAACATGTAAAGCCAAGGAAAGTTTGTGATTATGCATTAAAAAACAGGTGCTTTAGCTAAATAACAATCAAGGCCAAGTTGCTAATGGCCCTAAGGGAGCATTGGAATTCAAGACCTCCATTTCCCGAGCCGTGGGCTTGGCCATCTCACCAACCCTAAGGGTTTGTCATCCATCCTAATAATTCTCTAGTCCAAGCATGCCTAACTGATGAGTTCTAATGCATTAGTGCTGGTATGATCATATATGAGATGTATGATTTGTCCTTAAAGGTTGGATCCTTTTATTCATTCTCTCTCTCAATCATTGCTT
The DNA here is from genome assembly GCF_017979445.1 of Akebia trifoliata. Classification (NCBI taxonomy): domain Eukaryota; kingdom Viridiplantae; phylum Streptophyta; class Magnoliopsida; order Ranunculales; family Lardizabalaceae; genus Akebia; species Akebia trifoliata. Next base: position 10,849,579 of record NC_141378.1, on the reverse strand, counting down.
TTGCGCTTTTAAAGTGGATCGTTCTTCCCAATCTCCACTTTCAAAATAGAGTCGTGCTGGAGTGACCGCTCGAACTTCATATCGCACTTCTTTACGTGAAAGTGTATGGGATATGAGGTTCCATCCTGAGATCACTTCAGCATTATTCTTCAAAATATTGGCATCCGTTAGGAAAAAAAACAGTTGAAACGTACTCCTTATTGGTCCTCACTCTTAAGTCTTATCTATTATAATACCTTTTATTTCTTAAGTAGATATTGAATTTTTTTGTGTGCTAAAGAATAAATGTTTGTAATGCAATCTTGATGAATGTTACAACCATAGTTACAAAGTTAACACGAATTTTAAAGGGCAAGGAAAAACTTCGGAAAAAATATAGAAAATGGAAGGATAAAAGAAAATATAAAAACATAAAGTATTAAAAATTAAAATTATATATATAAGACATTTTTTAATTTATTATATATTTCCAATATAACATGTTCTTAAATAAAATTATACATCTTACGATCTCAAAAACATGTTTACTTGTCAATATATCTTTTGTTCAAAATAATTAACTATTGAAAAAAATGAAAAATCATAACAACAAAATATCATCAAATCTCATATTTCTACATTTATGAATCATCAAATTCTATTATGTATCAAATCTCACATTGAAAAAAGAAAGTGTTTTTTTTTTTTTAAATTTGTTTAAAAGGTAAAAAAAATGCATTTAAAAAGAAAAAGACTGACTAAAAAAAATGATTTTTTTGTTCAAAAAGTTGAGTTATGTATTTATTTATAATTGTTGTAATCGTTAAATGTATAAAATTAATTTTTTTAACTTGTAATTCCGTAATTAAAAATTAAGATCAACAATGAATTCTTCAAGCAAATTAAACTTTTGATCACTGGCAATTTATCAGAGAATCATCGATTATAAAAGTGACAAATTTTCTGGAAAAGCATGTTTTGGGAATTAAAATGAATAGTGGACTGGGACCGGACCGTAATTTCGACATAAGACGCACACGTTTTGGGAAATATTGTAAATTTCAAAAGGATTGGTGTGTTCGAAGTAAAAGTTGGTGTGGCAATAGAATTTCTCTAAAAAAAGAAGAATTTTATCGATGAAAATGCTGCAAGTTTCTTCACTCTGTGCTAGGGTTTCTACATCTCTTCAGTATGTCTTCGTCTTTAACCTGCACTAAATTGTTGGCATGGACGTTAGCTGCTATTCTTCTGCAAATCATCGGCCTCTCGCTCTTCGTTTTAGGGTTTTTCCCTGTAAAACCAGCTCTCTCAGGCTTCAGGTACGTTGGTTTCAACAATTATTTTCATTCGATAAATTTATCTGTATTTCACTTATATTCTGCCCAAATCTAGCGGAACGGAGAGCTATCGTACTCCAACCTGCGATTCCATCGAAGATCTGAACGAGAAAACTGTTCTTCCTCCTGATCAGCTAAGATTTTTATACAAGGTCCTTCTTTTAGTCCTTTAAATTTGTGTAATTTTGATTGAACTTCTGCACATTTGATGAGGATGATTGTGTTGGAAATTCTGTTAGTTTGTGCAGTTTATTTCACTTGTAGTTGTTGATATTTCTCTGTGTAATTTGTTTTTCAAGGTTACATATTTCAGTTTTGAATTTGGGTTTTTGGTTGCTCATCGAGGTCTACGTGGTGCAATTAACTAATTTTTTAGAGTTGCTATTGACACACCAACTTTTACTTATTAGACCCTTAATTTCTTAAATTATTTATCACACTCCAATTAAAGATTAAAACACACCATTCAAATGTTACAAAGGTTTGGTTCGAATTATAAACTCAACATTACAAGACATAACACTCGTTGAAACAATTTCAGTAGTTGTTTACAATTATGTTCTTTATGATTAGGCACAATTATGTTCTTTATGATTAGGCTCATATTAAATCTTAAACTCAAAAAATAGAAATCTAGGGGATAAAAAAACAGACGAGAAAGCTTCTAGTGGCACCCCAACTTTTATTTATTCTCATCCATATACTTATTTTTTATTATTTTTAATTGGGATGTAATAAGTAAAAGTTGGGGTGCCAATATCATCTCTCTCTTTCTCTCAGCAACTGAGATAATCTGATTTTAGGTTGAAGGTGTTAAGTTTTAGGACAGTGGTTAGTGCCAGATGGAGAGTGTGCTTAAAGAAGGCCCTCAGAAACTGTTCTATACTTAGCCTGATTTGTAATCTTTGGTGGATTCAGTAGCTTAGTGTTTGAACTGCTATTTTTGGCCTGAATTATACTTCTTTAGTTCTTACATTATTTTCAAAGCAAAAGTTGTTTGGTTGCACATTTTTTTGAAAAATGTATTAATTCATTTAAAAATAAAAACCCTAAAATCATTTTTTAAGTTGGAAGGAGTTTCAGTTTGGTGATTTTGGTGGACTGAAAGGACGAAAAAATTCTTGTACATTATTAATTTATTTTTCCTCTTTTTGCGAGTTCAACAGACTGAAAGAATAACAAACTCACTCCCACCCCCACCTATCACTTCCATCATTTATAGATCTAGTGCACACAAACACCCTATTTTTGCAGAATTAATTCTATTTAACGAATGCCATGCAAAGAAACCCTTAATTTTCATGTGTTATCAAATTCATAGAGTAAACTGATTGTGTAAATTGTCGGGTTTATTCTGCACCTTATTATGCTCTTTGGTGTGTATGTACCATAGTGACAAAGTTGGGATTCAGGAAAATTCGGCAAGGGAAAAATTTGAAAAAAACTGGCAAAATTCAGAAAAAATGGGGAAAAAAATTAAAATATTTTGTTATTTAACATAATATTCAACAGAATTACAAAATTTCAAATTAAATATAATCTAATTTTTTTAAAGCTTTGTGAATAAGCTGGGATTAAATTGCCTATTGAAAGAATCATGAATTAATCACGACTTTTTCAAAATATTGGAAATTTTATCTATGGTGTGTACACTCTAGAATTTGATGGTCTGTTCTTGTTGCAGGAGATGTCTGAGATCCCTCCATCATTTGACCGATTAATATTGATGGTGTGTAAGTTTTTTGGCTGTAAGGAATACCTCCAAGATCCGTACACTTTGTTTCCAATATTTCTAATCTGCTATTGCAGTTCTCTTGACTATAATTTCAGTTTTCGTTTTCAACCATGTCAGTGTAGGTTATTGATGGTCTTCCAGCGGAGTTTGTGCTTGGAAAGGGTGATCAACCTCCAACCAAGGTTATGATGGAAGCTATGCCATATACTCAGTCACTATTATCAAATGGAACAGCAGTTGGGTATCATGCAAAAGCTGCACCTCCAACAGTTACGATGCCTCGCTTAAAGGTGAATGATTCAATGGTTTTATAAAAGGGTATTTTAGAAACACCCCCCTACTAAATTGGTGATATTAGATTTACCCCTTTGCATAGTGCAGGATTAGGTTTATCCCCTTGACCGTAAGTCAACGTTGCTTTTTCTTGATGATTTAACAGTGAAATTTTGATTTTTTTTTTTTCCTTCTGTAATCTGTATTTACTGTGATTTTAATTCTGTACTCACCGTGTTGCTCTGTATTTTCAGGCAATGGTTTCTGGGGCAATTGGGGGATTTTTAGATGTGGCATTGAATTTTAATACACAAGCTTTCTTAGATGACAATATTCTAGGTTAGTTTGGTTAAGCATGTTGTGGAAGGATAATTGACCAAACTAACTAGAGGTTTTGCAAAGCTAAGTTTATTTTGTTTTCTTAATCCACTGTTGCAGGTCAATTTTATAAAATTGGATGGAAAATGGTGATGCTTGGTGATGAAACATGGATTAAGTTGTTTCCAAGTTTATTTACAAGGCATGATGGAGTTAGTAGTTTCTATGTAAGTCTTCTGTTGTATTGGGATAGAATTCTTGTTTTATTATCATACTTTCATTGGCTCCTCGGCTTTATAGTACTTGGTATTTGCTTCTTGTTAGAAATATCAACATTCTGTCCAACATTTATGCTTTTACATATCACTATTTCAGAAACTTGACGACCACTTAAAATAGAAACCTTAACCTACGAAACTCTAACTAAGAAGTATTCTTGTTCTTCATACTAACGTTGACAAGCCTTGTAGATCTGTCTTTACTTATGTAACTTGTTTTTTCCAACTTGTAATGGATACACTAGTCTCATCTAGACTGATACTATTTTTCTAATTTTAATCCTCTACTTTAGGTCAAAGATACTAAAGAAGTGGATCACAATGTTTCTCGACATTTGGAAGCTGAGCTTTTGACGGATGATTGGAATATTTTGGTATATTGTCTTTTACACCTTGCACTAGTCAATCTCTTTTCGTGGATTGCTATTAAGTGAGACCTGCAATTTCAGTCTGTCAACAACTTTTTCGTCCGATCTCTTGGTGTACATCTATATATTTCATAAGTGACGTTTTTATGCCATCTGCACCTATCATCACAATTAATGTAATATGCAACTTATTTATTAATTTAGCTGCTGATATCGTTTGTATTGTAAATGTTAGACTCCATTGCTCGAGCACTAGTGTTTTCCATATCAATTTGGTTGTCTAGAAGCATAAAATATGGCTTGATTGATGGTAGGCTAGAAGCACTTGTTCATTCATTATCCTTTCCTCATGTGCTTTATGACAGAGTTCTTTTCTTTTTCTATCTTCGCTATTAACCGTGTAGCTCCCTTTTCTCTCTGTGGTCTAAATGTTGGTCCATAAAACAATAAAGGCAACATTCTTTGAAAACTAATTCCTTTTGGTGTTTATTGGTCTAAATGGAAGGAAATGGGTATGGGCTATTCAATGGAAAGGAAGAGATCTTAGAAACAATTTTCTTGAAGATAAAATCTCTTTTGCACTCATATTCGTCAATCTTGATTGAATTTGGGGGCTGTCGATTTGACAACTTTGTGATTATATAGGAAAGTTTGACCAGGGTGTAGCCTTTGTATATTTTCTATATTTATTCTTTTTTGTCCGTTCCCTTCTTTCTTGTGAACCTTTCTTTCACTAATGAGTAAGTTCTTTGTACTAGTACGAATTTTTCCTTCTAAGAAACATTGCATTTTGACAAAGCTACTACTTGATGGTTAATTATATAACTTAAATCTCTATTTTCTTGTTAATTCCCCCCCCCCCCCCCTCTCCTCTTCTCTCTCTCTCTCTCTCTCTCTCTCTCTCTCTCTTTGATTGGTTCTTTTTTCTTGATTACCCATGGCATGAAATTAACGTGTTCTCTTTTATGTTTCAATGCTTATCTTGGTAGTATGTTAATACGAAAGAGAAGAAGTAAAGAGAGTGAAGATCTTAGTAACTTTCATTTTTTTTAAATGCATGCGGTCTACTTTGAACTTTATCTCAGAACCAAGTGTAAAATCGTCCTTCATGAAAGTTGATAGCTACTTAATATGATTTGCAAAATTTTGCCTGAAATGAAGAATTTGGAGTTGACATATATTGGAGATATTCTTCCTTGGTGTCTCATTATGCTTGCTTATGAAATTTCCATTATTATGTTTTTGCAAAAGATTCCCAAGATAGAGTAGTTTCATTGTTGTAATGTTCTTAAGTTCTCATCTATGCTGAGTTTTATTATAAAATATTTTACTACGTATTTGACTTTGAATTTTAGTTTCTTCTTGGAATTCACTTTATTTCTGGTGTGGTCCTATTTCTCACTGACGTTGCTCTTTTAGATTCTTCACTATCTAGGTTTGGATCATGTTGGGCATATTGGTGGACGAAATAGGCAACTCTCTTATCCTTTTTTTATTTACACGATAGTTCAAATGTTATTGTTATTTTGGATTTCTTGTATTTCCATTGGAGCATAATTGAATCTTTGTTCAATAATTTCAGTATCTTAATGACTCCAAAATTAAAGGAGATGGATGAAGTGATCAAAATGATTCACATGAGCACCGTCCGACCCCAAAATCATCGGCACGGACGAACACTTTTGGTTTGTGTTTCCTTATTTCTTACCACTCATATTTATAGTCTCTACTTGATGCATTCGGATTCTATCCTAGTTTAGTTTCAGAAAACTATAGTGCTTAAAGAGAGTAGGTATATATCTCAGCTATACTCTTTACTGTCAAAGCATGAAATAATTTTATTTATTTTTCCTCAATTTTATCCGATTTCATGAACAAGACTTGACTCGTTAGTGGCATGGCTTACTTATGGAAGACTGCTATTTGTTCTAGAAAAAGGTTTGAGTAGTATTTTTGCTTATATGGTTTGGAGCAGGTTATAAGTTTCTTGAGAATTGACATAAAATCTTGTTTACGCTATTCTATTTCTTGCAATAGATCAACTAAACATATCAAGTCAATATGTTAAACGGTCGGAGTCAAATTTGAATTTTAGTAAATTGTCACTCTAGGTTATGTTATGTGATGGTTGTAATAATTGAGTATTTTGAGAGTTTGAATTTACTAACCAGTTGTTTCTATCCTAAATTTCTTTCGCAGGTGGTGGTCAGTGACCATGGCATGACTGAAAATGGGAATCACGGAGGATCTTCATATGAAGAAACTGACTCCTTGGTTCTTTTTATTGGTCTGGGTCATAAGGTCCCAGATTATGCATCAGCAACCCACAATGTAGTTTTCCAGGTAACTATACTGTGAGTCTTTCTGCTTCGTTTGCTCTCAATAAATTTTGATAAATTCTATTGTATTTTTGCCATTAATACCTTAATTATGTCATTATTAAAGATGACTAAATGAGTCATCTGATACTTCAAAGTAGATTATGAACAAAAACTTTCATACTCAAATTACTATAATGGTTTTATTTATTTTTTAAGTGCTGAGATATGGTTGTTTAACATATTTGTTTTAGAGAAATCATATTAAATTAGTTAATGTAACAGTTTTATATGGTATTGTGAGGCTTCTATGGGACAAATCATACTTTGTATTTATGAGCTCTGTAATTGCATATAAATCATCTGAATAATTGATGCTTGTTTGATCAATTTAAACCATGTGACTCGTTCTAACCTTTGTTCCTTTAACCAAATTTCATTTTGTATGAGTTTCTATTACTCCCGGGGCAATAATGTTTCCCCTAAGTTTGTTAGCTTGAGGCGATTTATTTCTCGCCTCTTATTCCTTTTTCCAGGTAGACATTGCGCCAACATTAGCTCTTCTTTTTGGTGTGCCCATTCCAAAAAACAACATCGGTGTCCTCATTGCAGAAACCTTTGATTCTTTGACAGGTCCAATTACTTACTTCTCTCTTCTTTATCAATACAGCAAGTAAATACCATTAAAACCCTAGTAGTTTTGATTTCTTTCTTGAAGGATAAAGTCACATCCCTCTTGTCACCCGACACAGCTGGATCATCTCTGTTTTCTAGAGAGCTGCATGTAATGTATTTCATCATATGCTGAAGAAACAGTTAAACCATATAACTGTACATCTAGACAATCCTATATTTCATTTCTATCAGTCATAGATTAGGGAATAAATAAAATATAGGATTTTTGATAGAGCTGCCATTGGCACCCCAACTTTTACTTATTATGCCTCAACTTCTTAAATTATTTATCACACTCCACCATTCAAACATTACAAAGGTTTGGCTCAAATTATTATCTAAGCATTACAAAACATTATTACACTTGTTCAAACTTCAAACAATTTCAACAGTTGTTTACAATTGTGATTAGGCTCATATAAAATCTTAAACCCAAAAAATAGAAATCTAGAAAATAAATAAATGAGAGAGCTTCTATTGGCACCCAACTTTTACTTATTGTCAACCATTTACTTATTTTCTTTATTTTTATTGGGGTGTAATAAGTAAAAGTTGGGGTGCCAATAGCAGCTCTTTTATAAAAAAATCATGTATGATTTCCTCGATCAATTTAGGGGGCTACCATGTTAATTATTTATTAAAATATGATTGTGCTTTGCTCATATGTGAGTTTTATAGTCATCTGCATTGGTTTTTGTTGTATTATTTGAGAACTTACAGATGGGCAGTGGCTGCGAGCATTGGAGTTGAATTCCTGGCAGTTACAAAGAGTACTGCAAGCACAATTACCTGGGCTATTATGTGGTAGTTCTCCATTTGACGTTAATGACGTGCAAAGCTCGGGATTTGAGTGTAAAGGTAGTGTAGAGCGGAAATTTTGTTGCTTATTTTCAAAAGCTGCATCTCTCCATAGTTTCTGGACATCTCAGAAAGGTCAGACCCGCAGGTAAATTATAGAATTTGACACAATCCTTTTTAAATTTCATCGAACGAAATTTGAACTGAAATGCTATTGACGCTTTGAGTGTCTTTACTCTTTGATTTATATACAGGTCTAATAGTATTGGTGACTTTAAGGGCACAGTTGTAGCATATTATGAATTTTTAAGAACTGCAAGTGAGTGGTTATCGCGAAGATCCACTGATGTAAGTATCACATTTTAACAGTTGCTGAGTTAATTTTAATTTCATATGCGACTGTTGGTAACTATCATGGTTTAAAATTTCGTTTTGTTCCGTAATGTTTCGTACGAAACATTTCAGATTTTCAACTTGCCAAAGACGAAATGACCTCCAAATCGAGAAAATCAAAGTTTTGATATTTTTTTTATATATGATTTTTCTTGGTCTACAGATCTTCAAGAGAGGGAGGGAGGGAGGTTCTCTTTAAAACCAGCATTCAAACTTACGAGAGACCTTGGTCTCTTTTAGAAAACTGGGTGTCATTTAGACCAGCCAGCCCCCATGTTTTGGTAAATATTTGATATTCCTGTGTTTTCAAACTAATGACATGCCCCTTGACCACAATCTATTGTGAAAGACTTTTTAAAAAAATGTTATTAATGTATCGAATTTGATTGTTTTCGGGAATATTTCGTAATGTTTCACGAATGTCTCGGTATCATTTTGGTTTTTGAAAAAATGGGAACGAAATGAAATTTTAAACCATGGTTACTATTGTTTATAAACAGATGAAAATCAATATCTAAGAGTTTGATCCTTGTGCAGAAGCCTCTTAACTTGCTTGCTTCTGGAATTGCAATGATGGTTGTATCGTGTGTGATATTTTTGAAGATTTTATTCCGGTTGTGCAAAGAAGATTACCTTAAGCAAATTCAATGCCTTCTTGACTTGGACAACTGTGGCTACAAGTGGCATTTAGATGAGACTTTTGTTTTGTTTGTCATCTTGATCCTTGTTTTCAGTATGGGCTCAAGTTCCATGGTAGAAGAAGAGCAATATATATGGCATTTTATGACATCCACATTGTACGTGATATTTCTCCGTGAAACAATTCAATCTCTTCCCGGACAAAACTACAAAAAGTATTCTCGTATATGTTCCATCGTTTTGGTGCTTATTTGTGGAAGGATTTTGAGAGGTTGGCATCAAGGGGGTGTAAACTGGATTCATCTTCCCGACATCTCAAAGGGGCTTGAACATTCTGGTCCTCATGTCATAAAATTCATCCAGATAATAACAGCTCTCCTTGTCATCTGTCTTGGCATATCTGCTCTTTATATATTAAGATTGAAAACGATTTTGGTTACGGTGGTTCGGGTATTCTTTTTTATATCCGGATTGTTGGTGTTGGTGCATATCATGGAATACCAAGACCATACATTGGTCGCATCCCATTACAGTTCCACTTTAATTGCTTGGTTAATATATGCAGGCCTTAGTATAACCGTTACGGTATCTGTTTTACTATCACCGTGGGTTATGCCTATTTCGATTAGTAAGACTAACTCAAGTGCTGAACCCCATTTGATGACTCCTCTTTCCATTGATATATGTTCCAATTCTCCTCTGTTGGGATTAAGAGATTCTGTCTTCTTAATTGGATGGGCATACACAGTTTGTTGGTGCCTTCTGCAACTATTACTACAGCAGCCGATAAATGCAATGCCTATTTTGTTGCTTCTCGTGCAAATCCTGGCGAGTGTTCATTATTTCTCAGTTGGTTTGCCGCATCATAAACAGTGGGTTGAGGTCAGTTATGAAACCCTTCATCCTTTTCCACTTTATGTTTGTGTGTGTATGTGTGGAAGAGAGGGAGGGATGTTGATAAATATGGACTGTTATGTGCTCCAGTTACAATGTTGACAAATCTTCAAAACCACAGTTGAAGGTTCAAAAATCTAACTAAAACTCTCCACATTAAACTGCATTCGAATAGAGAATGCACATTTTCTGTCTAAATATATGGGTATTTTTTAAATACTACGCTGTTAAATTGGTGATATTAGATTTCCCCCCTTGCAAAACACAAGATTATGTTTACCCCCCTTGACCGTAAGTGAACGTTGCATTTTCTTGATTATTTAATGATGAAATATTGATTTCTTTTTTTCAAAATGCTCTTCAAATACTTGAATTACTAAATCAAAATTTGGAAATAAAAAATCATAATTTCACTGTTAAATCATTAAGAAAAAAAGCAACCTTGACTTACGGTCTAGGGGGTAAACCTAATATCACCAATTTAACAGGGGGGTGTTTCTAAAATACCATTCTCTATCAATTGACTTACTGTAGCACCACCTTGAGGTTGTGACTTTGATCCTAGCGTAAGATTGTAGGAGGGAAACATTTTAAAATTGGGAACAGTAACAAAGACTCATTAAATAATGCTGCTTGTGAGCTCACCCTCATCCTTCAATCCGAATGAATGAGATGTTCTGGTCCTGCAAATGTTGATGGAAGTTCTGCTATATTATCCATATAGCCTTGACCAAATCATACCCTTAGCTTTAGAAAAACACTTTCCTTGGTAAGATTTGAAATCTTACTAAGGGTCGTTGAACTCAAATGGCTTACCAAATTGGCAACTCAATACCACAGCCCTCTAAATTTTATGGAAAAACTCAGATAAATTTTGTTGGGCTTGACTCAAGGTTTTGAAAATGGATGGCTACTCAACTCCCACCAAACACCCAAATTTAAAACTAAAATTTAACAGTGAAAAATAATTTTTGTTTTGTTTTAAGTTCATAGAATTTTCTCCTCTACATCCCTGTGGCGACGGATCATGTTTTTGGATGCCACAAGGTGAGCTCAACGATCCATAGTAAGATTTGAAATCTAATTTAGTAAGGCTAGCCTTACTCTGAGCTTTATCTGTTGAGCGACACTGAAACTGAGACCCATACATCCATCTTTTACCATGCCCATCATAACAGGGATTAACCCACAATTCCGCAACATATTGTAGGAGCCGCAATTTCAGGTAGTAACATCAGACACTCATTTTCTTTTATTTTCTTCTTTGTAGGTTTCTGCCTTATACTTTTTGGGAATGGCAGGCCATTTTAGTCTTGGGAACAGCAATACCCTAGCTACTATCGATGTCGCTGGAGCTTTCATAGTAATTGTTCTCTCTCCTTGGCTTAGTTGATCCAATTTCCTTTTCATACATACACATTGTTTTTTCCATTATAGTTACATTGAATATATGGCACTTCTAATTACATTGAAATTGTTTCTTTGGTTTCCAGGGCATCTCTAGTCACTCTACGTTACTTGCTGGCATCTTAATGTTCATAATTACCTATGCGTCTCCACTGTTATTTCTTCTTAGCATGACTATGTATATACCCATGAAGGACATGACCTATCTTTCGGCTTCCCTGGATGCAGACTTAGGACATCTTCTCCAGATGATGATCGGCACTCCTTGTCTTGTTCCCTTGGGATTGAATTCAGTAACGTTGACTGCGTTCACCATTGTATTGCTGCTCATGAGGAACCATTTATTTGTTTGGAGTGTCTTTTCACCGAAGTAAGGCTTACTGACTAAACCCAGCCAATAAAACAAGTCTTCTAGACTACAGAACCATATATATAGTTATATACTCTAGCAACTATAGGGCTGTATGTTTTGTAGAAATTCTAGGGTTTGGTATCCGCTTTTTGGGAGGTGGTCCCAACGAGATAGCCTAAAAATCAATCCAATTGGTTATAATTGTCGAACCGTGTTGAATTTTATCTCAAGAGATTTCCCTAGCCGGACATATCAAATTGTTGTTTTGTAGGGAAATGCTTATGTGGATGTCTGCACTGCACATAATTTTCTTCATTTGCAACAACTAACGGCATATTTTCTTCCTACAGGTACTTGTATGTTTGTGCTTCAACTGTGTGCGTCTATATTGGGGTGTTTGTAGTAGCTGTGACCGGGGTTTATACATGCTCAGTATTTTTATTACGGAAAAAGATGCTCAGTTCCACTGGAAACAACACAAACAGAAACCTCAAGTGATGAGAAGCCCAACCATCGATTTGCCCAAGCTAAGGTGTACAAATCACTAATGTTTTTCCATTTACACCAATTAATTTAGAGAAATTATATATATATATATTTTGGCTCTTATTCTTCTTTTGGAACTTCTATTGGTTGCTGTTGTTCGCAGTTGTATGTTTTGGCTGGTATGGTTTTAACTAGGCAAAATGGATAACTTGTGAATGAAATATTGTGAGAGAGGAGTAGCTGTGTTTTTTTAATAGAAAGTACTCTCTTCAGGAGTTTATCATTTTTATTTTAGGTTTCATGTGTTTTTGTTGTAAAATCTTTAAGGAGTTTGAGGGATTTTTTCGGAACGCTTTTTATTTATATACAGAGCTATTTGTAAGGTCCATGAGTAACTTTTCTATTTAATTATCTAATCACGAACCATGTTTTAGGGGACGATGAACCTTTACGAAACATCATTTTTTAACCTTGTCAACTTATTAAACCTATTTAACTCTTATCATACTATATCATGAATTATATTTTTAGAAAGCGATATATTTTATTTCGTCAATTAAGGATATATTGTAATGAATGAATTCATTTTAATTGATAATTTATTTTTATTTAATGTAATTTGAATTATATTAAATAATTTAATTAGAAAAATAAAGTTAATATTTACAATTATGAATGAAAAAGCTAGGCATCATTTTGAGGTAACCCTACTACTTCTGTTTACATTTGGGATAGCCCTGGGATTTTAAATTTGGTGACATTCCCCTTGACTGTGGTCTTCTGTGTTAGACTCACAAATACGATAAAAAAAAAATGCCCTTTTCATCAACTTCTTGCTATGATATATTTTATGTTTTCTTCAGGATTCCATTATCTCGAATAACTGGGTAATTTTTTTGAAAAGTTATTTAACCTCGTCTTCAACTTCTTTCCAAAAGCCTTGATTTTTCTTTCTAAAAATGAGGTTGAAGTGGTCGACACTGGATTTTTTTGAGAAAAATGGAGAGCCTGTATGATTGTCAGGGAATTCGTTTTCAAGGGAGTAAGATTTCCTTTGGGAATGATTATGGGAAAAATGAATTTGGTGGAAAAATGAATTTTACAGTTTGATTGCACCTTAAAAGAAAGTGTCATAGAGGGAGTTGGCTTTTGAGCTTTCAGGGTGGGGAGAATAACATTAGGAGGTGCAAAAATTATTTCTGGGGGTGGCGTGGCAAAACATTTTCTCTTCCATGCGTAATTGGTTTCAAAACATTGAAGAGTGAGGGCATTTAGACACTTTTACATAAGTCTCTCATGAAAGACAAAAGTCGAGGGGTATCTCTAATTTTCACCAAAATCAAGAGATGAACCTCAAAATGACCAAAAAACCAAAACCTTACACTTGGTGAAAGAAATGGTAAATGTCGGAAAATATGATACAGTCAGCCTAGGTTAATCTCTTCTTTTAACAAAATCCAACGGTTCACACCTAAGTACGACAATCAGCTCTAGCTGACACTAACCTTGCACTAATCCTCAAATCTGAAATAGATTTGATTACCTGAAACTTGATAAAAACCCGAAAATACCCCGAATTCATTAACTTCCTTTTACAACAAATCCCTGTAATTTTCAAGAAAGTTAAACTTTCATTTGGTCCATCAGAAAGTCTCATCGTTTCTCTCTCTTTAAGTCTCTCTTTCAGAATTCGGACACACAAAGACAAAGAGAGAGAGAAACAGAGCAAAAATGGAAGAAAGTGGAAACAGAGCAGAAGCAGAGAGATGGCTTGGAATCGCAGAAAAGCTTTTAATGGCGAGAGATCTAATCGGATCGAAGAGATTCGCAGTTCGAGCTCAAGAAAGAGATCCATTATTAGACGGTATAGATCAGATCTTAGCTGTTGCAGATGTTCTCTTAGCTTCCGAAAAACGAATCAACAATCACTTCGATTGGTACGCGATTCTCCAAATCGATTCTCGATCTAACGATCTAGAACTCATTAAACGTCAATATAGACGTCTAGCTTTACTCTTACATCCAGATAAGAACAAATCTGTTTTCGCTGATAACGCATTTAAACTTGTTTCAGATGCTTGGGCTGTTTTATCTGATCCATCAAAGAAATCCCTTTACGATAATGAACTTAATTTGTTCTTGAAATTTGACCCAATTTCGTTAAACAATAATAATCAACTAATTTCACAACCAGCTATTCGAAGGAGTGCTAGAGAGAAGAAAAAGACAGTAAAAGCTACTGAATTTAGTAGTAATTCTAGTAGAACAACTGAATCTAGGGTTCCATCGAGATTATCGAGTTTCTGGACTGCATGTCCGTACTGTTATAATATGTATGAGTATCCTAGGGTTTATGAGGATTGTTGTTTAAGATGCCAGAATTGTCGTAGAGCGTTTCATGCCGCTGTGATTCCGTCTCCGCCGAATGTTGTTTCGGGAAAAGAGGCGTATTATTGTTGTTGGGCTTTCTTCCCTATTGGATTTTCGGGTTCTAGTGGTAATACAAAAAAATCGGGTGGTTTACCGAATTGGGTACCCTTTTCTTCAATGTTTCCGTTCCCTTCTCACGAAGGAGAAATTCCAACTCCAATGCCAATGCCAAGACCAAGACCACAGAATCCGACTACATCAAAAGTTAGTTCGGACAAAGAAGATGATAGTTTGATGGAGACGGATGTTTCGGATGAAAGTTGGGATTCACGGGCTGAAAAGAAGAAAGGAAAAGCTGTGAATGATAAAAAGAGTAAAACCCCTAAGAGTTCACCTGCAACGAAATCAAAGAAAGGAAATGTGGTTGAACGGGTGGAGATACCCGAAGTTGCAAAGCCTCAGAAGAAAATGAAGAAAACTGCGAGGAAACAAACGGGTAGACCGCCCAATAATAAGACAATTGGAGGAAGATCGGACTTAGAATGGATAGATATGGATTTGAATGTGGAAGTTAAGGCTGACGTAGAAGAACCCGAAGTTGTTAGAGGTGAAGGAGAGGAGTTAGGAAACATAGATGAAGATGCCACTGAAGGGATTGGGTTTTTTGAGGGGCTTGATGATATATTGGGTAGTTTGCCAATACTTTCGGTTCCAGAGGATCAGAAGGTTGAGAGTGCATAGTTGGTATGGAGTTCTTGAGAAGTAGAACTCCTCTTGTTGTTTGTAAGGTTATCGGTTAGTGTAACATTTGGCAACCCTGAGTTCCTTTTAACAGGTTGCTTTTGTAGTTGAACTTTAATGTATAAATTGAAGCAATGTGATCTTATCCTACTTTTGACTATTTGTTCTGTGAAGCATCCATCACTGATTTTGAAGCTCAGAGTGACTCAAAATTCGTTTGTAGGTGGGCTTACTCGACTCGTGGAGTTACTATCTTGCTACTAACATGATGCTTTCATCAAATGTTTATGAATGAATCAGTCAAGAAACAAGATATTGAATAATTGACTAACTTGATGATTATCTTCGGCATATCTATCATTGTCTCCCCCCACCCCTACACACCCATGAAAAAAAAAAAATTCGACCCACAAACATGGGTCAAGTAGGCTCATCTACAAACTAATTTTTGAGTCACTCTGATAGATAAGCAAGATATTGAATCATTTGGCTTATCTATCATTGGCATCTCCTTCCACATTTTTTGTTGAAAGCCCCAAGTTTCTCATGGAATTTATTATCAAGCTGAATCACTTAACCTAGTTGCGTTCCGTCAAGTAGGCTCTTCTAGAAACTACTTTTGAGTCCAATAGATGAACAAGATATTGAATAATTGGCTAAGTCATCTCTATCATTGGCCTCTCCTCCCACTAATTTTTATCAAAAATCCCAAGTTTCTCGTGGAACTCATTATCAAGCAGAATCTCTGAACCTAATTGCATTGCCAAATTGGAGAAGAAAATCAGAGAATTTTGTATTATAATTATTCATACTCTAGTTTCGACTACTCTGCATTTTGTTATTGCCTTATTTAACTTGCATCAGCACAATTAATGTGATCCTTTTTTTTATTTTGGTTTCTCATGGATTTGGTCCCATTGCCTCTCACAATGTTTCTCCTTTTCCTCTGGTGGGCAATATTGGCCAGGAAGAGGGTACTGCCCATGTTACCTAAGCCATTGATGAGGACTTCTGTTTTATTTTATTTTGTTTATGTGTGCGGGCAAACATTTGCGAATCACAATTGTAGCAATGGTTAGAGGTGATACCATCTTTGCAAATAAGCTTTTGGGCCATCAATGATACCGATGAGCAAAGAAAAGATTGAATTTGATAATCATGTTAGGTACTTTTATCATTTCATTAAGGATCTATGATATCCTTTGTTCCCAAATATTTTTTGCAGGCTTAATGGCACTTTGATCTTCCATGCAGTTTGTTATTACTCTATTACTTTTCATTCATCTTTCTCTTTGGATTGGGAAGCTTTGTTTTTGGCCTTTGATATTGGATTATTTAGTAAACAAGGCGATTGAATGTTGAACTTTTGAATGAGGTTGACACCGAAAATTTCCAGCAAATCTTTTTAAGTATCTGTTAAAGATGATGGTATAACAAGCTGGCCAATTTGATACCATTGGGCTAAGTCACCACAGTTCTCATAGTTGATGGATTTGGTCTTACTATTCTTGTTGTAGGATTTCTTAATCTAAGATAACCTTTTCCCAGAATTCTTTTCTTGCTTCATATAGGATTAGATGTGCCATTGCTTATTCCTAATCTAGAGAGTAAACAAATCCAGGGATCACGATGTTTATTATCTTATCTTCAAAACAATCTGAGGACAGTGTGATTTCAGATATGCTCATAAATAAAAAAAACCCTCTCAATTTTGAGACTGAAAGCGATTTCAACCAAGGAGAATTAGGGTTTATAGGCTAAGAATCAGAGAAAGGTTAAACAAAAATCTAATCAGAAGAACAATTGAATGATCTTGGATTTCAAAATGCAATCTTCAATCGAAGCTAAATCTTCCCATTAGCTTCTGAGGTCATAATTGATTTCTCCTTCGGGGGAGTCGATTCTTCCTCTGGTTTGATTGTAAGATTAAATTCCGTAGTCACCATAATTAACTAAAATGATTTTCTATGAATTTGTGGTTCTTCATGTAATTTAAAAGGAGATATGATAAGAGTTGGATATGGTCCATCCTAGGGTTGGCACTGAAGCTCATTGAGGATTTAACATAAATACCCCTTAAGATTTATAAAATATAAAGATTGGTAGACTAAATGAAGATGGTTTCATACCTATGTTTGGAGTTTTGAAATCCCATAGATTTTTTTTAATATGAGTTTTTTCATGAAATTTAAAAGGCTGTGGTGTTGGATTGCTAATGTCGTAATTGATTTGAGAAAAATCACCCTTAGTAAGACTTAAAATCTTACTAATCAGTGAGGAAAGTGTTTTTCATTTGAAAAGGGTTGAAAGCGCTATCATCCTGGTGGGAATTTGGTTCACACCTGATGCGATGCGTCATCTATGGTTACTGAGTTAGTAAGACAAGTCAGCAATATTCATGTGATACATGCAAAAATCCTCCCTTTTTTTTAACAAACCGTACGCAGGCCCTGAGGCCTGAGCCCCTCACAATTAAGACATCTCGAAAGAAGTGGAAGACGATTCGGCAAATAAATAAGGATTTTTTTTATTATATTATAACCTCCCTTGATAAAAAGTAATATTTTGAAAACAACCTTAAACTTCTAAAATTTTAGTTACATTCTTGAACTTTTGATCTTCCCACAAGTCTAGGGCAGTTGATGGATCAGGTAGATCGGATTTGGGCAATGAAACCAAACCCATTTATTTATTGGGTCAGGTTGAGATAGGCTCTGTTCATGCTTAGGGTTTGATTTTTTGAACTTGAAAGTTAGGTCTGTGGAGTGGCCCCCTATTGAGGACCCCTCTCGTCTTGACTTGTTGAGCCTGAAAGCTAGGCTTGAATAGTTGCAGGTCAGGTAGGATTTGGACATACATACAGATTGGACTTGGACTATAATTTTGAGACTTGATGAATTGGATCATTTATAATCGGACCTAAACCCGACCCGACCCATTTAGGCTCCATTGAATGGTAGTACTCTTGATCCAATGACTAGCCTTCATCACTTAACCAATCAGTTCGGTTTTTGATGTGTGGGACGAATTGTAGTAAACAGTAAAAGGAGGCAAATCAAATTCTTTCATTTTATTTTAAGAAATTAAGGGAGGTATTTCAAATATTCTTTATTAACAAGAGAGGTCTATATATGAAAAAAAACGTCACAGAATATACATTAAAAAACTCAAAAAACCCCACCATTTGAAACAGATGGAGCAATCAGCAGGGCAAGTGTTATCTCTATTCTTTCGGTTTTCGAATTCGTTTTAGTTTATTATTTTCTGCTTCTTCAGATAAAAAGCTTCTTCAGCACTTTGGGTGAGCTCTCCCTACGCTTTCCTTTTCTTCTAGTTTCGTTGTTGTTGTTGTTGATGTTTTTTGGTGAAGTTTTCATGAAACAGAGTATAATTCTGCACAGTAAAATCAGGAAAATCTTTATCGGGTCTATGACATAGTTCGTGGATCCAGACCATTTTTTGTTCCTCGAGATTCATATCACAGTAATGGAAGACCATCCAACAGTCTGGGTTTAGAGTAGATCTCCTCCTGAAGCTAATTGTAGGTATCATTCTTAAAAAGAGGAAAGTTCTTCTATAAAATCAAATGGGTTTCAATGGTTTTGATCTTCTTGCATCCGCTTTTAAGTAATCGACCTATATGTTTTTTTCTCTGAAGTTGGGGTTGTTTTCGTTTAAGCAGAAAATTGGGATGAAATGGGCAATTTAATGGCCTAATGTAGTTGAACTCACAAAATCGAAGGTGGGTTTCGTAGATTATGAGTGGTTTTAACCGAAATTCATATTGGGAGAGATGTTAAATTAGAAAACAGTTTGAAGATGGAGGGGGCTTGAAGCCGAAAATGGGATGATGTCAGATTTTTTTACAACATGGGTAGATAGAATCAATTGAAGTAACAAAGGAAATTTAATGGAAATAAATTTAATTATTAATTATGATGGTTAATAATGGATTATGTCATTGATTGCCACTAAATTTCATAGTCGCCATCATTATCGTCATCAAATCCTTACCCAAAATATGTATGCTTAGCTGAATGAATCATGTTCATTCTTTCAATTCTATGTTATACAAAAGGAAACAAAAAGATCACAATTCATAGTAGGATATTACAAAGTTTTTGCACTATGGCTAGCTTGACATAATCCTCCTCCATCTGGGCTTTGGATTGAAAATGTAGCACAAAAAGAACAACATATGGTGAATTATTTCATCGTTGTGTGATACATGCTCACAACATTTTGAATAAGCCATTATTGTTCAATATACCACAACCTGGCCATCGCTCATGGAAATTAGCTATGCGAATTTAAAAGTCCATCCAAGGGTTGGAATTGCTAAGGTCTTTAGGGATTTGGTATAATAACCCCTTTGAGAATAATTACTGTTCGTTGTTTTGAGTAGTGTTTTTAAAGGCGTGCTAGGCTTACATCTTGTGGTGCACCTCAAGTTTGAGTTCATTAAAAAAAAAAAAAAAAAACCTTGAGAGATAAGGATAAATGAGAAAAAAAAAAAATGAGGCGTGCATCTCACGCATCTCACACAAAGATGCACCAAAAATTATATACGCCTCACTCTGAGGTAGTACTACGGTGTATCCCTTTTGGCCGAGGCATTCGACTCAATTTAATTTTCATGTTTTTTCCTTTTTTTATTTATAGAAATTATATATTTATTTCTTCTTCTTTTCCTTCTTTTCCTTCTCATTTATTTCTTTGTTGTTGCTAGCATGCAACGTAGTTGAACCACTTCAAAATATATCCAGATGGACAATTGTAATATATGTAAAGAAAATTGTTTAATTGAAATGATCTATAAATAATTTTTACAGGCTTTAGTATTATGTAGAGGACGTTGTCGAAAAAATAATATTCAATAGTATGTTTTTCTATAAATATAAACTAGTTATGTTCTGCAAAAACATAGATGTTTCTCTTTTATTGGAATATAAAATAATAATATTTTATATTACTATTAATGTAGGGAACTAGGGATTAAAACTAGGAATTCGATTATATGAATTTAAAACTTAAAATATGGAAATATGTGTATTATTTATTTAAAAATATTTTGCATGTGAACCTTACTCTTTATACCTCGAGGCTTGCGCCTTGAGGCGTTGGCCAATTGAGCGCCTTGTCTCATGCCCCTTTGTTTGAAAATATTGATTTTGAGTATGAGAGAGCCTCTTGAGAGATATCCTTAAGCCTCCATGGCCTTGGAGAAGAAAAATGAGTTGTGTAGAGTGGTGGGCTCCTCCTCCTCCTTCTCTTGGTTGGTTGAGTTTGCTTCTCAACCCCCACTTGTAGCCATTACTAATTAGGTTGTGTATACTATAAGGGCATATTGGCATGAAAAAAAAGTTCTTCTCCCGAGAACTTGTTATTATCAATGGGATTCCTCGAGTTCCACTTGTTTCCTCAGCTTTGGCCTTAGACAACCATTCATACCCCGTTTGGGCAGACAATTCTAACCATTTTGATAACTGGATTGCTCCCAACGTGTTTCCCTAAGGGGAGGCTTTGCTTGATTGTCACAGTGAAGCTCTAACAAACCCCTTAGAGTTCAAACTTGGTTGGAAGACCATTCGAGGGAAAAGAAGAAAGGCAGTCCCTCCTCCCGCCATTAGTCCAGACCTGATCCTACCAAATCAGGATCGAACCTGAATTTATAAATAAAAAAGGAAAAGAGAATATGGGTGTCATCCATACAAATAAGTGGTGTTTGTTATGGCTGTTGATAACCTAAATGTTGTTTGATTTTAGTGGTTATTTCATCTCCATACTCATTTTTATGCGATCTTCTAAATTTGTCCACCAAAAAGTAAGCAAAGTACCTGATAAAATGTGCCATAATGCTTTGAGATTCATGCCATTCCATTCATTTTTCACCCTTCACCTATAAGTAGCTTATCCAGTTGTTTGTCTATGGTGTCACATTTTTTTTTCTTTTTTCTGAACATACATGCTACTCATAATTCAGTTAATAACTTCATCCTCTCTCTATGCCCCTCTTACTCCACCTTCCTCTCTCAATTCATCATTTATTTATGGGTAGTTTGGAAATACCCCTGGATCGGTGATCTTAGGTTTAACCCCTTGACCGTAATTTAACGTTGTGTTTTCTTGACGATTTAACATTGAAATTTTGATTTTTTTTAAATGCTCTTCAAATACTTAAATTACTAAATCAAAATTTGGAAAAAAAATCAAAATTTCACTGTTAAATCATCAAGAAAAAGCAACCTTGACTTGTGGTCGAGGAGGATAAACCTAATATCACCAATTTAAGAAGGGTGTGTTTCTAAAATACCCTGTATTTTTTTTTCATTTTTGCCTCCGGAAGATTCAATTCTCTGGATTTATTCATTATTTTAAGAATTTTAGCAAAAAATTTTAACTTTTCTGGTTCAATTATTTAACTCTCATGTCAGTGAGCAAGTGCGATACAAGAAGCAGTTTTCATTGGAGATTGTTGTCTGGTGTATCATATCATTCATAGCACGGCATCAAACCATGAAAACTAGGCTCCGGGCAAATACCAGAAATCATGTCAACAAGAAGGATGTGGAAGACTCTAAGTTGATTACACTGAAAGGGGAGGAGATCATGTTGGGTCATGTTGTATGGGTCAGAGTACATAGTGGTTCATGGTGGCCTGCACAGGTTTGTGGAATATGTTTTTGTATGCGGAGGACCTTTCTGCTCTTGTTGCTTTCTGGTGATGAGACCACGGTTTAAAATGTTGGAATGTATCGGTTGATATGTATCAGTTTCAGCCAAGACCAATATGAAACATTGACCCTGAAACATTCAATGTTTCAGGAATATATCGGGTTTGTGTTGGAATGTATCAGTTTGTATAAAATGTATTGGCCGATACCGTATCGGTTTTTTCATTAACTGAAATTTTCAATCGATACGATATTTTAAAACATGTTGATGACTGCGGGTACCACCGGAAAGATGTTTTATATTAATTTAGCCTGGAAACCAATATTTTTTCTTTTCTTTTTTGCTAGGTTGTTAATGAGGACATGGTGAGTGGGAATATTAAGCCCAAGAAAAAATTAGTGGGTGAAATTCTTGTTCGACTTTATGGAACATATACTTAGTTAGTGCTCTTATCCTCGCTTAATTGTTTAATGATTTAATTGCCATGTAGTTTATATAACTTAGTAACTCTGGTTTTTCTTTCTTTTGCAGCTTATACGTGAACCCTATGAAATACCGCTCTGAATTTGAGGATGTGAGCATTTATGAAATGGCTAACTCCCTTTTTTAGTCTTCTTTTTAGCAAATACCCTTAGTTTCCTCTGCTGTTTTATTGTGTTTTTTGGGCTTATTCATACAGTACCTTTGGATTCTATTCAGATTCTCAAACAAAATAATGGTAGTTATCGTGAAACATTTCTGAAAGCTTTGGAACAGGCAAGTTTTTGTTGCAGACCGTTATGAAGGCTGTTGGTTTAATTATGAGAGCTTCTATTGCCACACCAACTTTTGCTAACACCACCCAATATATGTGTGCTAATTCTTTTGTGATTTACATATGAATTGGGGTGGCATTAGCAAAAGTAGGTGTGGCAGTAGAATCTCTTTTAATTATTCGTGCATCTCTTAGGGAATGGTATCTGAGACACAACTGAGTTTTCCCTATAATTTTGGCTCTTGTTGTAGGATATTTCTCAATCAAAATCTCGTAGGTTGACTAGAGATTCCAAACTGAGAGGTTAGCCTATTCTTTAACATGAGTATATGTGTTGCCTTCGACTTGTTCAACCTTACCTTAGCCCTTCTGTTTTGTACAATTACATGTGCATAATGTGTAAATGAAATTCTAATTAACAATGGTCTTTGGATAGTTTATACTTGTTATCTCGTTTATTTTTAGCATGATTTGTTATGCTTCTCCCGTGCAATATCTTGTGTTTGCATTACTGAAGTGCATGAGATGATCATACTGGATATCAAAATTTTTCGTACATGATGAGTTTGTCTAGGCAGATATAAGTAGCCACATAAAAATTGGCAAAAACAATCTAGTGATAGACTATCATCTAAATCTGAAGTATATAATTGTGCTTTGAACAAATACTACTTGAGCCACACAAGTTTATGTACCAAACTCGTCAAATACAATGTTTCTTAGGTGATATCCCAGTGTTGCATTGCTAGGATCAAGTTGTATTGGGCCTTCTATATGTTCTTCCCAAGCACATTTCCTTGTAAAATCACATTTTTGACATTCTTTCCTTAAGAGAGTTAGTTCTAGCCCTTGTAGCAGCCAAAAGGCACTAAGTATAGGCATTTTGGCAACTGGAGCAAATCTATATCATAGTTCCATATTCTTATGAAAAAACTGTCACGAATCTTCGTTTGATAATGTTAAAATGTGACAGCTATCCAATTTTTTTTTTTACATGGTATTTCCTCTTTCAATTGTGTGTTTACCATTGAGAAGGGGGATTGAGTAAGATTATTAAATTTTTTAGAGCCTGTAAGCCCTACTGCGAGAGAATAAATGGCTTTAGAGATTTTTTCGGATAGAGGAGAAGTATTCGTTATTCTTAATAGAAAAAAACTATGTTTAATTTATTGAAAAGAAAATAAAATTTTGCATGCCTCTTGGACTAAATAAAATAACTAGTTTGAGAAAGGAATTTACTAATTTCGTGATTAATGATATATGTTCAATAATTGACACAAGTACAGTGGACCAGAGTAACCTTTTTATGTCAACATGAACTAGGTAGGATCACTATCACTATTTTCTCATGTGGGAAACATGATGGGATACTCATGAATGTAATCATTAAGCTTTGAATGATATTCTTTTATCAAATATTACCTTAGCAGAATTTTTTCTTGATCAAGGCTAAATTGGATGCAATAAAAAACCAATTTTATTAATTGAAAAAAATTATTCTTTTTTAAAGGGGGGAGGTTACTCTCATTAATAGTACTTTCTCGAGTTTGCCCAATTATTCTCCGTCATTCATCTCCATCTTGACAGTTCTTCAAATTCTGTCTTGTTGATTAGCATAAGATTTGTCTTCCCAAAAAGGAGGTAGGCTATGGATTCAATGCTTTTAAGAAGATGAACATAACCTTTTTGGGAAAATAGTTGTGAAGGCATAGCGTGGATAGAGAGTTGTGGAGAATGGTTATTGACTCAAATATGAAAGTAGCTATAATGAGTAGGCATTGAAAATTCAAGATACTCTCGTATGGTCGTGTTGTTGGGAGGCATGTCTAGTATCCACAGTTTCATAAGGCCGTTATATTTGGTCAGGGTCCAATTCACCGGTGGCTATAAATTGGAAGAATGTATCATGCAGTAATTTTCCGTTGTATGTAGATTTCCCCTCTTTATGTTCCCTTTTTGGACATCAAAGACACCATGATTAGCCACTGCATCGTCAAGGAGCATAATCTAATTTCATGCAACTTGAGTTTAAGAAGAAATCTTAATGGTTGAGAAATAGAAAAATGACAAATTTTAAGTCATCACTTTACAACAGTTCGACTCAAGCAGATTACCTTTCTTTCCTTGTGAGAATCCATTTCGGGAGCTTGGGTCCCTCCAAAGTGGCATTTTTCGTTTGGATGGTGATTTTGGATGAATACTCACAGTGAACCATTTGATTAACAAGGGTTGTAAAACTCCCAACTTGGGCACCATGTGCAATAAGGCGGATAGAAACCATAAGTTATCTTTTGTTGTTTTCAACTAGGAGGGTGTGTGAGTGGGCCATCTTCTATCAATTTAGGCCATAGAGGACAATTCCAAAAGTGTGTTTTTGATTTATTCAGGAGATCAGTAGCTGACGTGTTGTCTCATAAAGGTAATACCTGAGGATGCTTCCTTTTGTGGTGGTTTGGGCCATTTGTAAGGAGCGGAATAATTGTGTTTTTGGAAACAAAGAAGATAATGTGGAGCCGATTGTGTTAAGTCCACGGGGCTGATGATGTACAAGTGGTCTTCCATAATAGGAAACTTCAGGGACATTCAATTTCGAAGACTTGGTGTTTGCAGATAGGAAGAATTAGAAAATTTATTTAGTAGCTTTCTTTTGTATTGAAAGTTTTTCATGAGTTCCTCTCATTGTTCCTTAGCTCCTCCATATTTTTGTTCTTCTGCATCTTTCACCCTTGTTAAACGGATCCTTTTTTTTTTATATGTAACTTTTAGTTGATAAAAGAATTTCAGAATTTATACTAGTCGGCCTTGCATGACCTAATAACCTACTTCATCTAATGGATAGTGGATCTTTTGTCTACTCACTTTTGTCTCAAAAAGTTATTCAGTCTCACAAAGAAAAGGTAACCCTAGCCAAGCATATCTTCACAACTTAAAAACATCCAAGATTGTTGTCTAAAACTCTATATTATATATGATACCTTGTGTAGAAAACATTACTTCAGTTATTTGTTTAAATTGGCAGATCTATTTCTTTTAGTTGTTTCTCTCAAGTCTCAAAACACATTTTTGTTTGAAATAAAAATGAAATAATAAACAGAGAGTAGGACGAGAGAGGAAAAATAAACAGTTTTATGAGAGCTTTACATTTAAACATAAAACTCAAGTGAATGAAAGTATCTTAGAATATTATGTAAAAATACAATTGTAAGAAAAAGGAAACTATAGAAGGTTGGACAAAAGTGGGAAATGGTTCCACTGGTCCACCGGAGGATCAATGGGAAGAAAAACACTGTTGTTTATAGATTTTGTTGCATTACAGTGGATGTTTGATATTAACCTTAATTAGTGATTATTTGAATAGAAGTTGCACCTACATATTGTTGAAAATACTATCAAAGTCTTTTTGTAACTTGTTTAACAGTTGGCTGTTTATTTTAGTTATAAGGCGCCCAATTTGTGTCGTATTTTAATTGGACAATAATATAATTGGAGCTATTTGAGGTAATTTGATTCAAGCATCCTACAATTCCTAATGATTGATGAAATACTTTTTTTTTGTTGTAGAAACAACCATAGCTGAAGCTTCCAAAAACAAAATGTCAAAACAAGATGGTACCAAGAAAACAAAGGCGGTAGATGGCTCGAGTTCTGTGAGTGCAACTTTTAGCTTCCCATGTTTCACCAATAGCTGGTACTTGTGTTCTACTAAGGTTTAAATTTAGCCTTGAGGCAATGTTTCGATCAGGAGAAAAGCTGAGGTGGTCTCAAACGAAGCATTCCTAAAACATTGCATGTTTCGTTCTAGTCTTGGCCGAAATCAGAACGTTTCCTCCAAACATTCCGAAACAAAGTCAAACTTTAAACCGTGTGTGTTTTGGGGTGAAACTTTTTGGGTCCTGTATTTTATGCAGCTTACTGTTAAAATCTAAACACTCTCTTTACCAGCAACATAGTAACTTGGGAAATCAATCGGAAGGAAGAGCGATGAGATCAAGAACAAGGAAAGTTGTTCGTGTTGCCGAAAATTCAAACGGTGATGCTTCGAGAAATGGAAAAACAAATCAAGATAGTGTTAAGAAAATTAGCAAGGAAGACAATACCCGGATTTCTGTGAGTTTATCATTCTAGTGTCTTGCTTTCGTCTTGTGTGTTATAGGACTGTCAATGGATCATGCCCGGATCAGATCGGGATCAATTTGGTACCGATCCAATTATGATCGGATCAGATCCAGGACTGATCCGAAAACTATCGGATCATGTTTTTATCAGATCTCAGTGTTGTCCACATCCAGATCCAATCCATAAACAATCGGATGGGAGTCCGGATCAGGCCAAAACCAATTTTATATACAAAATTTAATCAAATTTTATTTCTCAACAAATCTAAAATATAATTTATATACTTTCTAACATATTATTGGATCAGAACATGATTGATCCGATCCAATAAAATACTGGATCAAAACCTCATCGGATTGGATCCCTATCAGAATTCCAAAACATCGATCCAGACCCAAAGTTATTGGATTGGATTTTGGGTCTCATCCTATCCATTGAAAGTCCTAGACTGTGTTATTGCACTCACATTGCTCATTCAAACATTAATTCGATTCTCTCAGGAAAAGAGTCATCCAGGAAAACAACTTGTTAGTACACGAACAGGAGTGAAGCGCGGGGATCTCTCTTTGGATAAAGTTGGTGTTGAGGCTTCTAAAAGTGGAACTCCAAAACAAGATGGCATTCGAAAGAGACACAAGTCAATTTCCCTGAGCCCTGTGAGTATGCTTGTCTGATTTATGGAAAAAACTTTTAAGCACCTATCCCGCTTCAAAATTTTGGTAGAACCCTCTCCTTTAGATTACCCATGGTGTGTTCAAGGAGATATCGCAATATTAAAGAAAATGGAGGGGTGTGAAATAAACATAAAAAGCCACATGTCATGTTATGAGGAGCGTTCCTCCAAAATTTTGAAGCATCCTGACTGCTTCAAAGTCAGACTCCTGATTTATTGTCCCGCCTTTGCCCATACACTGATTTATGACTTAAACATGCTACCAGGGAACACACACATCAGAAAAATCACCAAATCCGAGTGTGCGACGAATTAAAGTGATGCAAAGTCTTGGTCTTGTTGCTCCATATGGGTCTCCATTCAACCGAAATGGTTTCATGTTGCCAAGTTTGTGATCTACTTCAACTTAAAACTTTTTTTTTGTCAATGTAGCACACCAGGATCCCTTTTTGAACACATGGGTTTAATCCCATTTCGGATCTATTCGATATCTTTGTGCTTCGACCTCATGTGCAACACTTTTCATACTAGGTGGTTTGAGGGTTGCATAAGTTATGAGAAGGAATTTTGCTAAGTTGACACTTCAAAATGAGCTTTGACAAAACGAGCCCTATTTGAGTTTTGACCAGCTTCTTTGTAGTTGAGATTTATATACACATGTGTTGGTCCTTTTTGTGAGAACTGGTAATGCAGAAGTATATCTAAACTTCAGGATAGGCTTCTAAAGTCCGACAGAAATGTTTTTTTTTTCTTTCTATTTTCTATAGTTGGGCCTTCACATGTGTCTATCATCAACTAACTTTGGTTATGGATAATTTTGGGTATGAAGCTTTATGTGTTTTTCCAATGGATATTTTCCAAATAATTACCGAAGTTTCAAAAATGCCGATAGTGTCACATGATTTGACACAGCTACCACATAATGTTGACAAAATGTCATCAAATTGTCAACATTACATGATAACTTTGTCGACATTAACAACACTTTGGAAATATTGAAAACTTTTGTAATTATTCAACTTCTTGATCATCATCACATTTCGCATGAATAATTACAAAAATGTGGATGTGGGGACTAAGAATCTGTGTTGGTGACATGACGATGAACGACAAAGACAATATATAAGAAAAGGTAGACCGCTGGTGGTAGGATGGTTTGGGAATTATAGTTCGAGGATCATTACTTTGATATCAATTATTTTGACCAGAAATTTGTAAATTGATGATCATATTGCAAAATAAGAATAAAAGATGAATAAGAATAAAAGATGAATAAGAAATTGTAAATTGATAATCATATTGCAGATTGTCAATCTCCTAAACCTAAAAGGATTTGATTAATGTTACTCATTCATTTCCAAAACCAAAAAACAAGTGATATTTATAAACTAATTTTCTAAAAAATTAATTTTAATCTTAATTAAATTCAAATTCAAACTATCTACAATACAAATCCAAATCTAATCAACATTTTTTTCCTAGTCAAGCAAATAAAATTATATTAATATGAAATTTTTTTTACAGTGTAAGTGTCCATGACCCAAAAAATTTATAACATGTTTTGAGGCCAAGCGTCATCTTAGATCGTCTTCCACAGCTTGACTCACATTAGAAGGTAAAATAAATAAGCTATTGAATCGGACACCAAGGATATTTTCGTAACAGAAGCAAAATTTTCCAAGGGATCGGCAACATTATTTGTTCTCTTTTTAATGCTCAAATCTACTACTATGTAGCATGACCCATTATATTATTACACTCTCAAATACTAATATTTAGGTGTATGTAACAAAGAAATTCCTCGTAATAAGTATTGTGATTCCTCCTCTCTTTGGAGTATAGAAAATGTACAAATCAAATATTTAATTTAACAATTCAGGAACTAATGAATCCTAATAAATGAATAAATCATGAACAATTCATGTGCCTAATGAATTGAATGAACAAATAACAACTTGGATTTATAATGTTCATCCTTTCGCCCATCTTTTAGTCCCAGTAGTTAATCATGTTTGGCTAATTGTGGCCCTTCTTCGCCCTCCGATGGTAACAAATTTTCCATTTTATATTTTTTTCTCTCCTGAATATAATAACAGTTAAAGGTCACCTGCCGTCTATCGTCATTAGAGAATGGTGCAGGTGCCAAGTAATAACCTATCAATCCTTCAAAATTAATAAGTGCCCCTCAACAAATTAATTAATGTCCTATACCTGTATATGGTATGTTTTCAGATCTCCATTTTATTTTTCCCATTTCTAAATGATCAAAATGTCTTTAATTGAACATGAGGTTTAAGGAGTTTGGTTAATTAGGCTCTTCAGAAGGAAATTTATCATTTGTGATAAATTCAAAATGTTAGAACTTATGTTTTTTTTTTACCTATTTTACATATTTCCATTTTGCTACTAAATTTTGAGTTAATTCAATGATTCAGAGATTGAGCTGTGATCATGATTAGTATGATGAACACATCGAACTCAACTCCCAATTAAGAAATTTCTGTGGATACGTTCTAACTCGTTTTTCTTTACAAAGAATGAATCCATATTTGGGGCATGCAACCGTAGGGACTAGTCCTATCCAAAGGGTTATGTAATATCAAACCCTCTCCCCTACACACACTCTGAAAAAAAAGAGAGAAGAAGGATGAAATAGTCTTGTGTCCTATATATGCCCTTTGAGCTTGTTGTCAAGTTGGATTATGTACAAGTACAACAACTATGTAAACATGTGTTCGATCACTTTAATTTTTTGATTGTGATGTAGCAGATGCATGATAAAGGAAGATCATCAACTTTTACCTCAAAAGATAACCGTAAATCCCCAATGAGAAAATCAGTATACAAAATTGAAATTTTATTGATAATTTGAATGAATGAAACATCTTTTGTAATACTTTGATAGACTTTAGGTCATGTAATTGGAATATAATTCATATTACTATCATACATTAATTCAAATAAATAAATAAATAATTGAACTTTCCTACTAACCTTGAAATACTTAATAATGCCCTTTAAAACAAATACGGTCTTAAAATACCCCTAAATGCACTAAAATAGAAATTACTAAAAATGAGAAGTAAAAAAAAAAAAAATGTTTCTATTCCCCCCAAAAAACCTTTTTTTACAATCGTAAAATGTGCCATCATAGTGCTCCTCGAAAGTTTTTTAAATTAGTATAGTAATAGATGTCATTCAGATTTACAAATGGGAAGTTATACCCATTTGAAAAACAAAATAAGCTATGGTTCGGTTGTTCTGTAAAATATCATATTTTTATTTTCAATATTGCAGCAATAAATTGTGAATAATAGGGTAATTATGAGGTGAGGATGAAAATTTTGTGAACTATAATTTTCTTTTATTGGAAAGATATACCTTATCATTAATATTCCCAGAAGTAATGTAAAACTTCCCCTTGAATCAGAATAAAATTATTTATAAATATGGTTACAATGATGGAACGAATCGAGAAGGATTAATGAAACAAAACAAAATACAATCATTTTATTTCTAGTACTTGAACTTGACCACTAGGGTAGGGGACCATCTAACTCTAATTTTCTTTTTCAATATAAGTTGATTCATCCATAAACGTGCTATAAGATAACACACTTTATGACTCAATATTCAATGATCTAACCATCTTTGAATGAAATCCGATACTCCTTAACTAAATTGTTTATTGACTCAATATTCTCTCTTGTTCCTTGTAAAGAGTTTCAAATTTATAGGATTTTTTCTAGATTAAGATTTTTCGACGATCAAGTTAGTAGTAAAATAATGATCAAATTAGAGCACGAGACAAAAAGTTATTTACCTGTCTGTTGATATCTGTATTTATAGATTTTCAGAATTCTTCTCACATTGGTAATTCCATTCTTTGAAATTCTTGCGCATGTCTCCCAATCCTCCTTGAATTAGGATCTTTCCATATTTATCTTGTTGATTCCGTGATGAATCATAATTCTTTCTTATGTTAATCTCCTTCTAAATTAGTCTAACAATCTCATAAATTCTAATTAGCATTATGTAGGTCCTAGGAAACCTTTTGTTTTAGGTCGTTCTCATCCTCTTACTAATTCTTTAATCTTTCCTCTATGACCGAGGCTCTCAACCATGTTAAGCCGAGTGCCTTCGTTCCTTGTGCGTGTTGCTCAGATGGAGTCCCCTTAGGAATTAGCTAAGGTGAGGAATGGATGTCTCGACTTAGCTACCCTCCTACTGAATGGTCCCACATACTTCAATGATGAGACGTACGTCCCTTTCGATTCAGCCTTGCCTTAGTGGTCACGTGGAGGCGTCTTATTGGTCACCCCCTTTCCTCGCTTTCCATGTAAAGAAAGCCATGTCCGGATGCTCGGTCACCGGCACATGAGCAGATTCGGGAGGAGTCCCTGACCGAGTTGAACCGAGGCGGTTATTGGAATCATCCGCCGATAACCCGATCCCGGAAAGAGGGATCATCATTGTATGAGCGGAGGATTGGGCGCAAGCAGGATCTATTTGTTTTTTTCGAAATGAGGGTCCGTAAGGAGATGAGATCAAACATAATTATGCCCCCAGAGTTTATTAATATTGGTACTCACAGGTCAAAAATGCACTTAGGTTATTTGTGATTATCCATCTTGAAATTCCTATGTTGCCTTCTGAAGTGCTTTCTTATTTCTAACAATTTTAAAAAAAATGCATCTAAACAACTGGCTAGGTTAAGAAAGGGAAAAAATGGAACCACTACATTTCAATGATTTGGAGGTCTCTTCTGTGAAAGTCAATCAAAATATCCAAGACAGGAGTAGATCTTAAATTAATGACAAGAGAAAAATAATTCATTCTATTTTTTTTCTTAATTTTCTCCTTTTTTTTATGGCTTGTAAAGCCACTCTCCAAATCCAATTACCATGTCCTCACCACTCTCACACAATATTCATTAAGGGATCAGTCGATTAAACTGGTTGGTCAATGGATTAATCGGCAAATCATCATTTAATCCCCATTCCCCCATACAAGGATTTTGACCTTTTTTTTTTTCCTCTGAAGCCCTCTCTCCATCTACCTTATCTTCTTCTTCTTCATTTAAGATTTATTGATTTTTTTGCAACCTTGATTTTTTCATAAGAACACAAGTCTGACGAAGCCTTCATCATCTTCTTCTATTTCTAAAATCTTACTTTATTTCATTTTCAAAATAACAACCTTGATTTTTCCCTAAAAATCTATAGTCTTCAACGCCCTTCAACTTGAAGAATATATCTCCTTCAACCTTCAAATCTCAAGAACAAGATAGGGTTTTTTCAATTAAGTGAGGTTGAAAATGATGGATTCTGGGGAAAAAAACCCAAAAACATCTTGTATATATACCTAATTTTACCAAATTTCCCCAAACCTTCTACAGTCTTATCAGAAGTAAATTGATCCTACTCCCACAAAATAATTGCCAAATCCAAACTGTCACTATGGTCATCTGTGCTAGGTTTAAGTATAAATACAAAGGGTTCTTTGTATCCATATTGATCCTTACCATTTTATATGCAAGCAAATTTCTATAGATTTTGGAACCTGCCTATGTATAATCTCCCACAATTCAACTATTTATAGCACTCAAGAAAAATAAAAAATAAAAAACCCTACCTGCATATATATATATATTTAAACTAAAGCTACATAGGAAACTAGTAAGAACAAATAAAAAAAGATAAAGAGAGAATGTGACACATAGAGAATAAAATAGAAGAGTAGAGATCTTCTCCTTGGTATCTGAGCTTATGACACATATACTTTCTCGAAATTAAAACTCCAATGTATAATGTATTATGTGTTTCAGTACTGAAGGGGAATAAATCTGCAAGTTTCAAGGGGAGCAGGAAAGTGGAGAGGCCACCCCCTCTTAAACATAAGGCTGCAATGGAACCCTTCAAAACAGCAAGAATCAAATCAATTTGATGTTTCTGGTAACCGTCTACAAGGTCGATCTGCTTTAACTATTCTTTCACCACTTTTTCCCCTAACATAACAATAAGGGAATCTTCTTCACTTTCCCATCACTATCACCACCACCACTACCACTACTTTCTTTTCTTTCTATGTTAAAGAAACCTTACAAGCTTTGAATGAACAAAGAAAAATAATAATAAGAACAATATATACAAGTACTTAAAAAATTGTATTAATAGATAAAAGATTAATAGATCTTACTTACCCATCAAGAAAATTTGAAGCTTAACATGATGAGAGCATTCTTGAGATTAAAAATGTAAATTATTGATATTTTATGTGAAAATATTGGTGGAATTTGCAACATGGGTTCTTCTCATTTCAATCAATAAAGCATCTAGAATTTTTTTTTTTCCATTTGTACCATTTCTTTCTTCTAAGTCCTTGGTACACTATCACAAGCTAAACACACATTAGAGCACACAAAAACAACCAACCCTCCCCTCCCCACCCCCAAAAAAAAGAAAGAAAAAAAGAAAAGATCAAGCTGATACTAGAACCATGACCATATACCATATACCCCAAACAACCACAAACACTAACTGGAACCAAAAGAAGGAGAACATAAAAGAAAAGAAAAGAAAAGAAAAAAGAGAAATTGTTTTTAAGGAAATGCCCCGTTGGTTGTCGGTAGATTAGGCCACGAAAACGCTGGATTCCAGTAACCCATCTCTCCTCCTGCAATGGTATTTGATTCCAAGATCGCCGAAGAACTTGATGATGTCGAAGCAACATTGCTCAATACTGTCTGTGAATGATCGGTGTAGTAATTCGATGATGTTCTGAGCCTTTGATAAAGATCTTGAATGCCTGAGTTCTGAGGTTCACCCATAAGTAAATTATGTTGGTGTTGGTGTTGCTGTTGTTGATGGTGGTGGTGGTGGTGGTGGTGTTGATGTTGTTGATGCTGTTGAGGCTGATGTTGATTGTTTCTCCAGAAAGAACTGCACAGACCAATAGGAACTTGACTCAGAGGATCTAGGCTTATTGGTCTTGCATTAAATGCTCCTGTCACTACTGCTGAGTCTGAAATCATATGGGATCCAATCATGTTCCCCTCTCCTTTGATACCAACAGAATTAGATATGTGATTAGGGTTAGGGTTTTGGGTGGCTCTCAGTAAGGTCAATAGTTGAGAATTCTGTGGTGATGAAGCCCATAGAATTGGGTTGGAGGCTGGCTCATGATCAAACCCTAGGCTCGATCTAACGATATCTGATGGTGTTTTTACTTTTCCGATATTCGATTTTCCTGCAGTGGTTGATGCACTAGTGTTCTTATTTTTACGGCATCCACCACCGATTGGAACGTTGCGAAGTGCACCGCCTTTAGTCCAATATCGTCGGCAAGTCTTACAGAAGTGGCGAGGCTGAGTGAGGTTGTAGTTGTTGTAGTAACAGAATTTAGTGTTGGAAGAATCACATCTAGGGCACCTGAGATTTTGCTGATCTGTAGTTGAAGTAGTAGCAGTAGCTGCTGTTGTTGTTGGAGATGAAGAAGATGGAGAAGAAGAAGTTGAGCCCTCTAAAAGTGTACCACTGAGAGAGAGTTTCCTCTCTCCCCCTAGTGTACTTGCACTTCCTCCTAACAGCTCTTGAATCATGTTTTCTTCTTTGTAAATCTACAACAATTCAAAACAAGAAAATAATAGATGGGTGAGTCCTTTGAGTGGTGAGAAAACGTAAGGAAACTAGGTTTTGCAGTATAATATTGTGCGTGCGTGTGTGTGTGTGTGTGTGTGTGTGTGTGTGTGTGTGTGTGTGTTTGAGAGAGAGAGACTTGCCTTTGCGAATTTATTTCAGTTGGCTGGTATTGTTGGGTAGTTTTGCGGATGTAAAGGAATAGAGTCAAGGTGTGGGATCTTTAATATAGATAGAGAAGAAGAAAGAAACCATTTGTTTGCCTGAATAAGTGGTTTTTGTACCTGTAAGTGGTTTTGGAGTGAAGTGATCAGGTAATACTGAGTAGGGTATGTATTTTTCTATTTCCCAATATACCCCTCTGATCATAGCTTTTTCCTCTTTATGAAAAATAAATTTTTATAAGACATTATTTTCCTCATGATTTCAATTAGAGTAGGACTAACCTGACTTACCTATCAAGGAAAAAAAGGCCTTGCCAAGGGTCATCCACCGTCTAAACAAAACCTCGAGATTTCATATTTTTGTTTGAGGGTGGATGAACCTTAGTAAGGCTTTTTTGCCTTACTAAATTAGCCAAGAAAGTGTTTCTGTTTCATTACTGTCACAGGAAGTATTAACAGATTGATGATTAAAAGATCTTTTATTTTCAACTTTTCTCATGGGGCTTGATAAAAAAATTACCAATTTTTAATAAAATTAAAAATTAATTTTCTTTGCGTAAGGATAAAATTGATAACTCGAGGAAGTAGTTAGTTAGATCAATATTTAAGGGATTGACTAGTTGCACACCACCAGGTTACATCACTTAAAACTTCTTTCTTGGACTCTATTGGTATAATTATACTCCAAAAAGTTTTTAAAATAAGTTGCATTTTGTTTTTCCGCCTTCAACACCCTGCCCACGAAAATTATTGCTTATTCAAGAATTAGTGCAAAAAAGATGACCGATTTTTTATCAGGTTCGTGAGACAAGTTTCCATTAGAGAAAATCATTTTAGCTCAATCAATTAAAGAAAAAATAATTAAATATGTTAAAACAATAATAACACGAGCAGAACCAAGAAAATGAACTATCAGTTATCCTAATGAAGTGCAATTTGTTAGGTTGAAAGAGATTATTATTAAAAAAAAGTATTTTTTAGATTAGTGTGCAACCAGCCACTAGCAGCGTGCAACTAGTGGATCCCATATTTAAAAGTGTCTATTATGTCAATTAATGGATCGCAATGAACTTGAATTAATCCAATTCATTGTGATAGCTTTGGATCCGGATCAGTGCTATTGCTTAATAAATTGAAAATCCAATTGCTTATCTGATTGGTACCGATATTTAAAAGAAAAAAAACTTGTAGTTTTCGAAAAGTTAACTGTTATAGAACTGTTTTAATGCCTATTCTTTCCATATAAAAAAAATATATGATAATACTGTTTTAGCATAAAATATATATATATAATTTAACTGTTCTAGCAATATTTCAATATTTATTTTCATAAGAACATTTGAAAATACCATTTTAACATTCAAAACCATTATTTTTTAAAATGTTGTGGTAAACTATAGCATTACAAAATGAGTTAAAACAAACATTGGTAACAAAAAATGCTATTATATAATAGAGTATTAGGATAAAATATTAGGGTTATATGATATTGGAAAATATTAGCCTCAACCACTGGTTGGGGGTCTCCATCGGACTGATGGTTAGAATAAGAGAATATAGAGATCAGCACTGATCTTCTAGGGATTACTATACTTTTTCTTAGGGATAGATTTTCTTGGGAATCCTTAATTTGAAGGAGGGCCTCAACTGTGGGTTGAGGCTAGAAAAGTCCTTTTATATTAGATATCATATAAGTTATTCTCTTTATATATTCTATTAGTTTTTAAGTGATGTTATCCAAAATTAATATATTCATCACCGAAGCCTGATCCCAAAGTTTTG
Organism: Akebia trifoliata; assembly: GCF_017979445.1. Lineage (NCBI taxonomy): Eukaryota > Viridiplantae > Streptophyta > Magnoliopsida > Ranunculales > Lardizabalaceae > Akebia > Akebia trifoliata. Next base: position 10,812,417 of record NC_141378.1, on the reverse strand, counting down.
GGTTTGCTAAACAAATGTTATTCTATTTAATTTTTTCCACCAAACCAATTTTTTAATAAAAAGTTGGTTTACATCCACTTTCACCCTCTCAATCCATTTTCTTTCGAGTATTCTTTTATTTCGTTATTGCAAGTGCTAGCTAGCTAGCTTAGCTCGTAAAGTCTTTGGGTGATGATACCAGAGACTTGGCTTCAAATCTCACTCGCACCAAGTTACCAAACTCATTAAAAACAAGCTTAACTAAAAATAAAAATAAAAAATCCTTTTTTCCTAGGCAAGCAAGAGGTTAGTTGTTAATGGAGGTGAAGTTGCGATCAACAGGATTTGAACATGGGTAATGGGATAAACTCTCCTCATGCCTTTATCAGTTAGCTAACTGGCACCTTCTTCATTTTGTGTGCTCCTTCTAACTAGGATTATAATCAGCCTTCCTGAACGTCGTGACCAAACCATTATTTCAATCGAATTTCTTTAACTTATCATCTATTGGATCTACTTCAACAAAAATAAATTTGATTGCTTTCATTCCTGGTTTTACCTTCTCTAGTCCTCCCACTCATCCATCTAAACATCCCGACCTTTGCACGGTCAATCTATTAACTAATGTTTATTCACCACCGAACATTCAGCTTCATAAAACATAAGTACTGGTCTTACTATCGGCTTGTAATATTAGAGCAATGTCGCAATCAATAGAATTCAATTCTGCTTTAATGTATGGTAGAACATATATTTAATGAGAGTGTGTTGTGATGACAAGTACAGTAAAAAGAATGGAATTCTAATATTGTAATACTGTTAAGTTCATTTTCTTCTCGTAGTTTGTTACTAGGCATATTTTCTCTGTATTTCCCTTGAGTTAATATTCTTTTTGTTTTTTGCTAAGATTAGAATTTTGGTTGCATTGTATCTACAAAAAGATTTGCTTAGCATTTTTAAGTTTTTTTTTTTTTTTTTTGTTTTTTAGGCTGGAAGAAGGGAGGACCACAGTTTTTATACGATGTTGTCATGACCAGCTGAGGTCATATTCAAAGACCCCACAGCGCACACTCTTTCGGGCGCATTTACACCATGAATTTATAGGTCACTCTTGGTGGATCTACACATATTAATCAACATGATCGATGACTTCTAGCCATTGAATTTGGGTAATAAGGAACTTTCAAATTCTCAAAAGATGTTCGGATCAATAAAAATTTCTTAAGGATCTATTTTTGTAGAGAATCATTAGAAAAAACATCTTTCCATCTCAGTTGTACGTAGAAGGTTGTGCTTCAAAGTTCATTGGATACTAGAATCTCAGTGACAATTATACTAAAAATATTAAGTTCTAGTTAGAATTTCAATTATACACATTCAAGAAAGACTTCTAGGTGTAATATTTTTCTAGTCTTGAACCCTAATATTTGTCAAAATAAGGATTTATCTAAAATCATAGCTTTAAAACTCAACTCGAATGTGTCCTGTGCAACAAGATGAGCCAAGTCAAGAATTTGCGAGTTGACTCAAATGAGTAAAATAAAAATATATTAAATTTATAAATATTTAAAAAAAATAGTTTTTAATATTTTAAAATAATAATTAAAATTTTAATATTTTATAAATATATTAAATAAAACTAAATATTTTATAAATATATTAAATAAAACTAAATATTTTATATATCTATTAAATTTCTAACCCCATTTCCGTGTTAGAATTGGCTTTCTTATTCATAATAACAACTTTGATATAACTTGTCACTTTTTCTATATTTAGAGAGACTTTTCTAGTCTGGTAGGAAGTTCAGATCAATACACCATTTTTGTAGGGAAGCCTTAGAAATATCTTATTCCCATCTCAACCATATTCTAAAGGTTGGATACTAGAATGGAAAATTTTATTGACATGCTAAACTGACCTGAGGGCCTTCCAATTTTTGGGGGCATCTCTAAAAATTAGAAAAAAATTTAGGGAACTCCATTTTTAAGGGTACCTTTCTTACTTTTAAAAATAATATCTTTGAATTGTCTTCATCTTCTCATTTGAAATAGTTTCGACGATTTTTGCAATTCCAACTTCATTGAATTCGATGATTTCGGCTAGGATCGGATTTATTGTATTCTTACCAATTTTTGAAACCCTCATCGTGATTTAGAATCAACCCCCCACTATTTCTCCACAAAGATATCTACATATTTGGTCAAGAAAGTTTTGACCAATAAATTCCTCGTTTGGGTGTAAAGATTATCAAGTTTAATTCATAGTGAAGATAGCGATTAAATTTTTGCAGAAATCCTTTGTAATACTAAGTAATTTTCTTTAATTTGGAATTGTCTTTTTAAGATTAGAGACTGTAATGACGAATATCATTATGTCAAGAGTGAATATCCAACATGTTTAAAGTAATATCAAGGGCTCACTCCGACACAAATTATGCCTAGTTTTTATTTACTACATCAAGAGTAGACATTCGACAGGCTTAAAATCTTGTCAAGGGCTCACATCTGACATTGTAAAGTCCATGTCAAGAGTATAAATCCAACATAGATTAAAAATGAAGCAAATATATAACATTGGATTGCATCCATATGTGGTGTTTGCATACATTTCTTAAAAAAAATGGGTTTGTCCATCTCATTTCACTACATTGAATTTCTAATGATCTATTTAATTAATAAAAGGAGATACAACATTGGATGGAGAAGGAATGTAGAGAGGGGTTTAAGGATGAGAAGTATGACTTAAACCAATATTTAAAAAATAATAATTTAAGGATTTCAAGGGATTATCACTGAGGATTCACCAATATTTTTCATATTTATAAAAATATAGAATTTTTCGATGAGATTCCAGTTTCGATTACCGATGTTGAGTCCTGAAATTTTTGGTATCTTGATTCATCAAAGAAGACAATGTACATTAGATGGAGGAAAAGAATGTACACAACGTGAAAAAAGCCTATATTTGACAGCCCAAGGTCCTCAAATTCCATAAAATTTGACAAACCAAGGCATCAAAATTTTCATTGTCAATTTTTTTTTTTGACGCACCGAAACCATTAAATTAATGGAGGACGAGGAGAAATTTGATGGCTCTAAGTTGTTGAATTCGGGATCATCAAAAATTTCAATGGCCATAGGCCATTAAAATTCACTTTCTAACATTTGTGGGATTTGGCCCGACTAATTTCATTGTCAAAATTTTCAGTTTTCACATAGTTGTAGAGATGAGTTAGTTCGTGGGTTACCCTTAAAAATTTTCCTTTCAAATGATTGTTTTAACTTTGGAGGACCCTTAGTATTGTGGCATTTCAAAAAAAAAAAAAAAATCCCTACTAGTATTTTCATAACAAGTATATAAAAAAAATTTGTATAAAATTGAGTGCAAGAACCAATAATAATTATCAAAATAAATTTTGTATCATAATTAAAATAAAACACTGCAATTTATGTGGTTTGGAAAAAAATTCTACGTCCACAAGTGCTAATGAAATCCCTTCATTATATCTATGAAAACTAAATTTATAATTTCTTAATCATACTTTTTCTCAGAAAACATAAAATTCCCTAGTAAAAATCATTAAATGAGTTTAATAAGAATATGTAAATGGTACAAAGATAAAATTTCCTTTAAAATAAGTAATTATAAAATTGAATAAAAAAGTTATCTGAAAATTTTGGGCCAAGATTCCGTCCTGAAACTCCCAACCTTCCAACAATTTAGTGCAGAGACATTACATGCTTCTTGGTGTACAGTACCTTATGCAAATATAATATCATCGACAGAATACAAGACAGAAACATAACAAAAATGTCTTACACGTGAAAGAAAAAGCTTCGATCGCATAGTGTTTTCCCATTTCAATTCTGAATAAAGGAGGAGGGTTACGTCAACTCGACCATCGGTGTAAAATCCATCACTTCCTAACATGAATCACATGAATCTTTGACCTATGTCCACAAAAAAAAAAAAAAAAAATTAAATATTAAGGTAAAGTAGCTGAAATGAGCCTCAATACATTTAATGTGCCTGAAAACATGAAGAAATATGGAGGGCAATATCATCAAGTACCTCTAAGGCTTCCTAACATGAATCATGGATGATGTAACATGCAATTACATCCGCTTCTAATTGATCCGTTTCATTGTCTAATATTATGAGGGGGGGGGGGGGGGGGGGGGGGTATTTTAAGACTATTTTCGGTACAAAAATAAATTTCTTATTTGTATTTTATTGCACTTTAACGTGTGCGTGGTGCATGTTAACAAAACCCAATAACTTTAAATGAACCTTAATGCATTTAATGTGCTTGACAACATGTAAAAACATGGTGGGCAATATCATCAAATCCCTCTTAAGTAATCGAAGTGTTAGAAAGTAAATTGTTAGGGTTTGTGTGCTTTTGATGAAGATGCTCTCGTGTTCAAAGGCAATGATTACGAGTTCAAGGCGGGCAGCGCTTATCACGTGTAACTACGTGTAAAGTTGGAGTAACAACGCGAGACTTGTGGCTTCAATTTAGCTTTCCCCCGCACAAGTTCGATGATTTCTGTCTAATTCCACACACGTGTGGTAAGCGTTATGCACGTGTACATGCCCATGCACATCACACGGACTTGTAATTTATCTGGTTTGTAGTCTATTTGATCTACACGTGTTACATTGGGTCACATATATCTTTTCTCTTCTTTTTTCCTTTTCTTCTATTTGTTAATGATGGAATTAAAAAGTAAATGTCGACACTAATATTAGTGATGATGCCAAGAACGATCGAGACATAACCACTAACAATGGATTGATTTAGACCGGATCAAGATCAATTTAGAACCACTCTAATTTATATATTCAAAATTATTATTGGATTAATTCATTGTTGACTCCAAGCCGACCTAATTAATATCTATTGGTTTGATTGAAGTAACCAAATAAAATGGAGTCATGGTAAATTGACGTTCTTTGTACTCGTCCTTACGAGGTCATGAATAAAATCATTAATCTTTTTCTTCGAGATACAAAAGGAAAAAAAAAAAAGATCTATAATTCTACGCAGCACCACGTTAGAAAACGTATAAAGAACAACAAATTTTAGAGCATCAATTTATCATTAGCCAATTAAATTACTCTTATTGAAAGTGGGGTCCATAGAAACATAAGGAGTTGTATTAGGAGTGTGTGCCATCCAATTCAACCGATAAAATGAGGTTAATTACGGTATGATGAAAAAATAAAATAATCTCAAATTTCTTGAATATATATCATCCTCTCCCTCTCTCCTATCTTCATTCTTCTCCTTAAGCTTGCTTGGGATTAATCTATGAGTTTTATCTAATACCTAGGGGTTTAAATTGGGTGGATATCATTGTAATCATTTTGGTAGCTTCGACGAATATGGGTTTTAGGTTTTTCAATCGACGACATGAAAAACATTCAATTTGACTCTTCATCAATTGTGTGTAACAAGTACACCTACCAACCATGCAGTATCAAATTGGATCCTTATTGGATTAAGTCCTAATTGAAACCCAAATCCTCGACTAAACCCTAAGTTAATTGATTAGATTTGTGGGTCTACATCGATCCATTGATAATGCTGTAAATGACTATTGTAAGGGAATTTAAAGGAGAAAATATCAAATTTAAGTTCTCCAATTTACAAAGATGGCTTGCTTTTTGTATGCTATAATTGGTTTTAACAATGTTCATTTCTTTTGGCACTAATACGGAAAATAATTTATAACATTTTAATGGGTTAGTGTAAACAAATTTGTTGAACGTTAACATTATTAAAAAAAAAATGTTTATTAAAAAAAAAGATAGCATATCATCTCTAATCATTTTCCTGTGTTTTTCTAGATTTCTCTAACATGAATCCCAAGCCACCATCATTCTTAAGGACTCAAATGATGACAATAGAAAACTTCATTTTATCGATTTTTTATAGTGATAATTAATGATAAGGGTACGTATTTAGGACATATCAACATACCGAAAAATTCTATTTTGTTTGCATGAAAGAAAATGAAAAGGAGAAAACCCTAAGGGAATTGATGAGTTCAGTAGACCTAGTGTGTGTAATGTGCGAGTGTTGCACGTGCCCCAAGACCAGTCCTTGGACAAGATCATGGTCTATGGTCCGGGCAAAGCCCAGATACGGGTCCGGTCCTCTCTTTACGGATACCCAGTTATCAAAAAAAAAAAAAAAAAACTATAGGTATAGATTTGAAGAATGAAATTGCAAGTGTTGGGAGAATATGTAAGCTATTGTTTGCTATAAACTAGTAGTATATACTAATAGTTATTGTGGCTACCATTTTTGTCCCTCCCCGAGATCATGACATGTGTACTCGGATCTTATGGTCATTCCACGTGGTAGGACCAAGCTCGAGCATGTGAGTTAAGAAGCATTGAACCTGAGTAATCTGATAACAAGCATCTCCACGAGAAGAGGGGTCTCAAACTACTAGTTACTCCAACGACGAGCAGATGTATCTCCAAGAAAGAAAGCACAGGGGTGACGTGACTCCTACCTGATCAACCAGCTTGATATCATGAGCTCAGACATTTAGTTTAGTCCGACTAAAGTTAGTGAAGTCAAATCCCCTTGTCGAAGCTAGCTCAGACTTTCCTCTAGTTAGATCTTCATAATGAAATAAAGTATTTAAGAAGATATAAGCTCTCCCTTCCGTGGAATCTTCACATTTATGTGATATCCACCTTTGCTTGTAAAAAAGAGGCTAAGAAAACACATTCTCTAAAGACACAGATCTCATCAACTCCACATTAAATGCATCGGGATATTGTCACTCACACCCAATTACTACATTAAGGAGACGTGGGAATAGCTTCCAATGAGTACGAGATCAAACCTTCACCCTCAATCTGTCTAACTCAATAAACCCTTTGTAATTTATCTTAGACCAATCGTGTGGTGATACCTACCCTTAGGAAGATCTATGAAAACCCTTCTCAATGGTTGGGAGAGGATTTCGAACCTTAGATCTTGTTTATTTATCTCGTACTCTTTAGTGATTCTCATTGTTCATCATCTTCCACACATAGTTACTTGTGAACGTACCACTACTTTAGTTCTTCATTCACATTATATTCTAATTTTCACCATTGAATTATAATTTTAAATGAGAAAGTTCGATAGCTATTCATTTTCAACACCTTGAAATAAGTTTTAAAAAGATTTTTTTTTTTTTTTTTTTTTTTGAATTTTTCCATGAAATTTAGAAGGTTGTGATGTAAAATTTCCAATGTGATAATCCATGTGGGCCCAATGACCCTTAGTAAGATTTCAAATCTTATTAAGGGGTCATTTGTTAAATTGAAAATAATAATAATAATAATAATAAGGGCTAAAAGATTTTAAGCACTGAATCTTACCAGCGTTGAAATTTAAGTCTTGGAAATTTTGTTTGTTTACCTATTTGAATAATGTTGAATTCATTCAAATGAAACAATAAATTCACACTAGTCTCTTACACACTGTTGAAAATTGGTAAATTATTTATTTTTTCTTTTCAATCATATTATACACTATTTGCTTGTTTCAAATATGCATTTTATATCGCATTATGCACTATTTTCTCCTCCTTTGAGTCTATATGATTGATGACTTGAACAAAGAATCACAAACCCCCCTTTTGAATCACCTCTTTGATTTTACCCTTTACGAACTTCAAAATACAAGAAAAATGAGAGGTTTTAGGGTTCAGTTGATTTGAACAGTCACCATAGTGAGTTTCTCTCTAGGGTTCAATTTTGATGGGGAGTTCCGTTAAAAATGTGGAATATCTCAATTTCATGAAAGGCATACTTGTCCAAAAAATGGAATAGCATTGAGCACAAATAGTGATCAACAATAAACGTTAGAAATTAACTTAAAATTTTGATCCAAAATTCAACGTGTGCTGAAAATTTTGAAATAACAAATGTGCTAAATGTTGAACTAGTGCTGATTTTTTTTCTCATAATTAAATGCTGAAAATAGTATAAAAATAAAAATCCCACAACAACAAGGAAGCAAATCCTCTGTAGCACACGATTCCTATAGCAATTCTATAACACACTTTTAACGGTTAAAAGAACGCCACATCAGCAATAAAATTAGATCTCACACTTAAAATATTGGGAGTTCAATAGCCATTCGTCTTTAAAGATATGATTCTGCATCAAAACATTTATTTTTCGATTTTTTTTAATCAAATCTAAGTCATGATCACAAGAGGTTAATATGTTAATTTTGTTAAAAAATACCTCTCTCTCATCCTTTAAAAGTGTGCTACGAGATTGCTATAGGAATTGTGTGCTACAGGATTTCAAAGGATCCGCTTCCCAACAACACCATCAAAGTTAATTAAGCTAACCTCACTCTAAAACTTATATTAACTGTATCATAAAATCTAGAAGAGTGGTTGTGTCATACATGTAGGGCAAGGGGGCAAGCAAGTCTTAGTAGGGGAAGAAGCAGCTCTATACATTCATGGGCTAATTGACTTACAAGAGTTTGCCATTTGGCACACAAAAATAGAGGAGAATTCAAAAGAGTACATTAACTTATGGTACAATAGAGAATGTAATTCAAAATGTAAACATGCAAAATCCTATTTGTAAGTTGTAACCTTTTATTTTATTCCATTCATGTCCTTTTTACGTACCTGATCGCGCGTGCCGTCCGGAACGCGAGACGCTGCTACTCTCAGAACTTATTGGACCGACACACTACACTATAGAATTGAAATTGGCCGACTTTTTCAATATTTGCCGGGCAGCGGAAAACGACACTAGAATTCAGTACTCCCTGCCTATCCGACCGCTCATGTTGATAGTACTGTCGGTCAGTTGGGCAGTTTGGGCAGACCGGGCAGATTAAGGAGAATGTGACGTCCCTCGATCATCGGGCTGCCCCTACTCTATCCCCTGTCCTTGTCAGCCGCTTTCCCTTTCAGCACTTTTTTTTTTTTTTCTAAAATAATTTGAAAGATTCGTTCTACAGTAGAATCCCTTGAATAATGCCAACTCTTATTTTGATAAGATCAAGTCGATCAACAAATGAAATTTTAAACCATTATGTACTGATCACTACTCATTGGGACTTAAAATGCATGGACTTCCAATTTGGTTTTCTATATGTGGATGTTGATTTGAATCCAATTAGTCAAAATTATATTCGAATCATTTTATTTTTACTAAACTCATATTCAATTTACTAAATTCAAGTCAGTCAGTCAGGTCAAATAATTTCAAATCATTCGACATTTTTTTGTTATATTTTTTTTAATTGCTATATTATTATATTTTACTTTATGATCCTTTTATTTTATAAGAATTTATGTTAGATTAAAGTAGTAGAAGATAGATATATTGAAAAATATAAAAATATAATTTTTAAAAAAATATATTTTTCGGATCTAGATGGATATAGGGATGAATTACAATTTTACTTGGGTCAAGGGACATCAACCCATATCTAATCCATTTTCTTATTCGAATATAATCTCAAGAATCAAACCTGTTATATTCAGATCGATCACTCGAATTTCGAATAAAATCTGACCCATTTATGTCCTACGACTCACTAGGATTACCTATTGACGCATAAATTCAACCCATGACCCATTGTCCCATTAAAAAGAAAAAAAAAATGGGCTTAGGGTCTTGATTTTAAGCCATGGTTTTAAAACTCTATTTTTTCAAGTCTAATCCACCATAGATATTAAGTTGACTCGATCATGTCAACTCTGATTACAATTTTGTATTAATATATATTTATATAAATAATTATAATTTTTTTCATCACATATGTTGGATTAGACGATAATTAGGTTTTAAAAATTGGTATTTTGTCAAGCCTCTTCCACCACAAATACTGAGTTGACTTGATCGAGTCATCTTGTAAAAAGAAACTAGAGTTACGAGATATATATATATATATATATATAGTTTTTATAAAATAAGGTGGATTAGATGATTATTACTCACAAGTCATATTTTTATTTAGATAATAAATCTTTAAATTTAAAAAAAAAAATACAAAATCTAGTTGACTTAGCTGAATTTTATTGACTCGACCGTGATTTTGATAATATGGTCCAAGTCATCTTAATGATGTTTTAAGAATGCTAAGAACAATATGATTTGTCAATTTAGTTCCCTAGATATAATATTACATTAAATAAAAATAATTAATAAAACTTATATCAAGAAAACACAAGATTTGTGTACTGTCAATGCTACGTGGATAGATGAAAAAAATAATAAATAAGAGGGTTTAACTAAATTTTAGAATTATTACAATCTCCTTTTACTTTACTCAATCCTTGTTTATCGATCTTCTTTACAAACAGTGCTACTCGATCTCATGATAATTTGGTTTTGCTCGAGAACACACTTTGATAATCAAGTCATAAATCTAGTATCGACCCTAACGGAACAAAATTCTTAAGATAAGTTCAAGAAGTTCGAGATTGAGTTTTTACCCCAAAGGAGTAGAGGAAAAGGTGGTCGTTTACCTAGCAAACGTAGGCTTTGTCGTAACTACAAAGAAGTAGGTTTAAAAGCCTAAATGCACTAGTAGCAAATTCTCTCTCTCTCTCTCTCCCCAACAAGCGGAGGTTGAAAATAACGTGCTAATAGCAAGGCCCGAAAACCCCTTATCATGTCAAGATGTGGATGGTCTTAATTGCCTTTTATTGAGCCAGAGATACTGTGTGAGAGATCCCAAAAGAACATAGTTTTGATTTTAGATGTGTGGATTGCATAACTTTATCCTTAATAATTAGCTATTTATAGTCTTACAGTCCCTTGTGCATGGAACTTTGGCCATATTAATTATAGAGATGATGACATGTGTCACTATGAAAACTTCTTTTTCATGAAATTTATAAAATGACTGGTCAGATATACCTTTGATTAACATGTGAGGGTTTTGGGCATACTTCTACCAAGTCATACTGCAAAATGTCATATTAAATTAGCTTAACGCTGGAGGATTTAGCTTTTAGAAATGTGTCTTCTACTTTGCATTCAGGATTACATATGTCCTTCAACCATCCTCCGACGTATTACTGTCTAATTTTTGTTTGTCCATTAAAACGAATAAATTTGTTCTATTGTAATTCACCAGATTACACTTCACCTTGGTTACTCTCGTTTGCCTTTATCTCAAATCCAATGATATTTTCTTTTGCACCCACAGTAAGTTTTCAATTCGTAACCAATTCTCCTGAAATTGAAATTGGGTTACTTTGATGCATGCCACCTACCAAGACCTTAATTCAAGATATTCAATCCAGTAGTATTCATAAACCTCAAACCAATTATGCATTTGAATTGCGATAGGGCAATTACCAATACTAAGCTTGATTGAGTCCATAATAATGGTTGCTGTGTGCATTTGCTTATGTGGGTTATTAAATTTAGTATTTATAATTAATTTAAGAGATTTTTTTTTTAATTTTGAATAATTCGTCTAGTTTTATTACATGTACCTTGCTAGCAATCTCCCATTTAATTCTTGAAAACTTCACGAATTTTTCAATGAAAATATTATTTGCCGGATTATTGAACTATTTTTGAATAATTCACGTATTTTTAGTTAAAAAAGAATAAAACAAGGTTTTTACGAATTTTATGAATTTTTATAAAACTTGGTTGGAACAAAAAATGCTATTATAACTTATTGTATGTTGCAAAGTGTAAACTTGTAAATTATGATATGTAATACAAGTTGACTTAGAAGTGGTCATGCTTCAATATTTTGGAGGAATCGACCTTTTAAAGTGACAAATGTCTATTTTTTATCTTTAAAAAAATAATGACATGACCCTCTACATTTATTTGAGATTACAGCTTAATTTTTCAATTAAATTGATAATTTGTCCATTGACTTTGGTCTTCTTTATAAACTAATGGAACAATAACCTCAATGCCCTCATTATCACCACCATAATTATTACCATCGACACTATATCATCGCCTTCGCCATCAACATTATATCTAAAATTTGGTTTTAAAATTTTTGAAATAGGATGGATAATACATATATGAAGCATATGTCATATATTTTCCATATATCAAAATTTTAACCAAATTTTAGATCAGAATTTTGCAATCTAAAATCGAATAGAACTCGAATTTTTCACGTATGGAATTTTTGCCATATTCCGAATTGCTAACAAGGGATGTACGTTGTTTAATGCAATTCAAAAATATTTTTCTAATTTAAAAGATTTAATTAATGTGGATTTATGCCAATAGTGTTCACCCTTCTCTTATTCTAATAGTGAAAAAACATTATATATATTCTTTTATTTGCATCAACAAAATTAACATTAGTTCATTTTTCCTTCTAGGGCACAACCCGCCTCTTTGGGACTGGAAGAAGTAAGGGCAACCAAGTATTTGAGATGTTGCCCAATCCATAGACTGTGGTCTTGTCCAAGGACTAGTCCTGAGGCATGTGCAACATTCACACACACCAGGTAAGTAAGGATGTGCCCTCGCGGGTGGTCCCTGAGGAATTAATACTCATGGTAAGTATCAAACTCATGACCTATGGACTTCCATCGTTTATCGATTTGAAATTGCCATTGAGCCAACCCCTCATGTTTGGTAATCTTTATTTTCTTTGTAATTATAATTATAATTTAAAAGTAAATAATACTAGGCTCTATCATGAATTATCATAGTAATTAAAATATTGTTTAAAAGTGTGACGTCACTTGAATAAATCTTGCTCCCATTTTCAAAGTATTTTGAAAAATTTTAAATTAAATAAATAACGTATAACAAAAGCATTTGAATTCTTAATTTCCATTGCTTTACCATCAGGTCTTTTCTATGATCCAACATGATTGAACTCTATGTCAATAAAATTGATAAGATAGTGACACATGGAAAGAGAAACTATTTGGTAAATCACAAAAAGGAGGAATCTATATGATTGTTGGGAATTCATTTTCAAGATTATAAATTCTTGGAAAAAGTAGTAATGGTCAAATGAACTTTGTGAAAAAATAAAATCCATCATTTGATTGCAGCTAGGAAACTGTTTAAAATAGAGTTGAATTTTAGTTTTGAGGTTGTACGCAGTAGGTTGTGAGAATAACACACAGATATGAAAAAATATTTTTCGGCCCATTGTGGTTGAAAAATCGCTTTCAACAAAAAAATTGAATATAATTTTAGGAAAAATACTTAGCCATAAAATTTAAAAAAAAAAAAAAAGTAATGATTTTCTGGCACTCCCCTCCCCCTCTTTTCTAATATACACCCCCATCTTGGAATCGTAGATCATTTGCCTAGGGATACACATAATCATAAATCTTTTTCTTGTATATCCCAAAGCAAGTCTATGATTTTATGATGGGGGTGTAAAAGGGCTTATGTTAGAAGGGAGGGTCAGATTATTATGACTTTTAAAAAAATTATATTTTATGTTTGATAATATTTATTTTTCTACTCACTTTCCATGCGTAATCATGAGCATTATAATGCTTCTTACTGATATTCTAAACCATGTTTTAGGCATTGAAGAGGTGATAATAAAACTATTTGTATGGGTTTTTGAGAGGCTTGGTTGTATCACATCTCACAAATTAATGATACAAAGCCTTATCTACAATACATCCCATGAGATGACATGACACCTACCTATGCATGGATGTGATGCCTCACATTCCATATGGGTCCTACCCAATGTCCCCCCTTATGCAGCAATACAGCTTTCTAGGGTTTCACACCATCAACAACAACTGAAGTGAAGTGGGAAGGAACGTACTCTTATGATTATTATTTCTTTTATAATCAACAATAATTCATCTACAAGAAAAGGACCCATCTAGTCAATCCTTTTTCTCAAACCAGCTGTCTAAACCATAGATTTTTTTTTTCCTTTTTTTTAATAACTAAAATATGTTTATCTCTGTTAGCTGGGGTGACACAAAGGTGACTAAATAATGTGGTGTCGAACATGTTACCGTAGATGCTTTTTTATGAGATATGTGTAAAAAATATCTATGACTATGTACATGCCATCACATCATTTTTTTTTTTATCACTTTTGTGTCATTCCAGCATTTTCCTTATTAAAATGAAGGACTAGTCAATCCTAAAGTAAAGTAAATTTTTTCAAAATAACAATCTACCACTTTCAAAGTTGTTTGTAAAGTAATTTTTTTCAAAATAACAATCTACCACTTTCAAAGTTGTTTTTTTTCCATGATGTGTCATGGGATGATGCCAAGTGAAAGCTAAATGACAAATTTGTGGAAAAGTGGTTTAAAAAAAATTGGGCTAGATCCTCTAGAGCATGTTTTTCATGATATAGGTCCTTGTATCACTATAGATATAGTAGAGAGAGTACCACATTGAGGAAAAATAACATTACAGCCCTCTGGGATCCATGCCTTTTATCAAATTTAATATTAAAAAAGAAAAGAAAAAGATCTCGTTTAGGTTTAATAGTAGGTTTTGAAAATCAAAAGTGATTGAATTTCTAAATGAAATGATTGGATTCTACTAGTTTGAGGTGGAACTCTGTCAACAGTTGAAAAACACTACCGAGAACTACTTGGGAGGGGGGGAGGAATACATCAAAATCTTTAAAATATCATTTAAATGAATTATATAAGGGTTGGCTCAATGAAAATTTCATACCAATAAGTGGTTAATAACTGTAGGTTGTGAGTTTGATACCCAATACAAGTATTAATTCCTCAAAGACCACCCGTGAAGGTGCACCCTCACTTACCTGGAGGGTGTGATGTGCGGGCATTACACGTGCCTCCATACTAATCCTTGAATAAGACCATGTTCTATGAACTAGGCAAAGCAAAGATGCAAGCCCTGCCCGTTGTCTATCAAGATACCCAATTATCAAAAAACAATTATTTATTATACGAACACACTTGCATAGTTACTTTTATAACCTTCCTACAAATATAAATTGAAAGACCAATTTTTCAACAGTTTTCAAAATACCATTTCTATACATTCAAATCAAGGGCATAAAGGTAAATTTATCAAATTGTTCATACAATAGTCCATCAAATTGTAGGTACTCGCACATCGAATAACCAGTTTTGTCCTTTTTTAAAAGATATTCTTATTTCATCAATTTTAACAAATAAATAATTTTTTTAGTAATTTATCTTAAAAAATTCTTTAATCTCTTTAGAATCTGACACTAAGATGGCTCGAATTCATTATTGTCATCTTCTAGATCTTATCCCAAAAAATGATACTGAATAGTTCGTGTTCTTTCATTTAATTATATGTAAAGCTCCACCTTTTATTAATGCATAGACTAATGCCAAAGTAACTTCCTACGACACTGCATTCGATACTAAATTGTCGTGGAGATGTGCTCAGAACCATGGATGTTTTTTGCTCATATCTCAAGGAAAAGTAGTCATGGTTCTTAACACACCTCCACGTCCGCTCAATGTCAAACGCAGTGTCCTGCAAAGTCACTCTAACATTGTTCTAATCCATATATGTTCATATCCACTTTTACTATCTTAATTCACTCGTTTTATGCTTCGAAGATTGAAGTATAAAAACAAAAATAATGATATTTGATCAATAAAATTTGGTTATAAAATTTAGGATGTAGTATCTTTGAATTTGAAAAAAAAATCCCTTTTTATTTTTAAAATTTTTTGGAGCATGGAACTTTTCAATAAACCATTAGAGACAAAGAACAACTATGTGATCTTCATTTAGATCGATGTGCTTTAAGGAATGAGAATGAGGAATAGCTCCATCAAAGGAGGAAGTGAAATATGGGTCCACGTTGAACAGTAACGAAATGAGGTTACATGATGGGGGGAACTTCAATAGTGGTTCATCTGACAAAAGCTGTGGATGGAAAAGATCCCATTGCATAACTACCATAGATCATGTCTCTTACCACAGTCACCATGTGAGTGATTGCTCATTGGATTAGAGGAAGTCGGCAAGGCTGAGTGATGATGAGTTTGACAGAGAATTTTCTCACTGAGATGCTGAGGACCCCATTACCCAAGTATCTTTATCCAGTTTATATGACCAAGACAAGATTTGGGAGAAAATCTCTTTGATACTTGCATTAGTACTAAATTAACCTTTTCTAATTATTTTTTTAAGATACATGTTCAGTTTCCATGTGAAGATCACTAAAGATACCAAATCAAGTTCCATGAAAAACAAGAAATATCTTGAGAAGATAATCTCAGTAACCAATGTAATTAAGCTTAATAAAATGGCTAACCGGCTTTTTAGATCATCGAAATGAATATACATTCGCTGCACACATACATGCATGTGTATCTGTACTCCATTTTTCCTATTAGTCGTGGTAGCTAGAGCCATGTAATGAATTGCCTATGTGAGGGACCAATTCACATAAAATTTGAGCTTTCCTGTCAGATCTTCTTCTAGCAAGATCATTACACTCGGACGATCAAGTAAATTTTGAATTAATAGATATCTCATTCACTTTCTCAGAAATTGTAGACGTTTTCCTTCGACTTTATATTATTAATTAGTTTTTAATCTTCTTGTCTATATCACGTTGGTAATTGGTCACACTATGATTGGTTAAGCAAAATTAGACCTTGGATCAATTTGGTTGGACCCATTGATATTTATGAAAAAAAAAAATTTAAATAAAGATATTTTACCTAAATTACCTTCTTAATATTTGATTGTTAAAGACTACAGTAAATAGTAACCAATAAAAAATTGATCATTATGAATATTATAATTTTTTCCAAAATCTTAAAGAATTCTTTCTAAAATCATATTATTTTAAAACGATTCACCAAAATTATTTCATTAAAGGCTCGTACTTCTTGCCCCTCATTCCACTCCCCCTTCTCAAAAGTTATGAGACAAATTGAACCCACTCGGCAACGTTTGCGTACTGATTCTGAATGGATAAAATAAGTGATCACCAAATAGATCCATTAATGAGGTTTTTTTTTTTTGTTTTTTGTGGAATGCGTTTCCAACTTTATTAAAAAATTCAGTCAAACCGATCAGGCAATCGGTTCGATCCAGGATATGGAATAAAACCATCCTAAAATAGCACCACACCCGATGACATAAGCAAATCTAAGATGAGGTTGTTGAGTCTTTCTCAAAGAAAAAAAAGAAAGAAAGAAGAAGATAGGGTTGATGAGACGATCAAAGCTGGGTCGTTGGCTAAATTCTAAGGAATAATATGTGGGCCCACAGTGTTGAGTGTGTAAACGACATGATGACAGTGCCACCCACATAATACAAATTAATATTGTCTGATTGCGTGATTGATCTTGCTTCCACTAAGTTTTCCTACCTATCATTAGATATACTCACAACAACTTTATATATACTAAAATAGAATTTCAACCACTTAAGTCTACATCATCAAGTTGAGGGCATTGATACTCTAGTACAGGGAATTATCTTTTATAATATATATATATATTTATAGACATTGATCTCATGTTGAAGGCATTGATACACTAGTACAAGGACTTGTCTTTCATAATAGGACATTGATCTCATAACTCCACACAAACATAAATTCCCATGTAGAGAATAGACTGTGTGGCACACTAGTCACGCTGTCCAACTAACGCGAGCCTTATTGGTCCAAGTGCGGCTATTACTTAGTATGATGCTTTGGAAGGCAAACACGAATGCAAACTATGTTGAGTGCTTCGCATGCCTACAACACTGTCCTTATTAAGTCATAACCCAAGTGTCGATGTAACTTAAAGGATCAAAATATGACACATATCAGGCAACTAACGAGGTAAGCGTGACATATTAGGTCCATCTCTAGTGTTCTAATTAACAGATATTATCGCTTATCTGAGCAGTCACATGTCCTCTCACCCAATCCAACAAGCTAAAGGATTTATGGAGGGATAAAATCACTTCCATCTAGAGCGTTCATATGACACTAATCAGTGTGTATTACAAAATAGGAATCAGGAGTATATAGTGTACCACGTGGTACTATTGGCCATTGGGATTCGATCTTATCTAGTTAAGGAAAAAATTCCAATATGGAAAGATTTTTTCTTAGAGAATTACTTTATTTAAATAATTACTAATTTGATAGTTACAATCTGACAAGGATTATGATTATTTTTAAGGTTATGTTTTTTTTTTTTTAAATTTATTGAGAGATGTATCATTCATGGGGAGGAGGAGGAAGATTCGGAAGAAAAACAAAAAGGGATCTAGGAAAGAGAGTCCTAGGGATATCATGTAACAGTGAAACTCAGGTAATAGCTCCAATGGATTATAATGGAGTTACTCCCATAGAGCCCAGTGGATGTGGGCATTTTTGTCAAATCATGAAAATCTCGGTGGTCTCTCGTTTTTTTGTAATTGGTTTGAGTTTTTTGTGCGGCCTTGATAAGAGTTGGGATCTCAAGGTGGATTGCAGGTTTTTGCATCCATTGGATTATTAGAACTGGCCCAGTCTGCCTCTACATAGAATGGTTCCCGATCGACCAAATCAGATCTATATATAGTATGAGCCCTTCTGTCTCTATTTAGAGCATAGGTGGGTATTTGGCTAGAGGGGCTGAACAAACTTAATAACAGACAGGCTTGAACATATTCCTATCCCTCTTATCCTCAGATAAGCTCTAATCACAGATTTATTCTATCCAAGGAAAAGTTATCCCGACACCAATACACCTTCCTTAAAATTTCAGTTATGATTCAAGCTAATAAATCTTGTTTAACAATCCATCATTAGAAAGTTTTGCAAACCTATCAAGTGTTAGTGTAGTTAATTGTGAAATATTAACATAATGAAACCCAAGGAATCGTGCGATCACAGTCTTATCATAGCAAATGAGTTATGGGTCCAAGATCTAATGTGGTGAGAATCACTTATAGGTTTTATTTATAATGAAAATATAACTAAATGGAGATTATGGGAGACAAGATTAGTGTTGGAGTGGGTTTGGTTGTTGATACAAGGTAATTAAGCCCCACTAGAAGATTACTTTATCTGAATGTGGGGATGGTGCTATGTTTGAAATAAAGTTTCTATAGTCTTATTTAGGTTTTTATATACCGCTTAAAAAATAAGATGTTTTATCAAGGAAAAGCCAAAATATCGTGCCATATGAGTTTTTAAAATCTTTGACCAGTAGGGAATATCTTTCATTGGGTAATGAAACATTTTAATCGAATATTATACTTAATGTACTTGAATTTGCTTAAATTTATTTTTATATAATTTCTTTTCAACTTCAAAGTAAATGCTCGTGCTAAAGGTAGAGAAGAAAATTTTAAGTAAATGCAAGTACAGTGGGTAATGGTATTCTAATTGGATATAAAATTATATAAGGGATATCTATTACTTTTGTAAGGGAATGAATACATATCCTTTGTTTTATCACTAATAGTTACGACACGTAGAGTTTTCTTTTAAGAATAATGATTTTCTGACGCCCCCTCAAACATACGCCCCATCACATAACCGTTGATCATTTGCTTCAGGATATGCATAACCATATATCTTTTTCTTGTGTATCCTGAGGCAAATGACCTACAGTTCTATGATGGGGGCATATGTCAAACGGGGAGCATCAGATTATCACGACTCTTTTTTTTAAATAAAAAAGAAGACTTTTAGATAATAAAACATAGTAGAAAAGTTATTGAAGGTAAATGAGTAAGTAGAATAATAATGTTATTTTAGTAAACAATTGTATTGGTTCAAAACATAAAATTCCTAAAGGTGTTATAGGAATTATTCATATAAATTTCGACATCTATATATATATATATATATTGTAAAGATTTCAATGATAACTTTCTAAAAAAATATTTATAAAATATATATCAGAAATTATGACATTTTTATAAACTAAAAAGAAAAAATCAATTATTTTTAAGATAGGCAGACGGATGATATGATTGGTTGAAATAAAATATTTAAGATGGTTACATGAATTATATGGTTGGTTGAAATAAAATAACTTGACAATGAAGTACATGAGTTGGCTCTATGAGAGCTCTTTGTTTTTCTTTCATAGAAGAAATGACCAAAATGTTTAACCTCACAAAGGCTCCCATTTTGTTATGGTTGATGCATGTGTCAATAACAAATTTTGTATCCCTTCCACACGATGAAAGAAGCAAGATGACAAATAATTTTGTATTGGTGAAATTAGTGGTGCAAACCTCAGCAACACTTAAAGGATAATTCTCTCTAATTAGTAGTCAAAATAAGATGGGAATATGAGGGTTAGTTGATTTGCTCCTCGATCTATGAAAGGATTTTCTGTTTGGTTTCTTCTCTATTCTTTCTCCTTAATTGGCTAATAAAGATATTTTGTTTTCTTTTTGAAAGGGTATGTAGTTTGTTCTTTTTTGTAGGCTTGGTATGACTTTTCTCTTCAGGATTACTGAGACTAGAACTTCAATTTATCGTAGGGATGGCTTGGGGCGTTTATTCTTCTTGAAACTTTGTGTAACTTCTCTTCTATTCGAGCTTCACACTTGATCAGTTGAGAACAAGACTTTGCTCCTAGAAAAGGGCTTGTGAACTTAATCTTCTCTAAAAGATGCTTAGTGTATATTTTATTCTCTTCAAATTTCACGTATGATTAGCTATAAGAATGATAATTTGTATGTAGAAAAGGGTTTGTGAGGTTGATCTTCCCAAATGGTATTGAGTCCTAAGTGTTGTCAGAAAAACTTTAGTGTTATTGGAAAAGTATTGCTTCCTTTTCTAGAGGAGTGCTTGTGAGCTTATTATTCTTTAAAATTTGAGTTTGAAGTCATCCAAGAAAATAATCCAAGACATGAGGACTTGTGAGTTTAATCTTTTCTTGTGTCGGAGTCCAAGCCTTCTTAAATGAAATGATTTGGGATTTAGAGAATGGCTTGTGAATTTTATGTTCACTAGAGCATGAATTCTTGATCCCCCCAATGAACTGGAGTTCAGTATTAATTTATAGACTTATAAGGTGGAATCATTTTTCCTAAAATGTTCTTAATTGGTGGGCATTGTTAATTAGTTTAATGGTCAAATAGGTTACATTTTAATTTTGATAAATTTAGGGACTTTGGGTGGCACACACCTATCTCCTTGGATGTATCTAGATCAAATTATTTGATTATTGGACCAACCCATTTCAAAGTGTTTGCGAGCCAGATCATAAGTTGATCCATCTTATTGGCTGTGTAGGTCCAACACCTAGTTTGGATCACTTTGAGGTGATAAAACAACCACTAAAATCTAAGTTCAGGCCGTCATAGACTTCTTCCCAATCGTCAGGTCCAATCTGAAAGTCCACAACCCATTTATGATTTCTAAAGGCCCAAGACTGTTATACATGTAGTTGACACTTTTATACCATACAAGAGATGTTATATTAGCCTTAACTAGGTAATCAGCGTTTAGAAAGTCATTTTTAAGACCTTATTTACAGAGACTGTAAGGTTGGATAATATATAAAATCTCCTAAATATACATAATATGTTGATAATCCATGTTTATTATTGTTTTTTAATAAATTGTGAATTTCTGGACTAATTATGATTATTTTTTTGTAATAGGTCAAAGTTACAAGATTCAAAATGATGAACCAAGATAATTAAAGACATGCATTCCAATTCAAAACCCAAAACAAAACTAAGGACCGAAGACAAAAATCAACAGGACTACAAGCACTGTGGCGTGATAAACACCTTGGACAACGTGGTGATGTTAACGAATTTCATCTCGAGATTCGTGCAATGTTGAAGAAGCATGAATTGTAACATAACACATTAGGTTTCAAAATCCTTGTAAAACACAAAAGTATTCAAAATTCTATAGGAATCCTAATCTAGCCTCTATGCATAATGTGGACACGGGATTTTGAAACATTCTTCAAACATCCCTCCACTTGGAGTGTTTTGGAGTCGCCACCATTCAAATTGGTAAAGGGGTGTGAATGGTCACCCGGATTTGTATTTTTTGAAAACTCATGTCATTTTGCCATTTTTTTGTTGACTCTCGTAAGATAAGGTGTATGGTCCAACCTTTGATTCGAAGGTAAGGGGGTCCATTTATGGAGTAGGGAAGGTGTTAGGCACCCTACTCCATCCACGTAACGTGGTAACCTCGGATTCGGCCATTTTTTAAATAAAGGGAAATAATGAAAAATAAGTTGATGTGTGCCCTCAAGTGTGAGGGGCTTTGATATTGATCTAGTCCATTGAGGGCACCCTTATTGAAAAAGGGGCCCTTGAAGGACTCAAGTCATGGTGGTGTGTGCAAAGTGTAGAGAGAGGGGAGAGTAGAAGTGGGGGTTAAAGGGGATGGTCCTTTTTCAAACCCACCTTGTCTCAATCTTGATCTTCAAGTATGTCTTCCCTTGAGTTGACTTGGACTTGCTTGAAGTTGTGGAAGATTGAGTTGAGTTGAGAGTGATGTGTTGAAAGTAGAGTGTTGAGATGAGATGAGAGTTGAGTGTAGTGAAGAGAGTAAAGTAGAGAGTTGTAGTGTTTTGAGGATTTTTTCTTAATTTTTCATTAGGTGTGGTGAGGGGAGAATGGAGGGGTTTTTATAGAGGTTGGAGAGGTATTTTGAGGGTATAATGGGGTGAATGAAGAGAATAGTGGTTAATGGCATGGGTTTGAGAGAAAGGGTATGAAATTTGAGATGAAATGAGGGTGTTTTTTGTAATGATGGAAATGGGTTGTGTTTTAACCCCAAATGGTTTGGATCTTACCCAAATCCCATTTGGGTAGAGTGTTTGGTGGGGTGAGATGAGTGATGGTTGATGGGTGTAAGAGAGTTGTTTGGAGAATGAGTGTAGAGATGGTTGAAGAGGTAAGGTGTTAGATTTGAGATGATGTGTAGTGTAAGAGGTTGATGGTTGGATTTTTGGAGAGGTGAAGGGATGAAGACATGTGCAAATGGGGAGATGATGAGATTGGTTGATTGGTGATGGTGGTTAGATGATTAGAGAGAAGAGTATGGAGGTCTGGGGTTGCGGTATGGGTTGCGGTGTGGGTGGTTGATAGTGTTAGCGAATGGGGAATAGGTTAGGTTAGGGTAGGGTATGGGTTCTGATTTTGGTGGTTGATGATGAGAGGATGGGGAATAGGTTCGGTTAGGGTCGGGTTATGGGTTATGATGTTGGTGGTTGATGATGCCGGATGGGGATCGGTTTAGGTTAGGGTCGGGTTATGGGTTGAGCGTTGCTTTTGGAGGGCCGTGATGGAGTTGGTTCAATGCTGGTGAGCGGATGGGTACTCGGTCGGTTCGGGTCGAGATTCTGGGTGAGATTGATTTTTTGGCGGGACGGGATGGCGTTGGTTCCTGATGATGAGAGGCTGGGTACTAGTTTCGGTTCGGGTAGGCTTCATGGGTTGCGTTGCTTTTTGGCGGGCAGTGATGGGCTTTTTGGAGGGCCGTGATGGCTTGGTTCCTGCTGATGAGAGGGCTGGGGCCCGGTTCGGGTCGGGTTCTGGGTTGAGTTGCTTTTTGGCGGGCCGTGATGGGCTTTTTGGCGGGGAGTGCTGGCGTTGGTTCCTGATGATGCGCGGCTGGGTCCTAGGTTAGGTTAGGGTAGGCTTATGGGTTGAGTTGATTTTTGGATGCGGGCGGTGGAAGGAGATGATGACATGGGTCATTTTGTGTATTTAGTTGGTGATTGGTTTCTGAGATTGCTCGGTTGGATTGGGTTTGGGTAGTGAATTGGGCTTAGGTTAGGAGTTGGGTTTAGATTGGGTTGGGTTAATGTTGGATAAAGTAGTTTGGGTTTGGGTGTGGGCTTGGATCGGGCCTTGAATGATAATGAGGATGGACTTGGATTTAATAAGAATGATTGGGCTTGGATGGAATAGATGGTGGTTTTGGATTCATGGGCCACGTGAATAGGACTGGCCCATTTATTTTGAGGAAAACAAGACTTTTGAAGGTATGGCTTTGAGGGCCCAATACGGTTTTTATTTTTGTTTTTGGGTATTTTGGCGTCGAGGGCCCGCTCAAATTCGGGTGTCTACACATAAGAGACCAGACAAAAGCTTATGAATCATCTCTTCTCTTATTATTTCCTATCTTTCCTAATTTTTTTTAGGTTTACTTTCTATTCAAACTTTGTAAACATTAGAAATTCTCTACTAGTTTCAGGTGAAGAGTAATAAAAGGAACAGTACTTTCTTCCCAATCTTTTCTTTATTTTATTTTATTTTATCTTACTTTTATTATTCTTGTTATAATTTATGGCTAGACCTCCTTTAGAGAGGTCGATGTAGTTTAAACAAGATCATCCTAGATAATTATTTGTTTTAATCATGCTTCAATGCTCTATTGTTATATCAATTTATTAAGTAGTGATCATTTGATAGAATAATTATTCTCCTGATTTTGATAGTTTAATTTTAGATAAGTTCCAGTTTAACTATGTTTTATTAGATATTTGAAATAAAACCTTTTGATTTCGTCTTATTAGAATATTATCACAAAATTTAGATTCATTATTTGGATTAACAGATTTCATTTTTCGATCCAATAACATTAGCTTTATTAATTGGATCGAGATAATAAGTAAACAAATAAATTGATAAGATAACTTGTTTTGATGGATTTAACTGATCTAATTATTTACATTGTGATTTCTATTCTAGTTTATCTTAGAATAATTTTATTTTTTCCTTAATACTTCGAACCGTGATTGTTTTTAAGTAAAAAATTATTGGATTAATGTTGTCTTTGTGAATCGACCCTTGCTTGCCAAGGTTTTTATTTATTTTGTTCTCTTTTATATTTTATTGATAATCTGCACAGAACACTAAGTCAATCAAACAGTCCAACATTGGTATCTTCAAACAACATACATAAAGCCATTGTAGAGGAAGAAAGTTTGGAGGTTTAAACCCCTTTCTCCAAAACGCCACAAACACATCTACTTAGAGAAATAATTGGGAGGGGGGGAGGCGCATAAAAATTGGGCTAACTCGATAAACTCTAATGAACTTTCACGGGCCCATAAACCAAAACGCTCACCACCTAGGCTGATGAATATCACCAACATCTCCCCAATTGGCAAGTTTATCTTTTCTTTTTTATGTATTATCAAGGAATATAGAATTCATTGCATTTTCTAAGAGAAAAGTACAATATATGGTAGAATATAGGCACAACGTGACCATGGTCTATACATATCAAATACCATAGATCACACCTTCTCTACTATATTCAAATACCTTGGATCACACCTTCCAAAAATTTGTAAACATTCAGACAAATGCAACATTTTAATTTCATTTGATATAAATTCGCAGGATATTCACAGCTACAAAAGAATTAATCAAACAGCTCAACCAGCTTCTATCATAGATATATAAATAATTTACAGAACAAAAGCCTGCCCAACGTCGAACATCCAAACTGTTAACCAAAAATTCTAACAATGCAGGTGAATACCATCCTATCCCCCCTTTGCCTCGCAGATGGATTTATCGACTTAAAGCAGTGAGAAATGGACTTTGTGATCTCGAAGAGTCCTCGTATGTTCTTGAGTTTAATGGTGATGATTGTTGTTTCAGCTCAGACAATCGAATTCTCTCGTTGGTTATTCTACTCTGCAAAATAAGTAGTCATCTACTTGTAAGCATCCATTTTCAAACTTTCAATGTTCTATGCATTTGAAAATATAAGCAAATGGAACAGAACCCGTCCCCCCGTCACCTTAAATGTCAAATCTTGCAATTCTCTTTCCAGTGAAGCAACCCGATCTTTAAGCTGTTCGAGTGCATCTTCTGCCATTGAAGGACTTATTTCGGATACAGGTCGTGTTATTCCAGCTGCCTGTAATTTGGGTTCAAACCAGAATTTTGATGATCATTTTACATGTTAAGAATGAAAAAGAAAAAAAAAAATCCGTTGTGTCGAAGGAAACATTTGAAGTAGGGATTAAGAAATTCGCAGCAACCTTTAAAATGCTGGTACACAAGCTCAACAGCTTCTGTGCTAATTGGAGCCTCTCCTCTTCGTTTTCCTGTTATGTTGGATTTATCTAGTCCATTAGGTCATCCAAATCTCACCCCACTTTCAGAAATAACACATTTTTTTCCAGGCCAAAGACTACTGAAGAAGAATGAATGCTAACCTTTAGTTTATTATTCAATCGTTGTTCCTCATCGAAATCAATAGAGGGACTCCTACCATTAGAAGCCCGATATAAGGATAGCTCTTCCTTCACACGTGAAAGAATGATCTCCGTTCGTCGCAGCTTAGTACTTAAGTCTACGTTTTGATTTTTTAGCGAATTGTTTTCTTCCTGTTTCATTGAAACAAATCACATTAAACATTAATCCAACTTGGATTTTGATTTTGACATTTTTTTAACCATGAAGTAAAGTTGGGGTTTAAAGATTTCCTGCCTTAATTTTCGCGTGGTGATGAATGCGTTGCTGGAGGTTTTGCTGACCGGACAGCTTCTTCACCTCGTCTTCAAGTTGCATCACCTTGTTCTTATGATTCACATTCTCCATCTACAAAGTTTTATAAGTACCAAAGATGATCAAAAGTTTAAATACCCAAAGACATCCCTCTGTTACCAACCCTTAAACAAACAAGACAATCAATTCAAACCTTCAACATTTCGTTTTCTGTTGTGAGAAACTGATCTCGCTGCCGAAGCTTTTCAGATGCAATCCGTGCGGCCACCATCTCTGCATGCCTTCGGTTTATTTCCTCCAGCCATCTACAAATAAAACATACATACAACTTAAGCATTCTGGGAATCGAAAGACACTTAGGATCACAAAACTTGAGGCTATTGAGTTCATGGTTTTAAATCTCATCCGAGACCGAGAAGACTCGCCTGAGTCATCTCGGTATTGTTCAGCAACGAGACGGATTTACAAGGCGTCTCAGACTTCACACCCAAGTCATCTCGGTATCGTTTAGTAATGACACGGATTTACAAGGCATCTCAGGCTTCACACCATCTCTTGAGATAAAGGAGATGACTTGGACGATATTTTGAAAATCCTGAGTCAGAAAAACTTAAAATATTTTTTTAGAATTTAACTATTTATTATATAAATTAAAACATGATTTTATGACTAAACATCTTCTAATCTACCTTATTTTATTAAAAAAAATTATAATAATTTTCATTTAAATATATACATGAATAAATCATTCTAGACCGAGTTAAATGGTTTATCTCGTTTGAAACAAGTTGACTAGTCCGAGACAACTCGGTCTGTTCCATGGACGAGACGAGAGGTCAAACTGAGTTTTGAAACCATGATTGAGTTAGCAGTTTCTCACCCTTGTCTCTCTTCAATAAAGTCATTCAGCTGCTGCTTCAGTTTGACCACCTCTTCCTCCTGTATAACAGACATACCCAAAAAAAAAACAAAAATAGCCCTCAGTAACACAATAAGGAGAAAAGAAAAATAAATAAAAATTTCTAACAAAATCACCAAATCTAACCTTTACTAGGGATTCTTCACTGTGGAACTGAGCCTTCTCTGTTATTTTGTGCACTTGTTGAAGATCCAAGAGTGACTAGATTGAAAAGTAGAAGGCAGTAAGCATAGGTAGGAAGATAGTGCACTGGATTTACATGGCACAAAGGACCCTAACACAGTATTCTTCTGTTTACACGAACTAAGTTCAAGATAGAAAATATCAATGAAGATGAACAAATTTAAGGAATAAGGCATAAATCATAATCTTACAGCATAGTTGCTCATATCCAACTTTACTCCCAATAAATCACGAATTACATCATGGGTCATGCTCTCCGCAGCAGCTAGTCTAGCATTCAGCATGAATATCTGAAAGAGAAGCACACGAATTTCAAATTTAGAACAATGGGTGCCCGTCAAAAGGTGAAAGGAAAGGTCATACCAAGTGGTGTGATCAACTTACCTCTTTCTGTCGACTTGCAGCTAATCCTTCAAGCTCTTCGATTCGAAGCCTCCCCGCAGTGAGCTCCTCATCCTTCTCAGAGTTTATTTGATGTGCTAAGCCCAATCCAATGCATTTAAAAGGGGAACCCGATCCTCTAGACTTTGATGCATTTTTTTCTAGTTTAGTTGATGACGAGATTGCAAGGTGGGAGGATGCAGGTTCGGGTTTGACTTGTTCAGCCATGGCTTCCAATGCTTTGAACTGGTTTAGAACCAATCAGATTCAGAAAATTTAACAAGGAAAAAATATATCTTGCAATCTTTATTTCGATAAAGCGGAGAGTGGTAACCAACCTTTTGCTTGTACTCACGTGCTTGTGCTTCTGCATGCAAATTCAGCTCAGAAATATGTGCTTTGCATTGAGAGATCTGTTGATAAACATAGTTAGTGGTGAAACTTATTTATTTGGCAACATATCTTCAATCTATTTTTAGCTATGTCACAAATAAAAATTACTGAGTGTTGAGTGTATATTTTCCTCCACTCACGGATGTGTCATACCCTACTTGAGCTCCGTGACCCTCTTTTATTCATAGTTCTCCCCCTCTCCAATAGATTGGTCTTTTGGAGTAGTTGTTGGTTAACATGATATCAGAGCGCTAGGTTCGTATAGGTCACGAGTTCGAATCTTTCCACCCTTATGGGTAAGGGGGAGTGTTGAGTGTATATTTTCGTACACTCTCGGGTGTGTCATACCCCAGTTAACCCCGTGACCCTCTTATATACTCATAGTTTTCTCCCTCTCAAATAGATCAGTCTTTTGGAGTAGTTGGTTGGTTAACACAGAGCAACAGAAAAAAATGCCTAGAAAGGCTTACCTCAGCATCCTTCTCAGACCTATATTTCTCCAAAAATATTATTTGTTTTTTAGCATCTTGCAGATCATTCTCTTTCTCTTCAAGATGCCTGTGTAAAAGGAAAAAATGATTGAGGTGTTTACATGCCAAACTTCTAGAAGTCTATGCAATAAGGGAGAACATGTTATAATGGCTTCCAAACCTTTGCAAGTCAGTATATCCACTTTTAATATTCTGCATTTCTATATCCACGGTCGCACCAGAAGATTGTACGGTCATCATCTGATGTCTTATTGCTTGAAGCTCCATCTCTAGCTCCTCTCTCTGCAACCGTTGCCTTTCAGCCTCTCCTTTGACTATATCCACCTAACGAAGTGGAAGAAGACCAAGGTATGAGAGAAGATCAAGAAGTACAACAAAATGTAGTATAAGAATTCAAAAGTTCACCTTGTTTTCCAAAACATTTACGGTACATTCTAGCTCTTCCACAGACCTCTCTAGCAGCTTTACCTCCTCTTCCTTGTCATCAGCATAAGTCTTTCTTGACTCAGCTATCTACGATTCATAGAAAAAACATGAATTAGGAAACAAACCACAGGTGACACAATTTAAAATTAACAAACCGGGCTAGCTAACCTGTCGAGCTTCGATGGCAATAGCTTCATTTTCTTCTGCTAGAGTCTGCGCCATTTCCAACTTCTCTTTCAACGTATGTACGACAGAATCAAGGTGATCCCTCTCACTAGTAACTTTGTTCAAATCGTTCTTCAATCCTTCCAGGAAAGTAGTCATCTGACCGAAGGCATTGTCCATTTGAAAGAGTTCCTCTTCTAACCTCTCTGTTAGGTTACTTCTCTCTGTTAAATCATTTTCAATGGAACTTTTCACCACTAAGGCATCTTCCATTTGAGTTTTCAGCTCGACGTTCTCAACCATAACCACTTCTAGCGACTTCCGCTCTTTTGAGATATCCAACTCAAGAGCGGATATCAATTTGATTTTCTCCTGCAATTGAGCTTCCAACATTTGGTTGTGATTAATGGTCTCATTGAGTTCATCTGACCTTAACGCAAGGTCATCTTCTAAGGACTCCATTGCAGCCACTATTTCTAAAAATTCATCTTTTTGGTCCTTTGCATTAGATGCCGACTCCTGCAATAAGCTCAAATCAAACGACATGCCCTTCAAGACTTCATCTTTCCTGGACAACTCAGCCTTAAGAGAGAAATTTTCAGATATCAGTTCATTAGCGAATTTCTCCAAGCACTCACACTCAACGGAGAGCTTGGATGCCCTTTCTTCATTTTCGCAGATTTCTTGAAACATTTTATCTAATAATGCAATATTCTTCACACCAACTACATCAAATATTCTCTTCTCCACCATATTTACAGTTTGGACTGAATCAACACTGTGTTTACCATTCAAGCTTAGCAAGGAAATGATTTCATCCTTATTTTGCTTAACAGACATAAGATCTCTTCTTAAAGAACTATTCTCTTCATTTAAGGCATTTATCATGTTAGTTTGGACTTCTAAATCATGGGTTCTTGAACTAAGCTCCTCTTCAATGATTGATTGAGAATGTCGAAGTTCCTCCAATTCTGCATTTTTCATGTCATGATTGGCATGTAGACTGGCAATGGAAGTCTCCAAGTAGCAAGTTTTTTCCTTCAACACACGGTTCTCCTCATCGAAGACAAGTATGCGGTTAAAAGAAGATTTGAATTCAGATTTCTTCTCCTGTAAATCTCCGTGGACTCTGCAGTAATCCTCCTTCAGCTTCCTTACCTCATTTTTCAGAGTCTCATTTTCCTCCTCAATGGAGCTCATTTTGGTTAGCTCCACCACTTTCCTGTCCAATTCTGTTTCCTTCATTCCTAAATCTTCAATAAGTTGTTTAGTTTCAGTTTCAAGTACTTGGACTCGAGCTGATAACCTCTCTTTAGTTTCCTTGACTTCAGTAAGTTCATCTCTTAACGTATCGTTTGAACAAACAATTTCCTTTAGTGATTGAATGTCACATTCAAGAACCTTGTTTACTTGATCCATTTCTGCTTCAGTATCCATAAACAAGTGTTTTTCCAGTTCAACTTCTACCCTAAGAAAGATGACTTCTTTCTTTAAATTTTCAAGAACCGCACTTAATGTCACTCGCTCTCTCTCCAAATCAACTTTTTGGAAAGACATCTGTTTCAACTCCGATGCCAAGATAAATGATTCAAAGTCTTTGGCAGTTAAGTCCATCATAAAAATCTCAACCTGAGATTTTATAAGCTCCTCTTGATCCGAGAGGGTTTTTGATGCATTTGTGCTACTCAAGTCCAACTCTTTCATCAAAACCATAAGTTCAGAACCCATGGAGTTTGACCTAGCCATCATAAACTCTTCTTGGAGTTGTAAATCCAATATTTTCTTCTCAAAAGAGCTTAACTTGCCACTGAGCTTTCCAGTTTCATCTTCTTTCCTCGATATGCGATCAAAGCTGTTCTTGATGTCAACCAGAAGTTTTCCCTTTAGAATTCTACACATCTCGAGTTCTCTCTTTGCTTTCGAATTGTGCTCCCTTAAGTCAGCTATGACAGAGTTTGATTCACACAACCCATGATGAAGCAGTCCATTTTCCACATTTAGTCCGGTCACCGCCTCCAACAGAACTCCCATGTGACACAGGTGTAACACCGACACAGCACAATCTTTTACAATTATGTCGGACCAGATATCCTCCAACCATGACCTTGTTAACTTAGTTGAGTGTAAAAGCTGGGACTTCAAGCATTGTAAATCACACACAATTGACTTGAATTCCTCCTTGAAAGTGGTCTGGACCTGTATAATAATATCCTCCAATGATATAAAGAGGTTTCTTGCTTCCAACAGATCTGAGCAATACTGCTTTTCCAGATTGTTATATTGCTGATCCTTCTGATCAATAGAGGATTGCAAACATCGAGCCTCATCGATTAAGAAGTCTCTTTCATTTGTTAATGCGCCCTCCACTCTCTTAAGCCTTTCTGTTTCAAGTTTTGAAGCTTCATTTGCTGTCATCAGTGCATTTACCATCAAATCTGCTTCTTTTATGGTTCCTTGAGCCTCTTCAAATTTTGCAAGCAGACTAGAAGCCTCGGCATTTTTCTGTGCTGCAACCAGTTTTGCTTCACTGAGCTCAAGCTCAAGCACCTGCGTAAAATCATTATAAAAGATCAAGTTCAGTTGTGGGGAAATACGGTTTATCGAGGGCCTTATTAAATGACAGACAAGCATCCCATCTGGGGTATCTAAATCGGTACTACCGGATCAGATGATTCAACAATTGAATCTATTACATATTTTTGGATGAACAGAAAAAAAGACCCATGGAATTGAGTCTAAAGAAACTAAAATTAAATTATTACTAGTATCAAATTGGATCGAAATGTTTTGGTGATATTCCTGTGGGAATCCATTGAGTGGTGAGTCCCCCCCTCCCCTCTTGCCCAAAAAAAAAAAAAAATAGTGTGAACCATGTGTTCCAGTGCCAATTATATGCCATATGCCACAAAACTAACCTCCCAACGCACAACGCCAGTGAGGAACTCAAGCTAATCCCCAGATGTAGCCCAAGTCAGATTTCCCCCATGAATTGTAAGAGTTCCCTCAACACAGGAAGGCAGCACTCACCCAAAAAGAACGATTGAAATTTAAAGAAATAGAATTTGTACTACTCTCATCTCTAAGCATAGTATTAATTTTGACTTATTTCTAGAATTATAGCGAAATATTTCAATTTGCATAAGGTCCAACACGAAATTTAACCAACGTTTCTTTTTGTACATATTTCTATGAAAATCACTATTCATTTCACAAAATATTTTAGTGAATAGTGAACTTCCACCAAAATAATCAAGTTTTAGAAATAAAAATGCAAGATTTCAGAGAAAATATTTGGTGAATGATAAACTTCGACAGAAAAAATTATTCAAAAATTCTAAAATGCTTGTAGAAAGTCCTTGCAAATTATAAATAATAGTATTCACTAATAAGGTGTTCTAATTAGCTGAAAAAATTAGTACATTCAAATGAGCACGCATACCATCATATATATTCAATTAGTTGGATAAATTAGTAATTTATTCCTACATATTCAAAAATATAAAAAGTAATAATAACACATGCGTGCATGTTTAATAGTTTGTTCGTGAAAGCAAGTGTTTTACATATTAATTAACCTCATTTAGAGTACTATTGTTTAGCACTGTTAGACTCTCAAATACTTGAGTGTATGTGTAGTAGAACGTTGTTGATCATCATCTCCACACTCCATACTATTGTTTACTATTTCTTGATGATGTAGTTAATGTGATATTATTATCCTCATTTACATGTAGAGTATTTATGTTTATCATTGTCAAACTCTAAAAAATTTGAGCGTATGTGTAGCAGAACGTTGACCATCATTTCCACACTCCATATGGTTGTTTACTATTTCTTGATGACTTAATGAGTATATTTTAATGGTTATTTTATCATTTTCCACAATTTCACTGAAAATACCCATAATATTTATGTCATTTCTACAACAATTTCATCATTTCCAAAAATTGTATTAATTTCCACTTATTGCATTAATTTTCTTTGAGTGGTTTGGGTAAATCCTGGATTGAAATATACAAAAGACCACCTCTCCCTTTATATAAAGGACTTGGGGATGAGTTTTTGAGAACTCTACATTTTTACATTTTCTAAAATCTTCCAATTATACGTCAAGAACTGTTCAAAAACACCTCAGCTCTAGAATCTTCCAATGATAGATAGGATTATATAAACCTCTTATAGTATATAAGAGAATCTCCTAAATTTCTCTAGATCCTTCCATCCAAACTACTCTACATTTTTCTAGCGCATTCTATAACTTTTAAGCCCTCATGACTCAATAAAAGGGGGATATCTTAAGTTGCACAACAGGACCATGACACAATTCCCCAACTAATTGTATTGACACCATCGTCAAACACAATCATCCTTCTCTTCTCCAAGCCACTTCCTTGGTCATTCCTCTCTTTGCTCAAGGTAAAGACATGCATCCTTGTTGTTGTCAGGTTACCTCTTCAAGACCTCCTGACATACAACTAGCCAAGATGCCCATTCACATTGCCTTCCAAGCCACGACAACAACAAATTTGGCCTTTCCAAGTTACTTCTTTAGGTTCTTCATCACTTGCCAAACTCAAGGTGCATAATACTAGACCACCTCCTAGCCTGACTTGCTTGCTGTCACTTTCTCTGAAGTGCGACCTCAATGCCAACTTCCGTTAAAGCTTCGCTACCAAATTCCCCTAAATCTAGCCTTCCTCTTAACAAACTTCCTCTTTGAATATGGCCATGATACCAACTAGCCTTCCTACAGACTAGGTTCCTTTGAACCTAGGCATAACACTCCCTAGACTTGGTCTTCCCCTAAGCCATAGTGAAAAAATTATCTGACTTTTTGAAAAATTTGTAATCAATTGGACTCTTCTGATTGGCAATTTATTCTTGACTTATACAAGAAAATTGGAAGAGAAAATAATTATATTAAGTTTAATATGAAATTTTGTTTAAAATTGTGTTCAAAATGAAAAACCACATTTTTATAACATGAAATTTCGTTTAATCTATGAAATACATATTTTTTATATTTTCCATAATTAACAATGTATATCCTATTTTTAAATATTCTCAATTTTTTTATGGACTTTTTGGCCTTTATTTAAATTATTTCCTTGGCAAATCATCCTCGAACCCCAACTTTGTCACTATGCCCTAAATCAGGTTCCTCTTAACCAACTCTGATACCACAACCTCAACCTTTCTTTGATACAACTTTTAAGGCAATCACCTACTCAAAGAACAATTCAGATGTATGGAATGAAAACTTGTGTTACTCTCACCTATAAGTGGTTTTGGTGATCCCAGTGGAATGGAAATGGAGACCCACCCCCCACCCCCTTATATGGATCTCTACCTCCTGATGTAGACTAAAACTTACCATTATTTCCATTTTCGAGAAACTTCTTAAGATAAATGTGAACATCTCTACTCTAGACTCTTCCCACGATATACAAAATTACATGCAATGCTTATGGTACACTAGAGAATCCCCTTAGTTTTCTCTAGATCTATGCACACTTCTCCAGAATATTCCATATTCCTCTAGCACATTGTAAAGCTTTCACTAGAACATTGTTGAGCATTGTGGCCATTTCGGAACTTTATTGCTTCTTCAAAAAGGGGAAAAACATTGGGTCTCCCAACGGGACCGTGACGCAGAGCAACAGTTCAGAAGATTCGTATTATTAAAGTTCCTTATAAATGAAGTCAAATGGGAATTACGAAAACAAGGACAACAAAGACACCCAGCTACCACAAATGAGCTTTAAAACACATGGTATGGCATAGCACAGAAGAAATGGAAAATAAATTACCTCCTTCTTTTGGAACCAATAAGTGCCAGCTTCTTGTGCCATTTGTTCAACTGTCTGAAGCTTATGATCCAACTCCGTCATTTTTAGATCAGATTGCTTTTCTGTGTTGCTTACCTTCTCCTGTAGTGTAAGTACTTGAGAATTCAGAATTTCCATGCTTTTTCGACTCTGTTTCTCAGATTTGCTGATCTCCTCTTTCTCTTTAAGCAGTTTGACCATCTGGGCTTGTACTCCTTTTAAGCTTTTGAGCGCAGACTCCAATTCCTTTCTTAGAAGAAGAATGGGCAGATCTGTATCACAGACATCTTGATGAGCTCTTTCAGACTCCAAATTTTCCAGTTTGCATGGGAAGCCATTCACAGTCTTGCCTATTTTAAAAGAACTCTCTGTAGTATCATCTTTCATGTCCCCAACAAACCGCGATTCTTGCTTGCTGACGTCTTCACTTGTTTTGATCTCAGTCTGCAAAAGTGTCAAATACATTTTAATTAACAAAACAAAATGAATAGTACAGATGGTTTAGGCTGTTTAATAGAAAAATAAGAGTATTACTTACGAGTCCCTTAGAATCACCATCTATACCTATGCAAGCACTCCATCCAGGATTAACTAAACTGTCCCCAACAAAATGTGACTCTTTCTTGTTGATGCCTCGACTTTCCTCAATCTCAGTCTGCAGAAGTGTTCAAAGACATTTAACTAATAAACTTAATATCTTGTGATGGTCAGAACTACGTCAGCAAAATGAATATTTCATATGGTTCAAGCTGTTTAACAAAAAGCAAGAGTATTACTTACCAGTTCCCCAGAATCACCATCCACACATATAGGATCATTCCATCCTGGGTACTCGCTCATACATGAGTTAAGTGTGGAAAGACCCAACTTAAACTCATCAAGTTTATCCTTTGTTTTCAAAAGAACATCTTTCCCGACCTCTTCTAGCTTCCTTTCCATAGCACAAACAAGTTCCTCCTCTTCAGAAAGCTTTAGCTTTAGCTTAACACAGCTTTCTTTGGAGGCTTCTAATTCCATTTTCAAAGATCGAATCTTTTCCTCAGCTTCTTCAATCACAGCAAGAGAATCACAATTTTTCTCCGACAATCTGTTCACAATCACAAAAGCTGCCATTGCACAAGTATCCGTTTTTCCAATCAGATCTTCCCTCAGCTTAATCTTATTTTCTAAGTCTCTTATAACTGACGTTCTTTCAGCCAGTTTTGAAGTCAACATAACAACTTCTTTCTCCTTCTCAATTCTTTCTTGCTGTTGTACTTCAGTAATAGCCAGCGCTGCCCCCCTTAAAGACCTCAGCTTCCACTCCATATCTATCCTTGTATTTTGTGCCTCCTCCAGACATTTCTGGAGTTCTTCAATCACCGAGTCTTTCTCAGAGATGTTTCTTACCATCCTCCCCACCTTCTCCCGGATCCAAGTCCTCTGAGGGAAGGAACAAAAAATCAAGTCCACCTCATCAGAGGCATCTTTGAGTGCCTCATGCCCATCAGAAATAATTTCTTCAACCTCACAAGCTAATTTTTCCCATTCATCGGATAACGTTATGAGTTCCGCATCTTTTTCCTCGAGTTGTTCACCTAACCATTCTTTGTCGAGGGTCATCAAATATAGCCTTTCTTGAAGCTCCATCAAGCTATGTTTAGTCTCCATCTCTTTTGCACTAGAATCCTTGACTTGTTGCTGAAGAGTGGCGAGCTCTTCTTGCAAGCAAACAATCACCTCAGCTGTTTCAGCCTCAACTTGTCTACAAACATCATCAACTTCTTGTTCATGGGATGTCTGAAATGCACGATCACTTTGGTACCACGTATTCAGCTTCTTAGCCTTTTCAAGAGAATCTTGCATTCTGTTCAGTTTTACCTGCAAAAGAGAATCCCCACTTTCTGCTTGCTCCAAAGAAGTCGGTGTTCTTAGTTCTTGACTACAAAGTTGTTCTTTCAAAACAGATATCTCTCGTTCCTGTTTACTCATAAGCTCCAAATGGTGGTTGTTACTTTCCCTCAAATCCTCCAACTCGTCGATCAACAGAATTTGTTGGGATTCTAGAGCTTCAAGTACAGATTTTGCATCCTGAAACTTTTGGCTTGCATCTTCACATTGGGCGCTGATCCTCAAACACCTATCGTTTGCCTTCTCAAGTTGGCTACTCAAACAAGAAGCGTGTTCCTCTGCTTCTCCACGAGATTGCCTTTCTTCTTGGAGAATGATCTTTAGTATATCGAGCTCAAGTTCCAAATTCATTATTTCTTCGGTGGGTTTCATTACTGTTTCATGTGTCCATCTTGCCTTCTCTTTCTGAAATGCTTCACGCAAGTCATTATCATCAAATGTTTGAACTTTCGTTGAGGACTCCTGAAAATTACAATCGTCACCCATTAAGAGAACTTGCAGAATTTTGTGTCAAGTGAATAAAGAAAAAAGCATGACAAAGAAAATTCACCGCATGGGGTTCATCATCGACATTATGATTATAGCGTGCAGATTTGAGGTTGTCCAATTGGGAATACAGATCATTAATTTCCCTGTAGAAATGGAGAACAGAATAGCACAAAAAAGCTTGAATAACGACTGCCACATCTAAGAGCAACTTCAATGGGGATACCCGTCTCCATCTCCATTAATGGATACCCATCTCCATCAACGGGGATACCCATCTCCATCTCCATTAATGGATAACCACGTGCTTACAGATGATAGCCACTTTGGATATTCATGGGGGATACACTCCAACTGTGTTGCCCAAAATTGCTATGCATAAATATTTTACTATCTTTTATTCAACCCACATTTCATAAAAAATCCAAAATGATCTGATATTCAGCCAATGGTCTGAAATTGTTTCCCTCCAAAAAATGGAGAAGCTGTATCTTGCTACCCATAATGGTTCATGAAAATCCCACAACCCAAAATGGATAGTGGGATGGGTAGTGCGTTGAAGACCCCTGTTTTGGATTTCACGACCCAAAATGGCAGTTGAGAGGGGATGGAGATTGGAATAGGTTGTGGTTGGAGTTGCTCTAGGGTATACAAAAACAAAACCCAAATTAACTGGAATTCAGAAGACGGGATTCTAATCACCTAGTGAGTTTAGCATTGATCTCCAAACAAGAGTTTAAGTTATTCCTGCAATCCTCAAGCTCTTTCTGGGTTTTTTTAAGCTGAAAAAAAAAATATTGTGAGAGATGTGAGGCAGTCCAACAAAGATAAGTAACTTAACAAACTTGGATATGTTAAGCAACCTCAAAATGGTAAGAATTGTTTTCTCCATTAATAGGTTCAGCGCCCTGTGCCCAATAGAGAAGAAATTGTCAGATGAAACCAAAGGAGAAGTGTGAAGAGCATGAAAACCATTTTTTCAGATGAAACGGAATAGCAAGCAAAAGAACTATTTGGGTGGAAAACATTGACCAACCTGAGGTGTCATTTTCGGATTTGGATGGTTATATCGACTGGTATTCCCAGGAAGGAATTGAATCAGCTGTAAACAAATAACTTACATTTACTATAAGAGTCGAAACAAAAAAGGAAAATAAAACTATAACCCATGAATTAATCTCAAATGCAACAAAGACCTGATCCCGCAGTTCAGATACTTCTTCCAATAGTATTTCTCTTTCTCCTTCTTCATAGAAATCTTGAAACCTACAAGTACACAATGTAGGTAGTACATTTAATCAAGTTTTTGGTATACATATGATGTGCTCCATAAGATTAAAGAGATTTACCTTCTGAGCTTGTCTAGAAGCCTAATATTTTCCAATGCGAAACGAATTACTTCTGGGTTCCTATCAACACTAGCCCGGAGTAATTGAAGCTCTTCGGAAAGAGCATTATTCTCTTCAATGAAATAAGTATCAGAAGGCATGAAACCACTCAGCAATGACTCCATTCTTTGAATTTTATCCTCACGGAACCTCAACATCATTTTAGTGCCTCGAGTATCCTCCTCTCTTTGTTGAACCTGAGAAGCATTATTTGTTCCATGGTTATAAGTATTGAAGTAAGGACTCTCGCGTTTGTTTAAAGATAGAAAGTTACCAAACGATTCAATTGTTCGATTTCAGCTTCAAGTTGCTTGATAGAGGTGTCTGCCATTTTTTCTCTTCTCAAGGCACCGGCTAGTGTGGTTTCCAAAGATTTTAACTGACACATAAACAAAGATCATATACTGTTTCAGCATTATCTTTGGAAGAAGAAAAGACGTTAAGAAAAAGATATAATACCTGTTTAATGGACATCCTCACAACGCCCAAAGATGCAGATTTATGGGAGTCATCATCACTCTCACAATCCATTTCAAGGATCTCTTCAGGTGAAGCATCATGTCCTTCCCTGTCAGTATCTCCAAAGATTGCAGAGCGGAATGAGAGAGACCTTGATACATTCTGACGCTTAAGAACAGAAAGCTCCTCCTGTTCCATAGGCCTCCCAATAAGCTCAACCATTCAAATTTAAATCAAAAAATTTGCACGAGAACATCAATGAACATAGTTCTAAGATTTCGTAGAACCTTTAAAAGTTGTATTTGGTGCTGTAATGCAATTACGTCCCCTGAAGCATCTTCATTCACCACAGCCTTGCATTTTAAAAAGGGTAGAATAATACAAATTGATTAGGCTCCAACCAAATACAGTCCATCATGTTGTATCAGTAAAGCATCAAGAAATAATATAACAATTACATTGTTTTGAATTAGTTTTGCTCGCTGAGCAAATTTAAGAGTGCTTAGCGTTTCTGCTGCACAGCTGCAAACAAAAAGTCAATCAGAATTTGTTGGAAAAACAGAACAAGTCAAAATAATAAAAAATCAAGTATGCATTGCAAGACCTACCATATCGAGGGACTGACATTAGCAATTATCATTGTTTTTGAGTTTCCACCAAGTGAATCCTGTAATGTGTTTCAGCCAATCTTAAGAACATGCAAAGATAAAACTAGACCAAGGACAGTAGAGAACATTATATAGAATCTGACTTGGAGAAGAAAGGTCAATCTTGAATCTCTGTAAGGAATATGTCGTTGCTTCCCATGTGCCACATCCACTAGAATCATTATTACATGACTGCAAATGCAAATACAGAGCAAAGGTGAACAATGCTAGAGCTCAAGTAACAAAGAAAATTATTCCATCAACATAAGAATGACAGTATATGCAATATGGTGTTGAACGAAGTACCCGAGTGTAGATAATGATTTGTTAATATTTGCTGCCTCTTTCAGACGCTCACCTTCAGCACCAGAAGTTTTCTGCCTGTCTCACATTATAAATTAGGGTAAATTATCATTTCATGCGCAGAATATGACGAAATTCCGATTCCGGCTCCCTGTTCATTCAATTTCAAAAACATGAAAATCCAGATCATGGGTTTTTCAAAGTGATGATCTCACTGGTTTAAAGTAGCGAGATCACTGTAAAACTGCAAGATCGTTACTCTTATAACCAGCACAATCGTCACTTTGAAGGAAAAAAAATCAGCGATCTCGCTACTTTAAACCAGTGAGATTGTCATTTTGAAAAACCTGCGATCTCGCTCTTCATGTTTTGGGAATTAAAATGAACAATTAGCCGGAGCAGGAATTTCGTCAAAAGTTTATCACAATTTGAGAAATTTCTCTATAAATTATCAGCATAGGTTCAAAAATCCAAGCTAGTCAAGCCATGCAAATTCGACAAATTCTAGGGCTGCTCATTACCTTTCTGAACCGGCAAGGTCCACAAGGTTTAGTCTTGCAAACCGTAGGTTTGTTGCAGAATCTTTTTCCCACCTACTCTCAATCACACATGTAAAGACGCAATGTGAACGGCTACTCTCTCTATTCATATTTGTTGCGGCTACTTTCCTATTTGCAGCACCCTATTGAGAGATGGTGAAAATTAAATAATAATTAATAATTGACATAAGCACAACAAAAATAATAAAAATTAATAATCAGTCACCTGAGTCAGAAGCTTAAGAATATCATTCACTGTCTCAACTTCAAATTCGGTAAGATTCTCGACATAGACACCCTTCATAATATCCTCCCGTATCTACAAAGTTATAAAGGATCAAGAAAATTAAAGAAAATGTAGATTCCTCATGCAAAATATGTATGCTCATAAAAGAATGTCAACTTACAAGCAAATTAGTAGACGAAGGATCGAGGAGATCCGTAATTTGTTCATTGTAAATTTCTAAGAAAGAGCATTTACAATTGTATTTTAATTTTTCATCCCTTCGGCTTTCCTCTTCCTGTAATCAAAAATAGGGAATGAAACATAAATCAGCTACAACTGTGAGTACAAATTCAAATGGTGACAGTGAGATTAGGCAGAGAAAAAGAAGTTACAGCTCTGATTCTCGCAAACAAGAATTCGAAGATGCGAGGTGTCATCCCACGGTGTGGACTGGGCTTGACTTCCAGCTCATCAATCTCACCGAGCATGGTATATGTCTTTCCGCTTCCCGTCTACAAGAACAAACTAATAAAATTTAACAAAGGAATGGAAGGTCTTTTTTCCCCAGAAGATTAAGTTTCAGCCCCAGAAACTATGAAAGAATTCTTGAGATGGTTGGACAATCATGCATACCTACTACCCATGCATGTACCATACATATGAAGAGGAATGGAACATACCATTCAGTTGGTAAGATAACCTGATCAAACAATAGTAACCATCTCCCCTACACCTGAGGGAATTCTTGTGAAGATTGGACAACCATACATATATGTGTGTTTTGCATCTAGTGCAACTGAAGGGGAGCGGGATACCATTTCAAGGGATCCAAACTAGGCCTCCATTAGATCAAACATAAACTGATTATATGATGGTAACTATCTTCGCGGCACATGTGGTAGACATGTAGAGCAAACACAAAGAGAGACGGAACGGAGCATGCAATGATTCCTGTTCAATGGTTCCAAACTAGGCCTCGACTAGATCAAAACATAACCTCATCAAATGATAATAACTGTCTTCCCTGCACATATGACACACATGTGATGTGAACACAAGAGGGGAATGGAACACATCATTCAATGGTTCCCTACTAGGATTCCCCCTAGATCAAAATGTGAGTTGATCAAATGATACTAATCATCTCCTGCATTGCAATCCTTTCGACAGTCGGGGAAAACTTGTAACACATGCTCCAAAAAAAAAAAAAACCTCACACGAGATGTTTACATTCATCTAATCTAGTTGATTTCCGACCTTGGAATCTCTAAGGTGGGACTTACTGATTCCCAAATCACATTATATGTCCACTATATTGGGAAACCTCAAACACCTTTCCCGTCTACATGCAAAATACAGAGATATACCAACTAAAGCACACCATACAGGACCTAGTCTAGAACTTACACTATATTAAATAATAGGATTCAAGTCTTCTGTAAACAAAAGTAGAGCATATCAAGCATCAAGAGTAAAATTATAGCTCTTTGTGTAACAAATACAACTCGCCAACAAGTGAGTTGGAAGATACAAAATTGTTGGAAGAAGACGGTAAATCACAACTAGAGGTACATGTCAACTAACTATCAATTCTTGTCGAGACAAGAGATCCCAAATAGAATTCCACTAAACTCATTAATCTGTTCAATCTAGGAAAGTACACCTACTATTTCCAAAAACTCAACACTATCATGTTTACAAGTATGGTACTACACAAAGCAAAGAAAAAAAAACAACTTGGTGCATATCAATAGTACCTGACCATAAGCAAACATGCAGCTATTGTATCCGGACATACAATTCTCTACCATTGGCAGACCTGCCACTCTGAAAAGCATCTCCTGCATAAAACCCAATTTCCAAACCACTCTCAACAAGCTAAAAAACATCAATTTTGTGAATTTTAGTGTTTCTTTGGTAG
Organism: Akebia trifoliata; assembly: GCF_017979445.1. NCBI lineage: Eukaryota > Viridiplantae > Streptophyta > Magnoliopsida > Ranunculales > Lardizabalaceae > Akebia > Akebia trifoliata. The sequence goes on along the minus strand of NC_141378.1, from coordinate 10,769,384 downwards.
AAAATCAGACCTGGTTGATCGTTTCACATGCTACATGATCAAACGTGAACCGAGTCTCCGGTTGCCCAACCCAAGCAATGCTTTGTGCACTCTCCTGCTTCAAGCACCTGCTGTAGCCATGTGAGCTCCTCTCCATGCTATTGAGAGGACGAACACGTATTAAAACCTGTAAAATTCAACACTGATCAATAAAAATTAAACAAAAAAATTGGGACGAAGTAAATTAATCTCACAAGCTATCGAGACGGGACATAAAAGAGCTTACTTGCACATTATGATCCATCCAGAATGATGGATCCTCTCTGAGCTCAAAGTGAGGCACTTCGACCGTATTAACAACCAAAGGTGGGGCGCAAGACATTCCTTTCGAAAGTGCAGCAGAGTTTCCTGCACGAGCAGCCATGTTCACAGGAGGGCGAGACCCAATCATCCCCGGATTCAGTGGCTTGGTGACACTCTTGGTTGGGGTACTTTGGGTTGAACTACATTCAGAATGGTTGGTCGTAGCCCTCCCCATAGTCCTAACCGAACGAGGAGTCATATTGGTTAAACCACCATTCCCAAAACTAGCCACACGGCTCGACGGCGGTAAATTGTTCGAACTGTGGTTCATGTCAGTCCTCCCTTCATCGCGTGTTTCAGTTCCATTTGAACTGGATTCGTTCTTCTGTGCCCACCCAAACTTATTCCTCGATTGAAACCCTAATTGTTTCTCCGGAGTCCGAAGCGACCATGGAGCATTGCTACCTTTTCCTTGGACTCTAGATGGGGTTCTATCAAGTTTGCTCCTGAAACCAGATTCTGGTTCTGGAACAGATTTAGGGGTTTGTGTTGGCTCTGGTATCGTGTTTAGAGGAGGCCTGATAGTATCTGAGCCTGTTTGAATTACAGAAGAATCTGTAGGGTTTATGGGCAAATTCTCAATTTCCTCCAGATTGGATTTCTTCCCCGAATTACGCCGAAAGATTTTCAAATCCCTCAACATTCTGTCACAGACAAATTTGATACTTTAAAACCATAGAAATTAAAAATCAAGAAAAAAAAAAAAACGTTAAAAAGAATTATTAGGGGAAAATCTTCAAATTGACAAGGAATTGAACTTGAAATTTGTGGCTTTATATATGAAGATGAAGAAATACCTGAAAGAAGAATTGAGAAACAAGATCCGAAGCTGAGAAATTCCAGCAATCGTTTTCGATCAGAGAGCTAGTTCAGCTGCTTTTTAACTAGGGTTTTCTGAGAAATCTTGGAAATAAATCTGAAAAAAAAAAATTGATCTTTGAGAGATTGAGGAAGAAACCCTAGATCGAGATTCAAGAAGGATTTCGAAAAGCATTATTTTTCCTCTCTCTCTCTCTCTCTCTTCAGCTGAGGAAGGTTATTGACTTGGAACCTCTGCTGAAGTCTAGCTTTGCATTTCTAGAGATGGAAAATGGACGGCTCAGATTTGATTTTAGTTTAAAATTGCGTACCCGTAGTTTTCGCCGCGCTTAAATTTTTTGAATTCTGAGGGTATTTTGGGGAATGAAAAAATGGTAAACTTTATACTTAATTATGAAAGGTACAAGGAGGAGGGCCACCGAATCTTAACGGCTATATTATCTAATTGGGATTTTGAAATTTTGAACTTTTTGATATCGTTTGAGAAACATGTGCCGTTAAACACACGGTAAGATGCCTTAAATACACCTCGGAAATAAAGAAGCCCTGTGCATAATGCCCTTAAAACGAGTTTCTACCAAAAATACCCTCCTGCTTGTTTTTCAAGGTGTATTTAATGCATCTTGACGCCTGCCTTAGGGCACATGTTAACAAAACCCAATTTTAAAATTGGGAGGAGATGTGGAGATGGAACAACTCGAGCAAGTCATCATATGGGCTTGGAGTCATTCTTGCGAAATATCCAGAGAAAAGCGTTAAGATCGTTCATCTCAACTGAGATTTTTAAAGTATCAATCGATCTTCAAATTCGGATTAAAAATAGAGTAGAACTAGCGTGACTAACATGGTAAGACTTCTAGGCATGTAGCACAGTCCAATGTAGGACAACCAACTATAGTCGGTATCATAGTAATAAAATACTCCATATTTTTATTTTATTTTTTGAATAATTCTCGTTTAAAATGTGTTATGTAACTCGAACGATTAAAATAAGAATAAAAAATTCATCTTTTTCAACAAAAAAAACTTTGTTTTTACCTTTTAAAAACATAATATTGAGGGTATTTTTGTAATTTTAAAAACAACCAATGTAATTAAAGGGTTTTGATTTGCACTTTTCTTGTTTTTAACCTAAACGAATCTAATTATATTAAATTTAAATATAAAAGTGAGAGCATTCATGGCCACTCAAATTTTTGTGTCCAACCACTTTTACTCCGTTTTATCTTATTATAATAACTATAAGGTGGCATGTGCATATGCACATATATCGAAAGAGTTTATTTGTAATTTAAAACATTAATTGGAGGGTGTTTGAAAATTATATTGTCAAAAAGGATAGTTTTATAATTTTTAAACCTATTCTAGGATTGTGGGACACAATTTCTCGAAATATGGGCAAATGGAAGTTTAACTCCTAAATAAACACTTCACGAAGCCTCTCGTAATTTAATTGATTCATTTATTCATTTTCTTCATGTAGAAGAACAAGACATCCATTTAGAGGACAATCAAAGTAGTGTTACTTTACTATCTTTAACCTTTTATGATAGATTGGATAAACTAAGAAAAAATAAAAAAGAAATAACATTGAAATATATTTTTATTGATCAATCAGAATTGCTTTCCAAGACCCATAATTGTCTCAAAAGATATAATATACATATATTATTAGACCTTCTGAATAAGAGTCGAGAAGATCTTATAAAAATTAAATATTTTCTTGATTTTTGACCAAAATAACCTTAATTGTATTAAGTTTAGATATAAAAGTGAGGGCATTTGTAGGAAATCATTATTCAAATGTTATTTGTATGGTAAAATAGTAATATACTTTAGATGGAAATTAAGAATTTTATTTCTCAATTTGTTGTATCCATTTATCCACAACCATGATTTCCAAACTCATTTTGGCATCTTGTCTATTTCATGGACAAGATCGGTTGCCTCAGACGTGCCAACTCGTCTCAAATGAGATAAATCATTTAACTCGTTTTACAATTATATATATATATATATATATATACAAAAGTAATTATAATTTCCCATATATAAAATAAGGTAATTTAGAAAATGTTTAATCATTAAATCATACTTTATTTAAATAATAAATATTAAAATAAAAAAAAAATTATTTTAATTAAAATATGCAATATCTTGGTTGAATCAGACGAGTTTTACTTATTCGACTAAGATTTTCAAAATATCATATGAGTCATCTCGTTTATCCCATGAGATTTTGCACATGTGAAATGCCTTGTCTATCCTCTTGTTCATGGACAATACCAAGATGACTAGGACGAGTCACCTCAAGCTCCGACAAGATTTAAAACCATGTCCACTATAGATTATCTCTAGTCAAACAGATATTAGGTTGATTCCCGTTGTTAGTTGTCTAGATGATTTGCTTTAAACCCATTAGTTAATCGTCTTTTAAAAAAAAAAAAATTTTGACAAAATCGGATATTTGCTTTAATATCTAAAAAGGTAAAAACATAACCGATTCAGTAATTTTGGCAAAATAGATAGCTGGTTTAGTAATTTTCCTCTTCTAGTCCCCTATGTATGAAAATCCAATTTCAATATCCCACGCTGGAAGATCTGTAGTTTGAGATACTCTTCCAGCCCAACCAATCTGAAAAATCTTCCAAATCTAAAGAAAGCTACAATTACATCTATGCCACCTTATGAAATAGCATTTTCTTTATCAGAACTCATTCAAAAATGTACCTCAACAACCTCACTAAGAAAAGCCCACCAAATCCATGCTCTCATCCTTACTACATCCACAACCATCACTCCACCAACACCATTCCTCAACAACAATCTCATCTCCATGTATGCAAGATGTGGTTCTCTCCACCACTCTCTCCAAATATTCGACAAAATGCCTCAAAGAAATCTTGTTTCCTTCAATGCCCTCATCTCAGCCTATTCTAGACTTCCCCATGAAGCTCTTTCATCTTTCCAATTACTTTCAAGATTGATAATTGAAGACCTCAGACCCAGTAGTTCAACCTTTTCGAGCTTACTTCAAGTGTCTTCTTCTCTCGAAGACCCGTTGACGGGCTCAGCATTGCATTCCCAAGTTGTAAAGTTCGGGTTCTTAAATGATCTATGGGTTCAAACTTCTTTGCTGGGGATGTATTCAAATTGTGGGAACTTGGAATCTTCTAGCCGAGTCTTCAACGATATGATCAATAAAGATGTTGTTGCTTGGAATTCAATTATCTTTGGAAACATGAAGAATAATAAGATACGACAAGGGTTTGAATTTTTCTCAAGCATGGTAAGAATGGGTTTGATGCCTACCCATTTTACGTATTCGATGATTTTGAACGCTTGTAGTAGATTGGGAGATCACACAAGTGGGAAAATTATCCATGCCCAACTAATAAAATATAGTCCATCATTTGATTTACCTTTACAAAATGCGCTTCTCGACATGTATTCAAGTTGTGGTGATATTATAACCGCGTATTATGTTTTTAGTAAGATCAAGACCCCGGACTTGGTTTCGTGGAATTCATTATAGCTGGGTATTCGGAGAATGGAGATGGAAATAAGGCAATGTATTTGTTCATTCAACTACGTCAAATGTCGTCCATAATGCCCGACGAGTATACTTTCGCAGCCATCATTTCTGCGACTTGTGAGTTACCGGCTTTGGATTATGGGAAACCCCTTCATGCCCAAGTTGAGAAATCAGGGTTTGAGAGTAGTGTTTATGTAGGAAGTACACTTATTTCTATGTACTTCAAGAACGATAAAACGTGTTCGGCTCAAAAGCTTTTTAATTTAATTTCAGAGAAAGATGTTATCCTTTGGACCGAAATGATTTCGGGTCATACGAGATTGGGTGATGGTGGGAATGCAGTCAAGTACTTTTACCAAATGCAAGTAGAAGGCCACAAAGTCGATAGCTTTTCTCTAAGTAGTGTTTTGAGTTCGTGTGCTGATCTTGCAACTCTTAAGCAAGGCGAAATGATTCATTCTTTGGTTGTAAAAACAGGATTTGAAGTAGATATGTGTGTTTATGGAAGTCTCGTCGATATGTACGCCAAAAATGGTAACCTTAATGCTGCTCAAGTAGTATTCTCTGGAGTCGAAAACCCAGATTTAAAATGCTGGAATTCAATGCTTGGAGGATATGGCAACCATGGAAAAGCGGAGGAGGCGTTTAAGCTCTTCGATGAGATGTTAAAACAAGGTTCAAGACCTGATCAAGTTACCTTTGTTTCTTTGCTATCGGCTTGTAGTCATTGCGGCCTAGTCGAACAAGGAAGGTTCTTTTGGAATTACATGAAGGAGAGAAGCTTGGAGCGCGTGCCTAAGCACTACTCATGCATGGTTAGCCTATTAAGTCGAGCGAGGTTGTTTCACGAGGCAGAAGAATTAATCAATGAAGCACCTTTTGCCAAAGATTGTCCCGAGCTATGGAGAATTGTACTAAGCTCATGTGTTGTTTATAGAAATTTGGGAATGGGTCTTCATGCTGCAGAGCTAGTTTTAAGAGTAGATGCGGAAGATAGTGCGACTCTAATATTGCTTTCAAATCTTTATGCTTCACTGGGGAGATGGGATGCAGTCTCGGAAATGAGGAGAAAGATTCGAGGAATGACGTTGGAAAGGGATCCTGGACTTAGTTGGATTGAGATCATGAACAAGATTCATGTTTTTACTTCTGATGATCAATCTCATCCGCACGTTGAAGATGCCCAAGCCGAATTACATAGATTGCAAGGAAACATGATAAGATGGGAAACACATGAAGTTTAAGGTGGATGGTACGCGTTTAATGGCTATAGAGACTGAGACCAAGCAAGTCACTGTAGAAATTTCCATCGAGGAATCTGAGAAGAGCAATGGGCTATGCTCAAGAATGAGATTCAGTATTGACACTTGTGGAGTTTGGGGGATGATATTAATGAAACTTGACCAAAGGAAGAAACTGCGAGTATCGATGGATTCATTGGTTCCCTCTTTCATCTCTCATTTTTTCTATATTAACTTTCCAAGGAAGGTGTTCCATCCATGAAACATCGACGGAAACTCGGAAGGATTCAGGTAAGGTTCTATTTGTTAAAAGGGTATAAGTAAATGATATTTATCTTAACTGTGGTAGGGTTTGGAGGAGAGGTTTCTATCTATGGCTATTGCAAGTTTTGAGACAAATAACATTTCTACCCATTCAGTAATTTGAAAGCATACAATAAAAGAATGATGAATTAAGGAAAAAGAGTTTCAAATGCTCTCCTCTTGAGACGGATGAGTGGAAAGACTAGGACAGATAAAATTAGAAACAAACTCATTGGGGAAAATGCAAGAGTAGCTCTAATTGGCAATGAATCAAGAGAGAGTCGGCTGAGATGGTTTGGGCATATGTTCACTAAAGGCTTACAACCCCAATTAAAAGAAATATTCAATTTAAAGGTCATTAAAGGGCAAGTGGAGACTCGAAAGTATGTGAATGGAGATGGTGAAAGCAGATATGAACTCACTCTCAATAACAGAAGACTTGACTTTGGATAGAGTAGAATGAAGGAATATGATTCATTTAACTAATTCCAAATCTTTGGGATGATGCTTTGTTGTTTTTGTTGGTTTCAAATGCTTGCCTCCATGGAAACTCATCAATGATTCCTTAATAAAAATCATTGTTGATCATACTAATCCGAAAGTGCAAGTAAACCTAAGAAGTTTGAACATTTTACAGCATGCTCAAGAGTTTTGCTTTGCAAAAATATCTCAGTATGGATTACTTTTGGCTCACTTTCAGTTCTTCATTGACCAAACGCAAAGTTAGGTTAAAGAGCTAAAAAATTGAAGGACATGGATTTCCTTCATCTAATTATGCCGAAAAGTATATCTTATGTTACTTCAAATGTGTTCATCTCTGCTTTGATTACCTCAAATTTTATTCTACTGGGTTTTTTTTTTCAGAATCCTAAACTTGTATATTCCTTCTATCGTGGAAATTTCATTTTCATGAATGATTTAGCTTTTAATTTTCTTATTCTTCTACTTATCCATCTCAATAGCTAGATATCGGCTATATTACTCAAGTTCTATATCTTGGTATGAACTTGATTGCGACTCAAGAGCAGACTATGTTGATGTTCGCTCTAGTAATTCTTGAAATAATGACAAAATGGAAGGCTATGTCTTGCAGGTGGTGGAGACTTCGGCGAGTCAGACATGTTGGGTTCGGTCTGAATCGATAGTATATAGGCTAATGAAGGTGGAGCCAATAGCGCATCCCATTATAGATGCTAGCTAATCTGCGACACTTCTTTGGTGCCAATAGCAGTTCTATATATTTATGATACATATAATAAATTTTTGGGCTAGGCGAACCTGATCCAACAAGTAGATAAAGCCCAAATGCTTTCATAGGCTAGGCCCAGATTGGGTTAGGTTTTTTAGGGCGGATTAGCAATGGGCCAGTGATGGCCTAGTCCGGTCCATTGACAACGCCATGTTTGGAGAACACAAAAGTGGAAGGGTTAATAATTCTCACCAACCTTATTGGACCCAATTGACATATAATTCTGTAAGGCCTATAAACACCCTTTCGAGTCGCTAGGTGAACCTTTCTAGCTTCTCATACACATAAGTATTATTAGTGTTAATAGCCCTTTTGAACTCAAAGGAATGTTTGGATGTTGAGATAAAAGCAAACCAAAGGGATGTTTGATTTAAATTTCTTGATCTTGATTTTGGATTATTATAATCAAATTATAGAAATTGATTTTCGCAAAATGCCATTTAAGTATTCTTACGCCAAGGATGGCTAAGGCTGTCAATGAATGAGATTGGTAAAAATTATTCAACCCGATTGTATCTGTTAATTTAAGTCCGAATCTGATCCAATATGATAAGTACTGCTCCGGATCCAATCCAAAAATGGATTTTTATTTTCCAATTGATCTACACATGATTTATATATTTCAAACACATTATTGGATTGGGTCTATGTGGGATAAGGAAATGGTTGATCCAGAATCAATCCAACAAGTTATCAAAATCGTATTCTAATTGGATCAGGTCCTTATCATCTGAATCCAAATCCTTGTTCCCAATTCGTACTTATTGGATTGGAATTCGGGTCTGACCCGAACCATTGACAGCCCAACCCATAAGGACCCATTAATTTTGGGCCCACACCCACTGATATACACAACAAAAATCAGTCTGATCAATAATTTAATGGCTAGAAATTATCAATCAAGACGATTTTTAGTGTGTGGGGTCCTCAAGTGGTGGGCCAACATACAATTCAATTTCATGAATCCATGTTGGAAACACAATCAAGTACACCTGATCATTCGCTCCAAACACTAATTAAGTAAGAGAAAATAGGACAATTAAGAACACTAACAAATAACAAGCAAAATGACCAAACTACCCATCAATATCTTCCAAATTACCATGCAAACCTATTCCCCCCACCCCCAAAAAAAAAAAAAAAAAATTCAAATCCAAAACATCTTCTATCTTCTATCCTTTCTTTTTCCTTCTGTTTTTCTCCCTCCACAAGTTTCTTCAAATGCTCCCAAGCATTTACAGAACCCATAAACCCTCCTTAAAAAGAAAAAAAAAAAAAAAAAAACTCTATAATTTAAGTACAACTCCTTTCCTTCACTGCCAGTGCAGGTAACTAAAACCCCATTCTTCTAAACAAAAGATCACTTAATACCTTTTCGAGGCGTCGAAATCGCAAGATCAGGCCAAGCAAAGCAGTCACCATCACCAACACCAACACCAAACTCACCATCACCACCATTCCCAATCTGCCATGTGTCACCATCACCAACAGTATCAACACCAGTAACACCTTCACTAACCTCCGCCAAAGGCCAAACCCCTCCAGCTCTCCCCATCTCAAAACCCATATCCTCAAACCCAGACCCAATTCCAGACCCCATACCTAACCCGAATCCGCTAAGAGCCAGAAAGCCTGTATTCTGAGTGTTAAGCAACGAAGTAAAACTACCAGACCCAGAACCAGAACCAGAACCAGAGCCCAAACCAGACCCATTAACATTATTGATCAGATTAATGGGTTCGGTATTGAACGAGACCGAATTAATCGGGTTAGCGAGTATGGGTTGTTCTTGAGCAGAGCCGGAGGAGGAAGAGGTCCGAGACCGTTTGTTGTTCTTTCGACTGCTACCACCAACAGGGATGTTTCGAAGAGTTCCTCCTTGAGTCCAATAACGTTTGCAATTTTTGCAGTAGTGACGAGGCTGCGAAAGATTGTAGTTGTTGTAGTAGCAAAACTTTGTGTTTGTTGATTCGCAGCGAGGGCAGGTGAGGCCTTCGTGCTCTGGGAGGGGGCCACCACCGACACCACCAAAGGTTTGAGATTTTCCTTGACGACGGTCGCTTGAATCTGACGACATGGTTGCGAGCGAGCGAGAGAGAGAGAGAGAGAGGTGAAGGAGAATGGGGAGAGGAGAGAGGGTTTTATGGAGAGAGTAGGGAGGGTTGAAACAGTTTCTGAAGCTTAAATATACGAAGAGTTGGCGTTTTTTTTTTTTTGAGAGAGAATCGAAACAGAGGGAGAGAGAGGAGAGAAGAGGTTTAGTTACAGCCGTGGGTTTGAGTATCATACCTGTTATCTATACTTGGTTTTTATTTTATTTTATTTTTTCTTGATTTTGCTAATGTACTCCTTGGAGTTTATTTAGTTTATTCAACTTCACCAATAATTTTTTGCCATATGTGTCTCTGTCTCAATAGTTTTCTCGAAAGTATCACCATTCGAATCTTCGTATCCGAAATCAATTAGTCAGTTTTGGGTCTATCATTATGGACCCGATCATTTTTGGTTTGATTATGGCTAGTTATCTTAATGATCCGATAAGAGTCGGGTATCTGGAAGAGACTTGATTAGTAAATTTATTTTTGAGTCGTTTTAAACTGACTTTCTTTGACACTACGCTTAACAAGGCATTGACATGGTAGTGTACTACCATATATATTTTCTCGAGATACAAGACAAAATATCTATGGTTATTTGCCTACTGTCACGACATTGTAGTGTTAAAGGAAGTTAGTTCATCATTTTTCACTTATTTTATGAGTCGTGCTACACTGCCTTTGTTAGACACTGTGTTGGCGTGGCATTGCATATATAACCATAGATTTATTTCCTCGAGATACAAGTTAAAAATTCAATCGTTTCTATGCACGGCCATGTCAGCACAGTGTTGAATGCAATGTCCAATGAAGGCACTCAAACATTTTTCTTATTTTATTTTGTTGCATTTATGAATAAAGAATTTGGAAACAGTTTCTAAAACTAAATATACGAAGAGTTGGTATTTTTTGAAAGAATCGAAATAGACAAAAGAGAACAGAGTTTTAGTTACAACGGTGGGTTTGTATATCACACTTGTTTATTTACTTAGGGTTTTCAGTTTTAGCTCAGTTTTGTCATTGTACTATGGGAGTCTATTATGTTTATTCAACTTCACCAATAATTGTTTGTCGTATGTGTCTCAGTAGTTTTCTCGAAAGTATCACCATTCAAATCTTCGTACCCAAAATCGATTAGTCAGTTTTGGGTCTATCGTTATGGACCCGATCATTTTTTGTTCTAGTATGGGTAGTTATCTTAATGATTCGATAAGAATCGGGTCTTTGAAAGAGATTTGATTAGTAAATTTATTTTGAGTCATTCTAAACTGACTTCCTTTGACACTACTCTCAATAAGGCATTGACGTGGTAGCCCACAACCATATATTTCCTCGAGATACAAGAAAAATATCTATGGTTATTTGCGCATAGTCACATCAGTGTAGTGTCAAAAGAAGTCGGTTCATGATTTTTCATTTATTTTATAAGTCATGCTACACTACCTTTGTTAGACAATGTGTTGGCGTGGCAGTGCACAGATAACCATAAATTTATTTTCTCGAGATACAAGTTAAAATTCAACCATTCTCTATGCACGGCCACGTCAGAACAATGTTGAATGCAATGTCCAATGAAGGCAATCAAACATTTTCCTTATTTGATTTGTAGCATTTATGAATAGGGAATCTGAAAATAGTTTCTGAAACTAAATATACGAAGAGTTGGTATTTTTTGAAAGAATCGAAATAGACAAAAGAGAACAGAGCTTTAGTTACAACGGTGGGTATGTGTATCACACTTGTTTATTTACTTATGTTTTTTCAGTTTTTGCTTGGTTTTGTTATTGTACTATGGGAGTTTATTATGTTGATTCAACTTCACCCATAATTTTTTGTCATATGTGTCTCTGTCTCAGTAGTTTTCTCGAAAGTATCACCGCTTGAATCTTCGTACCCAAAATCGATTAGTCAATTTTGGATCTATCATTATGGACCTAATCATTTTGTGTTCGATTATGGGTAGTTATCTTAATGATCCGATAAGAACCGGGTCTTCGAAAGAGATTTGATTGGTAAATTTATTTTGAGTTGTTATAAACGGACTTCCTTTGACACTATACTCAACAAGGCATTGACATGGTAGCGCACAACCATATATTTTCCTCGAGATACAAGAAAAATATCTATGGTTATTTGCACACTATCACATCAGCGTAGTGTCAAAAGAAGCCGGTCAATCATTTTTCATTTATTTTAAGAGTCATGTTACACTACCTTTGTTGGACGTTGTGTTGGTGTGGCAGTGCACAGATAACCATAGATTTATTTCATCGCGATACAAGTTAAACATTAAACCATTCTCTATGCATGACCACGTTAGAACAATGTTGAATGCAATGTCCAATGCAGGCAGTCAAACATTTTTCTTATTTGATTTGTATCATTTATAAATAGGGAATCTGAAAACAGTTTTTGAAACTAAATATACGAAGAGTTGGTATTTTTTGAGAGAATCGAAATAGACAAAAGAGAACAGAGCTTTAGTTACAATGGTGGGTATGTGTATCACACTTGTTTATTTACTTAGGGTTTTTTAGTTTTTGCTTGGTTTTTTTATTGTACTATGGGAGTTTATTATGTTTTTCCAACTTCACCAATAATTTTTTGTCATATGTGTCTCTGTCTCAATAATTTTCTTGAAAGTATCACTGCTCGAATCTTCATACCCAAAACCAATTAGTCAGTTTTGGGTCTATCGTTATGGACCCAATCATCAATTATGGGTAATTATCTTAATGATCTGATAAGAACCAAGTCTCCAAAAGAGATTTGATTAGTAAATTTATTTTGAGTCGTTCTAAACTGACTTCCTTTGACATTACGCTCAACAAAGCATTGACGTGGTAACGCACAACCATACATTTTCTCGAGATAAGAAAAATATCTATGATTATTTGCACACTATCACATCAGCATAGTGTCAAAGGAAGTCAATTCATCATTTTTCATTTATTTTGCGTCATGCTACATTGCCTTTCTTGGACATTGTGTTGTGTTGGCCTGGCAATGCACGGATAACCATAGATTTATTTCATTGAGATACAAGTTAAAAATTCAACCATTTTCTATGCATGCCCACATCAGTACGATGTTGAATGCAATGTCCAATGAAGGCAGTCAAACATTTTCCTTATTTGATTTGTAGCATTTGTGAATAGGGAATTTGGAAACAATTTCTGAAGCTAAATATACGAAGAGTTGGTATTTTTTGAGAGAATCGAAGTAGACAAAAGAGAACAGAGTTTTAGTTACAACGGTGGGTATGCGTATCACACTTGTTTATTTACTTAGGGTTTTTCAGTTTTTGCTTGGTTTTGTTATTGTACAACGGGAGATTATTATGTTTATTAAACTTCACCAATAATTTTTTGCCATGTGCATGTGTATCTCTATGCGTAGTTTTCTTGAAAATATCACTACTAGAATAAGAGTGTTTATGGGTACCCAATTATTCGTTTATCGATCAATTGATTTCGGGTCTACTATTATGGACCTGGTCATTTTCAAATTCGTTTTGGGTAACTATTTTAATGATCTGAAAAGAATCAAGTCTCTGAAGAAGACCTGATTAGTAAATTTAAGTTGAGTCATCGTTCTAAGCTGACTTCTTTCAACATTGCACTAATGTGGCAGTGTGCAGAGAACCATAGATTTTTCCTCAAGATACAAGAAAAAATATCTATGGTTGTTTGCACAATGTTATGTTAGCACAATATTGAGCGCGGTGTCAAAAAAAGTCAATTCATCATTTTTTATTTATAGGCATTTATAATAAAATTAGTATTTTAATTAAATACTAATAAAAAAAATAGTTTGAAGTAAATTAAAATATAAAAAAAGAATATAAATTGTTTAATTTTTTTCTCTACGTGAACGTTCATTCATTGTTCATAATTTTCTATAATTTCAACAACAAATAAATGGTCCGTAGCATAATTTTCTACAACTTTATTCAAAAGAGTTTGATTTGTATGAATAATTCATTGTTGATTTTAACTTTCAATTGAGGATCTACAAGTTAAATTGTTACATCTATAAAAAATTGTATATTTGTTTGCAATACTCACTTTTTTTCTCATTCAAAAAATATTATCTTTCTTTCTTTTGTTTAGAAAATATTATTTATCTTAATGGGTACCTAACGGGTACTTGATAGGTATCGGGCATTCGTACGGTTAGTTCTGGTTCTAAAGATTTCATACCCGAAATTGAAACCAATAAGAATAGGAACTGAGATTTAATTAAGACGCTAATTCGGGATATATGTGGAATAAACTTGTTGACACCCCTAACTAAGATACCAAGTCATCTTGTTTTTTATGATTTAAATGGGTAAGTATTTTTATTTAAATATTGCTATAATTTGATATTTTTTTGTTTAATGAATTATAGGCAATAATATCGATTTTTATAAGGATTACAAATATTTAAAATAATAAAAACTGCTAATTATTTCATGCTAAAAAAATAGAAGCCTATTGAGTTGACCAAAAATTTCAGTATCTTGAATCACCTTCTATTTGGTGAAAGTCAATGTGTTGGATGATTAATGTGTGAGCATACTTTCGTATCTTAGCAAAGCTAGAAGATCATCCCAGAGATACACAATCCATCCAACAATGAAGGAATCAAGGTAATATCGAGAAGTAGTCTCGAGACGTTTGTAGGGGAGCAATAAAAAGCAAAGACCAGGATAAGAGCTAGGAAGGAAGGATAGTAAACAAGTCCTAGACCAGAGTTAGGGATTCCCTAGCGTTAGGCCTAAGAAAGTAAAAAATATATTTTCTTTATAAGGTGCATTCGAGAATCTTGAGAAATTTATCAATTTAAATCAAATCTTTAAGATAATGAAGAAAATTCAAAGATTGATTGTAGTCTTATAAAAATAAAAAGAACTTGAATTAGACTCCAATACAAAAAGGGAAGGAGGTTCAAAAAGCAAAAGGGGACTCTACACATATAAATATAAGGGAAATTTGTACTTTTAAGAGAAATTGATTTCAATTTAATTTATGTTATGAGTTTGACTTTGGCATAGAGTCTCTTTGGTGTACCACATTTGTGTTTATACAAGTTCTTCTTGTAGGTTTTATATGACGGTATTATGCATTTGAAGTGGTGGAAGAAACTGCCACAATTCACATTGACTATCTTGCCCAGTTGTCTATGAGATCGAGATGACACACCCGAGTCATCTTGGTATGACCTCTTACGATGCGTCTTTAATTATCCACCTCTAAAATTACTCTTATCTAGAGATGTCAATGGGTAAATTTGAGTTTTGTTCCATGCACATTCAAAATAGAAACCTAAATAAAAACATTGATTCTACTTCTTATCGAAATCCAATTTCGAGAATAGGACTCTTGGAATTAAAACTAACCCTACAAACACTTGATATCCATTGAACTTGTAATTTCTCAATTTAATTAAAGTGCAATTACTTCTAGATATCCATTGACCTTATATTAATTAGACTAATTGAAAGAAATAGTTTTCGCAATACAGAATATGACAAATGAATTCTATTCTTTTATTAACTTTTAATAAATTTTAACTTATGTATTTAAAATTTTAATAAGTTTCATTCGAAACACTCTCTTCACTGATCTAGTCAGGTCAAGTTACGTCAAGTAGATTGGTTGTTCGATTTTCTCATGAGAGAAACAAACTCCAACCTCTATCTAAAACTCTAAATTGAGATATGTAGATGTTTGAACATAACTCCAATCGATCTCTATTTCAAGAAAATCACTGTTCATGTTCGCAACTCCAAATATAAAGATATGGATAAATTTTAAAGGACATCTCTAAATCACAATTCATGTATTCTAAATACACATTTTACCTCTCATTTCGCATAAAGGTTATTTTTAGCATTCTCTTTTTCAACATGTTTTAATATATCATTTTTGTCTCTAGATCTTCCCCACTCCCACCCAAAATAAATAAATAAATAATCAAAGTTTACCATGGACTCATTTGATGGACCCAGAGTGTCCAACGCATAAGCTCTAGAATTTTTCCAAGTAGAAATGATAACAAATGATAGCAAGACCCAAATAAAAATTTAATAAACAATGAACATTGAAGGGATCAAACGACTTCGGACACTAAATGTCCATCGAACAACTGGAGATAAAAAAAATAACGATTTTGGATTAGTAAATATTTCCTAAGAACCTCATTAACCGTCAAAGTAAGAGATAGAGAGAGAGATATTGTATTAGAAGCGACAGCATCATTGATGTCGGGCAGCGTGGGGAGCAATAATTGGATTGCAGTACTGAGTGCGATCGCGTAGTGTCCGCATCAGATTCCTCTCCTTCTTATGTTGCCGGATTTCTCGGTCACCGTGATATCTGGAATCTCATTCCACTGTTATAAGACAGAAGCAGTATTGTACCGACATCCGTATCAAAAATATTTTAATACAGATGTTTCCGACACACGTGGTGTATTATCTTTGAGGACAATTGTCCATCAAACTAATCCATTTTTGATGAATTTTTCATAAGGGTTTGGATTTGATTACCTTTAAAGATGGGGCAAAAATGATTTTTGTTCTTAAATGCAATCAAACAAGATTTGATTCGAGAGAAGTGTATTATCGTAAGTTTAAGTTTAAAGATGGATTTATTCACTCATGTAAAAGGATACAAATCTGGATACATCTCTCCCAAAAACACAATTCCACCATACACTTAACAGGATTTGTTGGGTTCATGTATCTTAACATTCTAAACGTATAAATGTTGAGTTAAAGGAAGTTCAACTTTTAATATTGCATATTGAATGAGAAAACACATGACTTGATATTTTGTGGGCCTCATAGAAGAAAAATGTCGATGCCAACGAGTATCACCACCTCGCACAAGTGATATTTCTAAATTGGCAGGCTACATCTTGGATGACTAAGTATTAGGATTGTTGGAGTCAAATTCGACATGAGTATCTAGTTTGGCCCGTCAATAGTCCTATTGCCAAGGTTATAAATATGTAAAGGTGTGCAATTTTTAGCGTTTTTAATTAAAATTATATAAATTTAATTTCTCACTTAAATTTATTTTTCACCCTAAGAAGAAAAATCGATTTCCGTCTCACTCGTGTCAAAATGATTTTGTTACTTTCTAATGTTTTTCTCTTAAAATTACTCCCACCCTTGAAACTAAAAATAATAGCTTTAAAACTTAAAATCTTTACTTAATAATGTACTTATTCAAATGTTTATTAAGTCAAGTCAATACAAATATTTTTAATTTTAATTTTTCAAAAATTATTATATATAATTAAATAATTTATCAAATTTTTTACCTAACTAGATTAATCTTTTAGATCGTCAAGTTCAATTGACAATTTGGATCTATAGTAATTTCAAAATCCAAGTGAGTAGACCCTATTTTATAAGCTTTGAAATTATATTAAAAACCAACTTTGTTTTTTATATTGCCATAATTGCAATTAATTGGTGAAATTCATTTTTTAACTTATAAGATCGATTTTTTTTCATGATAATTTTCTCAAGAAACTCATGTATTAAATCAAATATTTTTCTGATTTATCAAAATATTTTGATAAAGACATCTCTCCACCACCTCGAGAGAGAGAGAGAGAGAGGGAGAGAGAGAAGTAGGTAGGTAGGGTTGGAGAGAGAAAGAGAGCGGCTTGACCTCCTGATCCGAGTCCTTCTAAGCAGTGCAAGACAGAACACAACAGCATATACAGGTACAGAACTACAGACACAGAGAGAGTGTGTGAGGGACAGTATCGTGTCGAAATTTAATTGGTTGATTCTTAGCTTTTAGTGGGATTTGCATGTCACGCGTGTCACTGGATCAGTCAACCAGCCCGAAATTTTCCCAGTTTTCCTTCCTAACGTCGCTATCACCTCTCTGTCTCTTTCTCTCTTCATCTGTACTGATCAAGCGGCCTTCCTTCCTTCCTTCTCTCCTCCTTTCAGTGGCAATCATTTTCTTTTCTTTTTTTTTTTTAAACCTTTATTCTGGAAAATTTTCGTTTATATTTTTAATCAAAAAAAAATTAGAGAGATTCTATTGCAACACCAACTTTTGTTAACGCCACCACAATTAATTATATGTAAATCACCAAAGAATTAACAACCATCTTGGACTGGAGTTAGAAAAAATTGGTGTGCCAATAAAAGTACTCAAAAATTAATCTAGCACATGATCTCAGATGATTGAGGTGTAATTTGGTCCGATAGAAAGTCCACTCGGCCCATGAGGACCTCTATTAAGACTCTAAATGGCCCTATCCACGTGACCTGTATTCGTATATATGTAAATATAAATGGTGGGAGCTAGGATTTTATTGTAGTTGGGGCAAATTATAATTAATCGTACAATTGAAGAACTTAAAGATCAATGGTTTTAGAAAGCAATTCAGAAGTTTTTATTCGGAAGTTGAAGAAAAGGATATATAGGTCTTTTCAAATTAATTTATAAGAGAAGGTCGAGTCCAGAGGAAATGTCATCTTCAAAAATTGAAACGGGGACAAAATTTTGAGCTGATGTGGCAGTCCAAGTGACCATGATTGGGACCTCAATCCAAGCTCTATAAGACAATTTGGTCCATGTAATGTTTTTCTATATATAGGGTGTTGTGATGGACAAAATATCAACAATAATCCATGTGCCCACGATTGGGACCTCGGTCCAAGCTTTATAAGATAATTTGGTCCATGTAATGTTTTTCTATATATAGGGTGTTACGAAGGATGAAATATCAACCATTATATTTCAAGTGTTAGCAATTGGGATTTTGTGTAATCTCGAGGGGTTGACTCAATGGCAATTTCAGACCAATAAGTGGTTAATGCCCATAGGTCATGAGTTCGATACTCAATATGAGCATTAATTCCTCAAGGGCCACCTACGAGAGCACACCCTCACTTACTTGGTGTGTGTGATGTGCAAGCATTACACATGCCTTGGGACTAGTTTTTGGACAAGACTATGGTCTATGGATTGGGAAAAGCCCATATACAAGCCCGATCCACTTTCTACAAAAATACCTGGTTATCAAAAAAACAAAAAAAAACATAGGATTTAGTGTATGTATACATGTGTTTATGCGGGGGTGGGAGAATTATTTTTAGAATATTCTCTCACGTCAAGTATAGTCATCCTTTAAACAGTTCGATTAACGAGGTAAAATAATCTCGAGTACTTCATTTTCCAAGTCTCCCACAAGATGGAACTTTTTTGAGAGTTGGATTGTAAATTTGAGAAGTTGGAATTGATCCACGTAAAACGAGATGGCATCACCCACATCGCAAATGATTACGAAATCAGTAATATGCATATTGATTAGTATTATCATTCAAGAGCACATCAATACATGTGTAATAGACATTTAAAAGGGTACAAAACGAATGCAAGGGTATGAAAGATTCTAGTTTACAACTTTCCGTCAAATTATGACTAACTTAATCGTTGGAGTATATTTAGCAGGGCCACCACCCCATTAAGTGGATCATTGGTGAACAAGGATCGAATACAAAGAAAAGCACCCACACGTATACATAGCTTCCATGACATTTGTGTCATGTTTTCTTTTTGTGCCTATAAAACAATATGACCAAATTATATATCAATCTAACAATCTTTCTCTAACATGTGTTGGGTAATTACATTATTCTACTCTTATTTATAAATAAATATTGTCTATCAATTTGTGATTTTCATAATTGATCCCAAATGGTACTCTTGTTGTCGTGATTCTTTAAATCACGATTCTCTTTGTGTTTAAAATAAATGAGAATGTTTATTAGGCTTTTTCTATTCTATTAGCTTAATTTTTTGTTGTCATTTTAACAAATTTGTTAGTTACCTTTTAGAATTCATCTCAATCTCTAAGATAAATCCACGTTATGCACATCTCGCCACTTGTCTCATGATCTCTAACCTTGGTGATTAGAGCGTGAAGTGGATACAGGTACTTATAGTGGGTCAGGATTCGTAGGCAACATTCTAGATAACGTGTTTTGTCCTATATGGGCAAAATATTTTGGAATTGACTGATTTTTTATGAGGATGATCTCTATGATGGAGGGGATCATCCTTGCAAAAAATCAACGTATTCTGAAATTGCTAACCCCAATTTACAAGTTAAAGAATCGTGGACCGTTCATTTTAATAGTTAGTTTGCAACCACTTTTCATAGGGTTATAAGTTTTAGAATCAACTGATTTTTTGTGAGGTTGATCTACTCATCATAGAGATCACTCTCACAAAAATCAGTCTATTTCGAAATAGTTTTGTCATATAGGACAAAACGTTGTCTAGAATGTTATCTACAGATCCTGACCCTTTATATATATATCAGGGAAAAAGGTTGCATGGACTGAAGAACCATGTGGATTAGAGTCGTGCTGGAATGACCTCAGTGGAGGACACATTGACTTGGTGGCATGCCCATCTCTGTAGATGAGTTTTACTCGTATCTCGAAGAAAACACGTCTATGGGCATGCACGCGCCACCACGTCAAGATGTCCCCCGCGTGTTCCCACTGAGGTCACTCCAGCATTATTCTATGGATTATCAACACATTGTTAAAATAAAACCTTAGACGTCTAGATTGGGTTTGAAAAGAAAATTTATATATATATATATATACTCATTGTTAAAATAAAACCTTAGACGTCTAGATTGGGTTTGAAAAGAAAATTTATATATATATATATATATATATATATATATAATATATATATATATATGGGTCAGGTTCAAGGGCCATATGAGAAAACATATGTAAAAACTTTCGTTTTTAATAAAATTTTAAAATATGGGTTAGAATTTGGATTGAGCTGATTTTTTGTGAGGATGATCTCTATGATGAGAAGATCATCAAAAAAAAAAAAAAAAAATCAGCCAATCTGAAACTTCTAACCCCATTAAAAGTGATTTAGAATGTGGACCGTCGATTTTTTACCAATTTTTATCACTAATTTGTAAATCACTTTTGATGGATTTAGAAGTTTCTGATTGAGCTGATTTTTTGTGAGGATGATCTTTTCATCATAGTGACCATCCTTGCAAAAATCAGCTCAATCCAAAACCTCTAACTCTTATTTTGAAAAACGAAAGTTTTTCATATGTTTTCTCATATGGCCCTTGAACCGCCCCCTATATATATATATATATATATATACACACATTGTTAAAATAAAACCTTAGACATCTAGATTGGGTTTGAAAAGAAAATTTATATATATATATAATTAGCAAGATCTTGACATCGAAAAATGGACTACCAACATACTCTCAAATTTAAAATTTAAATCCATGGTGACTTTTTAAAATTAATTTAATTTTTGAGAATTTATATTTAAAAAAAATAGAGTCGTGCTGGAGTGACTTCAAACTGGAATCTCATATCACACTTCTTGACATGAAAGTAAATAGGAACCATAGATGCCTTTTCACTCATATCTCGATGAAAAGCATCTATGGTTCCCATATACTTTCACGTCTAGAAGTGCGATGTGAGATTCCAGCCTGAGGTCACTTCATCATTATTCAAAAAATTATGCTCCACATCCATGTGAAAAATCATCAAGTTTTTGGGTGCCATAAGGATATGCGATCCGTGTAGATAGTTGGCCCTTCGGTCAATGTAACTCACTCACACACACACACACACACTCTCTCTCTCTCTCTCTCTCTCTCTATCTATATATATATTGACGCCCTTGAAATGTCAATTCATAGAATCATAGATCCTTTTCTTTGGAATACACCAAGAAAAAGATGTTTGGTTCTGTTCACATATCACGTCAAGAGCGTCAATTTATCATTAGCCAAATATATACATATATATTTAACACACTTGTTTTGTATGGCCTTTTTTTGACCTATTTAAATATATCTTGATCCATAATTTGTCATATTCGATTTATCTACTAATTACTATTTATTATCTTTTATTAAAATCACAAGCATATCTATTTTATAAATTAAACCCGACAATATCCCAAGATTGTAAGGAAACTTTATTTATAACTAATCTATGCCTTCAAAAAGATCATAATCATTGATTGTGGAGAAGGATCAACTCCCAAAGCGTTCAAGTGAGGTTAGGATGGGGGAGAGAGCGACATCCCTTACGAAGCGATCTGGTCACTATAGTCTTTCGATAGTGTCGAATCATTTTTTATTTTTTTTTAATCCTGGCCCAATGTACATATTTACAATGGGCCACATAATTGTGGATATTTTCACTACGATCACATCACTTCATTAATTCATTGCATTTCTAGGTTTAGTCGGCCCATTCCATATTGATCTACCTAGGCTTACTTGAATTTTTTTGCGCTCGAATGATGCACATTGTGACATATTTTTACTATAGTTGCCAATTGATTGGATCAAATCAGAAATTTTTTATGATCTGAGTTGTAACTTATGAGTGTCAACGATTAAGAGCCCAATAAGTATACGATATGATAGTTCATTAGCAAATCTATTATGAATCAATCATGACCTGATATGCAACAAAATGTGTAACTTATAATAAGTTATTTAAAATATATCGTGCATATCTATATTTTATATAACATTGCTTATCAAATCAAATTTTATTTGAACCTAGGTACTTGATCCAATTGTTATTGGATCGGATTAGTGTCCAAATTGTTATTGGTTATTGTAGGGTGCAAATAATTTGTACTTGATCTAGACTGAACACTTCACCTAAAGAGAGGTGCAATTACACTTTACAATCGAAAAGATCAATCTTGCGGCTCTGTTCAATTGATATCACACATTCATACCCAATAAAGAATGTGGATTCAAATTCTAGATTATCATCAACTATATAAGTAATAATTTTGAAGGAGTTACATTTTCGAAATAAATCAATTAAATCCTTTGATTGTAGATGTAGTTCTTAGTGTCATTATATATCTTGAATAATTGATGGATCTTTCTTATGTTTCAATGATCATGTAGATTGTGGAGGCTTTTTTAGGACTTCTACTCCTCGAGATGTGTGTGATTCTTGATCAAATCAATTGATCTGTGATCGTTCGACGCTGCTCTCTTGACCATAAAAGTTTTTATATACTTTGATTTACTTATCATTTGGGCATCATCTATTTTCTATCAGATCAATGGAAACTCATAGTTCCAACCCCTTGTAGAGAAAATATATTAGTAACAAAATTGGATTTATTGGTTTTGGTTTAATGATAATTGATATGGTCATGGACTTTCAAATATTATATTTCTAATGTAAGAATAGTTTGCACTCCATAATTTTGAGAGGTATGGAGCCCAATTATCATTCCAAATACGTGCGCCACCCTATGGGACTCTTGATTTGAATCTTGGATAAGTCTTATTTGAACTTTTTTTGGGTCGACTTTTTTTAATTGTGCATTAGCATTAGGATCAGATATGATCCTTTATAATTATTGGGTTAGATCGGAAAGTATTAATTATAGGATTCTCAGAATATTGCTCATCGTTGAAAATAAATCACAACACTCAGAGATTTGTCCAGAAATTACATGTTCGGTGTGGGGGAGGGGACTACACAAGCCCAGGATATTAGTTGGGTGCTCTATGGGTCCCGACACTTCGATTTCCCAAAAAAGAAAAGTCAAAACAAAGTGAAGAAGTGACAAATTAGATAAATACAAAAATTGGGTTTAGACCTATAGTTTCGTAACTTTGAGCTCATGGGTTCAAATCTAGCTTACCTATAAAAAAAGAGACAAATATGAAATTAGGTGTCTATGCTACCCGAATACAAACTTGCCAGCAAATGTGATTTTAATTATTTCTCTTAAGTATTTTGTTGGTTCTTGAATCATAGTGAGATGACTTGAACGAGTCAACGCGGTTTGGGATGAGATTTAAAATCATGATCTTTATACATTCAACTCAAGATTATAAAGATATAAAGAAGAATAATGATATTCTGACATCCCCCCTTTGATCTATGCCCTCATCGTAGATCATTTACATTGGAATATGTATAAACATAAATCTTTTCTTGTGTATCCCGAGATAAATGATTTACAGTTCTATGATGGGGGCGTATGTCAAAGTGGGCGTTGGATTATCATGACTCTAAAGAGAAATCAAATTACCTAATATATAAACAACATGATAACCATTTTGATTTTGAAATCAATTATGTGACTATTTTTGTACATAATTTAAAAAATATGCCTGGTTCAGTAATGCTTTCAAAAAATACCAAAGAGGTAACAGCTATTTTAGTAATTTCCCCTAATTCTAATTCAAATCTTGAATTGAAATTGAATTTTTTTGTTTCTTTTTTTTTTTTGGAAAACTGAACAGTAAAATAATAGAAGAGGTAAAAGCCGCACTTTAAAAATATTAACAAGGAATGCTGAAAATGGCGAAAGTCTCGGTTTGCGTCGTTCGAGAAATTTCTCACTTCCAAAGGGCATTATCGTCTTTCGAGACGATTCACGTTGCCCTCGTTTTTCTCTTGGTTCGAGTCGTTCGGCGCAAGAGTACGACAGAAAAAAATAAATGGAAAATATAAGTCTCAACGTTTGAGGTTTTTTTGGTCAAACTAACGTCTGAGATTGAAGTATACGCATTAAGTTTCCCATAGTAAGGTATCTTTAAGAATTGGAACTGATCTCTAGGAATAATTTATCTTTAAGATTGCTACAGGTTTTGGAATCCCTAGGGATATCACTTCTTACATAATTTATTGTTATAGACAACTTCTATTTACACTCCAACTTTTACTTGCTACACCCCAATTAAGTTAAAAAATAATGATATAACATCATGACTTTAAATCTCATCTCGGAATCGAGAAGATACATCTCGGTATTATCCACCAACAAGATGGATGGATAAGTCAAATGTATTGGATGAGATTTAAAATCATGATTCATTTTTTTCATTGTTGAATGAGACAACTCAAATGTATTGGAAAACTTATTTGAGATGGTTCGATCTTGTTTATGGATGAGATGAGACAAGACAAGACGTCAAAACGAGTTTAAAAATCATGTATATAATTCAGTTGCTCACTTTATTTATTTATTTTTTAAAGTATGATTACTCACTTCAGGAGAGAACACATTTTTTATATAAAACGAGAGTGTCAAGACTTACGTCTGACTAGGGGGATCGGATGAACTAGGACCAAAGCCAAGTCATATGGATCCCTCCCCAAACTTAGATATTGATATTTTCCCTTTCTTTTTGGAAAGAAATCGCAAAGTAAAAGAACATGGGATCAATATCAAGAGATCAAAACAGAAGATTATTGTCAATGTCAATATGTTCTCTTTGATGGACTGGTGTCAATAATTGCATATCTCGACTTTTCCCATCTTGTGTGATTTTTATCAATGCAATGTGAAAATGTTAGTTTTCATGTAAAACAATGTCTTAATTTTTAGGAAAATTTTCAGGAAGGTAGATAAAAATTGAAAATTTTAAAAAATAATATATTGTTCATTTTATTTATAAAAATAATAAATTATCATTTTCGAAATTAAAATATTTTTCATTAAAATGAATTCTTTTTGCTATTCTATAAAGTAGAAAATATTTTTCCTGTGAATATATTACCTACTTTAATGAAAATATTTTAATTTATAAAATGGTAAATTATCAATTTTGGAATTAAAATGAAGAGTGTGTTATTATGATAATTCTACAATTTTCAGTGCCTATTTTTGGTTGTTCACCCTAATTTTTAGTTGGGGTGTGACAAACAATTTCAGTAATTCTGAGGGTGTAATAAGTAACAGTTAGGGTGCCAAAGGAATGTCTCTTCTGATAAGACGCTTCTTCTTCTAAAAAGTCGACCGTTGGGAACCTAAGCAGAGACTCAAAGAGAGAAAGAGAGAGAGACAACAATGGTGATGACATTGAGGAAGAGAGCAAGAGCCCTAGAAACTCCAGTAAATCCCAAACAAATCAACAAGAACAACAACCACGAAGAGGAGGAACCCCAGAGCAAGATCTGCAAAACAGAGGAGATATCATTATCAGGGTACGAGCAGTCCAGAGATCAAAGGATCAAAGAAAACATGGAGAGAATGAAGAAACTTGGGATAATGGATCTCTCTCTCAAAATCAAGTCTGAGTTTGTTCCTCCTAAGCGATCTCCAAGAAACAACCTATCTGGAAGAAGAACCCCTCAGTCTTCTCCATTACCCTCTTCTCAACCCCGCAGACGCTCTTCTAGGTACTCTTTCATTTCTCCCCATTTCGATTTTTATTTTTAAATGTTTATTTTGTTAGAAAATTATGACCTTAAAACCGGGAAGTAATTCAATGAAGGGAGAAAATAACTTCTAAGCTCGAATCTGATTCGATCTCTTTTAGACAAATATTCTGTTGAATATTTTCAAAATAAAAATCAGCTTTTGTGATTTATTTGTTTGATTTTTCTGAAGTTAGATTTTAGGTGTTTTGTGTATATAAGGTTTATTTCCGCATTACTCACAAGTGAGATAGTGGTGTGGCTTATAAGTAGTAGTCAGCATAGTTAGTTATATTTATGTCATACTTTTAAGGCTTTGATCCGGTACTTCGAGGTGGTGCTTCGCACGCGCATATGCGTCATGTGAAAAGGCGACGATGGATCAAAATAGTACGTGACCAAGAATCATTTAGTGTGGTGGATCAAGTTAGTACCCGATCAGAATCGATCAGGTGTGTTGATTCATGATTGGATCTGTTAGATCAAATGGCAACTGATCGGACGCGATTAAAATCATCATGAACCAATTTTTGAAAATTCTATTTCTAAACAAATTCATCAACCTATTCAAGATAAAACTAGTGGCGACCCAGGTTCTAATCGACAGGATCCTGAACCTAGGAGAAGTAAGAGACCTAGAGTTGAACGCACATTTTGACCTAACTTTCTAGTTTATCTTGTTGAAGATAAATATGAAGTCAAGAATATTACTAGGTTCATATTAAATGTAGAGGGAAATAAACTCTAGAGATTCATCATGTCGGAAAGAAACCATTAATGATGAGATGAATTTGATAATCTCAAATCAGACTTGGGTTCTTTCAAATTTACCCCTAGGTGTGAAACTTATAGGGTGTAAATGGATTTTTAAGAAGAAATTGAACGCAAATGGATCGATAAATAAGTTTAAAGTTAGATTAGTTGCTAAGGACTTTAAACAGAGACACGGGATAAACTATTTTGACACATGTTCCAGTAGCTCGGATATCATCTATTCGACTACTTATTTTTCTTGCTTCTATTCATAAAATGGTTATCCATCAAATGGATGTAAAAACAACATGTCTAAATGATGATTTAGAAGAAGAAATTTATATGGAGTAATCGGAAGATTTTGTCAAACTTGGTCAAGAAAAGAAAGTTTGCAAACTAATTAAATCTTTTTATGGTTTAAAGCAAGCTCCTCTTCAATGACATGAAAATTTTGATAAAACAGTCTTATCTCATGGTTTCAAAATTAATGACGCTGACAAATGCATTTATTGCAAATTTGATAACAATATTGTTGTCATTATTTGTTTTTATGCTGATGATATGTTAATCTTTGAAACTAACCTTGAATGTGTGGAAGAAACTAATAGATTTTCATCTATTAATTTTGATATGAAAGATTTAGGGGAGGCTGGCAATTAATGGATATACCATCATGGAAGAAGCCACACCAGTTATAATGATCAACTATGATAACCACGCAACATTGTACAAAGTTAAAAGTAAAATGTACAATGGAAAATCAAGGCACATAAGTTTTAGACATAATTTTGTGAGACAATTACTCAAAAGTGGAGTAATTACAGTCGACTATGTGAAATCCAATAGGAATTTAGCGGATTTTTTAAGTAAAAGACCTCTAAGAGATATGATATCTAAAACTGCAAAAGGAATGGGGTTAAGGTATATAAAAATAAATCAATCACCTATGATGGAACCCAACCTTTGTCTTGAAATAGATAGACAAGGTTCAATGGGTACAAACAAGTCAAATGAGTGTTTAACAGGACGCTAGAACTAATTTACCCCATTTTCAATATCTAATGTTGGTTTCTGCAAGATAAAAGATGGATGCAAATCCTTAATAAGTTATAAAATTTTAAGTAGTGACTCGCAGAATCACTTCAAATGAACTTACTTATATGAGTGAGGAAATCAGGCCGTTTCCTATGAAAACTAGACCGTTTCTAGAAGTACTCTTGAAAATAGGATATATTTCATGGCCATTAATGTGCAAAGCAAATAAAACACGCAACCTCATGAAGAAAAGTATGTGTGAAGAATCTGGTTTGTTTCTTAGGGTCCTTGGTTCAAGATAAGTTCACCACAGCACCTTGACAAAACACTGGTTATTTACACTAAGTGAATGTTCAAATCCAAAGATACCTCTCATCTATGTACTAGTCTCTGCGATGATGCCAATTTTTGTAAACTAATGTAATTGTTTAATCGTTTTTTAGTTGTAAGAACTACGGAAGCTTAAGCCCTATTTGGGTACATAGGCAGCCACTTAAGTGGTGCAGCTATTTTAATATTATATTTTGAAATAGTGGGGCTTTGCTAAATATTTTCAAAATAAAAATCAGTTTTTGTGGTTTATTTGTTTAATTTTTCTTAAGTTAAATTTTGGGTGTTTTGTGTATATAAGGTTTATTCCCACATTGCTCACAAATGAGATAGTGGTATACCTTATAAGTAGTAGTCAATATAGTTAGTTATATTTGTGTTACACTTTTAAGGCTTTGATCCGGTACTTCGAGGTGGTGCTCACGTGCACGTGCGTCGTGTGAAAGGGGAATTGGGCGTTTAGGGCGCATTGGGTGCTTTGAGGTGCACTTCGCACGAATGCATCATCTCAAGGAGCTGGGGAGCCTTAAGTTTTCGAGATACGAAACCATCAAACGGTTGTAGTTGATCCGTCACATGTGATGGATCGGGTGCCATCTGCATTGTACGATCATATTAGTATTCAATCGGATATGATGGATCAAAATAGTACCTGATCAAGAACGATCTGGTGCATTGGATCAAGTTAGTACCTGATCAAAATCGATCAGATGTGTTGATTCATGATTGGTATCCGATCAAGAATGATCTGGTGCATTGGATCAAGTTAGTACCTGATCAAAATCGATCAGATGTGTTGATTCATGATTGGTATCCGATCAAGAATGATCGGATCCGTTAGATCAAATGGCAACTGATCGAATGCGATCAGAATCATCAGATCATATATATTCAACTAATAGATGTTGATTAAAAGGCATGAGACACATACCTTTGATAGGATGCAATCTGGATTGTTAGATCTCAGATCAGACACAATCAAACGACTATTAAACCAAGAGACATTAAATCATGGCTCTTAATCAACGGATACAAAAATGACTATAAAAAGTCAACCAGAAATCAAATTTCTTCACTGAAAATTTCTGTGTTCTCTTTCTAAGTTTAAGCTCTTAGCATCCTCAGTTTCTTATTATTCTCGAGTGTTCTAGACTAAATCAGATCGTACATAATCTGATTGAATAATTTGAGTGTAGAATTCTTTGTATCCTGAAAGCATTTGTTTTTTGACCCCTTGTGTATGTGGTCAACTAGTAAGGAAAAATATTTGTCTAAAAGAGATCGAATCAGATTCGTGCCTAGAAGTTATTCTTCTTCTTTCATTGAATTACTCTCGGTTTTAAAGGTCAGAATTTCCAACGTATTCTCTTCTACTGATTAGAAACCACAGTACACAACAGGTCAAAGAACAAGTGCCTTCAGGATACAGAGAAGTTTACACTCAATTTACTAAATTGGATTATGTACAGTTCAATTTAATCTAGAACACTCGGGAATAATTAGAAACTGAGGATGCTAAGTGCTTAAGCTTAAAAAAAGGAGAACACAAAAATTTTCAGTGAAGAAATTTGATTTATGATTAGTTTTTTATAGCCATTTTTGTGTCAGTTGACTAAGAGTTATGATTTAATGTCTCTTGGTTTAAAGGTTGTTGAATTGTGTCTGATCTCAGATCTAACGATTCAGATCGCATCCTATCGAAGGTATGTGTCTCATGACTTTTAATCAACACCTATTAGTTGAATCTGCATGATCTAATGGCTCTAATCCTGTCCGATCAGTTGCTACTTAATCTAATGGATTTGATCGTCCTTGATTGGATACCAATCATGAATCAATACACCTAATCGATTTTGATCGGGTACTAACTTGATCCAACGCACCAGATCGTTCTCAATCAGATATTATTTTGATCTATCTTAATTCGATCGGATATTAACGTGATCGTGCGGTGCAGATCACACCCGAGCCATCACAAGTGACGGATCAACCACAATCGTTGGATGGTTTCGTATCCTGAAAATTTTAAGGCTCTCCAACTTCTCGCGACGATGCTTATGTGCGAAGGGCAGAGTGCGTCTCAAAGCGCCCTTTCGCACGTGTGCGTGAAGCACCACTTCAAAGTATTGGATTAAAGCTTTAAAAGTATGACACAAATACAACTAACTATGTTGACTACTACTTATAAGGTTACACTACTTTCTCACTTGTGAGCAATGTGAGACTAAACCTTATCTACACAAAATCCCCAAAATCTAACTTAAGAAAAATAAACAAAATTAAACCACAAAATCCGAATTTTATTTTGAAAATATTCTACACATTTAAGCCCCAAATGCTCTATTTGGTGAGATTCTTTTGTGGGGGTTTTTTTGTTTTTATTTATTTATTTAATCAAATATGTTAGTTTGGGATTTATTATTTATACTTGTGTTTATTTGAACCCCAAATGCTCTATTTGCTTAAATTTGATGAGATACTTTTGTGGGGATTTATTTTATATGTATATATATTTTTTCCAAACCTTGAAGTTTGTGACTTAGTTGGTTTTGATTTGAATTTTGAAGGAATTCTTGTGTTGTGTGTGTTAGAACCCAAATGCTCTATTTGCTTAAATTTGATGAGATCCTTTTGTGGGTTTTTATTTATTTATTTATTCAAACCTGTTAGTTTGGATTTATTTGGTTTGGGTTTGAATTGTGTGTGTGTGTATTAGAACCCCAAATGCTCTATTTCCTTAAATTTGATGAGCTACTTTTTGGGGATTTATTTTTATATTTTTCAAACCTTGAAGTTTGTGATATAGTTGGTTTTTGGTTTGAATTTTGAAGGAATTTTGCATTGGGTTTCGATTCTTTGTGTGCATTTTAGAACCCCAAAATTCTTTTGTGGGGTTTCTTTGTTTTCTTATTCAAATCTATAAGTTTAGGATTTAGTTGGTTTTGATTTATTTGAAATATCGATGGAATGGTGTATTGGGTTTTTATGAGTTTTAGATTTTAGATTGTAGAATGTGTTCTCTATTTTCTTAAATTCAATGAGACTCTTTTGCTTGATTTCCTTGTTTTTCTCGATTCAAACATTTAAAGTTTGGGATGTAGTTGCTTTTTTTTTTTATAAAAATATTCGTGAAATTGCATGGTGTGTCGGTGTTTGTGTTTGTGTTTGGGTGTGTGTGTGTGTGTGTGTGTGTGCGTGTGGGTGGGTGGGTGGGTGCCCCAAATGCTTTATTTGATTCTTTTGTAGCTTTCCTTTGTTTTATTGATTTGAACCTTTTAGGTTCGGGATTTGGTTGGTTTTGTTTTGAATATTGCTGGAATTGTGCGTTTATTCGATTCAAACCTTTTAAGTTTGGGTTTATTTGGTTTTGGTTTGAATATTGATGGAATTTTGTGTTGCGTTTTTGTGAGTTTTAGGTTGCAGAATGTGACTCCTGTTAGCTACGTAGAAGTGCGTGAAAAGAAAAATAGGGCTAATTGCTTGGATAATTTAGAGGAATTGGTGGGAGAAGGATCAAAAGAGGAGCTTTACACGGAAGAACATGAGAAGCTTTTGGGTACTTACGAGGCAGAATGGACTCTGTTTGTGGATGGATATGGGACTGACGGAAAGCGTATATATGATCCAGTAAAGGGAAAGACATGCCATCAGTGCAGGTTTGAGGGTTTTTCTCCCCTTTCTTCCATTTTTTGTACTTCACTTTATTCCCTTGTGCAATTGTCTTTTGTTAGGCTTTCTACCCATTTTAATTTCGTGCTCGATTAGTCAGTGTTACCCAGACATGTGGCATGTGTGCCAAGTGTCAAGGTGTTGACATATGTTTGACGTGCCAACTTTTGAAAATTCTAATATAGAGACATGGTGGTGCAAAAAGTAAAAAATAAAAATTGGATGAATACAATCCAAAATCTATTTTAGTGATCATGCTTAGATGCACATATTACCCTCATAAAACTAAAGATAGCATAATCGAAGAAGAAAAAAAGAGAATAAGATATGAAAATTGTTTGATATGTTAGATATGAAACATACATAAATGGAAAAAAAAATAAAAAATAAAAAAACTACAAGAAAATCTCGTAAAGCTGATTGGATAAACCTACTTGACGAAAATATGAAAAGTCAAACTATGTATGTCAGAACCTAACTTGAATTATTTAGTATCTCATACAAAGAACTTTTAATGCACTTTTTTTTTTTTAAAGTAGCGATATATTACTTCATTTTACCCAGTAGATTCAACTATCATTTGTTACTATTGGAATAAGCCCTGCCATTCTCTCTCAACCTACCAAGTAGATTCAACCATATGTAACAATTGGATTATAGTTCAGTTTTTTATGATCCTTTATCTCAAGGTGAAAGCCATAATTTGCCAGAAGAGAGAAACTAGCTAAAAAGGGAAGCACCAACTTATGTTAAAAAAAACCAAAAGGAGACCAAACGTTATGCACAAAGGTGCAATGGATCAGCAACTGGTTAGTAGATTTTCCATTAGTCGTACAAAGGAAGCAAAAAAAACAACAGAAATGATGCCTCGAGTGATCATATTATCTGAAGTCAAGATTTTTCTCAAGGCAGTAGACCAAATAAAGAAGCTATGTTAGATGAGACTCTAGGCCTCCAAATACCACTGAGGCTGGGAATTCTATGGAAGCAGAAAAGGAAGTAATAAAAAGATTTGACCGAGAAGTACAACTCTGTTACTAACAATGAGGCCATGTTTTCTACCTTTTCTCTTTGTAATACTACTTTGCCTTGAAGTGGAGATCTGTTTTCAAAGAACTATAATTTTTTAAAGTAGAGAATCCTTGTTGTGTTTCCAAGTTAACCTCAGGATTTTTTTATGATTGGACTTTGGACAAGGATGATTCATATATGCAAATAGAGAAAGGGGGACTTGTTTCTTTTAGGAGAACAAGGAACTCGCAATAACATTCCCAAGTTCATTACCTATTTCTACCTCCTGTTAAATTTGTCACCAGCATTGTGGACACTCCACAGTTAAAGACACTTTTCAGAATTTGCAGTTCAGAGATGATAAAATCCACCCTTTCGAATGCGTAGTCTATATGTCATTCCTTATGGAGTCATCATTGATTTGAAAACATGCTATTGATCTTTAGAATGTGTGTTTACAAGGACTCTTCAGAGTATGGACTCTATTGTGACACTTATGTTATATCCTTTCCTTATGGAGTCATCGTTGATTTGAAAACATGCCTCTTATCATTTTGTTTTTCTATATATAAATGAACTGTTTCCCCTTAAAAAAAAAGTTCATTCTGATGCTTTCCGTCATTAAATGTTCAAAAACATATTCACGTCAAGTTTTGTTTCACACATACGCTAGTGGTCTATGACCACTGCTTGGGCCACTTTTAAAGTTAAGTCACTTGGTTTTATCACCCAATACGTATAATTATGACGTGCTACATTGATTTTATTACTGGTCAAGCATTCACGAATCTCTCTCTAATAGTTGTTAAATCGTGGGGTTCAAGATTTGAATAGAATCCTGTCGAAAGTGAATCATATTTATGCATGGAATGTACAATTGATATTTGACTGGTATCTCAAAATTGTGAATTGATCATAAGATTCAAAATTGGTAATTTTGTAGGGAAAACAATGTATTGCAACTTACACCCCTCTTATATAATCACCTTTCTTTTCTTCTTGCCAATCAAAAAAAAAAAAAATCATTTCTTGCTTCTTTAAAAATAGATTAAAAGATGAGGGGGTACATTTTCCACTGTTTTTTGTTTTGATATTGCTGAAGAAAATAAGCTACCTCTCTCTATCCACCTTAGAAAGGGAAGTATTGAAAAATCATTTACTTCTCTAGACGTCACAAATGTATATTAAAACACTGTGAAGGGGTTGGGAGATAAGTTCTTTTAATGCGTGTGTAATAAACACTTGCCTAAGTTTCTATTTTTCAAAGATGCTATGACAAGAAAAAATATCATTTGACATAATCAAGTCCCAATTCAAAGATTTTGATTCATCAGTCATTCAGCCCCACAAGGATTGAGTGGCACAAATAAAAAAAACAGAACAACTTTTCTTCTTCTTCTTCTTCTTCTTCTTCTAGTATCATTGGACATTTAAACGGGATGTAGGAGGGCCATCTCCTTCCGAGCTTCCTTAATGGCTTTCTCAACATGATGAAAGATCTTTTCAGGACCTCCACCTCAATGATTTTTCACTAATGCATA
This sequence comes from Akebia trifoliata, assembly GCF_017979445.1. Taxonomy (NCBI): domain Eukaryota; kingdom Viridiplantae; phylum Streptophyta; class Magnoliopsida; order Ranunculales; family Lardizabalaceae; genus Akebia; species Akebia trifoliata. The sequence continues at coordinate 10,735,229 of NC_141378.1, read as the reverse complement.
TTAAAAATCTTTTAACCAACTTTTCTTGAGTATCACCGGCCTTTTGTTTCCTTTTAGCTTCTTGTGGCTGGATTTAGCCCAAATTTAGTGTAACCTTCAAGTATGTAGTGGATTTATTCAATGAACCCATGTTCTCTTGCAGGCAGAAAACACTTGGCCATCGTACCCATTGCATCAGATGCAACCTAGTCCAAGGGCAGTTTTGTGGTGATTGCTTGTTCATGAGGTAAATTATTATTACGTGATGAGGGATAAGTTCTAAGTCGGAACTTAACCCTTATCAGATAAACCGGACCATCTTATCTCTAGATTTCTTTCTGAATAATGAAATAGATCATATAGTTAGAATCGTCAATCTAGTTATAGGTTTATCTCAGATCTCCAAAGTTTCACAGATCATATAGTTGGTATCAGGGGACAACTATTTCTTATAACTTTTTTTTGCTACACTCAGATGTTGTCCATTTTACAAGATCCGGTGACATCCGACATTGTTGTAAAAAACATTGAAAAACTTGACGGCATCTAGAGGGTGTTGTAAAAAATATTGTGAGAGTGTTGTAAAAAATATTGTGAGAAATATTTGTCTCCTTGTATAAGGTTGGGATCCAGTGACTCGTGGAAAATAACTCATGCACAAAACACATGATCATGACCGTGTAGGCACGAAATCCAACGGTTGGGATTTATGATTATCTTGATAATATACATCTCAAGGATACTTATCCCAAAGATAAATCTCAGCTGTTAAATATTGAGTTTACACTGTTGGGATCGTGTGTTTTCTGCATGAGTCATCTTCCATTAGTCATCAGAGCCTGATATATATATGTGGGCTGGGATCCGACTCATGAAGACTGACTCGTGGAAAACACACGTGATCCCAACCGTGTAAACTTAAAATCCAACAGTTGAGATTTATCCTCAAAATAGGTGTATCCTTGAAATTCAACATCATCCTCACAAAAAATCAGCCCATTCCGAAACTTCTAACCCATATAGGACAAAATTTTGGCTACAAACGTTGGCTTTTTTGTATATATTTATCTTTTTATATTAACACTCTTGTGCAGATATGGGGAAAATGTGCTAGAAGTGAACAAGAATCCAAGCTGGATTTGCCCCGTATGTCGTGGAATTTGCAACTGCAGCTTGTGTAGACAGGCGAAAGGATGGCTGGCTACCGGATCTCTTTATAGGAAAGTAAGCTAATTAATAACGCTATCACACATGTTTTTGTTTGTCTTGCATATTCTTCAAAAGTAGCAAAAGATCGATAGTCAATACTTATATACTTTTCAGATTTCAAGACTTGGGTTCAAGTCTGTCGCACATTATCTCATTCAAACACGACGCTCTAAGTTGAACTCAGAAGGAGAGACGAGTACTGACCCTCCTCCGGTTTCTGCAAAGAAATCACTACCCTTTTCAGATGAGGAAGAACTCTTGGAGCACAAGGAATCTCTCGGCTTTGATGAGAGCAACATTGGAAGTCCAAAGCCTAATTTGGAAGACAAACAAGATGATACCGAGTTAAATGGATGTAAAGAGGAATCATCGAATATGGATTGTAAGCACGATCTCAACAATGTTGCAACAGAAAATGACCCAAAGAGCGGAAGATTTGAGGCTGAAGCTTAATGGGTCTCGAGGATGTTCTTTCTTCTTTTTGTGTCGGCAAGGTTTGTTGGAAAAATAGTGATTCTCACTAACGACGGCCACCGCAGCCAGCTTTTAATGTTCAGTTCATCGAAGCAAGCACTGTTTTGGTAAATAGGTGCCGCTATTTGTGCAGTGATGGCTGAGTTTTTTTTTTTTTTTTTTTGTCGTTTCTACATCCTTGCTGCATTGTAGTGTAGACCCTTTTGGATGATCTTTGTTAACCAAATCAAATTACTAGTTCTTTTGGATGGATCAAGGTTTTGTAAATTCTGAATTTTTTGGTCTTTTAGTATGAAATGTACTTGGATTTCACATCTTTTTTTTTTTTAACATAGATGCTTTTGTGGGATTCAAACAAGTAGGTCAAATCATTGTTGCATCAACAGTGGAGGAACTTGAGATTACCTTATTCTCTTGTCATGAATTATGATACTTATCATCGTTTGAATAAAAATCACACTGATCAAAATATGTATGAAATCCCTTGACAGATAATCATATTTTATAGTAGGACATTACAACATTTTAATTGAGGTATAATGGACATGAAACGATAAGTTGAAACGAACTTTGATTTTCATGATATTTCTTAAAATATATAAATGGTAAATTGGAACCGACATTACTCCGTGCCTGTTCCTTTGAAATGGAAACATTTCACAAAATATGTGGAGAAGCAAAATCATCTTTCGATTTGGTTTCCATGGTATTTACAACCATAACCATTATATTCCAGCCCTGGTTTTTGTCGGGTTCAGCTCTAAAATAAGTGAAATTGGAACCAGAACCACCAAAAAACATGGGTTCCAGGGTACTAGTTCTCTCACAAGTACACTCACCCCCAACGCAAAAAACCAGCTCTTTTTCTGACAATATTTTTTTTCTTTTACAAAAATATTACATGAAATTACCATTGTAACCCATTTTTTTGAAACCCCGCTTAAAGCGGATACGGCCTAAGTGCTTGAATAGTTTGGTCGGCAGCCAAACGGGGCCTAGGCGCAGCTTTTAACGACACTGATTACAAGACATAAAGCAAGGAAAAAACTGTCCAGAATGCTTCTATAATGCATTTAGATCACATCTCAAAAGAAACATATTCATCAAGCATTAACATTAACAAAGTTTACCTGGCCGCGGACTTAGTCCCATAGCTCGGTTGGTTTGACACATTGCAAAGCAACCTTGAGGTCTTAGGGTTTAAGTCCAGCTTACCCATAAAAAAAAAAAAAAGTTTACCTGCCCAAGGCATCCCTTTGTTCATGAAAGTTGAACATGTAAACATGACCCCGTGGGAAGTACGGTCCAAAGCCTTGAACCCAATTTGCCTTCCAGATCCAATCGGAATGTTTAAACACACCAAATCTGTTCTGAAGTTCTGAACCTTCACATACTAAAATCGCCTTCAAGTTGTTGTCGTGCCTCACGTATACAATAATAACCATATCTCTATTGGTAATCGAACTTTTAAAAGAAATCTATTTTGATGGATCAATGGGCAACATTTTTGTAATCTTGTATAGTATCGTAATGCTAGAACATATACTTTCCTGCCAAATATATAATCCATTCAATCAGGGAAAAAAAGAGGATAGAATTCCTTGAGTATTGAGCAAAATAGGCCCAGCTGGAACAGTGTCCGTTGTCTAGTAATTTTAGAGAGCTGCTATTGGCACTCCAACTTTTACTTATTATACCCCAATTTCTTAAATTATTTATCACACCCCACTTAAAGATTAAAATACACAATCCAAACATGACCCAAGGTTCCGTATCCAAATCCGATAAAGCAAGGGGCTCACGGATAAGTTGGATCTCATACCAAAAAAGAAATTAAACCTCAGATGGTCGGTCAGATTGACTCAGACACACCCAAGATCTGACTTGAACGTTCGAGAGGTGTTATTATAGGCACACCCAAGAACATAGGAAAATGAGATTCCAAATCAACATCACAGATCTCGATGTAGTGCAAGTTTTTATGCATCTACAACACTCATCCTAACAATTTCAGTAGTTGCTTACAATTAGGATTAGGCTCACATAAAATCCAAAACCTAAAAATATAAATCTAATAAATAAAAAATAAAAAAATGAGAAAACTTCTAAAGGTATCCCAACTTTTACTTATTCTCAACAATTCATTTATTTATTTTTAATTGGGTTGTAATAAGTAAAAGTTATAGCAGGCCTCTAATTTTAATATTTTAGTTTTTCAATAGTTTTTGCAAAATGATTTATGACACATTTTGTTTAACAATCATTTGCTGAAATTGGCAAAGGAGTTAGGTGATCCATGCAAATAGTTGCATTAAGTAACAAGCACCAACAAAAATTTCCGAATTTTTATTGCATTTGTAAATGATTTGTGCAGTGTACCAAGCAGGGCGTACACACATACTATAAAATCTACAATACAAAAGCTATAAAAGCATACAAACAGTACAAATCCCCTTATTTTTACTAAAGATTTCTAGAGGTTCTGTTTAGGGAATGAAATTACCAAAAAGTAGAGAAAATTGTGAAATTCACATTCCAGCCCACAATTAATTTTAATTCAAAAATGGTATATACCCTTTTTGGAATTAAATTATTTTACCAAATAGGAAAAAAATGTTTTAAATTACTAAAACACCCCTTAGTGTTTAGTATTAAACATAACATTTTGGGAAGGGTATTTCTATAATTCAACTAAAATTTCCCTTATTTGGTAAAAATAGTGAACGAAGGTCATTTTATAGAATGAAAGGAGAGGTACTAAAACATTGTTAATTAGAGAGAAATTGAACATACCAGTCTCTCAGATTGACAGTCTAAAAATTAATCTTGACGAGGGTGAAAAAAATTACTTAATGAACCCTAATATAGGGTTTTCTTTATAAATACCCCCTAATTTTAATATAATAACCCCCCTCTTTTACTTCATACAATTACAAAAATACCCTTCAACTTTACCAACATTGTCAAAGGAACTAAAAGAAAGACACCAACCACAAAACTTGTATCATTGACTCATCTCAAGAATAAAGAGAGGGCCTTGACTTCCTCTTGGCCTACTCTTTTAGTAAAGTCTTAGAAAGAAGTAGACAAAGTAAAGGGAAAAAAAGAAAAGGCATCCAAAGCATGAATGATTCACAAAAGTGGTCAACTTACTCAATTACATTCAAATAAATGGAGATCAACTTTTAATCCCACCTTCGACAAAGCGATGTCCTCGTGTTCTTCAAGTACCAAGCATCATTAACCTCCATGAACATTCCTCGCCTTGCGGATGTATTGTGAGATAGCATAGAAGTGCAAATCATGACACATAGTCATCATCAAAGCTTTATCCCAAAAATTTGAAAAAGGTGATATTGTCGATTAGAGATCTCAATCCGAATAAACACTTTATACTGTATACCAATGCACTTTAACACAACATGTGTGGTTTTTAAACTCCGTGTTTCTTCTCGGTCCCTCACTAATACCACGTTGACTTATATGAGTAATCTCATCTCAAATAAGACTAATCTAGTAACTTGATTTAAAATTATTTATTAATACATGTTTACCTTTAGATATTATTTAAAAAAAAAAAAAAAACTTATTATTAGGGGTGTTAGAAGATGCTCAGTTTCAAAATTATATTTCTATTTTAAAGAGAATGTTCGAAAACATATTTATTCTGACTCAGAGGGAGAAATGACTAGAGCACTGATGTGTACCATGCACCCAATCGAGTCTACATCTGGTAATATTCATCTCCTACCCAAAACAAATCATTTCTAGATATTGCAGGAGATTTGTACAAATCGATATAGTTCATTTTTCACTCCACAAGCATCAAGATCAAATAAATGTTCATTCTTTTTTTCTCTAACGTACATATATTTTTAACCTCCCAGTGACTAATGATCAAGTGAGACATAAATTATTTTGTTTTGGTCATTCTACAAAGAAAGGGAGGAAGATTCTCAATTATTCTAGATTTGATTTAATCATATACAATGGTCACTGTAATTTCATATCATGCTAGTCTTCGAGAATTTTAATTTATTATAATAATATTTATTTGTCTAAGATAGAAAATTCAGTTGACTCGGTCAATATTTTCAAAGTACCGAACAAGTCATCTCAGATTTTGAAAGAGTCAATGTGATGGATGATTCACATTGGATATTTTGCTTGGTTACCTTCGAGATCAGGATGACGCCCAAGTATCTCAGTCTCCAATGAGTTTTTAAATCGTGCGTGCATCTATTAAACTGAATAAAATTAGAAAATATAAAATATTATTTATCTCTAGAAAATGAGTTGTCCAAGACTTATCCTAATCCTAAGCTCCTACTTGCAAAAGAGCCAAATTTAAACCCATAGAAGTGGGAGCGGATCCTCTGTAGCCCATTATCTTATAGCTCTAGTTTTGCAATCCATAAAACATCACATTTAAGAAAAACAAGAATTTAGTCATCTTGGACTCATGGTTTTGATCATATTTGCAATATATAAAAATAAAATGGTAGGGCCCACTTATGTTGGGGATAAACTTGCATCTAGTTAGGATAAACATCTCGTCCAAAATAATTTTTGTGGGGTCCACTTTATTGTCTTTCCTTTTCACTCTCTTGAATTTTAATATGTTTTCTCTTTAACCCACTTTATTATTTTTATCTTTTACCCTTTAACTTAAAAAAAAATTAATATAAAACACAACTGTTGGCCTCACTCCAACTACAATTAATGAGGATGAATATCCTCTCTAAGTACAGTAGAGTGGGGTTTCACACTACCTCTTCACACCTTCAACTTTATTATCATTCCATTTATCCCCTCCGCCCTTTTTAAATAGTACCTTTCCAATTTTATTATATTTTCTCTTTTACCCTTTTTTATAATAATACCTATTTTAATTTTAATATATTTTCTCTTTTACCCTTTTAACCCCAAAAAGGATATTTGTATTGTAGGTCTAGGTGAACTCTAAAATATATATCTATTAGAGTTTCTAAGGATGGATATCCACTTTGGATTAGAGAGTAATAATGAAAAAATAATAATGTTGGAAGGGTATTATTAAAAAAAATCTTTAAGATTAAGAAGGTACAAGAGGAAAAATAATAAAGTTGGAGAGGTATTATTAAGAAAAATAGGTAAATGGGCAAGGATGTCCATTTTAGGGTTAAAGAGGGTAAAAGAAGTAATATAGTAAAGTTAGAGGGGTATAATTAGAAAATAAGGTGAAAGAAGAAATATAATAAAATTGGAGGGATATTATTGAAAATGGGGGGTATGAAAGGAAAGGTAAGGTGGACCCCAATCCACTATAGTTGAATGAGACATTATCCCCATAATTGTAGGAAGAGGGATCTACCGAATGCTAACATCCAATATTTCGTTGGGACGTTAACATTGTTCAATTTTTTATTTTTTTTAATAATACCCTTTCTCGTTTTATCTTTTAGTGAAAAAGATAATGGTGCATTGATTTTTTACATAATAAATACTTATTTACATAATAAATGCTATGAGCGTTTAAGCATTTTGAATTACATACCTTTTTAATAGTAAATGCATTGGTTATGAATGCCAACATAATAAATGCATTTGTTAATGTCATAATAAATTTATTTATTGTGTAAAAACCTAACATGCCCTTGTCTTTTTCATTAAAATACAAAATAAATAAGGGTATTATTGAAAAAAAAAAAGCATTAAGGGAATACTAACGTCTAAGACCTCATGGGAATGTTAGCATTGTCCAAAATATTTTTTTATTTATTTTAATAATACCCTTTTTTGTTTTGTCTTTTAGCAAAAAAGACAATGGCATTTATTATGTTGGCATGAGTTGTCAAAATATTTACTATAAAAAAATATATTTAATTCAAAATACTTAAATGCTAATATCATTTATTATATAAACAAACATTTATTGTGTAAAAGACCAATACACCATTGTCTTTTTCACTAAAAGATAAAACAAGATACGGGAAATGTTAACATTTAATACTTCATGGGGATGTTAACATTGTCCAACACATTTTTTCCAATAATATTGCTTTTCGTTTTGTCTTTTAGTGAAAAAGACAATACACGATAGATGTTTGTTTACATAATAAATGCTATGAACATTTAAGTATTTTGAATTATGTCTTTTTCTGTAGTAAATGCTTTGGCAATCAATGACAACATAATAAATGTATTTATTAAATAAAATATTAACATGTCATTATATTTTTCACTAAAAGATAAAACGATGAGGGATATTATTGAAAAAAAAAGTGTTGGACGATGCTAACGTCCTCGTGAGGCCTTAAACGTTAGAATTACCCTAACACTTTTTTTCAATAATACCCCTATTTATTATGTCTTTTAGTGAAAAAGACAAGAGTATGTTAGTCTTTTATACAATAAATACATATATTGTGTTAGCATTCATGACTAAAGCATTATTACTAAAATACATTTAATTCAAAATACTTAAATGCTCATAATATTTATTATATAAACAATCATTTTTTGTGTAAAATACCAATACACCCTTATCTTTTTCACTAAAAGATAAAATAAGGAATGATATTATTAGGAAAAAAATGTATTAGACAATACTAATATCTCCATGAAGTATTGGACGTTAGCATTCCCCTATATATAACTTTTGTCCTCTGATTAAGTGTTTGAAAATGGGTGGGTCATTGGAATCCTTAATTTAAATAATGTATATAGTTATCTTAATAATGTGGCACATCCTTAATTGAAAAGAGTTAGGAAAAAAAACTAGGAGTGGAGGGGTACACATTTTGAAGCACTCTTCAACCCTGTATTAAAGAAAATTGAAAAAATCCATGGTCCAACCAAGTCCAATCAATTTTTTAATAATAAAATGATTCAATTATAAAAATCAATGATGTAATTTAGAATATATAGATATCTTAAAAAATGATTCATGTAAAAATGCACGATCTCGACTATGTAAACACAATCATGATAAATATTCTGAGACATAATACACATAAATCCCAATTGTTAGATTGTAATCAAATTGAATTTGACATCTAACCAATTCGAGGAATTTTCAATCCCACTATGCACCTGATGGTTTTTTAAGGTACTTTTATTGTTGTGGTCCAACAAATATGTGCATGTGATAGATCAACCAACTTGACGTGAACCCAAGGGACCGTCTAAATTCATGTAAGTAGGTATCCTTCAATCCTAAATTATTTAAACTCTGCAAGATCCAATCCATATATAAAGTAAACAAAATATAATTTATTAAAACATCTTTACTATTACAATGAGATAAGTTGAAGTAAAGTGGTTTAAACCAAAATTTTGAACACTAAAATTTCCCCTACATTTGCATTTATAATCTTATTACTATATTGGATATTTTTATATTTTTCAAAAACACTACTCTTGATACAAAATTTGCTAATTTATTTAAAATTATCAAAAAAATTATAATTTTTTTTTTCTAAATGCACAATCCTGATTTTGTATTAAAAAAAAAAAAGAGCAAATAAAAATACAAAATTTAAGGGTGATGGAGGTTTTAATAAGACAGAAAATAGCTTTCCAAGGATGCTGATTGACTTTAGACAAAACGTGACAGTGGTAGACCTTGAATAACAATATTTAAATCTTTTTTTATTGATACCAGTGTTAGAAAATATATTTAAAATTAAAATCATAAGATTTAAAAAAGGTTATCAGTTTGAAGTTTCTCATCAAGTCAAATTGATTGTTTTTTTACTCACTTCTTTCTTGATTTGGTTTTTTTCACTTTTTTTATTATTATTTTAAATTTGATTAAAACAAAAAAAAAAAAACGTTGAGACAATCAATGTAGTCAGTTGATGAGGAAGGTTTTTGCATTTAATGGGTTTTCAGAGAAAGAGAGAGAGAGAGACCTATTTATGGGGTTTTGATGAGTTTCTAATTTCTATTGTTTATTTTGTCTTGCTTTTCTGCTACATTCATGGTGAGAGAGTCCTAACTTCCTAAGAGGTTGTGGTTTTCTTGGGATTTTGTGGATTTGGGTTTTTTCTCTATATTTCTTTGGTGGGGGTTTGAATTAGGGTTTCGGGACATTTGGTGTCTGGGTTTTTCAGAATGTTTGGTTTATAGGTTATCTGAATATTTTGGGGATTTTTGGTGTGTGGGTTTTTCTAGGTTTCTCACTGGGGTGAGAGATTTTTGTTGAATCTTTGGTCTTCAGAGTGAGTTTAGATTTGGTCTCTTTGAGGAATCTAAAGTCAGGGTTTTCTTTTCATCTGATTAAACTTTGTGTCTGGATTCAGACCATTTTCTTTCAATTTTATATTAATTTAGCCTAAGAGTCTTCTTCTTCAAGTTCTAGTTTGTGGGTTTGAATTTTTTGTTGGATAAAGTAATGGTTTTTCTCACTCTCTGTTGACCCAAAGTTCAGAATATGTCATTGATTCTCTTTGGGTTTCCCTCCTCAAGGTTTTGAATATTTTGATTTTTTGGGAAAGCTCAGATTCCCTTACCCTTTGTTTTGAACCTGAACCTGAACCTGAACCTGCTTTGTAAGGGTTTGTTTAGATGATCTAAAGCTTGGGTTTTGTGTGATTGATCTTCATCAGCTTGGGTTTTTTTTTTGTGGTCTTCCTCTCTCTTTCAGATTCATCCATGCATTTTTCAGTATGGAAGCATTTCTCTTACTGTGCTGCTCTAATCCTAGAGAAGAAGAGCAAAAGAAAAGATGGGTCTTCTCATAATCTCTCGATCCTTCGTGAATTGCAAGAAAACAAGCTTCGAGAAGCACTCGAAGAGGCTTCCGAAGATGGGTCTCTCGTTAAGTCCCAATTCATTGATTCTGAGTCATTTCCAAATCAAGATGAGAGCCTTGGACGGTCGAGATCCCTTGCTAGGCTCAAAGCCCAAAGGGAGTTCCTCCGAGCTACGGCTCTTGCAGCTGAGCACATATTCGACAATGTAGATTTGATTCCTAATCTCCATGAATCATTCTCGAAATTCCTCACAATGTACCCAAATTTCCAATCTTCGGAGAAGATCGACGAGCTGAGGACGGACGAGTATGAGCACCTTTCAGATATTGTTTCCAAGGTATGTCTAGACTACTGTGGATTCGGGCTTTTTTCTTACCTACAAACTCTTCAATATTGGGAGTCTTCCACATTTAGCTTATCGGAGATAACTGCAAACTTGAGCAATCATGCTCTTTACGGTGGTGCTGAGAAAGGCTCCATCGAACATGATATAAAGACTAGAATAATGGATTATTTAAACATCCCCGAGAACGAATACGGCCTTGTTTTTACCGTTAGTAGAGGATCGGCCTATAAATTGCTTGCTGAGTCCTACCCGTTTCACACAAACAAAAGGTTGTTAACGATGTTTGATTACGAGAGTCAATCGGTGAATTGGATGGCTCAGAGTGCTAAAGACAAGGGTGCCAAGATTTACAACGCTTGGTTTAAATGGCCGACCTTGAAACTTTGCTCGACAGAGCTTAGAAAACGGATATCTAATAAGAGGAGGAGGAGGAAGAAGGATTCAGCGGCTGGACTTTTTGTTTTTCCTGTTCAGTCTAGAGTTACGGGTGCTAAGTATTCATACCAATGGATGGCATTGGCTCAGCAGAACAATTGGCATGTGTTACTTGACGCCGGATCATTGGGTCCGAAGGACATGGACTCACTTGGGTTGTCTTTGTTTCGTCCCGATTTTATTATCACATCGTTTTATCGTGTATTTGGGTCTGACCCAACTGGGTTCGGATGTCTACTTATCAAGAAATCTGTGATGAGAAGTTTGCAGAATCAGTCTGGGTGTGGTGCTGGGTCTGGAATGGTAAGGATTGTTCCTATTTTTCCGGAGTATCTGAGTGACTCCATTGATGGGCTCGATGGTTTGGTTGGAACCGAAGAGAGGGATGATGAGAACGAAGAATTGATGCCTGAAAGTCGACGTGGGTCACAGTTGCCTGCCTTTTCGGGTGTTTTCACGTCCGGTCAAGTGAGGGATGTGTTTGAGACTGAGATTGAACAAGAGGACAGCTCTGACAGGGATGGGGCGAGCACCATATTTGAAGAAGCGGAGAGTATTTCAATCGGGGAGGTCATGAAGAGCCCGGGTTTCAGCGAAGATGAGTTGTCGGAAAATTCATTTTGGATCGATTTGGGTCGGAGTCCCTTTGCATCGCACCTCTCTCCAAAAGCCGCATCAAAGATATCTGTGAATCCAATCTATGATGATAGGTTGGTAAACTTCAGACCAAATGAAGACAAAATGCTGTCCTTTGACGCTGTTGTGTTATCGGTGGCACATGATCTGAACCATGTCAAGGAAGTATCTGAAGAGGAGGAAGAGTTTGAGCATGTTAGAGAGATTCATGAAGAATCTACAATCAAAGAAGAATCAATGTTGTACGGGTCTAAGTTGAGTTCCACTATAAATAGACTCTACGACCCAACTTCGGGTGATCAATGTGTTGGCCTTGAGAATGGTTCAATCTCTGAAATATGCCAAAAGACGAAAGAAAGTGCTATAAGGAGAGAAACGGAAGGCGAATTTAGGCTATTGGGAAGGAGGGAAGGGAATAGGTTTGGTGGGAGCAGATTTTTTGGTGTCGAAGAGAATGAACGAGTTGCAAGCATGGGACGGAAGGTGTCCTTTAGCATGGAAGAGAACTTGAAAGACCGTCCTAGCCATACATTGGAGCCTACTGAAGTTTCCGCATCTACCCTTGTTGATGATGAATCCATGAGTGAGGGAGAGGACGAGGAGGGCGGGCAAGAGTGGGGAAGGAGAGAACCGGAGATAATATGCCGACATCTTGATCATGTTAACATGTTGGGTCTCAACAAAACGACCCTCAGATTGCGTTATCTGATCAATTGGCTTGTCACGTCTTTACTACAATTGCGATTTCCTGGTTTCCATGGGGGCCTGGGAAGGCCTCTTATTCAAATTTATGGTCCGAAGATCAAATATGAAAGGGGTGCGGCTGTAGCTTTCAATGTGCGAATCAATAGTGGGGGACTAATTAATCCCGAAATTGTTCAAAAACTAGCCGAGAAAAATGGTATCTCTGTTGGCATTGGCTTCCTTAGTCATATTCGGATTGATCGTGGAGCATTAGATGTAGATGAAACTGCCTTATGCAAGCAAATATCGAATGGCCACCATGGCAATAAAAATGTCTTTATCAGAGTAGAGGTTGTTACGGCATCCCTCAGCTTTCTCACCAATTTCGAAGACGTGTATAAGCTTTGGGCTTTTGTGGCAAAGTTTATTGATCCTAGCTTCATCGAAGGGGAGGTATAGAAACATAATTCAAAAGCAGGTGTAAAATTTCTGTTTCCAGTTTGAAGTGAGACGAACCCCACACCATTCACTTGTATGTACTTAGAACGAAGATAAAACAAAATGATCACACCTTCATGTGTGTGCATTGGAGTCAAGAATGCGTGGGGGATGTAGAAGCAAGGAAGGGCAATATGGGTATGTTTCTTGTGCAGTCTTTTTCTTTTGTGCTTCTTCCTTGAGAACTATTTCATGTGAGCAAATTTGTTTATTCTTGTTTTTCAGTATTTCCTTGGCATGTATTTTTTTTTTTTTTCCCATTTGGTTCATGTAGATCACAGAGTTTGCTTTATAAATATGCATCATGACAAGAGCCATTTGAGACTCAAAACGGTCTTCCATTGTTTTGCATTTCTGAATTTTGTTTCATTTACCAAATATTTAGATTTCGCCACTTCAGTATAATACCAGCACAATGTGAACCCTTGGATATGTTATTATGTCACTGTTCTTAAATCCAAAAGCTGACATTGAGGTGGTGTTATACTGAGTTTCTATGGGGCCTATGACATCTCTATATTTTGTACATTTATTTTGTTATCTGCCGATACCCCGCATTGGTTTGAAATGTTTGGTACCATGAAGTCTATGTGAAATAGTGTTTCGGATTAAACAGGAGATATATATATATATATATATATATATATATATATATATATATATATATATATATTCAAAGGAAAATGAAGAAAATTATCAGTGTACGGGGGTGCTATAACTGAATTGGTTTGAAATGTTTGGTACCATGAAGTCTTGCATTATTGGTGAATGATGACTGTTCATACATAACCACATGGTCCGTTGTGTGATGGTCCCGAAGAATTCATCTGTGGAGGGACCGTGGCATCGTGCCATCCTTGTTGGGCCACACCAAGGTCATGGTCTTAAGTGAGCATGTTAAGCTAATTGTGACACATTGACATTTTTGATAAAGCTTCAAAACTTCATCTTAAAAAATTTGTGGTTCAAACCAATTAATAAGAGTAAATATATAAAAACATTTTATTTAAAAAATGATGCATGGAAGCATATAGAGAACAACCAAGACTCACCCGATAAAGAAGATTTGTTGGGAGCAAGAATTCTTCCATATATGAGGGGCCTGGATTTGTTTGGGACCGCGATCGAGCAGACAAATCTTACTTGTGGGAACCAAAATGTGTAGGGTGCATTGCGGCTTCTTGAAGCCAATGTCACACCATCATACACTTTGTTAGATAGGATTTGCCTGCTCGGACTCAGACACAAACACTAGACCCGAACTCTTCTTCTCTTTTAAGCTAATTTTACAACACCTTAGCCTACACAAACAGAAAAAGAGTTCTTTATTATATAGAAGTAAGTACTCGACTGATTTTGGTTTTGATTACTTGGCTTTGGTGCCAAATCAGTCGAACTTGGGTAACAAGCCAAGTCAGTCAACAAATCCTATATATATATATATCTTTTGGAGATTATTCGTTATACTTTTCAAATTTATGATTTGCCCCTTTGAACTCAGTCTTATGTAATAGACTAACAGAAAATGACCTGAGTACTCTCAACTTCAATCCTTGTAACCAAAAAACCATGAGATTTTTATTCTTCTGAAAAACCAGTGCAATCATCTTCAACCTTTGATTTTTCATATTTAAAAAACCAGTCATCTTCAACCTTAAGATTCTATCTACTTCAACCATCAACCAAACATTGTGGCAAAATAGGATTTCTTGGAGGTAGAAAATTATGGAAGTTAGTACAAAAAAATCAAGTATTTTCTACAAATGGGTAAGACAGTTGAAAACAAGGATTGAATAGATTAAAAGAATTTTGTTGTAACAATAACTGATTTTGGGAGAAAGATATATCAACGGTTTATTTTGGCTAGAGATTTAAGATGAGGGTATTTAGGTCATTTTTCATTAGTATATTGGAGAAGACAAAGGTTAAGTTTGACTCAATACACTTTGTTTAACTAAACATGGAGGGGTGTGTCTAGTTCGACTGAGTACACTTTATTTAAAGGGAAGTTATATTGGCACGCCATGAAACTTTAAGGACGGGCCAAAGTTTTAAAAAAAGTGTAATGATTTTCTAAATCAACTTGACATGATAACTCAAAAACTCATCGACGTGGCATGTGTAAAGAATCATAGATTTTTTTGCCTCGGGATGCACAAATGCACATCTCCATAAACATGTACAGTTGCTTATCCCTGAGGCAAAAAATCTATGATTCTTTGCACGTGCCACGTCGATGAGTTTTTGAGTTATTCTGTTATATTAAGCTACAAAATTAGCATTGTTAAATTTATTTATTTTTCCTGAGGGCACTTCTCATCTGATATGTTTCCCTCTCTTTGTTTTCTTCTTCTTCTTCTTCTCCCTTTCCTTTGAACCTTCTCCTCATCCTTCGATCTCTCTCCCTCTAGCCCCTGTTCTTTTTCTCCTAACCTTCAATCTCTCTGCCTCTATTCTTTTTCTCCTTCTCCTCTGATCCTCCCCCTCTCCCTCTCCTCTTTGTTTGAGTTATCAGAATTGTTGGAGGGTGAGAGGAGTGTCCTTTGGCATGGAGTGCCAACAACCCCTAAAAATTGGAGGGCCTTTAGAGTTTCATGACATGTCAATAAAATTTTCTTTAATTAAAATGTGAGACTTCAAAATAGAGAATAACAAACCTATATATATATATATATATATAGGGTAGCGTTCAATGGCAAACTTTTTAGCAAACTTTTTGGCAAAACATTTTTCAAAACATGAGTTAGAAGTTTTGGAATGGGCTGATTTTTGGTGAGGATGATCTCTACGGTGAGTAGATCATCCTCACCAAAAATCAGCCCATTACAAAACTTCTAACCCGTGTTTACCAGTTGAAAAATCGTGGACCGTCCATTTTTTGTAAACTGTTTTTGATGGGGTTAGAAGTTTTGGAATGGGCTGATTTTTGGTGATGATGATCTCCTCACCGTAGAGATCATCCTCACCAAAAATCAGCCCATTCCAAAACCTCTAACTCATGTTTTGAAAAATGTTTTGCCAAAAAGTTTGCTAAAAAGTTGGCCATTGAACGCCCCCCATATATATATATATATATATATATATATATATATATATATATATATATATATATTATATATATATATAATATATATATATATATATATATATATATATATATATAATTTAGTGCCTAAAAAATATGATTGAGTCAACTAGGAAATGAATGGAGTAAAACTAGAATTTTGGTCAAGTTAAGCAGTTATATTTAATGTTTTATTTAAAAAAATATAAACTTATTCATTTGATTTGACTCACAAGTCATAGAATTTTAAAACATGGGATGTAGACTTCAATAATGAATTCGAGTTTGAAGTGGCTTGTTTGCAGTGAATATTTGGGACAATATTTTAAAAATCGGATCAAATTTTACTCAATTGGTTGGACTATTTCTATTAAAATATTTGGGACAATATTTTAAAAATCGGATCCAACATACTTTTTTTTTTTTAAATACCCCTTCTCTTTTTGTTTTTAAGTGAAAAAGATATGGGCATGTTAATCTTTTACTCAAAAGAATATATTTATTATCCCATTAATATATGCATTTATTATGTTGTCAATTATTGTCAAAGCATTTACTACCAAAAAAAGATAATATATATATGGGGAATGTTAAGGTCAAAGACTTCATGGGAACGTTAGCATTGTACAACATTTTTTTCTCCAATGATACCCCTTATCGTTTTGCATTTGAGTGAAAAAGACAAAGGTGCATTGATCTTTTACATAATAAATGCTATGAGCATTTAAGTATTTTGAATTAAATATTTTTTTTATAGTAAATGTTTTGGCAATAAATGAAAACATAATAGATGCATATATTAATGGCATAATAAATATATTTATTGGATAAAAGACTAACATGCCTTTGTCTTTTTCACTAAAAGACAAAATGAAAAAGGGTATTATTTGAAAAAAAAATAGTATTGAGTAATGCTAGCATCCTCATGAGGTCTTGGACGTTAACATTCCCCTATATATATATATGTGGTCCCATTCGACAGTCAACACCTTTGTCCTATATGGGTTAGAAGTTTCAGAATGAGTTGATTTGGTAAGGAGATGACACTCACCAAAAATCAGCCTAATATGAGACTTACAACTCCATCAAAAGTGGTTTGGAATTGTGGACCATCGATTTGTTACCGTTAAATTGTAAATCACTTTTGATGAGGTTAGAAGTTTCAGATTGGGCTAATTTTTTGTAAGTATCATCTCCTCAACATAAAGATTATCCTCACACAATATCGGCTCATTCCGAAACTTTTAAATTATATTAGACAAATTTTGGCTCCCAACATAGGGTTTGGATCAAGTGACAAATCCTTTGTTTTATAGGGTTAAGAGTTTTGAAATGAGCTGATTTTTTGTAAGGACATCCTCACAAAAAATAATTCATTCTAAAACTTTTAATTCCATCAAAAGTTGTTTACAATTTAATGATAAAAATTGACGGTCGATGATTCTTCAACTTGTAAATCATTTTTGATGGGGTTTAAAGTTTCATAATTAGCTGAATTTTTATGAGAATGACTTCTTCACCATACAAATCATCTTCGCAAAAAATCATTCCATTTAAACTTCTAACCTTAATTACAGGTTGAGATCTGGTGACAATAATTATTTGACAGTCAGTCAATTTCAAACTACATAACCTTAATTACATAAAACATACATCAAAATTGTAAGTTTCAATGATATTTTTATATAGTAATGAAAGTTTGATTAAAAAAATAATGATAATCAAACTCGAAAAAAGCCATTCGAAAGTCACTTGCTGACATAGATGTGTGTACCGAACCATAGATCTTTTTCTTTGGGATACTCTTTTTTCCTTGTGTATCCCAAAGAAAAAGATCTATGGTTTTGTGTGCATGCCATGTCAATGAGCATAGGCAGATTTATAATGAGTGTAGTGGGGGCACTAGCGCCCCCCCCACACACACATGAATTTTCAAAGTCTCAAATATCTGAGTTATTGTGACAGATAACAACAGTGGATAAAAAAATTCACAGCTATTGTCCCAC
Source organism: Akebia trifoliata (assembly GCF_017979445.1). Lineage (NCBI taxonomy): Eukaryota > Viridiplantae > Streptophyta > Magnoliopsida > Ranunculales > Lardizabalaceae > Akebia > Akebia trifoliata. The sequence continues at coordinate 10,717,160 of NC_141378.1, read as the reverse complement.
AAAAAATATAGAATTCACTCCTAGTTGGTCCCATAAAAAAAATTCCACTCTTAGTTGCCCCTATGTGGGTTAAATCCTCACTTTACCCCAGTCAACGAGTAAATCTCAAGTGACTTTTTTCGGGTCAATTTATTCCAACTCAAATAAAAATAAGATAAAATCCTAAAAAAAGTTTGTAACGTTAAAAAATCATTGTGGATTTTTTAATTAACTAAGATTTAAGAAGATTTTTTTATTTATTAGAATCTTATGTAAGCATCAATAGTTTAAAACTCGAAATATTTTAAAATTTTAAAAACCGGTCCTTGGTAGAGGATGGTTTGCACGGTTGAACCTTTGGTTTTTTTTTTTTTTTTTAAATCAACGGTTCTATAGTGAACAATGGTTCCTAATGAACCAAAGCGATATTTATTGAAATCTCGGTCAGACCGTGGGTCCAATTCGATTTTTAAAACATTTATTTGACATTCCTCCGACTAGGGCTAGCAAAGAATCATCGATTCTGGATCAATACCAAACCAGTAACAATCTGAATTTTTACTATATGATCCAGATCCGATTGGATCAAAATAATTTAGAACCAAATCTGATCTACTAAATGTTTAATCAAATTCAAAACTGATCCGCTACTATCAAATTCAATGTAGGTCTACCAAAAGATGATCACGAGAGATTGAATGGGAATTGAGAAGAAAGATTATGTAATGCATATGGGTTTTATATTATATATTTTAAAATGTGTAATTAAATTTGGTTTGGATTTTTATCTTACTGAATTGGAATTGATCCGAAATCGATCCAAAATTTTATCTGATTTGCAATTTTCAATCCAAAAAACTAAACTTTATATCCAAGTCCTGCTTTTTTGAATCGAAACTTGGGTAAAACTCGACCCATTGCCAGCCCTACCTCCAACAGTTGTAAAAATTGAATTTTTGTGGACAAACAAAATAGTAAAACACAACTGTAGGACACACTTTCGTGGGTGACAAACTTTCATCCAACTAGAATAAAGATTCTATCTAACTACTTTTTTTATGGGATCCACTTTATTGTCTTTTCTTTTCACTTCATTTTATTTTATTATATTTTATCATTAATCTCCTTTATTATTTTTCATTTTTAACTTTCAATTAAATTTTTTTTTAATAATACTTCTAACTTTTTTTTGTTGTTGCCGTTTTTACCCCCTTAATCCCAAAGAGGATTACATCATGAGCAAACTCTAATTAATTAAAAATAGGGACAATGACGGTAAGACTCTTTATTGAGAATCTGTATCAATTAGTCTCTTAGAAAAGAATACAGATCACTTAATAAAATATTCACCTATTAAAGATCTTTTGAAAGATTTTTTTAAGAAAAATACTTGAAATACCCTTTTAACAACTTTACAAAGTGGTTTTATCTAAAAATATACCGAATCAAATATTTTGGTTATTAATATTTTTTGAAAATAAAAAATAAATATATTTATTTATTAAAATCTATTTATAAATTCAATATAATTTTATTTGACTCATTTAAGTAGTCTTGATATATTTTTAGTTGAATTTATTCAATGAACATTCAAGTCGAGTTTTAAAATAATATTTTAAGTATTTATATTTTGTTAATAAATCTAATATACATAGATCAAACTAGTTTGATGATGATGTTAATCATCATCAACTATGTGAGTTAGAAATCACTAGTTTTGAGTAGAGAAAACAAGGATTTTATTATTATTATTTAGAATTATTTTTCATTATTATATAAGAGATGACCATAATCAAGGGACATGTCATTAATTTTAAAACATAGGATTACTTTAAACATTCTCAAATAAACATGTTTTTTTAAATCTTAAATTTCTTTGAAAGGGTAATTACGGCATTGTCATTTCAAAAATTCTTTTCAGACTAATATTTGATAAAATGAATACCAAAAAGTCCATATTCATTCAGATTTTTTGGTACATATTTTCAAAAACTAGGTCTTTAGGGGGTCATTGTCTCTTTAAAATACCGAAGAAATCTACTATTGGCACTCCAACATTTACTTATTACACTCCAATTTCTCAAATTATTTATTATACCCCAATTAAAGATTAAAACACATTCTTCAAACATTGGAGATATTTGGCTCAAATTATAATCTCAACCCCCATTCAAACAATTTCAATAGCTGTTTATTGGGGGTGTCAATGGGCAGGTTCGGACAGGGCTTAGTTGAGCCCTAACCTGGCCCTAAAGAGGTGGGTTACCTAGACTAGACCTATACTAGTGTTAGGCCTAAGTCGACTAAGCCCTAGTCCGGCCCTAGCAGTCTCAGGTTTGATTTGGGCCAAATAAAATAACTCAAATTCATTATTTTTAATGAAAAAAAATGTGTTTTTCAAATAATTTTTTTGGGTGCATGTTCGAAGAATGTCCTATCAAAGTTCAAATTAATGTCTTATTAAGCTATAAAGGTTATAGACGAGAGTTAAATTATAATTGGACAATATATTTTGCTTATCTGAAAAAAAAAAATTATTTTAATTAAATATATTATAAATAGTTCTATAAGATTAGGTAGCGTATTGGACGAAGTTGGGCATTATAAGGCCCTAATCCAACTCGGATTTAACGGGCTGAAAATGATTAAACTGGACCTACATAAAGGCCCAAGCCTTTGTTTTGTCCCGCGGGCTCAATTGACACCCCTAGTTGTTTACAATTATGATCAGTCTCATGTCAACAGTTAGGTTCGGAAAGTAACGTTAGGGAGTCAAACATGAAGCCAACGCATTTGTCCTATATGATTTAAATTTTTTGGATTAGACTGATTTTTTTGAGGATGATATCTATGATGAGGAGATCATCCTCACACAAAACCAGCTTAACCTGAAATTTACAAACCCATCAAAAATGGTTTAGAATTGTGGATCGTCAATTTTTTATCGATTATTTGTAGACCACTTTTTGAAGGATTTAGAAGTTTCAGATTGGGCTGCTTTTTTGTGAGGATGATCTCTTGGAGATCATCATCACAATAAATCAACTTAATCCAAAACTTTTAAATCATATAGGATAAATGTGTTGGCTCCCTAACATTGGCTGCCGAATGCCACTCTCATATCAAATCCTAAACCCAAAATATAGAAATCTAGTGAAAAAAAAAAGAGAGAATTTCTATTGGTACCCCAACTTTTACTTATTCTCAACTACTCACTTACAGGGATTATAAAAGCACCCCATGAACTAAGAGCAACCAATACCATAACCAATTTTTTTTGTCTAGTTAAAAGTTTTGAAATGAGATGATTTTTTGTGAGGATGATCTCCTCATAGAGATTATCCTCATCAAAAGTCAGTTCATTCGAAAACTTTTAACTCATCAGCTATGGTGTGGGTTGTGCTTATTAATTCGTGGGGTACTTTTATAATGACCCAGTCACTTATTTTCTTTATTTTTAGTTGGAGTGTAATAAGTACAAGTTTGAGTGGCAATAGCGGCTCTCAAACTAAATGCACCACTTGTCTTAAATAATGGACAGGAACAGTTTAAGACGAATCCATTTGTCTCATCTTCACCATGCCTCTCTGCACGTCCCCCTTCCCGCCATCAGACGAGTGTAACAAATTCCACTGTTCTCTCCTCAATTTCTCGCAATTTCTTCGTTTCTTCCGCCTCTACAGCTATAAATTGAAATCTAGGGTTAGTGGGGGAGGGATAGAGAGCTTCTTCGATCTTGGGTCTTTGAATCTCTCTTTTCTTTCTCATTTTGATGATTCGATCCCAAAATTAGTGTTTTAGAGTGTGAAAAAAGAGTGTTTTTTTGGGGGAGCAGGAGAATGAAGACTCATCGTAAAAACAGTTCGGAAAAGAAGCCTGATTTCTTTAAGGTTCTTTTGGGGGATTTCAAGCAGAGGATGGTAATAATCTTTATCTGTTTGATTTGATAAATTATAGTTAAAAAGCTATAACAATTTATGTTGAATTAGTTTCTAGGGTTTCATTTTATTCCCGTTTTTGAGTTTTTTTTGTTTTTTTCTTTCTTTCTTTTTTTGTTCTTTTCATTTGTGGAGGTTTTAATTAAAAAAAAGTTCCTATAAAAAGATAGTGCGAAACTCCCTTTTTTGTTTTGCTTGTAAAAAGGGGAAAAAATAATTTTTCTATCAGGTTTCATTGGCTGAAAACTAGGTCAACTGGTCAAGTGACCCTCCTGTACAAAAGAGGGTCTTTTTTTTTTTTTTGGGGGTGGGGGTAGGAGAATGAAGAATCATTGTAAAAACAGTTCGGGATCGGGAAAGAAGCCTCATTTCTTTAAGGTTCTTTTGGGGGATTTCAAGCTGAGGATGGTAACGATCTTTATTTGTTTGATTAAATATGGTAAAAACGTGCTACATCCATTTATGTTGAATTAGCTTCTAGGGTTTCATTTTATTCCTATAAAACGATTATGCAAAATCCCCTCTCTTTTTTTTTTTTTTTGGCTTATAGAAGGGGAAAAAAGAGTTTTCCATCAGGTTTCCTTTGCTGAAAACTAGGTCAAGTGACACTAATGCTTGCATTTCATTTAATGGAACTACAAGATTTGACATTGTTAGACAATAAGATAATATCGTATAATGATGCATGAGATACATTATGTTACTGTCAATATCTCTTTGATCAGTAAATGCAATTTGTATTAAAAGTGGTCGAGGTGACCAGCAGATAGTACAAGAGGGAAGACACTCAATCAAAAATAGAAAACCCAGCCCCTAGTATCATAATCTACAAACCCAGTCCCGTCTACCCTTAAAGTCATCACTTTGTTCTCCTCAAAGGCTTTACACCCAAAATGCAAATACCTTCAATAGACACAATGATGTTCTCAAGTGAAGCTGACCTTCCTTCTAAAATGCACTGATTCCTTTCTTTACAAATACCCCTACACATAACCAAGGGAAGAAGAGACCACATAGTACTCTTTGCCAACGTGAAGGACGAGCCCAAGCACTTCCAAGAGCCCAAGAGTTCTTTAACCGTCCTAGGAAGACATGCAACAATGCCGAAGAGATTGAAGAATAACATTCAAATATCACAAGTGCTCAGGCATGCAATAATAAGTAGGGTTCATGTAATAATCATCCAAGAATTATCAATAAAATTTATTTTCAACACAATATTAGAGCCCAAGCTCTACTAAGAGCGCAATCTTTGTGCACATTCTTCAATGATGGTGCCATTGTCATCGTCAGACCTAAACTTTTTTTTTCTTTTACTATTTCTATAGTATCCTCTAATAAAAAGCACACCTTCCTTTATATCTTTTCAGTCCATAGTCCACTCATTCATGTTTCATGATCTCTATTTTTTTTTCTTGCCTTAAACCTCTCTTATGAGAGTTCTTATATCGAAGTCACATGATCCTGCTTCGTGTGCTTCTGGGAGAATCATGACAAAACTAATTTAGCGACCCATCGGATCCAATAGACTCAAAAACCAGTGAGATGCAACAATGATGGACTTAAAGACAAACAATGATCACCAATAAGCACGGTTGAATTTTTTTTTCCATTAAGGGTATGTTTGATTGCATGGAAAGTCACTTTCCATGGAATTTGAAATCCATGGAAAATTAGTTGTGGAAAATAGGTAGGGTTGGAAAATCAAATTCCATTGTTTGATTTCACTTGGATAAAATCATGGAAAAAATATGAGAAAAAAGAAGAGAGGAGGGGGAGAGGAAGAAGAAGATGGCGAGGAAGAGGGAGGGGGAAGGATGTGGCGACGGTGGCGAAGAAGGTGGCGGCGGCGGTGGCGACGGTGACGGTGGCGGCGGCTACGGCGACGGTGGAGGTAGCGACAACGACAGTGGAGGCGGCGATGATGGCAGCAATGGAGGTAAGTGAGGAAGATGGAGGGGAGAACGTGGTGGTGGTGGTGGCGGAGGAGGTGAGGGATGGAGAAGGAGAAGAAGAAAAAGAAGAGAGAGAGAAGGTGGTCGGAGACGGAGCCGACGGGGACGGCGATGGTGACGACGGCGAGGTTAGTGTAATGGTGGTGGTGGTGGTGGTGGTAGTGATGGTGATGGAAAATATGTGTGGATTTCATTTTCCCACCCATATGGGTGGGAAAGTGAAATCCATGATTTAGTGGACTTTTTGAATGGGGTGGAAAATGAATTTCCATTTCCATGTGCAATCAAACACTTGAAAAATGTCATTTTCCTTGGAAATTGATTTTCCACCCTATTTTCCATGTGCAATCAAACATACCCTAAGGAATATCTCATTTTATGAGATCAAGCACAATTATAATGCTCCAATTGCACATTCCTTCTTCAATGGATAATGCAATTACGGGAGGGTATGAAAGAATAAGATGCATCTTATTGAATTGCGTAATATACATTATATCATTGGCAATGTATCACAACACAAATGGGAGCTTGTGATGGAGAGTAATATATTTAGCAATATCAATTAAGATATTTTACATTAGGAGATCATTGATTATTAAAATCTTTATATTAGGCTACTTTCTGTATCCTAGTTGATGTAATATCTATAAATACCCTATTGGGGTTCATGTGATAATCATCCAAGAATTATCAATAAAATTCATTTTGTACTGAGGTTCATATTTTGCACTAAGCCTGAGATGCCATTTAGTTCAATGAACATATGACTAGAGGACACCTTACCTTAAGTACCAGTCATATTAACCAAGTTTAGATTTGGCAATTTTTCGGTGGGGTCAATTTGGTTGAAGATAGGGAAGGATTCAGAAAAATATAATATAAAATTGGGAAATTTTTTGGGTATTTAAAAAAGTAATGCTTGAGATCTCTTGGGTGTGACTTGTAATTTACACGCCCAGGTTCTCTAGACACAGTGTTATGCAATGATCATATGCCCTTGGCATGGATATTTTCATCAGAGATTTTGAAGTTTTAGCTTTTCTTACGTAACCTTTAACTTTGTATTTATACAGTTATGTTCAGTTGTGATAGTCCTTAGAATTATATGTTGTCGGTCTTGGTATCTCCTTCGTGTTTCTAATGTTGCATCACTTTGTGTTCATTTAGATTCGTTAGTTAATTAGTGGTCAATTCATAGCTTACCTTTTCATCCCTTCTTTCTCATTGTTTCATCTGTTTTTATTTTTGTAGAAGATCCCAGTGGCATTTGTGAAGCATATCTCAGACGACACATCTGAGATGGCAATTTTAGAGGGTCCGAGTGGTAGTCAATGGCATGTCAAACTGAATAAAACTAACAGTACTGACATGTACTTACAAGATGGTTGGGAAAAGTTTTTAGAAGCACACTCCTTAAGGAGTGGTGAAATTTTAGTCTTCAGATATGATGGTAATATGCATTTTATCGTAAGAATCTTTGGTACAGATGCATGTGAACGTGAGGATGCTTTTACAGTTAAATGTGCTCAAGAATCAACTAATGGCCAAGGAAATGAAAAATGCGGTGAGCAGCTGAAGGTTTTTGAAAGAAAGAAACGTGGTAGACCAAAGGCAAATTCTGTGGAACCCAGCCAACTCTCCCAGAATTTGCAAACTCATTGTGATTGTAAACTTGAACAACGACATCCACATAAGTCTGAGAAGTCAGATTCACTTCAAGGTTAGAACATAAAGAAGTTGTTTTTTCAAGCCATTTCTCATCTGTTTATTGGCATTTTTCTCTTACTTAGATAAGTTCATTCAATCACTTTTGCACGAAGAATTTCTGTTAGTTTTATACATACAAAATTGAACTTAACAACTTATATATTCCTTTGCAAAATGTGGTATCTTTCCTTTGCAAGTACATCCACGGTGTTAAATCTCTTTATATGTTTTTTGGTAAGTAAATCGCTTTATATATAATTGATACAATTTTGTGGTTTTTTGAAGTTTCATTTCCTTTTATTTTATATAAACAACTGTGCAATTAGCGTCTGAAGGGCGTGTTTCAAACTTTCAGGATGTATGGCGAATTTGAAAGCAAGCAATGTGCATTGAGGCTTGTGTCTATACATATTTAAATTTGAGTGAGCTATAGGCACATTTTGGAGATTAAACGCATCGACTACGTGCTTTATAGAAAACGGCTTGGATAGGAGCCTGTTGTGTTTTAAACTCCTACCAAAATGTGCCATGTAAACACTGTTCCTATTCTATAGGAACGGGTCACCGCGCTGGATCCTGATTCTATATAAATATCAGTTAGTTGCTCATGCATATACATGCAAGTAGTTTATAAATTTAAGCGGGCACTTTGTACTACCTTTGGTTGTAATGGAGGTTTGGAGAAGACTAGTTCTGACTGTGGTTTTAAATCTTGTCCGAGACGGTATTGTTAACCAACAAGACGAATATACATGGTGTCTCAATCTTCACACCATCTCGCGAGATAAACGAAATGTCTCGGACAATATTTGAAAATCTAGACTGAGTTTGGCCGAGTCAGTAAAACTCGGCCTGTCCAACTGGGATTTTGTAGATTTTGATTAAAATAATTTTTTTAAAATTTAAATATTTATTATATAAATAAAACATGAATTTATGATTAAACATCTTCTAATCTCTCTTATTATATTAAAAAAATTATAATTTTTTTTTTCACTTATATATATATATTATACAGAGTTAAAAGGTTTATCTCGTCCGAGACAACTCGGTCTCATCCATGGACAAGACAAGACGTCAAACCCAGTTTTAAAACAATGGTTCTGACTAAAATGTCATATTAATGTCCATGTTTATATTTACTGATAAAAAAAACACATGTTTATTTTAGATATTGGTTTGACTGAGAAGTTAGACAATTTGAGATAACATGTAAATCAATTGAATTTGGTTGAAACTTTGAAAATTGCTCCTTAAATGCTATAAGAGACTATAATATATTACTCCTTTTGTATCCCCTCTATAAACTGGTGGTAGCTATTACTTGTCTGATGCAGGAGAAAGAGCTCCGTTGTCGAAACGGGGTAAGATTGTGTTAACCAGAAATGCAAAGGAAGCTGCCTATTTTTTTAGCTCCACTTTTCCGCATTTTGTGTCTGAAATGAAGGCGACTGTTGTTGGAAGCCCATTCCGTTTGGTGAGTGGCTATGCCTACCTCTTGTATTGTTTAGTTCATCCGACCTTGCCTTTTGAACCCTTGAGATAAAGAAATGACATGGGTGTTATATTATTCATCAGTAGGAACGTTCAATGTTGTATAAAATATAAATCAATGAGTGCTAGCCACATTTATGACTTCTACTTCATGGAAGTACCAAATACTCCTTGAACATATGTGGAAAGAAATAATGAGGATATAAAATATTAAAAGAATAAGCCTATGTTTGGGTCTATGTTTGCGCCATGATTATCAAACTTGAATCTTTGTCCAGGAAAAGAAAGGGAAGATACTCTTTTAAAAAAGCAAAGTAATTGTGTTGTATTTTGGACACCCCACTGACTCCAGTGCATCACTTTCCTTATTATTATTTCATAATATTATCATAGTTTATGAGTTTCACACACATTCCAACTGGAATTTACTGTAGAAAATATAACATTAAATCTAAGTATTATCTTGTCAATAGGTATATTATAAATTTCAAAAGATATCACATTGCATAACATATTATTATCCACATATATAAAGGTTGTTAATGTATTCAAAATATAATGTTGAGCCCTCAAATCTCTTTTTTGGGGGTTTGTCGAATCTGACACTTTGTTTCTGTGTCGAATTCTGACATTCGAACCTATCTACATGTGATAGGTACTGAAATATTAGATCCATAGTGAATATTTTCTGTGGTATTGGACTGTGAAAGATTATGACCATACTTCCAATGATGCTTTTGATATACGAGCAAGGTTCATGAGGAGAACACCACCATTTTCATGCAAGTCTCAGATAGAACTTTTTTCGATTGATGCAGAGTGCAAGATTTCAAATTGCCCAACTATTTATTTCATTTTTTTTGGATCTCTGGTAATTGCAATTTTACCTCTCTTTAGTTACTAGTCACTACTTTGTACAGACCATACCATGTCTCTTTTCAAGGGCCCATCTTCCAAGCACACCAACAAGGCTGGTACTGCGGAACAAAGAAGGGAATGTGTGGATTGTGAATTTCCAGAGGGTTTCATCACAACAAAGCTTATTATGTAAAGGGTGGAGAGACTTTTCACTTGGTAACAATCTTAAAGAAGGAGATTATTGTGTGTTCGAGCTTGTCGGTAAAGTTAACATGGATGTGCATATCTTCCGAGTTGGTTTAGTAGTCTCTAATTGCTCTGATGGCTTTCAAGAAGAAACACAAACCTAGTGAAGGTGCGCTGTTTCTTCGAGACCTTCTATAACTTTGTCATAGATCATAGTCTGCAATGGATAAATAGTACATTAGTTATTAATTATATTAGTTATAAGTTTAATGGACACATATTGAAGTTGTTTCTCAATTATCTTGATGTGATACTCAGATTCAGTCAGTTTGTAACTAAATGCAGACTACATGTATGCATCATTTCGGTTGTTGACAATGGGGAGTCACTCCCTGACCTTTTAGTGTTTTTAAAGGTGTGTGAGGCTTATGCCTTGTGACAATTAAATATGTCCTGAGGCGCCTAAACTAAAAGGCCAACACTTTAGTGTGAAGTGTGACTGGCGTTCAAGGTGTATCCCCCTTTTCGCTGAGGTGTGTGCCTGACATGAATTTAATTATATTTTGTATTACATATAAAAATAATTGTTTACTATTAGGGTTGCAATCCGTTGGACTCCTAAGAATGACTGATGAAAAAAGCACATGATCCCAACTCTTTAAACACAAAATCCAATGGTTGAGATTTTGTGAGTATCTTGATAACACAAATCTTGGAGATACTTATCCCGAGGATAAATCGCAACCATTTGATTATGCATTTAAAGGGTTGGTAGTCATTCTTAGGAGTCTTAAGGGATCCAGACCCTTCATTCTTTAATATTAACTTATCTATGTATTTTTATCTAAAATTCCATGCATGTGACCGTACTTGTTGCATTATTGTGTTTTAATTTTATGATAATCATTTAAAAGACGGATCCATCTTTGGGTCAGGTCTACCTTCAACTTCCTAAATAAAATTAATTTTCTATTCCAATGTTATTCGCTTAATACATAAGAATGTTATTAAGCGATCATAATATAATTTGTTATTCAGCCATATTAGATTCTATCGAATTAGCCCCCCAAAAAAAAAACCTAGATAACATATATTATATTAAATAACCATAAATTATAATAATAATCAATTTAATTCTAACTGGGTAGATTTTTTCTAATTGGGTTACTTTTGTAAACATTGGATTAGTCCGATAAATGGGTTCTAAACTAAGTCAATGAGATACATTATTAATCAAATAAATATCAAAACATTGGCCTACTTTAATTGGTATTGGTCGTGCCTTGCATGATTACTGATGGAGAGGGTGGTCTTATTAGCCCAACCTTAATGGCCAGATGGAATAGTTGAAGATAATAATTGGGTGTCATTGAATAATGGGACAGCGAATGATACGCGCATTAGAATGAATGCGATTTGGACCTCCATTAAATATGAGGACCCGATAAGGATCCTTCTTTGTCAATGTTTTAAAAACTGAACCATTGATTGTCCCGAAAATTTGTCAAATTAGTTAGACCCTTATTCAATGTAGGCCAACCAATTTATTTTAATTATACGAAAATTACGTATTCTTGGGACAATTGTAATCATATGAGTTCCTTTTACATGAGTCTATGAATCACAATCCTATTTTATTTATTTTTTCCACATATTATTATATCATGGCATGCTTGAAAAATAAAATAAAATCCAATGAGATATCAAATCAGATCTAAGGGGGAAGTGGTGCCACAATAGTTGATGTTAATGCGAAGCCATAGCTCAAATTATAAAATTACTTAAAGATGAAATAAAACACACAAAGATAAACAAGATTTATGGTGGTTCAAGAGTGACTACATCTACTAAAATATGAGATTGATTCACTATGTTGATAGAAATATTATAATCAAATTATAAAATTACTTAAAGATGAAATAAAACACACAAAGATAAACAAGATTTATGGTGGTTCAAGAGTGACTACATCTACTAAAATATGAGATTGATTCACTATGTTGATAGAAATATTATAATTCGAATTTCTCCCGATACCTTTCTCAAACCTAACAAACTCTAAAAATCCTAGTTTCTTTGTGCATACATGATTTAGAATCATACACAAAATTAGGGGTACAATTTGGTCCAGTTCTAATCGAGAATCAAACCTAACCGATAGTTTTGGGTTGGTTTGGAACAAGTTGCAGTTCAACTTTGGGTGAAGAGAATGGACAATTAATCAATTCGGTCTGATTCTCACTTCAAGACTTGTATATAACTGAGCTAAATCAGAACTAAACCCTTAAGGACTTACTACTTTTTAGGAGTTAGGACGTAGATTAATGACTTTTTATATGAAATTTCATGTGTTTATCATTATTATTATTTTTTCCATTAAATAAGTTGCTTCTAAGCAAGTTTATAGTATATTGGCAATCCATAGAACCAAATCGAATCAAACCAAACCAAATGACCTTAGTTCAATTTGGTTTGGTTCGGTTCTATAGTATAATTTGGTTGGATTTTGATTCTTATTTAGTGGAATCGACCTATGTCGGTTCAATACTGATTTAGCTCCAAACTGAATCAAGTTGCAGCCTACACAAAATAAATCTAATACCCTAAGTCTATGCTCCTATTTTAGCCCTATTCCTCAACTTGAAAAAGGAAACTCATACATAAAAATATATCAAATCCCAATCATTAAAACAAGAAATCCAACTATTAAGAGAAGATCTACATGTATCCCACAGATATGTCATATAACTCTAAGATACATGCGAAACGTTAAATTACACATTTAACGATTGGGATTACATGTTTATATATACATGTATGTAAGACAAGTTACCAATTTTGTGCTTGTCAGAGAATGATATTGATTTTGATGTCACACTCAACTATAATGATGATCGAAATACCAACTGGATTCAAGATATATATCAATCCCAAAAGTTAATTATATATGTTGATTCTCTCCTTACTAGTGAACAATAATATGAGTGGAAACCAAAAGAAAAGTAGTCGAATTAGATATATATCAAGCACCTGTTATTGTACCTTCAGAGGCCATTGTCAAGTCAAGTGAAGCATTCGTGCGTGCGTGCGTGCCCACCCGAACACTATTAGCACCACTAGAGGTCGAAACCGACTTCCATGTCCCACAAACCACAATGCAAGCCTAATAATGATATCATTCTTTTCTCTACTCTTTTAGTTTGGAAAAAAAAATTACTAAAAAAGTTATATATTCTCTTCTTCTCCTTCTTCTTTGTTTTTTTAATTATTATTATTATTATTATTAGAGTGAAATGATTATATAATGTTCCATCATTGTATGAACAATTTTACAGCTGTCAATGGATTAAGCTCCGGATTAAAAGTAAACTATATCGACTGTTGAAACTAGATCAACTGCTGCTGCTATCCTTGCTTCGGTTGCAGATGAAACGAGCTTTCTCTGTTCCACACATCCTGAACTTGTTGAGCTATCAGTGGGCTAGGCCCAGTTTGATAGAGAAAGTGTAGGTTCCGCGGGAGAAGAGCTTAACTAACCCCTCTTTTTGGAAGCAACTTTATACTTTGGTGAAGGAGGTTCAGTTTCATCATAAGATCGAGTGTAATGATTGGCACTCAATCCAATAAAAAATTTATTTGATTTAGATTCGAACTGTGGAACTTATCCGATATGATTTATATTATTCTAAATCTGATCTAATCCAAGAAATCACTACTTTCAAACCAGTCCTAATATTATGGAATTGGTATATAATCACTTGTGTGCGTGTGCGTGTGCGTATACATATTAGAGTTTGCCCATACCTATGACGCGAACATCCTCCTTAGGGTTAAAGGAGTAAATGAGGAAAGATAGTAAAGTTAGTGGGATATTATTGAAAAACAAGGTAAAAAAGGAAATGTATTAAAATTAGTGATATATTATAGAAAAGGAGAGGGAGGGAAACAATAAAATTAAAGAGAGTGAAGAAGAAATGCAATAACTTGGGTAGTTCCGTTATAACTATTGAGTGGGACGTTTATACCCCATAATTGTAGTTTGTGTGGGATTCAACATTGTGTTTTATCATATTAATATACACATTTTAAGATTGATGGTGGTTCATGACTGATTTAAGGTAGAATTCATTTCTTTAAGATTATTTATGGCACAATAAAATTTAAGAGAGTGAAAAGAAAAGATGATAAAGTGGGATAATTTCATTGTGACTAAAGTATGACGTTTATATCCCACAACTGTAATTGGTGTTGGTCCACTTATCATATGGATATGCACATTTTAGGGTTGACCGTGGTTCAAGACTAATCTAAAGTACGATCCTCCTCTTTAAGGCTATGTTATGGCTCATCATGCCTAGCCAGAATCCACTCATTGACAACTCTTGAAAAACGATAAAATTTTAAAATTATATTTAATATTTTCTTTTGGAAAATTAATATTATTTTATTTTTCTTTCTCCACAAAAACATACGATAAATGGTTGGATAACTCCGTTGAGTTATCTAATTTGGCCTGTGCATTTTCAATTTTAATCGACCTAGTTGACGACCTGTTTCGATAATTCACCAAGTTGACTTGGAAAGTTGGTTCTTCCGTCGAGATTTTTGATCGAGGCACTTTAAAATCTAATTGAGTCAAGTCAACTCAGCCAAGTTTTGAGTCAACTCGACGAGTTTTAAAACTATGCTATAAATTATGTTGTTTTTCACCCATATTCTTTCCATTAGCCAACAAACCATGTATCACTTCCTACCAATTGCTCTATGTGGCCTTTTAGCTTTACTCCTCTATGTCTATCTTCACTCTACAAAGACTAAAAAGACCAAAGAGGCACCCGAAGCTGCCGGAGCATGGCCCATCCTTGGCCATCTCCACCTATTCCGCGGCTGCAACTTGCCCCACATAACCCTTGCAGCCATGGCCGATAAGTACGGACCAGCCTTCACACTCCGTCTCGGTGTTCATCGTGCACTCGTGGTAAGTTCTTCAGAGATAGCAAAAGAGTGTTTCACTATGAATGACAAGGTCTTCCTCAGCCGGCCACGAAGCGTAGTAACAAAGCACATGGGCTACAACTACGCTATCTTCTCCTTCGCGCCTTATAGTTCATATTGGTGCGAGTTGCGTAAGATAGTTACCCATGAGTTACGATCAAACCATCTTCTCGAGTTGTTCAAGCGTGTCCGAGTTACCGAACTTGACACATCTATTAAAGAGTTGTACATGAACCAGGTTTCCAAAGAAGCGGTTCTAGTAGAAATGAAAGGATGGTTAAGTGATTTAACACATAATATTGTACTTAGGATTGTTGCAGGGAAGAGATGTTTTGGTAAAACAACAGGTTATGATGAAGGAGATTCAAGAAAATGTAGAAAAGCTATTAGAAATTATTTTAGGTTGATGGGTATGTTCTTGGTGTCTGATGTGGTTCCTTATATAGGAGGGTGGTTGGATTTTAAAGGTTATGAGAGAGAGATGAAACAAAGTGGTAGAGAAATGGATTGTCTTCTTCAAGGATGGTTGGAAGAACATAAGAACAAGAGATTAGGTGGTGGTGAGAGAGTGGGTGAGGAGGATTTCATGGACATGATGGCGTCCATCCTTGAGGATACAAATATATCCGAATATGACAATGATACCATCAACAAGTCCACTTGCTTGGTACCTATTTCAACTCTTTTTTTATCTTCTTGTTTTTCTCATATGTAATGGATTGGAGAAAGATGGTTATTACTTACAAGCATAATTTTATAACATGTCGAGTCGACCGGATTCTTGGATGAGTCAACTCGACATGGTTGGATTTCGAGGTGACTCATTGATAAACTCGTGCAACCAATTTTACTTGTCCACCTGGGAAATTGTCTAATTAACTCGTCAACTCGATGGAGTTGGCTCGAAAGTGCATTCAATTGGATCAGAATATCAACCAAGTTAATATTTGAGTCATGCTGGAGTGACCTCAAGATTGGACCTCACATCGCACATCCTAACCGGAAAGTCTATGGTCCAATCTTGAGGTCATTATTCATAGGAAAATGTTGAAATGATACAAAGCATTTACTGTGATTTTCACAAGTCTGACGTGAGATGTACACATAACCATAGATGTGTTTTCTCGCAATACGAGTAAAACCATCTATGGTTATCTATACATGTCCAAGTCAGAATTGTGAAAATCACAGTAAATGCTTTGTGTCACCCCAGCATGACTCTTATTCATAATATTTTTGTAAAGAACAAAAAATAATAAATGTTTTTATTTGTTATAAGACATTTAAAATTATTTTTAGTATTTATGTATTTTTATTTGACACGTATAAGTTGACTAGCGAGTTTTCGACTTTTGACTCGACAAGTTACACATTTTGAGTCAAGTAGAATTCTCAAGTTTTATACACATATTTCGCATAAACATCCAACATTAGTTACATGGAGGTTTTTAGCATTTTTGACAACTTTTGTTTTCTAAAATAATCCTTGAAATGCATTTATTATTTTGTCTTTTAGTATATGAAGTAAAGGTATTTTGATATTATTCTGATTTGTGTCCAGGCTATAATTTTAGGTGGGAGCGATGCAACGATGGTTACTCTAACATGGATCTTGTCCTTGATAATGAACAATCGACATGTTTTGATGAAGGCTCAAGATGAGTTGGACATCCACGTCGGTAGGGATAGACACGTAGACGAATCAGATATCAAGAACCTGGTATACCTCCAAGCTATAGTGAAGGAAAGTATGCGTGTCTGCCCACCCGGTCCACTATTAGCTCCACGAGAGGCCCTAGAAGATTGCGTTGTAGCTGGCTACCATGTCCGAGCGGGCACACGTCTAATAGTGAATGCTTGGAAGATTCACAGAGATCCGTGTGTTTGGTCCAATCCTTTTGAATTCCAACCTGAGAGATTTCTTACTAATCATTCTGAAATAGATGTTAGGGGTCAGCATTTCGAACTCATTCCTTTCTCGGCTGGCAGAAGAGCATGCCCGGGGATGTTATTAGGACTTCAATTGGTGCACCTAACATTGGCTCGTTTTTTACAAGCATTTGAGCTCACAACACCTTTGGATGCACCAGTGGATATGACTGAAAGCGTTGGCTTGGCTAATCTCAAAGCATCTCCACTTGAAGTTTTAATCATTCCACGTCTCCCTCCTAAGCTTTATGAATAATTAAGAACAAGAACTATGCAACTTCACTCAATTTTGAGCACGAACTTGTTTGTTTGATAGACCAATAGAAATAATAAAAAGGCCATTTGGGCCCTTTGTAGCATAGGTGGTGAAGCCCATCTCATGATGGATTGGTCCATAGACCTCCCACATATTCATCTTCATCAATATGGATAGTGTATATATAATGAGATGCCTTCCATACACATTGGGATTGTTTTCTCAAGATATTACGAATGAGAGCTGCTTTTGGCACCCTAACTTTTGCTTATTATACCTTAATTAAAAATAAAGGAAATAAGTGAATGATTGAGAGAATAAGTGAAAGTTGGGGTACCAATAGAAACTCTCTCTTTTTCTTTTGCTAGATTTCTATTTTTTGAGGTTTAAGATTTTTTATGAACTTAATTATAATTGTAAAAAACTACTGAAATTTTTTGAAGGGGTGTCATAATGTTTTGTAATGTTGAAATTATAATTTGAGCTACACCTTCGTAATTTTGGAGAATGTGTTTTAATCTTTAAGTGGGGTGTGAGGGTGAAATCCTTACTAACTTAGTAAAGTTAGTCAGACACTTTATAAATACATCATTCATACAAGAGAATTTGTCACTTTAAAATCAAGGATATTTTAACTTTATATTTACCAACGAATTCGTCACCTTAATACCAACAAACTTGTCACTTTAAATTAAAAATACTTACCGATGAATTCGCTGGAAAATGATTTATGCATGTTTTTCGAATTAAAATAAACAGTGTACCAAAATCGGAATTTGGACATAAGTAGAGCCCAAGGGCCCTTAGTGAGGGTGAAATCCTTACTAACTTAGTAAGGCTAGTCCAACTCTTTATAAATACATCATTCATACCTCAAAATTCGTCACTTTAAAATCAAGGATATTTTGACTTTAAATTTACCAATGATTTCGTCATTTTAAATTAAAAATACCTACCAACGAATTTGTTGGAAAATGATTCTTGCATGTTTTGGGAATTAAAATGAACAGTGTATCAAAATCGGAAGTTGGACATAAGTTACGCTCATTTTGGGAGAAATCCCTTTTTTTAAATAACTACTGAATTTGTTTGAACTTGTTATAATGTTGAAGTTTAATAATTTTATCCCAACTTTTGTAATGTATGAATGGTGTGTGTTAATATCTAATTTAGGTGTGGGAAGTAATTTCAGAAATTGAAGTGTAATAAGTAAAAGCTAGAGTGCCAATAGCAGCTATCTTAATAAATCACACAGTACCTTTTGTTCTTTTCGAAATAATTTTGGCGCCATGAGAGTAAGAGCAACTCTGCCAACTACCATACCTAACTCATCAATCTCTCCCCAAAACCCAGAAGAGAAATGCATCTCTTTGTTGAAATCAATCACTCACATTCACCAATTCAATCAAATCCTCTCATTTTTCTTCACAAATGGCCTCAGATACTCGAGCTTTCTATCCACAAAGCTCGTCGATTTCTGCAACTCTTCCTCTCAAATGGGTCTAGCTTGTTCAATATTTCACCAAATCCCAAACCCAAGTTCATTTCTTTGGACAGCCATGATTAGAGGTTTTGCCCAAAATGGACCACACCACCAATCCATACTCTTTTTTGCCGATATGCATCAACAAAGCACCAATCCAAATTACCTCACCTACCCTTTTGTTCTGAAAGCTTGTACTAGTTTGAAAGCCCTATTAGAAGGAGAACAAATCCATAACCATGTTGTGAAATCTGGGTTTACTTCAGATATTTATGTCGTAAATGGTGTTCTTGAATTGTACTTGAAATGTGGGTGCTTTAATGAAGCACACAATTTGTATGATGAAATGCCCGAGAGGGATATTATCTCTCACACTAAGATGATTTTGGGGTATTTTGGCATTGGGGATTTGGTTTCGGCTCGATCGGTGTTTGAAAAAGTTGAAGGAGTGGATGTCGTTTTATGGACGGCGATGATATCAGGGTACGCTCAAAATGGGGCTCCAGACAAAGCTTTAGAACTGTTCCATCAGATGCAAGAAACGGGTGTGAAACCGAATCCAATTACGATGGCAAGTGTGGTTTCTGCTTGTTCTCAATTAGGAGATTTTGAGATGGGACGGCAGGCTCATGAGTTCATGATAGAGTCTGGTATGGTGATGAATACTATAGTGTTGACGTCTTTGTTAGATATGTATATTAAAGGTGGATTTGTTGATGAAGCTCGCGAGCTCTTTAATGGAATCCATCAAAGAGATGTCGTGTGTTGGAATTCTTTAATTAACGGCTATGCCAAGAATGGGTATGCAAAGGAGGCCTTGGAAATCTTTAATCAAATGTGGGATTTGGGATTAGAGCCTAACAAGGTTACATTTCTTGGCGTGTTTTCTTCGTGTGCTCAATTTGGAGCTCTTGAGAAAGGAAAGGAATATGATTGCTTACTTGATAGGATGGAAATCGATCGTGATTTGTCAATAGGGACCGCCCTCTTGGACATGTACATGAAATGCGGAAGCCTTGTGGATGCTACTTATGTTTTTAGTAGAATTTATCCGAGAGATGTTGTTATATGGAGTGCAATGATTAATGGGTATGCTGCAAATGGACATTTTGAAGAAGCGATTTCATTATTTGGAGGAATGTTGAAAGATGGTGTCAAACCAAATGAGGTCACCTTAATTGGCATATTGATGGCATGTTCACATGGATGTTTGATCTATGAAGGGTACAAATTTTTTGATTCTATGAGTATAGACCACGGAATCGAACCTCAAATGCAACACTATGCGTGCATGGTTGACCTACTAGGAAGAGCTGGAAGGGTTGAGGAGGCTAAAAGGTTTATAGATAGCATGCCAATCGAACCCGGTATTAGTGTTTGGGGATCTCTCCTTGGTGCTTGTACAACCCACAAGAACACCGAGATTGGGGGATATGCAGCTCAGCGACTCATTGAATTGGATCCCATAAATGATGAAAATTACGTGCTTTTGTCGAACATATATGCGGCCACAAATAGATGGGAGGATGTTGAGAATACAAGAGAAACAATGAAGCATCACGGGGCTCATAAAACGCCCGGATGTAGTTGGATAGAGGTGGAAGGAAAGATTCATGAATTTCTTGTAGGAGACAGGACACATCCTCGAGTTCTTCAAATATATGAGCTTTTGAATGATTTGTCTAAGCAATTGAGGCTGTTTGGAGAGTTTTCATTCACGTAATGCTGGTTGACCTCGTTTTGGCTAAGTTTTCCCTGTCATCGTCGGATCAATTGAGGCACTCCTTGTTGTACAAGACTAATGTTTCTTAGGTAGTATTTAACAATGAAGCATATTTTTTGGGAGTGTTTTTGAAAGATTTTCGGAGCTGATGGAGATGGTGTGAATAGCAGTCTAGCTCCTCTAGACACCATTGCAGCTGACAAGTTTAGCAATACATATTATAAGACCTCGAGGAAACACTAAGGGCACCCTTCAATCGAAGCAAGCTTTTCTTGCTAACTTGAACACTGCATCAAGAATTCAAGTGTTGTCGCCTGCCAATGGGATGGCCGGCCCGGGCCTTCCTTCAAGGGATAAGAATCATCTTAAGAAAATAATCTTTTAGTGCTGGGATTTTTGGTTTTTATGCAAAAGATGTTGAAGATGTGAAACATCTTTTAATACATTGTCCCCTAGCTTGTAGCATTTGTTCATGGATGTATGTTGCGATTGACATTATAGTTTTCTCATCAAGGGGTTGTATTTTTTGGAGATTACACCCATTTGTATTTTGGTTCAGAGTTCAGACTCACGTGACTCATGAAAAAATACATGATCCCGATCGTTGAAACATGAAATCCATTTTCTCATTGATATTCTTGCACAATTCATTGGAAAATAAGGTCAGCATGATTGTAAGGAATTCATTATCAAGGGAATATGATTCCTTGGGAAAATGGTTGTGGGAATCTGAATTCCACCATTTGATTGCACCTAGGAGTACCATACTTTTAGAACTCATGAAGTTGACTCAACTTGATTGGATATCGCGGTGACTTGGACCCAAAACTTGACGGAACCAATTTGTCGAGTCAGCTCAATAAATCATTGATTCTGCTTGAAAATACACTGAGTTTGGTCAAAAACTTGGCCAAGCTTTTCAGCTATATGTAATATTTTTGTGTAAAATAAAAGAAGGAAAATTATTTTATCTTTTTTTTTTTTTTTTTTAAGTAAAAACCATTTTCAACCATGGTTTGTCACGAACCTCCCTCTTCAAGAAAATCTTGGCTTTGTCGGTCTGCCCATTCCTCATTGACTTAGGTCTTCTCCTATAGACTAATGATAAATGACCTAAATACCCTTTTCATCAACCTCTAAGCAAAAACCCTTAGAAATTTCTCCCCAAAATCAATCATCTTCAAGCTCTGGAGTCTTGTCAATCAAATATGGTTTTCCCCCACCCCCAAAGAAAATCCTGGCTCTGTCAATCTGCCCCTATGCCCATTGACTTAGGTCTTCTCCTATAGATTAATGACAATGCCCTATATAACCTTTTCATCAACCTCTAACCGAAAAATCTTGATTTTTCTCACCAAAATATAATCACATTTTACATTTTCATGATTTATTAGAAGAAAAGATTTATATAATCAAGGAACATTTGAAAAACATAAAAATGTAAATAATAATAATTAAACACAAAATCCAATGGTTGAGATTTATGAGTATCTTGATAACACAAATCTTAGAGATACTTATCCTGAGGATAAATCTCAACCATTGGATTTTGCATTAAAGGGTTGGGATCATATGTGTTTTTCATGAGTCGTTCTTAGGAGTCAAGGGATCGTGACCCATAAAGAATTTATATGTGAACATTTTATTGGTGACTTCTTGTGCTAATTATTTTAAGAAACTCAGTGAGTGACGTTGACCTAAAAACGGTTAATTTTGTATTTTATTCTTTGGTGTGCATATCCTATAAGAATCACATCATCATAAATAATGTCTTATTGCTCTTAAAAACATGATAGTGAAAAGGTTATTAGGCATATATATATATATATTTTAAAAAAATAGATAAGTTCAACTAACAAGTAATAAAGAGAAAAGGTAATGTAGTGGGGTGACTAAGAATAAAACTCAATTGATCTGATTTTGGACCTATGGTTCTTCTAAGAGGTGGAAGACCAAACCACCTATCTCAATGGGATGACGTTGGTGTCCATTGAGAAAACAACTTTGTATTTGGGTTGTGGACTCTTGAAAAAGAATATATAAAAAAACATGCAATCCTGACCATTAAAATATAATGTCCCATGGTTAAGATTCATCTTAGTAATACATGTTTTGTCGTGATCATTAGTTTCCTTATTCGATGTGATGTACGATCTTTTGACATATAATATATTTATGTTCTTTGAAATAAATTTTTTTATGAGAATTAAATATGTAAAGATGTTGCTAAAGTTATGTGGAGAAAGTTTTGAGAACTGAAAAAGGAAGAATTTATAAGATAATAATGATATTAGGAGTCTACATAATGAAAGACTCTTATTTTATTCAAGAACTTCTATTGCCACACCAATTTATCATTATTTCATCAATTAATGAAATTAAGTATAATACATCAAATAGAAATTAATGCACACCAAAAAAAATAATTGCCAATTAATCTTTTCCTCTTAGGGTCTATGAAGAAGAACATCTCCTTTTCATAGTAGAGAGAGAGAGAGAGATTACAAGAAAAGCCCGCAATCTGCACCCAAGGATGGATAATAATTTCTTATTAGATTTGGAAAGTTTCAACAAATTGTGACAACTTTATTTATACAAACACTAGAGTTTGCCCGTGCCTCCGGTATGTGGGGTTAAAGAGGAAAATAGTAAAGTTAAAGAGGTGTTATTGAAAAAAGGAGATAAAAGAGAAAATATAGTAAAATTTGAGAGATTTTATTATTAAAAAAAAGGAGGAGAGGAAAGATAATAAAGTTAAATCGGTGCTCTCACCTACCTCTAATTTTTTGTTTGAAAAATAGATTTAACTGAGAAAGAAAGAAAAATAGTCGTTCTAAACTGACTTCCTTCAACACCGTGTTCAACACTATGTTGACATGGTAGTGTGCAGAGATTCATAAATTAATTTTCTCGAGATACAAATAAGAAATCTATGATTCTCTGCACATTGCAATGACATGGCAGTAGGTAGAGAACCATAGATTTTTTTGTCTTGTATTTTGAGAAAAAAATCTATACTTCTCTATCATACCATGTCATCACAGTGTCAAAGGAAGTCAGTTTAGAACAACTCGAAAGAAAAGAAATGTTATTCCCCTTCCATATTTATTTATCTGTTTGGTGTGTGATAATAAATAATTAATCTGACAATGAAAATTCTCTTTTAATTAATTTATTTTTTCTTGTAGAAGAAGAGAATAGTAATTTATAATTTCTGACTTGTCGAACACTAAGGTTTTGTCGCATTTGTTAGTCATATTTCGCACGTGTTTAAAGTTTAAATACTAATTAAACATCCTTCAACTTTGTACGTAGTTCCCCACCCAATGCTTTAGAGCGATGAATCTGAAGGACCATCTAATATTTTGGTCAATATTTTTATCCTACTGAATTCATGCCCCTCCATATTTTGGTCATTAATATTAGAGATACACAGTTGTTTTCAAATTGATGATATGCCCCTTGACTTAGGTATTTTTCTCTGAACAAATTTAAATGACCTACATACCCTCATTTTCAACCTCTAGCCGAAAACCCTTGATTTTCTCTCTAAACAATCAACCCGATTTTTACATTCATTTTCAATCTTGATTGTATCTTCTTCAACTTTCAAATCGCCCATTTCTTCTTTTCTTTTTCTTTTTTTCTGGAGGGGGAGAAGTAGAAGAAAGGACTTTGGGTTGAACCAAATCCCATGAAGGCACTAAATCTTTGTTTTTTCAAGAGGGCCTAATTTACAGTCCTACTTGTCAAACATTTTATCATATAAGTATGATATTTGCTTGATTACTGTGAAATACAGGACCATAAAATATAATATTTGTTCAAATCTTTGTGAGAACATGACCTGATATATTTAACTTACACATAACCATAATGAATCCAATTCAAATAATAATAATAATAATAATAACAACAACAACAACAACAGATGAAAAAGGTTTTTTTTTTAATTTTCTTTCCTAATAATTAAAATAAATGTTATTTATGTAAGATAATATGATGCATCATATTATGATATATGAGATACATTGTATCATATCAATGTATCTTATCTTAAAGGAAGATAGTGTTGGAGAATAATATATGTAATAATATCAATTACGATATTCTACATTATGAAGTTCTAATAAATTAGAATATTTATGTTAGGCTACTTTCCTTATCTTGGGTGATATAATCCCTATAAATATCCTATTAGGATTTATGTAATATTCATCCAAGAATCTCAATAAAAATCAGATTTCTATCTCCAAGATTTATGTACTCATTGGAATTTAAGCTCTAATACCATGTAGAAATCTGATTTTTATTGAGATTCTTAGATGAATATTACATGAGCTCTAATAGGAAATTTACAGGGATTACATCAACCAAAATAAGGAAACTAGTCTAACATAAATATTCTAATTTATTAGAACTTCCTAATGTTGAATATCCTAATTGATATTGTTACATATATTATTCTTCAACACTACCTTCCTTTTGAGATGATACGATGTATCTCATATCATAATATGATGCATCATATTATCTTACAATTTAGACCTACCCTTCCATGTTTTTTATATTATTTGAGATATCCATATATTTTTGGGTCACATAATTCCCAAATATGACCTTTTTATTTCGAGATGCTAACAAAATAACCTAAGGAAAATGATGGATTGTCTGTGTTATACTGTCAAACTGTTGATTTTTTTAATATGTTTCTCGAGGAAATAAATCTAGAGTTATTTGTGTATTGCCACATTAGTGCAGTGTTGAAGGCATGTCCAAAATAGGTAGTGTATCATGATTCATAACCCAAAATGCTCTCATTTTCAACCTTTAATCATAAAATTCTTGATTCTTCAATTAGAGCCCATCATATTTATTTCAAAATAAATAGGATTTTATTTTTTAAGAATGAATTTGTGAAAGTAGAAGATAACGGAATTTTGGTTACATTAGATGTTTTCTACAAAAGGTTGAGGATGAGGTTGAAGACGAAGGATTAAAGTCAAGTTTGAATAGGTTAAAAATAATTTATCCTAGAAGTTGAAGGGGCTCGAAGATGATTAATAATTGAGAGAAAAATCAATGGCTTTGCTAAGGGGGTATGTCATTTGTTTGAAAACATGGGTATATCAAATATTAACTAGAACATGGAGGTGCATGCCTAAGCCATCCTTAAAATAATTATATTAATATGAACCACCATCCAAATATTATGGTCAGTGATAATAATAATCATAGTTTTAAAACTCAAAAACTCAACTTGATTCAAATGTCCACTGAGTTGAGTCAAGTAAAAAAAACTCTAATTGATTTCAATGAGTCCAATTAAATATATTAATTAAGGTTATAAATATTTTAAAATATATATATGTAGAGAACAAAATAGCCAAATAACTCGGTAGATTTTCTGACCCAACTCAAAGCATTTTTTAGCTGACTTGACCAAGTTGGTTCTAACAAGTTTGCAGCTAATTAACCTCTAAATCCATATGAATTGAGTCAACTCAACTAGTTTTAAAACTATGATGATGATGATGATAATGCTGATGATAATAATAATATTAAGTATACTTATAATATTTTTGGAGTTACACTTCAATAAAAGTAAAATAAGCGAAAATATGGGATTTATATAAAATTTAAGGAACCATTCGATCCATATATTTAAGATAAGCCTTTGATGATGATGATATATATGAGTTAGATTATATAATTATAAGATGTTGGCGGCTATATTATAGTGGCATTGCCACTCTCTAGTTCTAACCAATGAAATCACTTCAATCCTCCCTAACTTTTTGCATATAAATCACCCAATCCTCCATCACTACTTCTCATACTCAGATCAAAAATGGGTCACAAACCATCTACTACCCATTTCACCATTCTTTTGTTCTTCCTCATCTTAACTTTGAGCCCTCTTCAATCCTTCCCAGTTAATAATAATAATTACAATAACCAACTTAATTATAATTTCTACGATAATACATGTCCTGACATGAGAATGATCGTTAGAAATGTCGTATGGTGGGCTATTAGAAAAGAAACGAGGATGGCTGCATCTCTTCTTCGATTACAATTTCACGATTGTATTGTTGATGTAATGATATTTGTTATCAAATCATTTGTAAGGGTTGAATTTTTTATTTTTTTTTATCATTTGCATGTCGATGACTAAAAATTTGTGTTATAGGGATGCGATGGATCGATATTACTTGATGACACAAGCACATTTAAGGGGGAGAAAAATGCATTTCCGAATCGTAATTCAATTAGAGGGTTTGAGGTCATCGACAACATAAAGGCTGAGATCGAAAGAGTTTGTCCATCGACGGTTTCTTGTGTTGATATATTAGCTCTTGCAGTAAGCGAGGCCATCTATCTTGTAAGGAACACTTTAATTATTGTATCGTCCATGACCTCTAGAGGGGCCAATGTCGCAGTCCATATGGCCTGAATCAGGGTCTCGGTCCAAGCCTAGCTCGAGAGCATTTGCTAAACCCTAAATCTGAATTAGCCCAATAATTTATAGGACCTAGTAAGACTACCCAGACCAGGTTGATCATGGCCTGGTCCAGCCGGCACTGAATCCATTAATAGCCCAATCACTATTAAGGTCTAAACAAAAGCTACGATCGTATATATATATATATATATATATATATATATATATAATTAACTTGTGATTATTAAGTAGTTGAATTGACTCTCTTAAGTCAAGCCTATATTTTTAAAATTCATTAATTAATGCAAATCGGCCCAACCAAAATGAACCAGTAATAGATCAAGGTCTGATCAATTTTATAATTTTTGGTCCAATCATCGGTTTGGTTTTTATAATAATATGATTTTATTTTTTTTCCAGACAGGAGGACCATATTGGGCTGTGCCATTAGGTAGGAAAGATGGGATAACAGCTAGCGAGAAGGCAGCAAATGAGCAAATACCATCACCTTTTGAGCCACTTGAAAACATTACAGCCAAGTTCACCTCCAAGGGTCTTGATTTCAAGGATGTTGTGGTCCTCTCAGGTTCCTTCAACCTCTATTCTCTACTTCGTGCACTTCGATATCTCCGGTGCCACATCTTTTGGCCCAACTCTTTGTTGAACCTAGAATTAGGTTTAGTCTGTTCTGGCTCGCTGTGGACGGGGTTTGGGTACTGTTATTATGCCCATTTAGGAATCGGGCTAGGCTCGATTAGACTTTAGGGTCACACTCGGGGCTTGCGAGAGTGCCCTGTCAAGTGACCCAGCCTGGCCCATAAATAGGCTCAGAACAAGAAAAAAAGTACATCATGGTGAAGGAGTAAAATGGGCTTTCTTCATGGGAATAGAGGGATTTGAACCCTCACGATTTCTAAAGTCAACCTATTTTTCTCACCATTTTGAATCGATTGTTTTGAAATTACCAATTAGGCTGATTTTTTTTTTTATTCCATCGAGCGGAGGGCCAAAAATTCATGGTTTAATCTTTCCTATTTTTTGGAAAACAAACTGTAGCGGAGAGTCCGACCCACTCAATCCGACTTCGGATTGACCTCTGCTATACATTTTTAAACCTGGGTTGATGAGATTTCTCATTCCCACCAAAAGTTCGATTGGGTTGATGCTAGGGTTTGGTTTTACATTCTTTTGTGCCAATTCAAGCTAACCTAAGTTGAATGGGTGAAGAATCTTAACCCATATTCGGGCTGGATTACGTTTGGGTTAAGTGAACTTGAGTTTGGGTTGGGCTCAAAGTGAACCTAAAAACCGAGTCCATTCCACAAAAGCTGCAACCCTAATTATTTACCCTAATCTTTGATCACCCTATGGTTATTTAATTTCAGGAATCCTACCCATGGTTTTAAATCTCGTCCTAGACTGAGAGGACTCATCCTATATGTCTCAGTATCATCCACGAACGAGACAGATAGACAAGTCAAAGGTATCGAGCAAGATTTAAAACCCCAATTCATTTATTCTCATTGTTCAACAGGACAACTCAAATGTATCGGAAAACTCATCCGAGACGACTCAGTCTCGTTCATGAACAAGACAAGATGTCAAAATGAGTTTTAAAACCATGATCCCACCACACCTCAAAAAATTCCACATGCATATTCATTCAAAAGCATTGAATTCATGATGCTTAGCCCACATCCCACTGATCCCGAAGTGTTGGACCCCACTTTCATTTGCACCAAAAATTAGTCTGATTAGTAATTTTTTTCATTGTGCAATGGCATTTTTGTAAATATTATGGTGTTATTTTAAAAAAATTAATAAAGTTTTGAAAATTTTAAAATAGAAAAACAAAATATAATTTTTCTAAGCTTAACATGGATTTCCAGGTGCACACACCATTGGTTTTGCCCAATGCTTCACTTTCAGGCCAAGGCTCTTCGACTACAAAGGCTCGGGTAAGCCTGACCCAATGCTTGACACATCAATGCTCCAAAGTTTGCAAACCATGTGCCCAGATGAAGACGCGAACAGCAACCTTGCACCTCTCGATTCTGTAACTGTTAACAAATTTGACAATTTGTATTTTAAGAACCTCATGACCAAAACAGGGCTTCTTGAATCAGACCAAGCCCTTATGAAGGACCCTAGGGCAGCCTCAATGGTTAATTACTATAGTATGTACCCTTATATGTTCAATAATGACTTCGCGGCATCAATGGTGAAGTTGGGCTATGTTGGTATTCTTACAGGACAAAACGGAGAGATTAGGAAAAAATGTGGATCCGTTAACTAAATCTCGAACTTGTACACTTGGTCTAGGTACTTATTAAATGTACTTATGAGATCGTGTTGTGTCTTTATTATATAATGAAGATGGATCATTTATGATGTTTAGTAATGGATTGTGTGCACAAAAATATAATTTTATTCTGAATCGTACCATGTGTCACCTCAAGATAATAAACAAATATTAGTACCTAGATACCTCCATATATAAACACGTATGCCCAATGCACGGATCCATAATGGAAGTTTGGAATACTTACCGAATAAAGGCCCCGAATCAATTTCATTGCAAAAGGAGGTTAGTTAAGATACAAACACGATGAAGAGTGGTAATTAAGGCTAATTAGTATGTCAATGAGCCAGGCTGAGTTTGGATTACTCCTAGTCGGGCCTCCAAATCTTAGCCCAAACCCGACCTATCTAATGATGGGCCTAGTACACAACAGCTAGCCAGACCAAAATCAAAAGAGTTAGAGTACCCAAACCCAGTCTATGTCAGGCCTATAAAAGCCCAACCCATTGATAGCCTTACTAATTACTCGTTAGTTCTAAAAAAATTATTAAAATATACAAATCTTCATGCTTTATCGTTATCATATAGATGATCAAAACTGGATAGATTATCCCAAAAATTATTAATACAAATAATCCAAATAGTGTGCCATATCTTGATCATGTTTGCTTTTGATTGATTGGAATTTATTAAGATGAGTTAATTATGTTTAATCCAAAGTATGTGTCAACCTTCACCAAACTAACAAGTGGTCTTAAGGCCCACCTTATACTTTTTCACAAAAAGAAAAAGCTTTTAAATTTTAAAGCTTAAACATGATTAATCCTCTTTTTTACTTTTTAATAAAGCTGATTCATCCATTATTTAAAAAAAATTATAGATAACTTCAAAAAGGGGTTCTTTTAGGTAGGGCTGTTGATGGAGCGGGTTTGGATCAAATCAGGATTTATTCGATAAAAATTAGAACATATCTTCATTGGATTTGGATTTTACTGGATCTCAATATTAGGATTCAAATCCAATTCAATAACAATTAGATCGGATCCCAATGAAAACAAATTTGATTTGATATACAAAATATAGATAATCTTGATATATTTAGATAAAATGTATAAGATAAATTATATATTTTCCAACATTTCTTTTTCGTAGTGGGGAATATGAGATACGGGACATGGTTGATCGATACATTATCAAATTGGATCTTTACCGGATCAAATCCATATCAAACCCAAATCAAGTTCAATAGAAAATGAATTAAAGGGTAAATATAAAACTATTTTATAATTAAGGGTTGAGATCCTTACACTCATGAAAAAGAAACTCATATGATTACATATAATCCCGACCATGTTGTGCAAAATCCAACAATCAGGACACAAAAGATATCCCAAGAATGCATCACATATCTCTAAAATAAATTTCAATTGTTATATTTGCATTTTCACACTCATGATTGTGTGTGACAATATTGAAAGAGAGAGAGAGAGAGAGAGGAATTAGAGAAAGAGTTCATTGGTTTTTTATTTTTATTTTTATTTATTTTTTATATCTCAATTGTTGGATTGAGATGGATCTAACGATTGCTAATCATTGTGAGAGAGGTTGTCAACATTCTTATTCTCATTGATCTCGACCTTCTTTATATATATTGTAGGCATGGATTTTCATTTTCGAAGATCTCTACTACTTGCATTGGGAGTCGTCATCATTCATTTTTAGAAAAATGGTATGAATACCTAGAAAAATGGTATGAATGGATACCCATAAAATAATTTTGAAAAATCATTTTTGTAGTGATTCTCGTACAGATAAGAAATTAGTCTACTTAAGATCTAGGTGAAAGGGCCCATTTACAAGATAGAGAAAGTGTTAGACACCATATTTCCCCCACATTGGGTAGTAACCTATGGCATGGTCATTTTTTCATTTTTTTAGAAATCTAAAAGAAAATTATTGAAAATGAAATTTTGTACCCTCAAATTTTAAAGGCTTTTATTTCAAGTCTAGATCATGGGGGGTCACTTCATTAAGAGAGAGACCTCATGGTGACTAGACCATAAATATTTACATTTTTATGGAGATAAAACTCCAAAAAAAATCAAAAATAAAAAAGTGAAAAAATGAGGTTAAGAGATGGAGAAAGAAGAGGGGGGAATTATTTCTTACTACACTTTACCATGAAGTTTATATTATTTATTCTTGTTCTCCTTCTTGATATTCTTGATGATGATGCATTTATGTAAGATTTTTGAAAAAAAAAAAAAAGATAATTGAGGTAAGTAGAAATTTTAGATTGAAAGGGGGTTGATAGTATATTTTCAACGAGACTGAAAGTGTGTTTTTAAGGAGGTTGAGAGTGGGTGACTGATGACTTCAGAGTGTGAGAAAGATGACTTGGGGGGGGGGGGTGTGAAAGTGTATGAATTTGTGAGAAGATTGAGTTTATATAGAGTTGGGGGATTATTTTTAAGGATAAAAATGTTCAATCCTAAAAATAAAAGAAAATGACGTTTTGTTTGTTTTATTTTTCATTTGAATTATTTAATTGTATGAAGGTAAAAATGAAATTTGTTTTAGGATTTTACGAGGTTCGTTGTCATAATGACATGTGCAAGGTAGGTTAGATGTAAAGTAGGATAGGATAGGATAGTAAAGTGATTTAGGGAGTGGTTTAAGGAATGTGTTGGGAGAATGGTACGAAAGAGTAGGGTAAAATAAAGTGGTAGAATAATTTAATGAATGTGTTGAAAGAATTGTAGGATAAAGTAGGGTAGGATAAGGTGGTGGAGTGATTTAAGAAATGTGTTAGGAGAATGATTTTGAATTTGAATTCTATAGATTTAGATATTAGATATTAGTTTAGGTTGGGTTGGATTTAAGATTGGTTTAGGTTCAATAGGCTTAAGGGTTGGGTTGAATTGGATTTGATTGAGTTAGGGTAATGTATAGAATTGGATTTAATTTAGGATTGAGGTGGTGTGGTTTAGGTTTATGGTAGGAAGTGAGTTTTAGAAATTATGTAAGTCTTGTAATGATCCCATAGGACTATTTAGAAGTCTTAAAATCTTTATTTTAAATAAAACGTCGAATTTTGAAGATTTGGACCCCCTTAAATCTATTAACGATTTTTTGACAAAAATATGTTTTTTTTTTCAAATTTGGTCTATTCAAATTGAGGTGTCTACATATACTAATTAGTTTAGTGCATCTGTCAGCTAGTGTTTAGTTGGTAAAGTCTTTGGTGATGATACAAAAGAGATCGAGGTGTAAATCCCTCTCGTCAATATCGAGTTGTTGAATTCTTTACAAATATATTTGTCGAACAACAAAATAATAATAATAATGGGAGAACAAAATACTAGCTTAATAATTTAAACATAAAATTCAACTGTTGAAATTTATACTTAAAATAAATATCTTGAAGATGATTGTTATTGGGATATGTATGAATCTCTAAGAAATTACTATGGTTTGATTTCATGTTTATAGGATTGGGAGCACTTTATTTTTCGAAACATATAAAATATATTTATGTGAAAAAAAAAATTATAATAATTTTCATAACAAATCTATTATTTTAAAATTAAAATAAAAAATCAATTTATACAAAGAGTAGCGTTCAATGGCCAACAGTTTGGCAAACATTTTGGCAAACACATTTTTCAAAACATGGGTTAGAGGTCTTGGAATGGGCTGATTTTTGGTGAGGATGATCTCTATGGTGAGGAGATCATCATCACCAAAACTCAGCCCATTCCAAAACTTCTAACCTCATCAAAAATGGTTTACAAAAAATGGACGGTTCACGATTTTTCAACTTGTAAATTGGGGTTAGAAGTTTTGGAATGAGCTGATTTTTGGTGAGGATGATCTCCTCACTGTAGAGATCATCCTCACCAAAAATCAGCCCATTCCAAGACCTCTAACCCATGTTTTGAAAAAGTGTTTGCCAAAATGTTTGCCAAACTGTTGGCCACGGATAGGGACCCTTATACAAATACTTCAAACTCCAAATTAGTCTACAATACAGTCTACGCGCGTAGGATAGTTTTGGAAGTAAGTCGAATTTACGCCTCTCTGCCACTGCCAACCTGTAAAGACAGCTTGAGAAAGAGAAACTAGTCGTTGTGACGCAGCAGTTTTTTTAAATGACGTAATAGATTCTCTCACTATATTATCGTCTCATTTTATCATTTTTATATCGTGAGAAGAACTTATTTATCGATAAATGAGAAAATAAATGTCATATCTATTTAAAAAGAGAGTTGCTATTGCCACACCAATTTTTTTCAATTTATTGTAAAATTGTAATTGTTAAGACCTCAACTGCACCTGGCTCAAGTTGGTTGGATCACTTTAAATATTGGAAAATGTTGAAGTAACGATGAAATAGACATCGCTACAGACATTACCGACGTGGATGTGTTTATAAGACCATAGATGCTTTTCATCGAGATACGAGTGAAAAGCATCTATGGTTATGTGCACACCAATGTCTCAAACAATGTTAATTTGAATGTTACTTGTAGATGCGGATTTTCGCTCTACTTTTCGATCTCAGATGCCACCTTGCGATCCCCTCTCCTCGTTCTCCTAGGTGTACCTACAACGACACCACTCCGATGCCGAAGTCAGAGATTTAGTACAAAAATGAGTTCAATTTGGAGAGGGGAGAAAATCATACCTTTTAGCTCATTTGTCCATCTATATATATAGAGATGAGACCTTAGGACTTAATTGGATCCCACTACCGATTTTACCCTTCTATATCCATACCAAACTCGAATCCATAGGTGCCACGTGTCACCCCTCAGTTCCTAGTGAGAAATATCCTCCACATTACTCCATCACAACTCTTAAATATTTATAAAAGAAATAATATTTTGGAAGAGAAAAATTATCGACTCCATGAATTACTCTCGTCGACGAGTCCTAGAAAATATCCTTCCACTAAATGCATGTAGGATTTAATTAGATATATCATGACATCTTTTTTATTTATTGGTAAATCTATTTTAATGAGTTCGTTAAGTCAAGTCGGTGCTGGAGGGATTCGAACCCAAGTCTATGGTATCATCATCTAAAGATTTTACCAACTAAGCTATCGTGACATCATGCCAATGCATGACCTATGAATAGAAAACATACCATAAAAATTTGAAATCCATGACATTAAATGTTTATTATTAAAATTTATTTATTAATTTTTTATCATAATAGAAATCATTATATTTTCAAATTTTGCATCTCTAATTAAAACCTAAAGAGTCGTGATAATCTGACTTGAAAAAACGTACTCGATCGATATGCAGTTGACGTGGCAAATGTACAGAAGCATAGATCTTTTTTTTTTTTGTTTTTTGGGATACACAAGGAAAAAGATCTATGGTTCTATGGACTTGCCACATCAACAATGATACAAATCACATTTGTTTTAGCGAGTCATTTTATCATTAGTCAACCTAAATCCTACTAAATTTTCAGGGTCAAGACTCAATTCTCAAAGAAGTTAACATTTGAAGAAAGATGCTTTTATTATTTCATAATTTGATGTAATCTAAAAGCTAATGCAAAAGTTCTTCCATTTGAAATGTTTTAAGGAGCCGAATTGGCCTTACGAAGTTAGTAAGGATCCTTGGGCTCAACTTGTGGTATCAAAACCATGATCCAATACTCTAGAATCGTATAAGACAATGTTAAAAAAAAAAAAAAAAATGTTATTTTTCAATGTTGAATCTTAATTTGAGTCATGATAATCTGATTCCCCATTTAAGAACCATAGATCATTTGCCTCGGGATATACAAGAAAAATATTTATGATTCTTCATATCCCTAGGCAAATGATCTACGATTCTGTAAAAGGGCATGGAGACTGTATGTAAGAGAGGGACATCAAAAAATCATTGTTCTTTTAAATTTAAATTTGGGAGTTAGGTGGAAATTCATTTATCGTCCATTTTCAAAATATTGGATGAAGTCATATATATATATATGGGGACTGTTCGACGGACGTCTTTGAAACCATATGAAAAACCCATGTTTCTCAGCTATTGGATTTTGAGAAACAAATGGTTGAGATTCTGTTAGACGTCATTTCCGAATGGACGGTCCACAATTTTTCAGCTAGTAAACATGGGTTAGAAGTTTTGGAATTGGCTGATTTTTGGTGAGGATGATCTCCTCATCGTAGAGATCATCCTCACCAAAAATCAGCCCATTCCAAAACTTCTAACTCATGTTTTGAAAAATGTTTTGCCAAAAAGTTTGCCATTGAACGCTACCCATATATATATATCCTCCAAATCCTTCGCTCATTCGAAAAACAAACAAACAAAAAAAAACAGAGAAAGCTTTCTGAATCAAGAGAGAATAAGAAGAAAAGATGAGTTGGATGAACAAAGCATGGATCGTGGCAACAACTATGGGAGTTGTTGAGACTCTAAAAGATCAAGGTTTCTGTAGATGGAATTACGCTTTTAGATAAATACATCAACACGCGAAGACCAATCTTAGATCATTTTCTAAAGCCAATAGACTATCTTCTCAATCTACTTCTGTAATCATAAATAAGATGAGGGGGAGAAGATTAAACAATCGGAGGAGTCTTTGAGAAAAGTTATGTACTTGAATTGTTGGGGACCCAATTAATTGATAGGGGCATCATAGCTATAAATGTTTGGATTCATTGCGGATCACACATAAATTTTGTGTTGTTTCTTTAGATTCAAAGATTGTAAATAATATTATATGTGTGAAATTATCAAAATTGTTAATTTGATCTTTTAAAATCTATTTTGTAGAAGTTTTTATTTCTCAAATTAATGTAGTTTCCTTCCATTTGCTTAGAGAGAGAGAGAGAGTGAAGGGTTGGGTTTTCATTCTATTTCCTGTGGTTTCAATCGATCGAGAGAGAAGAGAAGGAAACGAAGTTCTGTCGAGAGAAAGGTTAATAGAAACAGAGAAAGAGTCGGTTTTATATATTAAAAAAAAAACGAGAGAGTTGTTTTAAATAATCTAAAACTCTGTTTTTCATTCGGAAATGAAGTCTGACAGAATTTCAGCAGTTTGTTTCTCAAAATCCAATAGTTGAAAAACATGGATTTCTCATATGGTTTCAAAGACGTCCATCGAACTGTCCCCTATATATATATATATGGGTGGGGTTCCGTAGACACAAAAAGCTACTCATAAAGCTACAACATTTTTGTCTTATATGGTTAAAAAGGTTCGGAATGGGTTGATTTTTTGTGAGGATGATCTCTGTGGTGAGAGGATCATCCTTGCAAAAAATCATTCCATTCCAAAAATTTTAACTCCATCAAAAGTGATTTACAAAAATTGGACAGTCTAAAATTTTTCAACTTGTAAACATGGGGCTAGAAGTTTCATAATGGGCTGATTTTTGGCAAGGATGATCTCCTCACCATAGAGATCATCCTCACAAAAAATCAGCCCATTCCAAATATTTTTGCCCATATAAGACAAAACGCGTTGTAGCTTTATGTGTATGCGGATCATAATCCTATATATATATATATATATAGATATATATATATATATATATATATATATATATATATATATATATGGGAAATGTTCAGCAACAAACATTTTGACAAACATTTTGGCAAAACATTTTTCAAAATATGGGTTAGAGGTTTTGGAATGGGCTGATTTTTGGTGAGGATGATCTCTACGGTGAGGAGATCATCATCACCAAAAATCAGCCCATTCCAAAACCTCTAACCCATCAAAAATGATTTACAAAAAATGGACGGTCCACAATTTTTCAACTTGTAAACATGGGGCTAGAAGTTTTGGAATGGGCTGATTTTTGATGAGGATGATCTCCTCACCATAGAGATCATCCTCACCAAAAATCAACCCAATCCAAAACCTCTAACCCATGTTTTGAAAATGTTTTGCCAAAATGTTTGTTGCTGAAAGGGACCCTATATATATATATATATATATGGGTCCCGTTCAACACCCTAAGTTTTACCACACACTTTAACAAACGTGTTTTGTCTTACATGGGTTAGAAGTTTTGGAATGGGCTGATTTTTGGTGAGGATGATCTCTATGGTGAGGAGATCATCCTCACCAAAAATCAGCCCATTCCAAAACTTCTAACCCCATCAAAAATGATTTATAAAAAATGGACGGTCCACGATTTTTCACGTGTAAACATGGGGCTAAACATTTCGGAATGGGCTGATTTTTGGGGAGGATGATCTTCTAATCATAGAGATCATCCTCACCAAAAATCAGCCCAATCCAAAACTTCTAACCCATGTAGGACAAAAAACGTTTGTTAAAGTGTGTGGTAAAACTTAGGGTGCTGAACATTTCCCTATATATATAGGGTTGTGGTGATGGATTGCTAATGTGGTAATCTAGTGGAGTAAAACGGCCCTTTTAATAAGGCTTAAAATCTTACTAAGTAAGGAAAGTATTTTTTTTATATTAAGTCTCTTCCACCGTCCAAAAGACCTCGAGATGCGTAAAACAAAACTTCGATTTTTTCGTATGTATTTCACACTTCCCTCGGTTCTCTCCTTTCTTCCAAAACCAATTTTCGCTCTCCACTGTTTTAATTACACCCGAAAGAAACAGGGTTCTATGGCTATTTATTCATGGATCTTAGAACAAATGAACTCTCTTTGAGTGTTTCCAAATCCAACCCAAAAACTCCAAAAATTTAACCCCAAGAGTCAAAACCTCAAGCAAGTTTCAGAAAAATGTCAGAACTTCAGCAACAACCGCCACCATTTTCTGTAACACAGCAAGCTTACTCGACTCACTCGGGCCACGGATCAGTAGGCCCACTCATTGCTGTTCTAGCTGTGATCATCATATTAGGTGTCATTGCAGGGATGGTTGGACGGATCTGCTCTGGAAAAACAATCATGGGTCATGGCCAGTATGATTTGGAAGGTTGGGTTGAAAGGAAATTTTCTTCTTGTATCGATGGAAGAATCGACATACCAACAAACCATACTAATTCCTCTGTAAACTCTGTTCCAGTAGAAAATCCAGAAGAAACAAAGAAGACAGAACAATCTGCTCAAAACCCATCTGTAATTACGGGTTCTTGACATGTGTTTTTGCGTTTTACTGTCTGTATTTGATGTATGTGAAATGGGTTTTTTTTTTTTTTTTTTTTTTTAAATTTCGTTGTCTGTGTTGATTTCCACTCTCATTCCAGCTTATGAGATGAGCATGAATATGAGATTTACTCTTCCTTTCGAACCATTTTCATGGATCACCATCAATCGAGGATTATTT
The DNA here is from genome assembly GCF_017979445.1 of Akebia trifoliata. Classification (NCBI taxonomy): domain Eukaryota; kingdom Viridiplantae; phylum Streptophyta; class Magnoliopsida; order Ranunculales; family Lardizabalaceae; genus Akebia; species Akebia trifoliata. The sequence goes on along the minus strand of NC_141378.1, from coordinate 10,678,616 downwards.
TTATTTTATTTTTTGCTTATTTTGTATATTTTTCTACTTATGTTCTGTTTATATTGATGATGGTTTGAGATCGTAGATCTCTGGAATAAAAACAAACTTCGATCTTAGAAAACTGACACAGGTCATTTTTGTTTGGGCCCACTGGGCCATAAATATTCAACCCACCTCTTTGTGTGCACTAAACACCCAAGGCCAGTCGGATTGGTGATTTATGACAAACAGATTTGGATACTTTTGGTCTGGTCTGGTCTGGTCTGGCACACCCCACCCATCAACTACTTATCAAACTCCAAATAAAAACACAAGGTACCGATTTTGGTTATACAGTATTATAAACAGGTGGGCATGTGCAATGAAATGAGAATGTTAAAAGATAGAAAAATTAGTCGAGATAAAATTATGAGGGTTGATTTTCTAATTCAATCTGACAGAATAACTCAAAAACTCACTGACATGGCATGTGTAGGAACCGTAGATCTTCTAAAGATACACAACTGCACATCCTCATAAACCAAGGTCCAAGGATTCTTCTCTTTTGACTGTTTGATTATACTATTTGTCATGTTTATGTTATGTAGTTTGATATCATACCTTCGCATGTTATGATACATTTTGAAAAGGAATATTCAACAGTCACGAAGATTGATCATTTTAGATGCATATGCAAAATTGTCACACTTTAATTTTTGGATGTGTGCATTGCCGCCCCCTTTTCTTTTTAGTGATGATAGCACTTCTCTTACCACTCAAATCATCATCTTTTGATTAAAATGAGTGATTTTCGACTGTATTAGTCCCAAACCCAGCTCTTGGGACTCGCGTAGTGGTATAGGGGCTCATTATATTGACCTAAGAGCAACTCCAAGGGGAAAAGTACATAATGATATTCCATAATGGCTAACTATCCCATCATGGAGAATCATTTTTGGATATTCAAGGAATTTTCAGACTCTAACCATGATATCCAAAATGCTCGTCTATAAATATTTTTTTTCAATTCAGCCCTAAATGAAGATGTTGGAGACCCTAGAATCCAAAATGATTCTCTAAAATTGTGGTTTGGTGGTGAAATTATTTGGAGCAAAAATAAATAAATAATAATAATAGAAGAAGGTTCTGCACTACAAAATGGCAGTTGAGGGGAAATGGTGTCTGAGACAACGTTGGAGCTGCTCTAAGAACAATTATGGAAACTGTGCCACGTAACTTCCACCAACTGCTCTTAGATTCGTGCTTTCAGCTCAGACTTGGGTATATAAAGCATTCACACTCCCACATAACACATTCGGGAATTAAATTAAATGAAAACTAATTACGATTACTTGAGCATTTCAAAAGACTTATTATAGTCCTAGTCATTGAAGTGTCCCTAAAAGAGACGAGAAAGACCCAAAAGGACTTTGATGGAGATGGTGAAAGCATATTGGAAAGTGGAAACACTCTCTAAATAACAAAAATACTTGGCTTGAGCAGACCGATTTCAGGAGACGAAGTACACCTGTATGGGAAACCAGTGCACCCAGTGGTTTTGCAATTACAGAGGATAATCATCTGGGGCGTATTCCAGAACACATCGAGAGAAAAGGATTGGAGTGACCACAGTTTGGAAAAAATGGAATGGAGGAACAAGATTCACTTAACCCACGCTAAGCTCAAATCTTTGGGACAAGGCTTTATTGTTATTTTATTTTACATTTGTAGTAAATATTGGTGGGCCAAACATTCGTGGCTAAGTTGGTCCCAAGCAATCTGTTCTGGCATTTTGAGGCACAGTTGTGTAATGTATACCATAGTTCTAAAACTCGACAAGTCAACTCAAATGTTGTCCAAGTTGACTCAACTCACTAGAATTCTGAGGTGACTCGACCACAAAACTCGTTTCTGAAACCTTGATTTTCTCCCAAAAATCCATTCGAAGCAGCCATTCAGGATTAAGTCTCTGTGTGCATGTGTACATAATCTGAGTGGATATTAACACATCTAAATTAGATAAACATAATGCATTACGATGCCAAGAAACTAGTTGAGTTTACATAAATTTACAAGGAAGTTTAACTGACCCAATCCTCAAGGTGCAACCTTGTGCTTATGTTTCTGAGGCTGTTTTATTTTGAGAAGATGAGAAAGACCTGCAACTACATGCATTCGACTGGTTGGAATACCTGTCTTGGCTAGTGCCCTCCCATGTTTATCCAAGAGCACGAAGCACGGTACATATCTGATGTCATAATGGAGGAGCTGCAAGGAAACATAATAAATTGAAGAGTCAAAGTCAGCTTGTATGCTCACCTTCAGATGCTCGCACGTCACTATGTACATGTGGACATATGCATGTGTATGTACGTAAGCATCAATGTACCCATGAAAGAAAACAATTAAAAATGATGGTTTCTGATTTCCTAACAAAGGATTTTATGTCGGCATGGTCAAGTTGTGCCAATACTCGCTCTTGATCACAGTTTTGTAGATATTTGAATCTTCTCCAAGGGACTATATGATTGCACATAGAAAATGATTTCTCCCGGCTTCATTTTCCCTGGAATTCATTTTTTGGCTCAAGCGACTTTCCTGCCACTCTGGGCAGAAAAATAATTTCCCACCCCATCCCCCAAGAAAATGAGTTTCCCACCTCCTAATGTAATTCTTTGACGAATAATCCCCCACCCATAAAACTAAAAACCAACTCACGTTTCAATATTTTCCTAGGCGCAATCAAATGGCAGAATTTATTTTCTCACGATCATTTTCCTGATGAATTCATATTCCCTTGAAAACAAATTCCATGCAATCATACAGACCCAAGATTTCTACTTTGTACAAGCCTCGTTCACACTCATATAACCCACCTTGCAAGATGCCTAAACTGCACCTCTAAGTTCAACTCAAAAGTAATTCCTAAGTAATTCAATTTCTAGGGTTTGCTGACACTACTGCTCCCAACATAGAGTCGCTTACTAGTGCTTCCAAAAACCAGGTAAATGTGATTAGTGTTTTGGAAAAAATTATTAAGTTAAGCAAAATTTCATTTTCATTAGTAGCTTTGTAGGACTTTTATCTACTTCAGATTTTGTTAGGATTAAGTGGATGTTGAGGATATTGAACAGCCATCTACAAATACCCATATACTCCAATTTTAGAGAGAATAAGTGAATTCTCTCATGTGATTCACATATGATTCCAAACAATTTTACGTGGTGAGACTCAATTTCTTGTACAGAAAATAGTACAATTTGACCTGAAACAGAGAAGAAGGTCGAATGAGGCACGGGCGTTTCGCGCCTCTGCATAAATTGAAGTTGATCGTGCAGGTAGAGTATCAACACATCACCCCCAAGATACTATAGCACGATTACAACCAGATTAGTATTCATCTAACCCCTACACTAGGGCAGGTATCTTTTAAATTTACACTAGTTGCCTTTGCCCAGACAAAACGACGAAGAATCAAAGAAGAAAAGATGATTTGGAAAGCTCTTAAGCTTTTGTTAGCATACAGAACCAGATAGAAGAAAGAAAGAAAGGAAAATGTTGTCGTCGATCTCTCTTTCCAATATGTCTGGAAGCATATATAGAATGCTAACCCAGCAAACCAGTATACAAAATACGTACATAAATAAATTGCATTCAATTGGTCAAATAAAAACGATAATATATTATATTCTTGGACATCTACGATACAACCACTAAAGAATAACTAATATTTAAGATTAAATTTGTAATAAAAAGAAAGATTTCATCATTAGAGACCGCACCTCTCACCTGACCCGACCCGTCATGCGCGTGTATGTGTTATTGAGTCAATTCAGTGGAGCAAGGATATCCCCTTGGGGAAAAAAACTTGGGTGCCCCTTGGGGTGTCCCAAGCTTCCGTCGTCGACCCTTGTCATTAGACCACTATCTATGCATGTATTTTCCGCTCGAATATTTTGCTTCTCAGGTGGTGGCGAACAATGCTGCTTGCAACCCGCTTCGCCACCATGGAATCTAGATCAGCAGTGACGGCAGAGTCATTGACAACTCCCGAATAAAATCCAAATGAAAGTCTTCCATCCAGGACTTGCCCAGGACACCTACGGCTAAACCCAAAGACCAAAACTAGTTTTTCATAAAACAATGACACTCTCTTCTACCACCAATGTGGGACTAAACCATTTAAAAGATTCACCCAAAAGCAATTGAGAAAGATGAAATGTCTATTTTCACTCTCTATCTCTCTCTCGATTAAGTACTCTTTGTACTTTAGTAAAAAGAGAAAAATCAATATAAAAAAGAAAAGACAATATAATTATTTATTTATTTATTAAAATAATCAACAATCCCTCACTTATTTAAATAAAATTTAAAAGAAATTCCCAAGGCAAAGGAATCGGTATCATGCTTAAATAAAAGTGTCTTGCGACTTGAACGTTTATATTTAGAGTAAAAGAAAACGAGTGACTACTTCTAGAACTTAGAATCTCGAATATACAAAAACATATCATACACACAACATTGTTACGTGCGAATTTCATCATCCAATATATAACAGCCTTATGTTTTATCACAGTAATAACAAATGCTCCAGACAATTATCCTCAAATTTTCATAAGAAGCAAACTCATTTCCACACTCATATAGGTGAGTCTATCAAGAATGCTCTTGCAACTATGCACCCCACTTAACTTGAGTTATAGAACTCATTAATAACTTAAAAATGTATCATAAACAACACTATAAGATATCTTACACTTCCAAGAAACTGTTCCACCACTAATATTAAACACAACCACTTATAGCTTTTTAATTATTAACACTGTGTTCCAATCAGCATCAATGTAACCCCGAGAACAATGGAAAACTTTTGATAATGAATACCCAAGTTTAAGGTACTCTTTAAATATCTCATCACCCTATTTATCACATTCAAATGTTCTACACTAGGATTACTAGTATATCTACAAAATATACCAACAACACATGTTATATCAAATCCGATATAATTTGTAGCATACCTAAGACTCCTTTTGGTTCACATTAGCAATGATATCTTGTAACAATGATAAGATTGAGTTACTTAACTCTTAATACTATAACTCATTATTGAGTAGGGTGATTAGCTACAAGAACACTTTTGAATTTGATAATCACACCAATGATAATTTGTTGTTTTGTTTAGGATGAGTTTTTAAACTATTAATGAATTCTATAGCTGAAGTTAAGTGAGATGTATAACTGCAAGAACACTCCTGATAGACTCAACTATATAAGTGTGGAAGTGGGACCGCTTCTTATGAGAATTGTGGTTAATTCTCTAAAGCACTCATTATTACTACAATAAAAAATAAGACCGTAATGTGTTGACTGATGATATTCACACCTAACAATTTTGTGTGTATGGTATGTTCATTGTATATTCAAGATTTTAAGTTCAAGACGTAGTCACTATGTTTCTTATACTCTGAACACACTATAATTATATAAAGATTCAAGTCGTAGGGCATATTCATTTAAGCATGATACTGATTCATTTTCCTGGAGATTTTTTTTTTTAACTTTATTAAAATAAGTGGGGGGATTATTGAATATTTTAATAAAAAAATTTCTTTATATAGTATTTTCTTTTTTATTTTGAGTTTCTCTCTCTACCTTTTTTTGAGAAAAGTGCAAACTGTACTTGATTGAGAGGAATGAAAATAGACATTTCATCTTTCTCTATTATTTTTTCGTTATGTCTTTTAAATTGTTTAATCCCACATTAGTAGGAGAAAAGAGTGTTGTTGTTTTCTTAAAAACTAATCTTGGTATTTGGGTTGGACCCCAAGGGGCACCCAAGTTTTCAATAATCATAATAGGACAAGTAAAGTTCTTCACAATATCTTCTCATTCTTTCCCCATATATCTTACCCCCTTTGTTTCTATTTTATTGCATCTATCATAAGGCTTCTTTTCTATCCTTCTTCATCAAGAAGAGAGAGTTTATTGCCTATCAAAAATAAATAAATGAATAAAAGAGAGTTCATCTAGATAAAAAGGCTAAAGCCCAATGTTCAAAAACCAGAAAGAATTAATGAAAAAGGCTTAACTAAAACAACATAACAAAAGGAAAGCATTGATAACTCCTTTTGAACAATCTCCTCCCAGCTGAACAAAAATTCCTTAAACTCAACTCTTTAAAGTCCGAAACTACAAATGACCAAGAGAATAGGAAACCTTTTGTCTTAAAAAAAATGTCTCCAAAGAGGATTCAGAATTCTCAAACACATGCCCATTTACTTCTTTCCAATTGTTCAGTAAATGAGAGAAAATGACACTTCTTGATGTATCCACTTCATTCCAAAAGAATGAAAAAAAAATGTGCAGCATAACTCTCTTCAAATGAGATGTTCTACTTAAGGAATGAGATGGTCAACTAACTCAAGATGTGGCTTACACATGGCACATATTTGGGATGCGAAGACCCCTACAAATGAGATGGTTCATAACAAGAATCTTATACAAAACTGTCATCCAAACAAAAAATGCTTCTTTGAAATGAAGATAAATTCCCCAAACTAACCTAGTTGGAAACGAAAAGGGAACAAAATTCGATAGGCTCTTGTAGAAGAATTTAATTTTAACAACCCGATAGAACACTTTCCCTTATCTAAACCAAAAACAGAAATAGACATCCCTTTCAATCCATTCAAAAGAGATGTCAATTATCCAATTTCTCATCCATTAAGTTTCCTTCTAAGCCCCAAATTTTAGGAGAGACCACAACAAATCATCACAAATCAATTTCAGAGATTTGTTGTACAATCACTAATCATTGTGCCTTTTAGGTCGATATGGAATAAATCATAGGGGATCCACCTTGAGGTTGGAATCACCAGTCCTTCCAAAACTTCAACGAGATATCCAGCCCCACCACATACCCAATACCTACCCTAAAAATATGTAATGCATCACTACCCCTTTCCGTACCACAGTCCCATAAGAAGATGAAGGGACCCCTCTTCCAACCAGAGTTGCAACATTCAAAATTAGTCACAATAACAATCTTCCATAAACTCTCTATATCATACCCAAATGTCCAAAGTCATTTGCTCATACTCGACAGGTTTTAGCTTTTTAAAACCAAAACATCTAACTTTGAATGCAAACGCTCTTTCACCAAATGGAATTTGTATCTATCTTCACTACCAGCTCCTAGAAAGTCCATCATAAATCTCCACAATCTATAATAGAGAACACTGAAAGACTATAGATTGCAAGATGATCTAGCATTCTATTAGTCAGAGCCATTCTCCCACCTTTTGATAAATAGACCTTTTTTCAAAGAAGCCAACCTCCTCTGGAAGCCTTCAAGCCGGCGACAATACAACCCAATGCAGCTATGTACCTCCACCGTGCCCACCCAAAAACCCCATTAATGGCCAGGTTAATGAACTTCCATAATCTAATCTCCAATTCTTCACGAGATGTTAAATTTAAATTAAATTTCCTAAATGTTTAAGTTTTCCTGTTTCGCACAAAATCCTCATATGTATATTTTCTTTGCATGAGTTCAAACACTAAATAACTCCTTATCTTCAAATCTAATTAACAATAACACTGGAAAATTCATCCTAAGCTTATTAAAAAAAATGGCTATTAATTATTAGCACAGGAATTCATATTCCGTTCCCACGTTACTTATAATTATTTATTAAATATATTTATATAAAAATAATCGTAAAAAATTATAAAATAGGTGGATTAAAAGATGCTTAGTCACAAGGTCATATATTATTTTAATCAGTAATAAGGAATTGAACTCCCATCAAGAACTAAACTACAATTCTTTACAAGAAATTAAATTTAAATTGATCTCGTAAATATTAATTTTCCAGTTTCGCACCAAAGCATCAATTTTTTTTCTTTTTTGCCTGTTTGAAACACAAAATAACTCCTACTCGTCAAATCCAACGCACAAGAACACAAAAAATTCATCCTAAATTATTATTAAAAAAAAAAAAAAATCGCTACAACTAGAAGCACAGAAGTTTGAATTTCGTTCGTAGGTTACCTCAGGCAGCCATTTCTCATTCTCCGCGTCCGCCATAACAATACTGAGCCAATCTGAGTTCCTCGCCTCGATTTCCATGACGAGATCAAGCAGAGAATTGCAGAGCCTGCATTTAGGCGAATAAAACTCCATAATCGTCGCCTCCTTCCCACTCGCAAGTGCCGAAGCTAGTGCTCGAAGCTCTGCTTCTCCTTGTTCTTCAGGAGATAAGATCTTCTTTGTTATCGTCTTCGTTTCGGATCTCTTCCCATTGATTCTGTCTTCGATGAATTTGTGTTGTTTGAAGGGTTTGATGGATATATCTAAGGATTTTGAAGCTGAATCGATGAGATTGAAAGCTAGGAATCCGAGATTTTGCATGGATTTGAAGAGCCACGGAACATCGAAGTTGCAGGGATTGTTAGGGTTTTTGGGGTTTGTGTGGATGTCCCATGGCCATTTGAAGCAGAACAGATTATTATTTGGCTTTGGAACAGCTCCCATTTTCCGCGCTTCGTAAAAGTGGTTTTCAACTGTAGTAAGCGGGAGTGCGAAATAAGTTTCGATGTTCGCGAAAGAGTGGAGTCCGATTTATCGTCTCAACGTATGAGTCAACTCCTCTCATACGAGTCAGGCCATTTAAAAATTAGTTTTTAATAATGTTCAACTCTTGAAAGTTGATGATGAGACTTGTATAACTTGTGTGTTTGGTTGTCAATGAACATTCATCTAAAAAGTAATTTTATTAGATTTAAAAAATAAATAAAAAAAAAAACCATCATTTAATTATCCACAATCCACCAAAAATTGGATCTTACCTTCAACCCACAGAAATTTGGGCGTTTCAAATCCTAACTTAATACTAAAAACCCCATTGAAGAAAAGAGAAAAACAAATCAAATTTCTCACAAAAATTTCCTAAATCAATGTTAAAAACTGAATTGGAAAAAAGAGAGAAAAATCAATCGGATTTGTCACAGAAAGTTTGGGGTTTCAAACTCTAAATTAATGCTAAAAATCTCAATGGGGAAAAGAGACACACAGATCAGATTTCTCTCATACCCATTTTTGGCTTCTTTGACTTGAGAGAGAGAGAGAGAGAGTAGATAATGGGTTGGTGAAGAAGACGAAGGAGACAAGGGAGAGAGAGAGAGAGTGTGTGGGCCTTCAAAAAGTTTGGGAGTTGCCAACTTCACTTTCAGCATAATCAATGAAAGTTAAAATACGAAGCAAAAAATGCAAATTGAACACGCGGAGACTTGTAAACTCGCGTGGGTTGAGTTTGTCAAACACGCAAAACCGAGTAACTCTCGCACCTAACAATCGGTTTTCAAACACACCCTAGATCTAGAGGAAGGCACATTCTCTCTAAACAAAGAGGGTTACTATTGTCACACCAACTTTTACCAATGCCGCACCAAAACAACTAAAGATGTGCCTTCAGTTATTTTTGCATTAGTGAGTAATATTTGTTTGATTTATGTGCTCCACAACTAAGGGACAAGGTTGATTTCTCTATTCAACAAATGTCACTTTAGCCTTTAACCTGCAAGCTATTTTCTTGACCAATGGCAATGGACCACTCGCCATATGCCAGAGTGAGGAAAGCTCAAGGTGGCAATGTGTTAAAGTATATGGTTGATACATATTTTCTTTCATTAGTTTGAATCGAAAAACAAAAATTTTAGATTCAGTAATCATTCGTTAAGGCGGTTTCAATTGCGTTAATTGGATAAATTTAAAAAAAAAAAATTTGAAATAATATACAAATGATGTTTTTGGTTTCCTTACCATCTTCAACATCTCTAAATTCCCCATCTTGTTCTTGAGATTTGAATGTTGAATAAAATAAAATTTGATGAAGGGTAAAAATGTCAACATATTCTATGATAAATTGATTACAAGTTTTCAATTTGTCGATTTCATCAGGCTAGTAATTCGAAGAATATGATGGGAAGGATGGAGTATACTTTTTGCGAATCCCTAGAAATATCTTCTAATCTCAATCCTGCATGAAGAATTAATTGCAGCAAAAGAAACATAAGCAAATATAAATTTCAATTTCAATTAAAGCCACTAACCATACATTTAATCTTAATTACAAACAATGATAATTAAATGACAACATACATATTGCATCTTACGAGCTTTCAAAAACACAGCTTCATGCATATTTCCTGATCTAAAAAAAAACCACCACCAACTACAAATAATGTGAGTCACCTTTCTTTATCTCTTTGATCACCACTGGGAGTTGTTGGAATCTGACCATCTTTCTTATCCTTCCCATTTCCATTAAGGCAAGCCGCCGCCAACTCCTTTGTCACTGTAGGAATTAGAGAAGAATCCATCTCTTCTTCCTCAATTGGAAGAGTCCGCTTCGAGCCCTCTAGGGCGACACCAAGAACAATATTATCTTCCAATGCAGACTTGGGCAATGGATTGGATGTGGTAGTAGTAGTAGCCGCCACTGTGACACTGTCGACCTTACTATTTTGCCGTGTCTCTCCTGATCTCATCACCTTCTTCACTTGATTGTTGTCAACATTGTCTGAAACAATCTTAGGATCTTCAATGGCGTCTGCCTTGGATTCAGAAATTGACGGTGACGCAACCTTATAGTCTTCTTCAGAATCAGATAGAGTTTCTATGACATTAGCATCTATCTTGGAGTCCGACATTGACATGGTTGTGACCTTAGCGTCTTGTGCTTCATTTGCACGTACTGAACGAGCTTGACCATTAATTTTATATGGTGGCTCGATCAGTAGGAATGGTCGGTGAGTGGCTGGTCTTGTACGGGTGAAAATGGTGTCTGAGTATGGGATATTGTCCAGGTCTGGGTCACTATATATTTTCTGAACAGTACGGATGGGAGTGGCAAGCCGTGCTCGATGATGACTGATAACTCTGAGGAGATCTAGTAAAATGGCTTCCTGTTTCATCAAGTAACAATTGATTTTGGTGAGATAAATTTCTCTTTATACTTCTGAACGAATAACAGGTAGATTCTATTGTCACACCAACTTTTGCTAACACCAACCCAATTCATATGTAAATCACCAAAGAATTAGCACACAGCTTGGGGTGGCGTTAGCAAAAGTTGGTGTGGCAATAGAATCTATCATAAATTAAACAATATAGGGAGGCAAATCAGTAATAGTAAATCCACAACAATGTACCAATATAAAATGATTGTCACAGTTAAATAAGCTAAAGAATATATTGGAGAAAAACTAGCAATTGTAACACACCAAAACAACGTACCAATATGGGAATAGAACTGTAGATCAAATTCACACGGGATAGGTTTCTCAATGTCAATGGGTCAAAGCTGGGCCATTCAAATTGGGCTTCAAAATCTTAGCCCAAGCCCGTCTCAATGGTCCGTCAGGGGCAGCAGGGATGGAGCCAGGATTTTGCCTATGTGGGGTATGACTTAAGAGTGGAAAAAATTGTGGGGGCAAATAAGAGTAAAAAAAATTCTTTATGGGGTATCCACCATTGTTATCTGTCTCAATAGCTCATAACCCCATATAGGCTTTGAAAATTCTTGCACTGTAAATCCAACCCTGGCCAAGGGAAGGGGTAGGGTGGGCTGGGCCAAATAAAAATAACTATGTCCAAGCCCAGCACATTGTACTCCGCCATTGTTATTTGGTGTAGAACCACTTCTACTCCGCTTCTCTTATTATAATAGTAAAGATAATATGTTATAGATAAAAGTATATGTTAAATTATCGGTCCTAGTTCACAAGCCTATTGCAACTAAACAAACCTATAGCAACTACCCAAACCCACCCCATTGATAGCCCTAGGTATGGTTTCTGGAATTAGATTCAATTCACTACTCTCCAACCCTACTTTCAAAAATCTAATATTCCTAACCTAAACAAACCTGTTTAAATAGCAGAAATTTTCCAAGACCCATACAATTGCACTGGTCCAATGGAAACCTTCTCAAGACCTATACAATCGAATGTTATAATGGTTTATCACATCATTGTGGATGTCCTACCTGGATGAAACGATATCAAAATACACCCAATTTCCTTAATTAAAATTGCACCTGAAAGAATAAAATTATATCCTCTTACCTTCACACATTGGTACTCTTCGACATGTGAAGTCTTTACAAAGCAGGATACCAGAATCTGCAACACAAACCAGCCAAAACATCATATGTCAACAGTTGAACAAAAGTGAAACTTGGAAGAAAACCACTAACACAAATAATGAATCTGCAATCCCAATGGTACTGAGAAAAATACATGCTAAACCTAGAACATGTGATGGTTCAACTTCAATTTTTAATGAACCCATACATTAATTTAAAAGAAAATGAAAAGTAGGCTTGTGTTCAGAAGCCCATCTCAGTCAATGAGTGTTAATAAAGAGGAAAACAATAGCATTAGTAGTTTACCAATATATTTACTAATAGATAGGAAAAGTCAACATAATAGACTAACCAAAAGAGCCTGACTCTCTGGATTAATATTTTCCAAAAATACTCTTCTATGCAATCTCTGCTGCTCTACTTGAGGGTTTTTAGCCAAGACTTTTCGCATATCTGCTACAATGATCTGCATATAAAAATAGGGTAGCAAACACTTTGTTCAGAGAGGAAGAAAAATAACAGCACATCACTATCTAGATTTTGTTTATTGAAACATAAATCAAAATCCAGATCCTCACATTAATCTTATTGACATCCAAGTGACTAATAGCAAGATGGGTTTTGATACGCCAATGAGTCTTTTGAGTGAGATTCCTCACAACATTCACTGTGAACTTGTGGTTCGGAATGTGAACTGCTTCACGATCGTCGCCTCTTATAATTGTTGGTGACCACCAACCCACATGCTGAAACAGTAAAACATCAGATTATCAGCTAGTGCATAAACATTGCTCAAGTATATTGTATTTCACCCTTTCCTCGCTCAAATTTGTACAAAGGCAAGAGTCAAAAAGATTTTATCAATAAAAGAAAATAAGTATAAAAAAAACCCCTAACAAACAATAAGGATTCGTATATTGTATGCGAGTGGTGTGGTTGATTTTCTTATTCTTTTTTCTGTTTCCCTTCTTATGTAGTATTAGTATTTGCCAGCCCCAAATCTTTGGGATAAGGCATCAATGATGATTATGTAATATAAGTATTTGATATGAACATAGCGGAAGCGTGAGAATCAATAGATTCAGTTAATAAACAAACAATAGCTGTGAAGACGATGAAGCAAAAAAGCTGAAAATTAATTAAGAGAGAATATAAATTTAGCAAAAGAGAATTGAATTATTTTAAAATTTGTTTTTGAAGATCCTTATATAGATAATTTCATCATAACAACTTAGGTACCTTCTAAAATAATAAAAATTAACTTTCCTAATTTATCTATAAATATAATATCAACTTTTTAAACCTATTATAACTCAATTTGGACACTTATAAGCATTACTAATTATAGCCTAAACACGGTTGAAATGAAAACTAACTAAACAATTTCCAAATTACTTAAAACTGAAATAAACTAAACACATAGGACTGAAATCAAAATTGGACTAAGTAGGACCCAACCTAGCCAACCCGAAGCAGGCTGATCAAGCTGAGTCAACTCTCAAATCCAGGTGGGTTGATTCGGCCATGAAAATTTTCTTCATTTTGCCCTTTTTTTCTGGTCCATTTTCTCTAGAAAATCAAGAGCATTCTGTTCTACATCAGATATTCAATACAAACCTCAACAGTACCAGAAACTTCATAGCCTTCAATGTTTGTTTGAATCCATTCATTCACAACGAATGGCCGTGTCGCATGGATCATTACACTTGAGAGGAAGTTTGTAAGAATCTGAGAAAATAAAATTAATATCAATCATTATTTAAGATCTACCAAATCTGTACTGGCATAATGATGTTCCTTCAATGCTATTATCGGAGATCACCAAAACAGATTGGTTAACAGAAAATAAAATAATATGGAAGAGAACTGAGCTGCACCTCACGACCCGCAAGGGTCAGCAATACTGTTCCAAGACCTCCAGCAGTAACCCATTTCTGGGTGGAGAAACCCAGCAACTCCATGAACAATGAAACAGCAGCAACCCATACTGCAGTGTATACAGCTTTCCCAGCAAATTGAAAACCCATCTGCCAAAAACCAAGAAACTTTAAATTTTAGAATGAAAATTGAAATTAGGAAAATTAACTTTAAATAAGTGGCAAGACGAGAGCAAGGTAGACGGGAAAAGTAAGAATCCACTATAAGAGTCAAGCATAAATAATTGATACATCATGAAATTTTCATTATAAGAATTCCATGACAAGAAGAAGAATTGCCAATTGGATGAACAAATGGCAGAGGCTCAATCTGTGACTTAGCTTTAGGCCCTCCTACAGCCTCAAGAATCACGACAAGAAATAAATAGGTCAAAAACAGAATCAATACCATCCTGAAATAATTTAAAATTATCCCAATTTTATGGCATCAATTTATTCAATTTGAAACCAATGCTTGTACAATTGGGAAGGATGCACATGGTACAAGGGCTAAGTTGTGTATCATCCCAAATGAACCTAAGGTGCATCACATATTTACTCTAAAGACCACAACTTGTACATATACATATTCAAAAACTCAGTTCCAAGGAGATCAAGGAACGAAAACTTCTTAAATGTTGATAGACTAACTTCTATAATAAATTTTGACAGCTTCTATCGCCACACCAACTTTTGTGGTGGCGTTAGGAAAAGTTGCTGTGGCAACAAAATCTCTCTAAATTTTCCAGGTTAAAAACCATCATCAACAGGAGAGTAGAACGTACATTTCTTGTATCATTGGAGTCATTCATCTCCATAACAAATTTCTGTGCTTGTTGAATCAAGCTGCATTAGGGAATGAGCATGTTTAGTTAGAACATATGCAAAACCACAATGCCCCGTGCAACATTCTATCTACCACAGAAAACCAGAAGAACTTAGCAACTTAATAATAGTAAAACTCTAAAAACCAATATAAGAAAATTAAAAGTCATTATTGATAATTATAAGGATTGGGATGTAAATAGAAACAGAATCTATGTCATGTCAAGCAGCAGAAAGTGCATTATCTTTAGGATAAATTACACTTTCACCCCTTTTGGTTTGGCATAACTTGCACTTACCTCCCTTATATTTAGGGGTGCACACTGGATCGGGTAAATCCGAGAACCAAACAAATCCGAAGTCTTGTGGATTGGATTGGTTAGGATTGAGCTTGGTTTGGTTTGGGTACGGATTGAAAAAAAACCAATTGATTTGGTTCGGTTCCAGATTAGGAGTATAATAGAACCGAACCAATCCGGAACCGAATTAATTTTTATATTTAATAATATATATATATATATATATTTATTTAAAAATATAACATAATCTTAAAAGACAAAAGGTAAAAACATTCAAACAATACTCAAAGTCTCAAGCCCCTTTCTTAGTTTCTTTCATCTATTTTCTCTTCTTCAAGTTCTTTTCTAATTTGATCTTCAATCATCCCTTACAAGGTAAGTGTTAAAATTGGTTTTCTTACTTTATTTTCTAGTTTTTTCGTGATTTTTATTTTTAATGTGTTATGTGTGATGCTTTATTTGTTGAAATAATAAGTATGTTGATGCTTTGTTTATGCGTGTTATGTGTTATGCATGATGCTTTGTTTAATATTTATTTTATTTTATTTTAAGTTTTAACTATTCTAATTTTACTATTGAAAATAATAAGTATGAGAACCGAGAACCAATCCAAACCTAGGTTGGTTTGGATTGGTTCGGTTCTATAGGATAATTGGATTGGTTCGGTTCCAAATTTGTTGAACCGATCATGTTGGGTTCGGTTCCGATTTTACCACAAATCCGAACCAATCCAAACCATGTGACCCCTACTTATATTAATCTAAGGAGCTCATTTACCCCCCTTCCACTTACATGCCATCAAACAAACAGTTAAAAAAAAGATTTTTATTTATATACAGACCATTTTACCCTTTTTAAAAATGCTGTTCTTCTTGATAAACATAAGTATCCCTATGAAAAAATGGGTTCATAAGTAAGATAATGAAGGCTAGATAGGGGCATTTTTAGTTATCGTTTTAACAATTATTTCTTTATATTAAAAAAATAAATGAAAGGGTAAAATGTAAAATAACATCTGAATTTTAACACCATTAGTGAAAGGGGAGGTAAGTGCAATTATTATAATGTTAGGCGGTCAACATGGACTTATGCCAAACTACAAGGGGTCAAAGTGTAATTTACCCTTATCTTTACAAAAATATAGAAATGTACCAGATCGTGCGAACTATGTATATAACTATGTAATCACGGAAACAAAACCTTAATTAATTTGACTATGTTTACTAGAACTAAAAATGGTGAAATGGTTCGCTTTAAGAGCGAAGTAACCACACTCACCTTGATAGAGAATAGGCGAAAGCCAAAACAGTTGATAATGATCTTACAAAAATCAAAAGCCGTTGTTTGACAGCCTGGCTAGCTTCTGAAGGTAGAACTACTGGATCTAATGCCCTGCAAAAAACACGGCTGTAATTAGTTAACTAGTAAAGTAACTGAAAAAAGGTGTGAGAGAGAGAGAGAGAGAGAGAGAGAGAACTGCTATTGGCACACCAAATTTTACTTCTGACACCCCAATTTCTTAAATTATTTATCACACCCAAATTAATGAATTAAAACACACTGTCTAAACACTACAAAGGTTTGACTCAAATTATAATTTCAACATTACAAAACATTATAACACTCGTTCAAACAATTTCAGAAGTTGTTTACAATTATATATGATCAAGCTCATATACAATCCTAAACCCAAAAAAATAGAAATCTAGAAAAATAAAAATGAAAGAGCTTCTATTGGCACCCCCACTTTTACTTATTCTCGACCATTTAATTATTTTCTTTATTTTTAATTGGGGTGTAATAAGTAAAAGTTGGGGTGCCTATGGGAGCTCTCTAAAAAAAACACTGAAAATTTTCAGTCTCAAGTTTCAGAAAGCAAATGATGAAGACACCTGCAGACGAGTGTTGCTCCAGTCCACAGAAGCAGAGGTCGAAGATAATATGTCATGACATAATATGTGCTACTCTTTTTCCAACTACTATCACTCCGCTGCAAGAAATTGTCAAAAACAGTATTTGAGCGTCAGCCCACTTAAGGAATAGAAAACAATAGTGAGAGCAATTGAAGTAAGAAATGGTTAGAAATAATAGTTCATACATGGAGGAAAAAGTTCCTGCTGTGACGCATGAGTGGCCCAAGAACCCACACGGCAAAAACAATGATGCCAAGTGCTGGGACCAACTGAAGTACAAGAGAACTTCGATGAAGAGCATTGTATGACCTGCATAATGCAAGGGAAATGCTGAATTGTAAGTTTGAAAAATGAGAAGAAGAAACAAAAATGAGATCAAAGTAATTAAAAAACAAGAGTATAACAAGGTCGACAATCATTGATCACCAACTCCGTTCAGACTAATTTATATCTGGGAAAGAATGGAACATAGTTTAGTACTAGAGCTTGCCCATGCCTACAACGCGGTCAACCTCTTTGGGGGGTACTCTTTGGGGTTAAGGGGGTAAAAGAGGAAAAATAATAAAGTTGTAGGGGTATTATTGGAAAAGGGGTAGGAGGGGTTAAGGTAATAAAGTTGGAGGGGTGTTATTGGAAAGGGGTAGAAGAGAAAAGCTAATAAAGTTGACGGGGTATTCTTGGAAAGAGAGGAGAGAAAAGGGAATAAGCTGAAATACTTCCTTGAGATGGGTGCAAGATTTAATCTGAACCACTCTCTATGCGGGATAAACATTTAGGGGAAGACAACCGACGTGTCTTATAATGTAGATTTTAGTTATACTAAACAGTATCTAATGCAAATAGGATCCATATTCTATCTATCCAGACCACCCAACTGATAGATCCTAGCCCAGAAATCAGACCATAACAAGATAAGTATCAACTAAATGTAATTTTTTAGTTTGTGCGCATGAGGATGGTTTAGTACTAAGCAGGCACAGCAGTTACTATTGTTTTGGGGATACAAAATAATACTTCTAGTAGTATGATCAACGCATGAGAAAGTAGCATCCTAGTCAAATTTTCCGGAGGTAGAACCATGATAAGTTTATAACGACAAAAAATGAAAAAGAGAGCTGCTTGACACCCCAATTTCTTAAATTATTTATCACACCCCAATTAAAGATTAAAATACACTCTTCAAAAAATTACAAAGGTTTGGCTCAAATTACAATCTCAGCATCACAAGAAATTATAACATTCATTCAAACAATTTCACTAGTTATTTACAATTATGATTAGGCTCATGTAAAATCCTAAACCCAAAAAATATAGAAATCTAGTTAAAAAGAAAGAGCCTCTATTGGCATCCCAACTTTTAATTCTTCTCAATCATTCACTTATTTTATTTCTTTTTAATTGGGGTGTAATGAGTAAAAGTTGGGGTGTCGATAGCAGCTCTCAAAACACGGGGCACATGCACATAAATTCATGCATTTTATCATGTTAATCCATCCACATGGGATAAACATTAAGCAAAACAGTAACAAATCTTGGATTTATCGAATTTCATTAAAAATAATTCATTCCATAGGCTTATGACATCCGTGCTTTGCATGTTTGTGACATGAATTTATGCATGTCTATGAATGGACGCATAATTGCACGAGTATACATGAGTTTGCATCAATAGATATACAAGGGTTGAACTTAAATATTAAAAAATACCTTGTCAAAGCAGTAGCAGCAGTTTTTAGAATCGGAATCTCATTTGCTCCGCCCGGTATCAGAAAAGATCGACATATGAATACATTATATCTCGAATGTATAGAACGTATTGGCTGGTTTATACTGTCTGAGATATGGAGACTCAAAGCATCCGAATGTTGCAACTGTATAAAAAACAAATTTTCATATTGTCATCAGGTAAAAAGATGCATTGTAACGGTTGCAAGTTAAGAGTGACCAAAAAACTACATAAATTTGTTCAAATAAAAACACATGAGTTTGACATAAACTAAGTACTGTTTAACAAGGAATATTTTGCTTAAAATACCAGTAGTTTAGTCATATTGAATGTCACAAAAACTAGAAAAGAAGCACTAAAGAAAAAAGGGTCGGGTTCCTACGACCCTTATTGCGACTCACATTGCGACACAGTGTTTTGTCTTATATGGGCAAAAATGTTTGGAATGGGCTGATTTTTTGTGAGGATGATCTCTATGGTGAGGAGATCATCCTTGCCAAAAATCAGCTCATTTTGAAACTTCTAGCCCCATGTTTACAAGTTGAAAAATTTTAGACCGTCCAATTTTTGTAAATAAATTTTGATGGGGTTAGAAGTTTTGGAATGGGATGATTTTTTGCAAGGATGATCCCCTCATCACAGAGATCATCCTCACCAAAAATCAGCCCATTCCAAACCTTTTTGCCCATATAAGACAAAAACGGTGTCGCAATGTGAGTCGCAATAAGGGTCGTAGGAACGTTACCCAAGAAAAAAAGAAAGATTCAATATCTACAATATATATATATACTAGAGTTCACCCGTGCCTATGGCATGGGCATCCTCTTTGGGATTAAGGGGGTAAAAGCGGAAAAAAAATTATGGGGTATTATTAAAAAAATTGAGGTTAAGAGGTAAAAGATGAAAAACAATAGAGTGGGTAAAAGGAGTAATAGAGGAAATATAGTAAAGTTAGAGGGGGTGAAGAGGAAAGGCAATAAAGTAGATCCCACAAAAACTGTAGTTGGATGGGATGTTTATCCTAATTGGATGGAAGTTTGTCCACCACAAAAGTGGGCACTACAGTTGTGTTTTATTATATATATATGGGTGGCATTCGAAGGCCCTAAAGTAAGCCAAACATTTTTTCAATGTATGCGTTGGAAGTTTTGGAATGGGCTGATTTTTTCTGAGGATGATCTCTACTAAAAATCAGCTAACCCCATCAAAAGTGATTTACAAAAATTGGACGGTCCACGATTCTTCAACTTGTAAACTCAGGTTAGAAGCTTCGAAATGGGCTGATGTTTTGAAAAATGTTTGGCACAATGTTTGGCTCTCTTTAGGGCCTCCGAACGCTCCCATAATATATATTATATATATATATATATATATAAATATATGCTTCAAAATGCATAACTTATTTGAAAAGAATTTGTCATCCAAATTTAGTGACATGAAAGTATGTCAACAAAAGTTTGATGAATGAAGCGATTTGCCAAACTAAGTTGCAATCCCATGAGAAACATACCGAAGCATGTGATGAGAGGGCAAGTCTCAATAACTCTAATCGGCCACTTCCCACCACACCCTTGAAAAAAAAAAAAGAATCAGAGGTGCAATAAGTATCAACAGAAACACCAAAAAGAAAGAGAAAAAAGGAACTAATATACAAACCATGTACCTTAAATTGCTTCTTGTGTTTATGGTTCATGCAAATTCCCAATTCATGGGGAAATTGAAAAGTACGAGGAACAGCCATCATTGGTTAGGAGATGTTGTAGTAGATCAAGAACATAAGAATGCTGAAGATTCTCAAAATTTTGGAAACTGTAAAGAAAAATCAACAGTCAAACCCAAGTCAGTATTATTGGTTGGAAAGGAAAAGGAGGATCTTCAAAAGTGTTTCGGCTTCATGTCGGAAAGTTATTTTGAACGTTTTGGGGTTGTATTTCTTTTGGTGTAAGTTGTGCCCTGAATTTAAAGGGTGTTCTTCGAGGATTTTGTATTTAGATGGGATTTATTTGTAATAGTTAGGTGCTTTGCTTAATTGGTCATCTCGGTCGACAGTTGTATTGTCCTTCTTTTATCAATAAATTTTATAAATATCAAAAAAAAAATAAATAAATACAATAACCAACTTATCAGGAAAAAAAAAACCCGTTGAGGCTCAACTAGACACAAAAAATTATCAACAATAATGAATTTAATGTCTTAAACCATCTAAACAGCACTTTTAAGATTTTTCTTGTGTCAAACATGTATCGACACTAGGCAAACATCCTATCATGTAGGTAATTAATGATATTTTCAACAACAAAAAAATACTACTGATAGGATCAGTGTAATCCATCCTCCATACACTAATCTATTAAGTTGTTAAACACAACCAAAGTTTCATATTAGAAATCTACTTTCATTAAGTTGTGTTGCATAGAATTTTTTTTCCCTTCTATTTTCTACATGCTTATGTCTGTATCATTATTTAAAACAATTTGAGGTAAATAGTATATTATATGATACAAGTGTAGGGACAAGTAAACATGCCAGGCTTCTCAAATGCATTGTATTGAAAATCTTGGCCCGTGTTGGGCACTGCACAACTGCCCATGACCTTGTCAAGTAGGTGCCCGTGAATTTCAGGTTTATGAAGAAAGGTTGCCCCAAGATAATATGATACAAAACATCAGCATTGATCATCTAACCCTTTCGCAAAAACATGGGACCTAAAATGAATTCTTATTATCTCATCAACTCGATCTAGATCTACATCTTTTTACAAGGCACAAGTCTTCAGATTTTTTCTTATTAATTCAACCCATGTCATTCTTGCCTTCCTCGAGCCTTTTTAGAGCCTTTGCTTGCACCAAATCGCTTTACTCTTTCTCAAAAGTGCGACCATTGGTACCCATTGAGCAATAAAGGTCATAAATTTCATTAAATTTTACCAACAAAAATGTGACAAAGGGAAGGTCAGAAGGCAATACCTATTGGCATATAAGGAATGGGCACGAAGTCCATATATGGAATGACAGTTGGGTACCAACGCTGCATAGGTACTAACTGTCAAAGTAAAATTGGCTAACTCGATCACCATGGTGTGGTAATTTTTTGAGCACCAAACAAGGACATGGAAAATGGATACAATTAGTGATCTATCTACTTGGGTGCTGAAGTAGACAAACATATGATCTAGCTACTGATAACCAAGTTCAATGAAGCTTGAGCAAAAATGGGTAACAATTAGTGATCATTTGGTGCTGGGACTCAACTCCCAAACCGTAAGTGATCTGCCTCATACAGCTCTTCCTTAGTACTTGATACCCCCTAAAAAAAAGGCATTTTCTAAGGACATTTTCGACTTTTGTGGACAGTTTAACCATCTTCATTTTTTTCCATCAAGTACAATATACATATTATAAGAGGTCCTCCAGGCTTACATGGATCTAAGTAGTAATTCTTTTTTTCTTTTTTCTATTAATAAAATAAATCTTGCCACCAAACAAAAAAAAATTATAAAAAACTTGTTCTTCACCTTAAGAGACCCTTCTAGTGAAACCCTAACGGCAAGAAATCTACTTCTTCGCCATTCTTAATCACCAAAAATTAAGCTCAGCAAGAACTGAAACCCTAGATTTTTCAACAAAAGTACCTACTTTATTCACAGTGTCATAGAAGTTATCACAAAGAGGGGAAGCAAATTTCTATTAATGAAACTAAATTAACAATATTTCTAAAGCGAATTAAATGAAACATTGTACGATATCGACAATTACAGTTACCTTCAAAGGAAGCTTTAATGGCGGAAAATTTTGAAAAATCCCAACTTTCTGAAGTTTCCTCTTCAATGGAAACAGGAAAGAGAGATGAGGCGGATCCAGGTAGAGAGAGAAAAGCAACCCAAAACGGTTGGAGGTTTCGATAAGCTGCATTGGACAGGATTGTATTTTCGTGGTCCCGCGGTTTTTATTCAACTAGACTTTTGATAATCACCGACTTGTTCTAACGTGCACCCTATGTCTAATGTCCATTATTAATGTTCTTGGGTGATTTAGGTATGCCCCCCTCAATGTTTTAGAAAATGATTGAGATACTCGTTTTCAACCTTATGACATGCCTCCTTTGACTATTGACCTCATTCAACTCTAATAAACTAATAGAGCTTCTTTTGCCACAACAACTTTTTCTAATGCCACTCCAAGACGTGTGCTAATTCTTTAGTGATTTAGATATGAATTAGGATGACATTAGCAAAAGTTGGTGTGGTAATAGAATCTCTCTAAACTTATTACCCTCATCTCCAACATTTAGCAGAAAAATATCTTTTGAGTTTATCTTAAAACTTTTAACTTTTATGAAAAAATATTTTAATTTCTACAAACTTGTTGTTTACACACCTTTACCTTCAAATTAATATTAATCCTTCGTAAAAAGAAAAAAATCTTGAATTTTTCTATTCAAAATTTTAACATATTTTATCTTCAAAAAATTCTTGTTTTACTTTTCAAAATCAGTTCTCTTCAAGTTTTTCAAATTTTATTGGAAATTTCTTTAATCTAGTAGTTAATGTTATTATCAGTTCTCAATCTAACCTTAGCTCGCTTTATAAAAAAATCCTACATTTTTTTATCCAAAATTTTATCATTTGTTAATCTCCGAAAAAATATATCTTGCCTTGAGATTTGAAGGTTAAAATAGATAAAATCTTAGGGTTGAAAATGGTGATACCAAAATATTAGAGTACATTGAGATCAATGGAGGCATGTCATCAATTTGAATAAATAAGGGGCATCCCAAATATTTGTCAAAACATGGAAGGTGTGTCTAAATGACCGAATATTTTTAAATATCAAATGCAAGTTATGTTTAATACAACCATCGTCATGCGTGTGTCAATTAGCTTAATTGGTAAACTCTCTGGGTGATGATACCAGAGGCCTAAGTTCAAATTCTGTCAACATCTAGTTAATGAACTTATTAAAAAAAGGTCTATTGATCACAACAACAGCAACAAAATTGTTTAATGCAAAATTATTTGAGGTTATTTAGGTCATGAGAATTTTAATAATACCACCCTGCAAAATTGTTAATATTAGCTTTATCCCCTATAAAATATAATATTAGATTTATCTCCTTGACACTAAATGAGTTCTCGAAAATTTTCATTTTGTCACAATTTTGATTTAGTAATTTAAGGTTTTGAAGGATATTTTGAATAAAGTCAAAATTTCACTTATAATTCATCGTTAAAAATGGGACCTTGAGTTTTAGTAAGTGATAAACCTAATATTGCATTTTGCAGTGGTGGTAGGCTTAATATCGCAAATTTTGCAGGGTAAATAGTAAAATCTCCCTCAGATAATTTGAAGAAAATCATTGCTTCGTTTTAACGTGCCTATGTCCCTATTATTGTTGACATTTCTTCTCTATTAATGACGTGTAACGCGTTTAACAATGTAACTTAAATGAGGGTATTTAGGTAATTTACAGTCGGAGGAGAACCGAGTAACCGACCCGGCACCTTTAGCCTTTTTTTTTTTTTTTTTTTACCAATAAATATTGGTGAGTGATTTATGCATACCCCTCCTCGTTTGAGTAAATATTTAACATACCCCTGTTCATTCACTGGAACCCTAGATTTTTCGAAGTTATCAAACAGAGGGGCAGCAAGTTCTATTAATGAAACTAAATTAACAATATTTCTAAAGTGGATTAAATGAAACATTTTTAGATATCGACAATTACAGTTACCTTTCAAAGGAAACTTTAATGGTAGAAAATTTTGAAAAATCCCAATTTTCGGAACTTTCCTCTTCAATGGAAATAGGAAAGAGAGATGAGGCGGATCGAGGTAGAAAGAGAAAAGTAATCCAAATTAGTTGGAGGTTTTGATAAGTTGTATTAGATTGGATTGTATTTTCATAGTTGTGCGGTTTGTAACCAACAATTAAAAAAAGACGATTGATTGATTTACTAAACTAGTTTTGAAAAAATATTTATGATTTCTATATACTTTCACACCTTCAGGATGTTCTAATCTTCGACCTACACCCACGTTGACTTTGAGACCTCTCCCAAATTACGTAGCGTCCCCATTTGTCATAAATCACTAATTGTTTGTAATGCACCTTATTTATTTTTATAATGTGTTACTCCGTGTAATTATATATTATATAAACAAAATTATCTTTTGATTTTGCATCATATTGTCCTCATTCTCTTGTGCTACTAATTACATTTTTGTGTGTGTGAAAAATTTAATAAACTTGTTTTGGGATTAGCACCCCAAGTATTGCATGACCTTGTTTCAAAAGAACACGACTGTGCAATGCGAAATACAATTTTGTGGTCACTTCAACATTAATCTAAATATTAAGCGAGACCTACTCAAGAGATGATGGCCACCAAGCACAAATGTAACTTAAGTTACCAACTACATGGAAATTGGATCTTATAAATAAAATTATAAATATTGTGGATGATATGTAATTTTATCAACAATTTGGGGCCTAACAACCTTGAACAGTCTTTGAAGACCATCAACATCCTTAAGAATAAGAAAAAAAAAAAAAAAGTAATAGGGTATTGTGGAAGCCGATTTTGGGATAAATCATCCTGCATCATGATTTTCACATTTTATTCGTAAAATGATAATAAAAATATAAAAAAGGAAATAAAAGAAAGATTTTTTACATGGTTCGGCAATCGTGCCTACGTCCACGGGTTCGAGGAGCCTTTCTACTATCAAACTCGCGGTTACATGGCCTCTTTCCATCCTTTTTGTCTCTACCTCCCTCTCCCTTTTCCATGGCCTCAAAGGCCTATTTATAGAAAAGCCTTAAAAGAGTTATAACCCTTACTAAGATACAATGGACCAGATTACCCTTACCTAAATTAGTTATTACATTAAAAAGGAAAAGAACCATCTTCAAATGATGCGACGTGTTTACTTCGGAATATGTGTTGATATTGCAAATGGATGATCCGAATGAGGGACGATTTAATCCATTTTGATTTATTCCCTGTTTTTCCCCAACCGAGACTCAAACCCATAATTGGTTTGTAACCGAGTCACCGAGCTTACCCTTGTATCTCTGTACTTGACTCAAATCCCTAGGTGTCACGTGTCTTCCTTTGATACTCTTAAATAAGTGATTCTCCACAATACCCCCTCTCGGGAGTTTGGACTTTTAGTCCGAGCGCCCGAGAATAAATGAATGGTACTATGTGACACATGGTCACGCACCTCATAAATTATCATTTTCTGATTATTGACTGCGCTTAGTGCCATCATAAACCCGATCTCCAAAGCCAATAGATATAACCCCCTACGGTCGGGTTTGGAACAGAAATCAATTAAACCTACCCCCAATAGATGGACTTGTCTCCCTTATAAACCAGTCGTTATATAAAAAAGGCAAATACGAGTTAACTCGACTCTCATTGATTAGGCTTGGTTCCTTTCACTAGCCAAGATTTTCGTAATGTGCCGACCCCCTTACAGTCGAGATTTGCTCCTATCACGAGCCATGATTTTCGTTAAATAATAGAAGAATCGACCGAAGTCCCAGATTAAGCTTGGATCCTGAAATGATTGGAGATTTTGATAAATAATAGAAATATCGATCGAAATCTCAAATCGGACTCAGATCTCACACGAATCCAAGACTTTGATAAATAATAGAATAACCCATCGACGTCCTAGATTGAGCTCGGCTCCCATGACTGGCCAAGACTTTGATAAATAATAGAATAATCGATCGAAGTTCCAGATCGGGCTTGGATCCCAAAACGATCAAAGACTTTGATAAATAATAGAATAACCAATCGAAGTCTCAGATCGGGCTCAGCTTCCATGACAGGCCAAGGCTTTGATAGAAGAACCGACCGAAATCCCAGATCGAGCTTGGATCCCAAAACGATCCAAGACTTTGATAAATAATAGAATAACCGATCGAAGTCCCAGATCGGGCTCGGCTTCCATGACGGGCCAAGGCTTTCCGTTATACCAACCCCTCGGTTAGGCTCGATACCAGTGAAGGGCCAAGGCTTTCCGCTATACCAACCCCTTGGTTGGGCTCAGCACCAGTAAAGGGCCAAGGCTTTCTTTGTAAGCCAACCCCCAACAATCGGATTTTGCACTAAGTGGTCCTACATGACCGACTTAGGATGTGAACCGGACTCCCCATATGAGTCGAGTGTGGCGCTAAGTGGTCCCGCACGACCGATTTAGGATATAGACCGGACTTCCTATACGAGTCGGGTGTGTGTTAAGTACTTCTGCTTCCTGCATCTTTAAAGTAACAGTAGACACGCAACAATAATAATTGCATAAACTACTAAGGCAATTAGTTCTCAATCCAATGTTGTCGATCTGCGCCATTACTTAAAATAATGTGGTTTGATCGAATCTGATTTATAAATCAATCTTTTAAGTCAAACCCACTCGGCTCGCTGAGTCGATGTTAGTGAGTTGGGGTTGGTTTCCTATATGACTCGGTGAGTCGGGGTTAAACTGAACCCCCACATAGATTTTCCCATAATCCATTGAGCTATTTGACTCGGATGAATTCCTAATTATTCGTTACACTATTCGACGGAGTCACCTTGTCTCGATCAAAATTTTGAATTACAAATTTAGTAGCTCGACTTAGTGGAGTCCCTCAATTCATCGAGTTTCTAATTAATAAATTCAATTCATCGGAGTCTAGTGACTCGGCATGTCGGGCTTGGTTAAGCCCCCAATTTATACCATTTTACTAACTTAATTGAGTCCCGACGACCATCAACATAACATTTGATGCAAAACCCCTTACCTTTATATTACGACTCTACTTATACCATACGATTTGGTAAGTTGGATCCGGGTTAAGTCTTCAAATTACATCACTTTACTCGATCAAAGTCCTAAAATTTGACTCTTGAGTCGAGCTTGCACTTAACCCCCCTAGTCACTTTAATGTTGAATTAACTCGAGAGATAAATTGGGTCATGTGACACCTTACTATGGGCGGCACAATACGTTGATTGACTTGATTGAGTCAACAATTAAGTAACTCAAGGCGACTTGGTGGGAATTAGGAGTCCTATATTAGACTTAAATCATTTTCCCCCTTTTTTTTATTTTTAGAAAATGTGCCCACACCCCAACATTCTTTAACCATTGACCTTACTTTCCTCTCCCAATATTAAGAAGAGATTTTCATATAAAAATGATGTATTATCCATGCATCGAATCTAACCTACTTCTCACTTAAGCCTTTTTTTATGCTCCTGCTTTGTTTTTACCAAAAGGTTGTTGATTTTAAAGAACATCAACAACTGATGTAGATGCATCACAGCATCACTCATCAACTCTTGATGAGTTGTATACGTCAAACCTACTTCCATGCTTTTTTTTTTCTACTTACCATTCAAAATACTTTAAATAAGAGGTAAGTAAAAGTACCTGCACGTCATTGATTCACTGTATCACCCCTTAACACATTTCCTATAATTTGGTCATAAATCCTAACGATATCATTGCTTCAGCTTTCCTTGTAGGTGAAGTCACCAAGGTTGGCAACCGCCATTAATGGCTTCCTCTTCTCTAACAGCCAGATCTTATAGATAAAAGAAAGAAAATGTCGATGCCTACTCAAGTTGAAGCTCTACAAGAAGTCCGAAGGTTAGTCTGCAACGTGTTTGATTCATCGTTCGCAGCACTGCTAACGATGGGGTTGCCATTGTCTTCCATCTTGGGCAAAGGAGGAGGGGGAGGGCATTTGAACTAAAGATCTTGCATTCCTCTCTTCCCCTTCGCTTGAACCACCAAAACATGTTGCCTTTGTTGCTGTTTTTTGACAGTCTCCATTAATTCTGTGAAAACTGTAGAAATGATTTCTTTCTCGCAGTCTTGTTTACTCGTTCTCTCTGTTTCTATGTTCTTCTTCGATTTAAAAGGTGGATCAGGATTCAACTTATCAAAAACGACTCTCTTTTTATATTTCTCCCGAACACAGGAACCACTTTTTCAAAATCTTCCCCCGTCAATTTACCCCATTTGGTGAAATCGTGGTTCATATTCGAGACTCCCACGGACGGCGCCAATTGTGGAGGCCGATTTTGGGATAAATCATCCTCCATCATGATTTTCACATTTTATTAGCAAAATGGTAATAAAAATATAAAAAGAAAATAAAAGAAAGATTTTTTACGTGGTTCGGCAATCATGCCTACGTCCACGGGCTCGAGGAGTCTTTCTACTATCAAACTCGCGGTTACATGGCCTCTTTCCATCCTTTTTGTCTGCCTCCCTCTCCCTTTTCCATGGGCCCAAAGGCCTATTTATAGAAAAGCCTTAAAAGAGTTATAACCCTTACTAAGATACAATGGACCAGATTACCCTTACCTAAATTAGTTATTACATTAAAAAGGAAAAGAACCATCTTCAAATGATGCGACGTGTCTACTTCGGAATATGGGTTGATATTGCAAATGGATGATCTGAATGAGGGACGATTTAATCCATTTTGATTTATTCCCTGTTTTTTCCCAACCGAGACCCAAACCCATAGTTGGTTTGTAACCGAATCACCGAGCTTACCCTTGTATCTCTGTACTTGACTCAAATCCCTAGGTGTCACGTGTCCTCCTTTGGTACTCTTAAATAAGTGATTCTCCACAGGTATATTAGTACATACGCGATAGTTAAGTTTGGTCCTTATTGTCAGGTTATTACTATTAATTAAAAACAAGTCTTGTAATGCATGCTCGGGTCGTCGAACATTCAACCATCAAAGGTCGTGGTGACTAATTAGGAATTGAATACTTGCCGTTTCACACTTGACATTTATATTTTGAATACTTGCCGTCAAAGGTCTTCAGCGCTTGGTGACTAATCATAATTTATATTTTGATTGAAGTTTATTTTGTCTTGTTCGATGACTTGTTATTGGCTAGATCAAATAAATTAAATTCTACAACTGAGTCAATTAAATTAGGACTCACAATTTTACCTATCTTTTGACAAAGTTTTTTAATTTAATTAATAAATCATAAGTAATTGGAAGAAAAAAATTTTGATGAATGTATCAAATAATCATGTATAATTCAAGAATTGTTCGAAGAATTACTAATTATGCATATGATGACCCAACCTATCTCAATCATTCTTACGTCTAGAAATAGAAAGAAATCTCTCTGGTTGGGCCAATGAGCCATGGCATGAAGTATGTCGACCCTTCAAATTCAAATACCAACTTTATTTAACCTTCCCTTCCTAGGACAAAAATATATATAGTCTTTATCAGAGGGGCCAACCAAACGTAAATTCCACGAAAGTAATTAGGGTCCTTGGCATATTTATATATAGTCTTTATCAGAGGGGTCTTTATCAGAGGGGCCTACCAAACGTAAATTCCACGAAAGTAATTAGGGTCCTTGGCATATTTATATATAGTCTTTATCAGAGAGGCCAACCAAACGTAAATTCCACGAAAGTAATTAGGGTCCTTGGCATATTTATATATAGTCTTTATCAGAGAGGCCAACCAACGTAAATTCCACGAAAGTAAGTATTAGGTCCTTGGCATATTTCTAACCAAATTCAAAGAATCCACAATTTGGTGAGGCCCATGAATACAGCAAATCACGCGTAACTCGGTGCACATACGAGAGGGAGAGAGAGAGAGAGAGAGAGAGAGTAGTTAATCTAGTGGTGTAACGTCCAAATACACCAAACCCCTCCATAATAAACCAACTTCATAAAAAAGATCAAATCAATTAATTAGGACTCATGTTTTTTACCTATCTTTTCAATTAGAGTCGTGATAATATGACTCGTTAGGTGGCGTACTCTATCAATTCCCTAATGTTATTACAAGTTCGGGAATCTTAGATTTGTATGTCTCAGGATACATGATTTGCACTTTCCCATAAAAAAAAATGTATCCCGAGGGAGCCGTGTATCTCAAGGCATACAGATCTACGGTTTTCAAATTTGTCCACGTCAAGAAGTTGATTGAGTATGCCACTTGACGAGTCATATTATCAGGACTTTCAATTAATGTGATTCAGAAGACTTGCGGTTTCACACTTGACAACTACTACTTTATCATTTATATTTGAAGTTTGGCTCGTCCATCACTCTGGCTGGATCAAATTAACAGCTGAGTCGGTTAAATTAGGACTCAATATTTTGATCTATCTTTCACCAAGTTGTTTAATTTAGAGAGTTGCTATTGCCACACCAACTGTATGCAATTCCTTGGTGATTTACATAGGAGTTGGTTGTGCAATAGTAGCTCTCTTAATTTGATTAGCAAATCATATATAATTTGATTTGCAATTCCTTGTATCTCTGTACTTGACTCAAATCCCTAGGTGTCACGTGTCCTCCTTTGGTACTCTTAAATAAGTGATTCTCCATAGGTATATTAGTACATACACGATAGTTAAGTTTGGTCCTTATTGTCAGGTTATTACTATTAATTAAAAACAAGTCTTGTAATGCATGCTCGGGTCGTCGAACATTCAACCATCAAAGGTCGTGGTGACTAATTAGGAATTGAATACTTGCCGTTTCACACTTGACATTTATATTTTGAATACTTGCCGTCAAAGGTCTTCAGCGCTTGGTGACTAATCATAATTTATATTTTGATTGAAGTTTATTTTGTCTTGTTCGATGACTTGTTATTGGCTAGATCAAATAAATTAAATTCTACAACTGAGTCAATTAAATTAGGACTCACAATTTTACTATCTTTTGACAAAGTTTTTAATTAATAATAAATCATAAGTAATTGGAAGAAAAAAATTTTGATGAATGTATCAAATAATCCATATATAATTCAAGAATTGTTCGAAGAATTACTAATTATGCATATGATGACCCAACCTATCTCAATCATTCTTACGTCTAGAAATAGAAAGAAATCTCTCTGGTTGGGCCAATGAGCCATGGCATGAAGTATGTCGACCCTTCAAATTCAAATGCCAACTTTATTTAACCTTCCCTTCCTAGGACAAAAATATATATAGTCTTTATCAGAGGGGCCAACCAAACGTAAATTCCACGAAAGTAATTAGGGTCCTTGGCATATTTATATATAGTCTTTATCAGAGGGGCCAACCAAACGTAAATTCCACGAAAGTAATTAGGGTCCTTGGCATATTTATATATAGTCTTTATCAGAGAGGCCAACCAAACGTAAATTCCACGAAAGTAATTAGGGTCCTTGGCATATTTCTAACCAAATTCAAAGAATCCACAATTTGGTGAGGCCCATGAATACAGCAAATCACGCGTAACTCGGTGCACATATGAGAGGGAGAGGGAGAGAGAGAGAGAGTAGTTAATCTAGTGGTGTAACGTCCAAATACACCAAACCCCTCCATAATAAACCAACTTCATAAAAAAGATCAAATCAATTAATTAGGACTCATGTTTTTTACCTATCTTTTCAATTAGAGTCGTGATAATATGACTCGTTAGGTGGCGTACTCTATCGATTCCCTGATGTTATTACAAGTTCGGGAATCGTAGATTTGTATGTCTCAGGATACATGATTTGCACTTTCCCATAAAAAAAATGTATCCCGAGGGAGCCGTGTATCTCAAGGCATACAGATCTACGGTTTTCAAATTTGTCCACGTCAAGAAGTTGATTGAGTATGCCACTTGACGAGTCATATTATCAGGACTTTCAATTAATGTGATTCAGAAGACTTGCGGTTTCACACTTGACAACTACTACTTTATCATTTATATTTGAAGTTTGGCTCGTCCATCACTCTGGCTGGATCAAATTAACAGCTGAGTCGGTTAAATTAGGACTCAATATTTTGATCTATCTTTTCACCAAGTTGTTTAATTTAGAGAGTTGCTATTGCCACACCAACTGTATGCAATTCCTTGGTGATTTACATAGGAGTTGGTGTCGCAATAGTAGCTCTCTTAATTTGATTAGCAAATCATATATAATTTGTAAATAACGGTGATTTTATATAATCAGAAAAGGAAAATGTTGAACTGACTCGGTTGGAAATATTGTGTTCAACACTCGGCAGATTAGCAGTGCATAGAAAAGCGTAGAATATTTTAATTGTATCTTGAGGAAATAAATCTACGACTATGTGGGCACTATCACGTCAGTACAGTGTTAAATACAGGTATAATTCATGAAGGAATTGTTGGAAAAATTGCTTACGATGACCCACCCAATCTCAATCGTTCTTTCGTCTACATAACAAATTAATGACTATGACATTTCATTAGCGTTGGGGCCCAATGGGCCATGGCATCAAGTATGACTCTTCAAAGTTCAAACACCAGCTTTATTTAACCTTCCCTTTATAGGAAAAAAAAAAATATATGTATCTTCTTTCATCACATGAAAGCAAACATATAGTCTTTTTATCAGAGAGGCCAACCCCAAAACATATAGGCTAATCCCTTTATAATAAACTATCTTCACCAAGATCGACTGTTCCATTAAGAAGATGAAGGTATGAATTATACAACATATATGGGCAGGATTCTATATTTATGTATGTGTGTGTGTGTGTGTGACTGTGTGTGTGTGTGAATTATATATATGCTTGTCTAAGTCTAAGTAGTTGATGGTTGCAGCAAACAATTGTGATCAAAATGGCGCTGAACGGCCCAAACTCGAGGACCAAAGTTGTGAAGATAATCCCTCTGTTGCAGCGAATGATGATGGAAGCTCCCGTGGATGTCGCAAAGTACAGGACAAAAGCTCTCAAGATTGCAGTTAGTGTACCAGGTAATTAATAATTAAGAAACAAATTAAAAATATATATTTTGAATTGAGTGACCCAGTGAGTCAGGCTATGCAAATGGTGGTTTGACTTTCGTAACTACTGCATGGCTTTGCAGGTGTTGAAAGGGCAGAGGTAAAAGGGAATGAAAAGAACAACATATCTATAACCGGTGATGGAATCGATTCAACAGAGCTAACAAAGTTGCTTAGGAAGAAAGTTGGATACTCAGAGCTAATTAGTGTAACACCAGTGAAGATGTGCGGTGTGAGGTACAAGTTACCCATGAAGATGTGGATATGAGGTCCAATCTTGAGGTAACTTCAGCACTATTCAAAAAGAAAATGGATTTTTGATAATCACTGACTTGTTCTAACGTGCGCCCTATGTCTAATGTCCATTATTGATATTCTTGGGCGATTTAGATATGCCCCCTCAATATTTTAGAAAATGTTTGAGATACCCATTTTCAAACTTATGACATGCCTCCTTTGACTATGGACCTCAGTCAACTCTAATAAACTAAGAGAGCTTCTTTTGCCACATCAACTTTTTCTAATGCCACTCCAAGATGTGTGCTAATCCTTTGATGATTTATATATGAATTACGATGGTATTAGCAAAAGTTGGTGTGACAATAGAATCTCTCTAAACTTATTGCCCTCATCTCCATATGTAGTAGAAAAAAATCTTTTGAGTTTATCTTAAAACTCTTCAACTTTCATGAAAAAATATTTTCATTTCTATAAACTTGTTGTCTATATGTTTTCGCTTTCAACTTAATATTAATCCTTTATACAAAGAAGAAAAAAAAAGAATTCTTGAATTTTTCTATCCAAAATTTCAACATATTTTATTTCTAAAAATAAATCTAACCTTGGCCCACTTTTATTGGAAATTTCTAACCAAAATTTCAACATAGTTATCTTCAAGTTTTTAAAATTTTATTGGAAATTTCTTTAATTTAGTAGTTAATGTCATCATCAGTTCTCAATCTAACTTTAGCCAGTTTTATATAAAAAATCCTATATTTTTCAATTCAAAATTTTATCATTTGTTAATCTCCCAAAAAATCTATCTTGCCTTGAGGTAAGTTAAAATAGATAAAATCTTAAGATTGAAGATGGTGATACCAAAATATTAGAATACACTGAAGTCAACAGAGGCATGTCATCAATTTGAATAAATAAAAGGCATCTCAAACATTTGTCAAAAATTAGAGGGTATGTGTAAATGATCGAATATTCTTAAATATTAAATGTAAATTATGTTTAATACAACAGTGGTCATGCGTGTGTGCCAACTAGCTTAGTTGGTAAAACTCTTTGGGTGCTGATACCAAAGACCTAAGTTCAAATTCTGCCAACATCGAGTCACTGAACTCACTAAAAAAGGTCTATAGATATCAACAACAAAAAAAAAATGTTAAATGCAAAGGGTATCTAGATCATGAAAATTTTAAAAATACCACCTTGCACAATTGTTAATATTAGCTTTATTTCCTAAAAAATACAAGATTAGATTTATTTCCTTGACACTAAACGAATTATCGAAAATTTTCATTTTGTCACAATTTTGATTTAGTAATTTAAGTTTTTGAAGGATATTTTGAGTAAAGTCAAAATTTCACTTATAATTCATAAATAAAAATGGGACCTTGACTTTTAGTTACTGAAAAACAATATTGCATTTTGCAGGGGGGGTGAACTTAATATCGCAAATTTTGCAGGGTAAATAGTAAAAACTCCCTCAGATAATTTGAAGAAAATCATTGCTTCGTTCTAACGTGCGCTATGTCCTTATTATTGTTGATATTTCTTCTCTATTAATGCACGTGTACCGCGTTTAACAGTGTAACTTAAATGAGGGTATTTAGGTCATTTACAATCAGATAGAAGCAACTGTGAGAGGAGGACCGAGTAATTGGTGGGTGATTTATGGATACCCCTCCTCGTTTGAGTAAATATTCAACATACCCCTGTTTTCAAATTGATGAGATTTGCCCTTGACTTAAGTTTACTCTACAAGACTAATGTAAATAACCTAAATGCCTCAACTTCAGTCTCTAGCCTAAAACTCTTCATTTTTTTCCCCTCGAAAACTAATCTTCCTCAAGCTCTTCTATCTTTAGGATATTATTTTTAAACCGCTCAATGTTGCTTTCAACCTCTTCTGAAATTTTTTAATATTTTACTCAATTTCCTTAAAAATTATTTCATATTTAAAGGTTGGAAGGCTTAAGGAGAGAATCCTACAATAGAAGATGAGGTAAAAAAAAATGAAGAGCGAGTACCGTTTTTTTTTTTTTTTTTCATAAACATGAGATATCCCACATCCCTTTTAAAATGGGTCTAGTTCCTATGGTTGCACATCGCAACCCCTCAAAAATTTCCCAATGTGTATTAAGGTAAATCAAGAGGTCACCCAATTTTAAGCAACACAACAAAAGGAGCAAAACCATGTCGCTAATTTTACCACTAAGCCAATCCTTTGAAGGTAAAGAGTGACTATTTGCAAACTATCTAGAATCAATTGCATTCAATCATTTAAAATAAATAAGTTAAATTATAAATAATTTGTATGTCATTTTCTCTGTCTTTTGTGTTTTTTATTTTTGAAGAAATGAAAAAAAAAAAAAAAAAACAACAACAACTCTCTCTCTCTCTCTCTCTTTGTTTTTTATTTATTTATTTTAATTGTAGATGGTACTCTCAAATGTGCAATGCCAAGAAAATAAGGGTGTTCGTTGAGTGTGGCACCACATAGAAAATCCCCTCCATAACCACCTCATGGTCTATGTGGCACTTGAATAAGAGATTCAAATCATGATTCAAGGGTTGTCAATCTGGGAGCCCAAGCCGAAATACACTTGCCAAGTGGAATAACTTGGTTGGAGAAAGATTTAATTAAAATCGTCGTTGTTAACAAAGAGAGCATTGTCCTTTCTAAAAAATATTAAGTGGAAATACTGAGAATGATATGTACAAACATAAAAAATAAT
Source organism: Akebia trifoliata (assembly GCF_017979445.1). Taxonomy (NCBI): domain Eukaryota; kingdom Viridiplantae; phylum Streptophyta; class Magnoliopsida; order Ranunculales; family Lardizabalaceae; genus Akebia; species Akebia trifoliata. Next base: position 10,642,072 of record NC_141378.1, on the reverse strand, counting down.
AAGAGTTACATTTATCAGGAATGTCATCTAATAATAAGGAGTTTCCCTTAAGACACTTATAAAGGAGGAAAGGGGGATATCTTAACATATAAAATAATTTATTATCCAACAATGACTAAAGAAAGAAGATCAAGATGGAATGCAAAGTTACCCTTTGCACCCCAATAAAACAGGTATTCTTGTAAGGGTGTGCAAAGGGCTACTTTTGATATTTATATAGTTGATCCCAAAATTTTGTCCTTGAGGTTGAAGATGGTGGCTTTCTCATAGAAAGATCAAGTTTTGTGCTACGGGTTGAAGATGAGGGCATTAAAATAATTTTAATTAGTTTCTAAAAGAATACTTTGGTCAAGCGTTATGTCATCCGTTTGAAAATATAGGGTATCTCGAATATTCACAAAAACTTTAAGGGGGCATGTCTTAATAACCCATAATAAGTTAGTTAGCCACGTGTTGGAATATTGAAATCTAGAGCAGCCTCTCATTCGACAAATAGTAGAAAGGTCGTCTCATGTTTAGACCGTTCGATGATCATCGGGATCTCGTTTAGGAAACTTCGAATAATATCTATGTAATTAAGTTTTCTTAAATATATATTTTTTACGACACGTGACCCAACGACATAGGAATTTTTTAGATGTCGAAATTAGATGACGAAGACTTTCTTTTAACATATTTAAATATTAATTATGAATCCTGATAATAGGACTCGCCTGGTGGCATATTCAAATGATCATGACGTGGATAAGTTTGAAATGGTAGAAATGTCTCGGGATACACTTTTTAAGGAAAAGTGCAATCATGTATCCCGAGACATTCAAATCTATGGTATCCAAAATTATCACGTTATGGAGTCATTTGAGTATGCTACCTGATAAGTCATATTATCACAACTCATTAATTATAACTATATAACATTAGAAATATTATTAATATATTATAATTGTATTAAATAAATTATCTTAAATAGTATTGTTTAGTTTTATATGGGGAAAAAAATCTTAGACACATTTATTTCAATATAATAAACAATAGTAGTTTAACATCGCTTTTAAAAGAAAATTACCCGCCTTGATTTGATGGTTTGGGATTCATTGATTCCATGAAAGTGATTAATTAAAAATATATATCGAGATTGTTAAAATAGGAAATCTAATGAAATGATGATATGATTAGGGGTGTCAATGGGTCGGTTCCGATTCAGTTCCTAACGAATGTAGAATTATAACCATTAGATTTATTTCGATTTCGATTCTTGTCAGTTCTTGATCCGGTTTCAAGATAAATGAGATCCAAATTGGATCCGTAAAAAAACATGGGTACCCATCGGTTCTGACAAAAAAAAAGTATTTTCAATCATTATAAACTTTTTCCTTTCAAAAAAATTAGCATATTATCTACAAAATTATTAACTTAGTTATAATTTATTATACTAAAAATATATGTTAATGATTTTTTCAAAAAATAAAAATTTATCTTATTTAAAATAATAATTTTTTGGAAGAGATGGCTCATTTTAAGTCCAATTGATAATTTATATAAAAAATTGAAGAACTTTACACAACATGCATTAATTTTGAAATAAACGAATACCTTAAATCATCTCTAGTATATAATCAAATGACAAAATAAATTTGTTCCGAGTACCCGTGGGTACCCATTGAATAGAAACTAATGGTTCCGATTCCTATCGATTTGGTTCTATTTAGACCCAACCCTAATCGGTTTCAATAAAAAGGGAATCAAAATCAAGGTTTTCGATTTCAGTTAAATGGGTACCCATTGACACTCCTAGATACAACAATACTTTAAAATAGATTAGTGTTTTTATCTCAATCATCATACTCCATGTTAAAATAATTAAGACTTTGTTTTTTGTTTTTTGTTGAGTCAACGTATCCTCACCCCCCGAACGAATGTATGTAAAATATTTATGGAGTGAGAAAAATAATAATTTAGTGATACTCCCAATTATAAGTATATATATTTTATACCGACAATCAATACTTCATTTGGACGTTAATAACCTCTAATACTTTTATTTTTCGATAGGCTAATGATAAATTGACTTGAAATTCACTCGTTGATGTGAATGTGTGTACAGGACCATAGATCTTTTTCCTTATGTATCCCGAAGAAAAGGATAAGGATCTATGATTCTATGCATATGTCATGTTAGTTAGCGAGTGAATTTCGAGTAACTTTTTTCGAGTCAGTTTATCGCTAATTCTTTTTGATAACACCGTTTGTTATTTTATCTTTTAATTAGTGATACATAGAAGGTATTTTGATCATTTGGACAATAAATACTTGTCTTTTTTGAAAAATTTAAGGGTATTTTGATTTTTAGATCTTAAATGATTTTAAACACTTTTACAAAAAAATTCTATGATATTTTTTACATCTACAAAAGTTTAATTATTATACATATAAAACAAAATACTCTTACCTCTTAGAATACCTTATCTCGCCCAAATCTCCCGGGCACAAATACCAAGTAAGTCAGGATAAGATATTGATTTAGGGATTTGTTAACATGTGTCTTAAGGGCACGCTTTAACATGCATTAAAAACACCTAAAAAAAACTTACTACCTAAAATGCACTGAAATAAAATTTTCGAAAAAAAAAAAAAAAAAATACTAATAATAATTCCTCAAATGCTAATTTTCAAGGTGTGTTTAATGCATCTTAACATATGCCCTAAAAACCTTTGATTTAAGGTAATGGATGAGTTGTACACAGATTTGTCATTTGAATTAGGGGCATCAATGGATTGGTTTGGTTTGGTTTCTAAGATTTTTAGAATCAGCTAGTTTCAATTTGTTGTCGTTCTGGTTTTAGAATCATTGAAATCAAAACCGCCAAGAACCGTGGGTACCTATCGGTTTCGGTTCTTAATAAACGGAGAAGACCAAAAAAATTACCTAGAGTAATAATAGTATTCTATTTTTTTTATTTTATATGCAAGTGTTTTTTATTATAAAATATATAAAAAATCATTTACAAGTTATAATTGCAAAAATCAAATACATAATAAATCGTCAATAAAAGTATTAATAGCAAAATTATAAATGTTCTAACAAATATATAAGTTAAATTTATAAATAAATAAAAAACTAAAATTAATCTTTTTTTACTATTAATAAACTTATAGGAAATATATACATTTAAAATTAGAAAACATAATTTATATGACAACATGAAAAAATTAATGTAATATTGATTAACTTTAAAAGATATGAAAACTTTCAATCACTTATAATGTGAAAAAAATGGTAAAAAACATTATTTCCAGGTACCCATCCGGTAGAACCTATCGGCTCCTTTTACACTTGGTTCTAATTAGGTATTAAAAATAAGGATTCGAAATCAGGGTTTGCGATTTTAATTTTGATTCTGGTTAAATGGACACCTATTAACACCCTTAATTTCAATGCATAAAGATGGGTCAGATTAAATATTAGATGACTCTTTTTTTCTAAATATAATTGGAATTACAGAAAGACTAGGAAAATTGTAAGTAAAAAAAAAAGCATTCAGGAAAATGATAAACAAAGAAAAAGTCGGGTGAGATGGTTTGGGCATGTTCGACGAAGGCCAACTGCAATCCCATTTAAAATAAATATTCAATTTGGATGTCTTAAAAAAGTGAGAAGAAGATTCATAAGAACTTGTACAGAAATATTATCAGTAGATATATATGAACTCACTCTCAATACCAAAAAGACTTGGCTTTGACATAGTAAAGAATTTGTTTAGTGGATCCCAAATCTGTGGGATAAGGCTTTAGTGTTGTTGTATTAAGATATATAGAACATGTTATCGAAATATTTGATTTATACACAATTCTTTATTATAAAAATTTGCAGTGTTTTTTTTTTTTTTTTTTTATGGGTAGAAATTTGCAGTGTTATTTTCATGTAATTCAGCATCTCAAACTTTTACTTGTTACACCCCAATTAAAAATAATAAAATAATAATAAGTGAATGGTTGAAAATAAGTAAAAGTTGAGGTGCTAATCGTAAGTCTCTCTCTCTCTCTCTCTCTGAGGCCCTAAAGAGAGCCAAACATTGTGTCAAACCTGGGTTAGAAGTTTCGGAATGGGCTGATTTTTTGTGAGGATGATCTCTATAGTGAAGAGATCATCCTCACCAAAAATCAACTCATTCTGAAACTTCTAACCCGGGTTTACAAGTTGGAGAATCGTGAGAGATCATCCTCACCAAAATCAGCTCATTCCAAAACTTCTAACCCTATCAAAAGTGATTTAGAAAAATTAGACGGTCCACGATTCTCCAACTTGTAAACTAGGGTTAGAAGTTTTGGAATGAGTTGATTTTTGGTGAGGATGATCTCTTCACTGTAGAGATCATCCTCACAAAACATCAGCCCATTCTTAAGCTTTGAACCCATATTTTCAAAAATGTTTGGCACAATGTTTGACTCTCTTTAGGGCCTCCGAACACTCCCTCTATATATGTATATATATTTTGGATTTAGGATTTTATGAGCCTAATCATAATTGTTAATAACTACGGAAATTGTTTGAACCGGAGTTATAATACTTTGTAATGTTGGGATTATAATTTGAGCCAAACTTTTGTAGTTTGGACGAGTGTTTTAATCTTTAATTAGGGTGTGATAAATAATTTAAAAAATTGGGATGTTATAAGTAAAAGTTGGGGTGCCAATAGTTAGTGCCTGATAAAAGACTAAGAACCATGCTGAAGTGACCTCAGGCTGAAACCTTATTTCGCACTTCTTGACGTGAAAATGTATGAGAACCATAGATACTTTTCATCGAGAGACAAGTGAAAAAGCATCTATGGTTCTAATCCACTTTCACGTCAAGAAGTGCGATAGGTTACTCCAGCACGACTCAAAGACATTCACATGAAGGAACATAACACAACCTGATGTGCGCTTCAACCAGCAAGATTGCATCTCCCACCTAAGCTCATGGAGTTGTTTTACTTGAGGAGAGCTTGATGTGCCAAAGCCAATTAAGTTGATTTGTTCCATACCTTTTGACGAACTAAGAGGCTTTCAACGTCTCCAACAGATCAGGTCGCTGTGTTGGCAGTTCTTGATCAAGTAAGTGCATGCATGCTTACGGCAACTATTTGGTTGTGAAAAAGAATGGCTTGGGCAAAGGTTTATAACAAACACATTTACATGGCAAGCTCGCTCAACATTAGAACCATGACTCATCACCACAACCTCTGAACATTAGAATCACGATTCATCCCCGCAAATTGCTTCTCGCGCCCCTTTCACCTTGAATGCTGCTCATTTGAGTTATTTGTACCAACACCAATCTCTCTATGTGAAACCTTTTTTTTTTTTTTTTCTCTTAAATGTCACATGTGCTACAAATTCCTAGTTTTTGTTGTAGTCTTTGTTTCTCTAAGAAAGCACATACCTTTCACTTCAAATGATCCCTTTTATAGACTTCCGAAACTCTTGGCATAATTACAGTAATTCCATAATATATGTGTACTCGGGAATTTGCACGTGTCCAAGTGGACACACCACACACGTCAATATCCTACAACATCAGCAAAGGTACTCTGATGCTTAAGTGGAAATTCAAACAAAGTAACTCAAAGAAGAAAACACATACCTCGTACTTCAGACGATCCGCACTTTTATAGACATGGGAAACCGCTTCTCTCAAGATCTCATATAGCTACGGCAATATCTTGGGTTTTGGGTACAAGGCATTGGGTTGTCGTTGTTGGAATGAACTTGCTTCCTGCCCCCAAGTGTTGGGTCCTATTTGTATTGTTATTTCCTGATCTATTGAATGACTATGATGGTCCCGTCAGAGTAAAGATTTATCTTGCTCCCAACATTATAATCTTAGAACATTCTAAAATAGAGCACAGAAAATAGCTGTTTCAGCAGAAAATCAGTTTCCCCAACGATTTTCCATGTAAACAGAAGTTGTTGAGGGTGAATTCAGTCTTGGGTCCTAAGAATGAGACTATTTAATACATAGAACAAAATCCAAAGCACATGAATTGAGTAAAAGCGTATACGAACGTACTTTCTGTAACAGAAAGATCAAAAGAATATGGATTGAATGGAGGAACGAGATTCATTTAGCAGACACCAAAATTTTGGGATAAGACTACGATGATGATGAACTTTGAAGACTAAACAACAGGTTCATCCCCTACCGTGCAGTTTCTAATATTACAAAAGATTTAATAATATCAGAATCATCAAGATGAGAATAAATTTTTTTATTAATTTGTAACTTTAAAAACACAACCAATCCAATTTTTTTCCATCATATACTTTACAAATATGGTTCCACCATTATCCTTACAAGACCATCCCATACGATCTTTACTTGAATCGTATTAGTATGGGCAAAAAGGTCAGAGCAAACCGATATGGCAAGAATGCCAGTAGAAACAATCACCACACATCTCTAAGATATCGTCCTTCCATCTGGAGTTTCTTCACTGCAGCCTCGGCCTTGGATGATTCTATGGATTCCTACAAAAGATTCCAAGTATATTCGTAACATGAAAATGGTTTGCCTCAGCCCTAGCTTGATTTTATCAAGCAAAGTTCATAGCATAATATAAAACATTAACCACCCTATAGGCCATGTTTGACAACAGCGACTACAATGTTTTACTTATCCTAAATTGGTTTTCATGGTAGTTAATCTTGACAAGATTAGCATCAATGTTGATTGTTTGACATGATCTTGTCATGAGTTTAGTCTAACATGTTGTTTTTCTAACATTGAATCCAATCTAGGCTTTAGTCTACCATGTTGTTTTTCTAACATTGAATCCTATCTTGGCTTTAGTCTACCATGTCTCTGACACTGGTACATGTCTATTCTCATGTAACAAATAACCTGAAACCAAACTCTTAATGAAATATGTTTACCTATTGAAATAAACCATCGTATCACTCTATTACACAAGCTAAACATAAAATGCTGGACTCTTTTCACCTCACGCTAAGAGACCATTATTTAACATTCTGAAACATGGATTATGAAGTAAATAACATAATCAATGTACATGTTCATAGAAACCTTCATGGCAAAATGCAGATGAAGTTAAAAGCAATTAGATCGTATGGAAGGAAAAAACCAGAAAAATGTTAGTTTTTTTTACGTTATTGTTTTGGATTTAAATGAAACACAAAATCAATAAAGCAATTCCACAACCTCTCACAAAATGAAGAAAGGTGCTTTCCTGTTCAAAGATCCATCATTGTTTTGCTCATCACATACCCAAGATGAGTGATGAAAAAAGATTGGGAACATGAGTTCCTCTGTTCCCTTCCCCCCTACCACACACACACATAGTAGGGTAGTGTAATCCTTCAGAGGACCCAGATTTTCCACTTTGCTAATCATATCAGGTGAGGGCCACAAAATATGGCATGATTATATGTATGCCACAGACCGACATGTAGCACTCATGTTACACTCGATCTAATCCCTCAAAGCAGCCCAAGTCAAGCTTCCCTAATGCATCCACAAGTTCCCTCAAGTGTTCACAAGTGACTTAGAGTGAGAGCAATACAAGTTTTGTTACTTTTTTTCTTTTTTTATACTTGTCAAAAAATATATATATACTTGTATTGCTCATACTCTAAGTGGGTTGGGTGATTGGTGATCCCAAAGGGGATGATAACAAATGAGGATTGATCCCTCTTATATAGACTTGAGGAGGACATTCTAAAAAACTCCTTATTTATATTTCTAGAATTTTTTTTTTAATGATTATAATTCCTTTTTTTTTTATAGATAAAGGGAAAGGAAAACAAGCAATACAAAGGGAAGGTCGAGATGACCGAGCAAGAAAAAAGTAAAACAGAAAGTAGGAAAAGGAAATCTAAATGTCAAAAAGGTTACAAATAACTTCCCAATGAACTAAAAAGTCTTCAAAAAAGATCCCTTTGAACTCTTCGAAGATCTTACACCAAAAGAACGATAAGCCCAGAATCGCCAAGAAAACCTCTTGAATAGAACTTGACTTTCCTTCAAAAGTCCTTGAGTTTCTTTCCTTCCAAATACCCCCAAGAGATCGCGAAAGGAGTTGGACTCCAAATCAACCTCTTCGAAAAACGTAAGCTAGCCCCCAATTGAAGCCATTTGACAAAAACGCCTCCCATTGAACTTGGAGGCAACAATCCACACCAAAACAAGCCAAAAAAAAAAACAGCCTACCCCTCCTTAGCCATTTCACAATGAACTAGCAAATGGTTCATCGTCTCCTCATCTCGCATACACATGCAACAAACATTTGGCCCACAAAAGCCTTCTTCCTCCACTGATCAAGAGTAAGGATCTTTCCTTGAATAGCTGTCCAAACAAAGAAGGCCACCTTTACTATTAGTGCTCCAACAAATTGTTACTATTAGTACTCCAACTTCTCAAATCCTTCCCACCTGAAGCTCTTGACATGTTATCAAGACACCCCAGTAAATCCATGACCTCCGGCACCTCCCAATCATTCAACAATCTTCTAAAAGTCCCTACCTATCCCCCCCTCTTCATCCACTGCCCTGAAACTAGCAGATGATTATAATTCTATTAAGAAATAAAGGAGGTCGAGAAGACCTAATTAGTACATGAGAAAACCACAATCTAACCTAGAGCCAAACACATGAGATCCCATTTAAACAGAAAATCCCCCAAAAAATACCCCTTTAAACTCCTCAAAAACATTGTCACCAAAAAAATATAGTAATCTTAGTATACCAATGGTTGCTTCTTAAAATGCTTGCTCATTTCCTTCAAAGATTCTTTTTATTCCTTTCCTTCCCGATCTCCCAACACACAATAAAAGTGTAAGGGACTATAGAATTCTTACTATGAGAAAATGGCCTTGATCAAACGGCTTTGGAATTATGCCATAGTATACATAGGTAAACCCAAAATGGACGGAACAACGAAAGAAAATGTGACCAAATCTCCCTAAGAAAGGTGCAGTGAATAATCAGGTGATCAACCAATTTGCCACTACATTTACAGAGGAAGCAAAAGTAAGGCACATAATCCCAAATTTATTCAACGATCAGTGGTTAGAATTTTATCTAAGGCAGCTCACCAAATGAAGAAAGCCACCTTCAACGAGACCGTAAGACCCCAAATGGAGATGACAAGGTTATCCACAGAGGAAGTAACCACTACAAAAGAATAGAAGGATTTGACTAAGAAAATCCTTTCCCAACTACATGTCTACTCCCTTTGGTCCTCTTTTGACAACATTATAGGAATGTGAGAGGTATGATAGATAAGATTAACTATATCTTGAACCTCCTAATCATTAAAGCCTCAAGCTAAATTCCATGATAGGCCACCCCCATTATGAATCTAGAAAGCTTCAAATGAAAGACTTTTTTAGACGAGGTAGAAAATAAAGATGGGAATTGATGAGATAAGGGCAAAGTATCATATCACTGATCCTCTCAGAACCTTACTTTATTTCCTCTACCTATCCTAAAGGCAATCCTCCAGCGGAATTCAAGTAATAACTTAACAATACCTTTCCAAAAACAGCAACCATAGGAGGATCTCACCTCTCCACTTTCCCACCCAAACAACCTCTCGTCATACTTCGCCTTAGTGAATCTCCTCCACAAGCTCACTTGATTAACCCAAAACCTCTACAGCCATTTGCCTACCAAAGCAAAGTTTAGCCTAAAGCCCTTGATGCTTAAACTACATTCTTCTTTGTAGAGTGGATTGGCTTCCACTTCACCAAATGGAATTTCTGGTTTCTCTCCCTATTATTCTAAAGATATCTAATTAACTTTCCACGAAGTGCTTTGACACGTTGAGGGATACTAGGCTTTCCACAAACTCAACGCATGTCCAAGGAAATGGTTGTTGCTATCTACTCCAATAACGAATCATTGGTTTAACAGAATCACTAAATAAAATAGATAGACCTTTCTCTTCGTCTTAGGTCATCCCTATGTGATTCCTCTTGAAGCATATACTCAGGGGGTGGGTGCAGGGCGGACGATTTCAAAGCGGACTCCCCATTCATTGGATAGAGAAGATCGCCGAGATTTCGTGATCCGCTGCCGAACTTATTCCAATTCCAACAGCTCGGACTCGGATCGTGGGGATCAATATCGATTCGATCCGAGATCTCTTATTGAATTGCTCATTCAATGAGCATTCTCAATATTATGCCTTGAAGAGGACTCGAACCTCCACGCTCTTTAGCACGAGATTTTGAGTCTCGCGTGTCTACCATTTCACCATCAAGGCATCTTGAAAGTGAATCGTATTCCATGAATATGATATCTATCTAGTGTGATGTATGGAATATACCCAAACTTTTATATATTGTACCAAGAGGAAGACTCACTAAGAAGATGTGAAAGATCTCACTCGACAACAAAAAGACCTCGAAACATGTGAAGATTGGTGACTAAGCCATCCCCAATATTTTACACTTAGCCAAAACTCTCAATTTCAAGTTTTTCTACTCAAGACAATCTCATTCAAGATTATCAAGGGACAAGCTGGGCTAGGATTTAATTTTATTTTAAGCTTGCATCTTCTTCTCCTATCCCTCTTTGTTTTTTTTTTTTTCTTTTTAGAAAACCTTGAAGATGTAATAAAGAGCCCTCCTTCATCCCGAGTAGGTTGAACCACAACCTTGAGCATGGAATGCTTGAGGCGGTTTGACCGAAAGGATGGAGGTTGAAGCCTTTTTTAACTCACTTATCTCTCCTGCATCATAATGTATACTATGCACACACACACCACACATGCTTGGCCATGATGAAGAAATGTGTAACTCTCTTGATAGGGTTGAAGTTTCTACCCAAGCATACATGCATCAAGGTTATAGATTTAAGGGAACCCCATCTATAGAATCTCCCTAAAATCCTAAACCAACATTCCAACTCATGTAAAAGGTGATGACTCCATGGGATATCCTTTTCCATAAGGTATTTCCTCAGGTCAATACTAACATTAAATCCTCTTTCAAAGAGATACATTCCCACCATGTGCACACACCCACTTCATGCATCCTATGCATCTTGTTCTTTTTTAACTATCCAAGAAATGGCCAAATTTAAAAAGGTAACCATCCTAGGTAAAGAGAATGGGGTGCCTAACACTTTCCCCATTCTCTAACCGAATCCCCTTACCTAGATCTTATGTAGATCATACCATTTTCCATGAACGAGAGTCACTACAATGTCATGAAAAATGATTTCCTAAAAAATTAATTCAGGTGTCCATTCACACCCATTTCCAAAAAAGAGTGGTGGTGACTCCAAACAACGTAGTATTGAGGTTCAACGATGAACATCTCATGTCTACAAGCTAAATTAGAAAACAGTCTCAAGATAACTTGATTACTATTTATTTATTTATTTTTTTTTTATTTTTTTTTTTTTTGGGGGGGGGGGGGGTAAATAGCCAAAAAGAATTTCATGAGGAGAAATTTTCCAAAAGCAAATACCCTTAACAAAAAAATTGTCCTTGATCCTCACCATTGTCCCATGACAAGTCAAACTAAATGGAAAGAAGTGCACTTGCCTATAAAAGCATATTCACATGCGTAAATGTTTATGATGCGTTAAATACATACAATGAGCAAAAATTAACATAAATAATACTAATCATACCTGCTCTTGGACAATTGTATGCAAAGTTCGGTGGACATCTCTAGCCATTCCCTTTGCATCGCCACACACATAGAGATAGCCACCACTGGAAATTAGATTCCACACATATGTTGCCTGGACATGGAGCACGTATTACACAATTATGAAATTATTAGAAGAAATATGGGAGTTATGACAAGTGAATACATCCCACTTTACCTTCTCCATCATCTTATGTTGAACGTATTCCTTCTTTGGTCCTTCACGTGAGAATGCGAGAATTAGCTCTGATAGCACACCTTGTTCCACAAAGTTGTTAAGCTCTTCCTCATAAATGAAGTCCTGCAAAAGGAGATCAATAATAAGGAAACTAGTACAATGCAAAAATAATTTAGCAATATTTGGCAAACAAGAAATAACTTCCTGCCCTACATTTAGTTCTCAATAAATGCTACCTTTAAAAAATCCAATGTTGGCATTAAGAGGAAAACTTGAAGTGTGCTACCAAACATAGGGATGACAATTTTGCCCCACCCCACCCCTATGGGGACATGTTTTCACACCTTTAAGCGGGGACGGTTTTGATATACCCCGCCCCGTTAATCCGCCTGCCCCGATATATATATAAATCCATTCCATTCTCTACTTGTTCAGGTTTTTTTTTTTTTAATTTAAATTTCTTTGTGGATGTGTATCTTCTAAAATCTTATTAGGATTTGCTTTGATTAAGAAAAAAAAATTGTTATTAAAGGGCAGGGATGATTTAAAACATTTTGACCCGAGTCAGGGCCGGGGCAGGGTGAACACTTATAATCAGGGATAGGTTAAGCTAAACCCGCCCTGTTGCCATCCCTAATCAAACGAAATGGGCATTTAAAAGACTAAACAAACTCAGAATGTATCTTAGGCAAGGGTTATACAACATGTGCACGATACACTTATGATGATGGATCATTACCATTCTGCGATTTCTGCAGCCAAAAAAGAGGACAGTGGGACCAAGTTCAATACCATCTCTCTTCAGGGCCAGTCTTTCCTGAAAAAGTGAAAATTATATAAATTCTTCTCATATAAACAAAACTGTGAGAATAATAAACTTTTTATTACCTGCAGAAATCCTCTGAAAGGTGCCAAACCAGTACCAGGTCCCACCATGACAACCGGAATTGAAGGATCAGCTGGTAACTTAAAATTTGAAGCTCTCACGAAAATAGGAGCTGAGCTACATTCATGGCTTTTCTCAAGAGGGATTGAACGCTATTAATATCCAATGCAGCTGAGTGTTAGATAACAGACTCAATTACAATCTTAAACATAGTCTATAGGGCTTCACAAATACCTTTTACAAAACAAACTATTAAAGTAATAAATAAAATAAACGAAAGAAAGAAAGTTGCCGCATCAGGATTGTGAACATAACTCCTACCTTCATCCACGTTGAACACACCCCTCTGTGAATTCGTCCCGTTGGACTTGGACCGTAAACCAAAGCGGAGGTTACATGAATTCTAGAAGGGGCAAATCTGCACAATATATAGTTGCAACCAGTTAATGTTTAGAGGTGCTATTGGGACCCCCAACTTTTACTTATTACACACCAATTTCTTAAATTATTTATCACCCCAATTAAAGATTAAAATACACTCTTCAAACATTACAAAGGTTTGGCTCAAATTATAATCTCAACATTACAGAACATTATAACACTCGTTCAAACAATTTCAGTAGCTGTTTTACAATTATGTTTAGGTATATATAAAATCCTAAACCCAAAAATAGAAATCTATCCACAGAGGGAGAGGGCTTCTATTGAAAACCAGCTTTTACTTATTCTCAACCATTCAGCTATTTTCTTTATTTTTAATTGGGGTGTAATAATTGGGGTCCGTTTGATCCTCGACTCAACCAGTTGCATGTAGGACTTTCCAAAGAGGTGGTGTGTGTGACCATGGGATTAGTCTCACCCAAAGGGTGGGAAAACCCACAATGAGCAAAAAAAAAAAAGGTAAAAGTTGGGGTGCCAATAGCAGCTCTCTAATTTTTTTAGAGTTTCAGTAGCAGATTAAATTGTTTCTAGTTTCAATGATCCTAAAAAAAATTAAAAATCACCTAGGAGAGGACGAGATGGAATAATATCGGGGTTGTAAGCGAGGGGCTACTGCTGCGAAAAAAACACCAAGGGGCGGTTTTGCCGATGGGAATTCAGCCATTACTTCAAGAAGGCTTCTCTGACTTCCAATCACCCATTGTGAGTACTCATCCTGGACAAAGAGAATACAACATAATTGTAAATCATCCTCATCATCCAAACCTTATCCCAATAGGAAGTGACAGGGACCGGCAACATAGTGCAAAAGAAACACCAAACAAGCGGAGTTCTATAAACCAAGATATAGCCTTAAAAGTACATAATTACAATGTGCAAAGAAACCAACAGGAAAGAAACCTGACAAATTGCGCAAAACTACCATCAAGAAAAAGAAAAAAAAAAAAAAAAAAAAAATTGTGAACCTTTCCCTCAGGTGATGACAAAAACTTTATTCTATCTGCTTCACTAGGTTCAGATGCATGAGCGGCCAAAGCAACAAGAGCAGCCTGAAATTGCCAATAAATATAACCATATAAGCCCAAGCATTGTGAATAATGATGCTAAAAAAAAAAACAAACATTGATAGGTAAAGATGATTTCATCGAAGCAGAACAAGGGTCGAGTAACCACCCGTAAGATTACAAATGGATACAACCTATCAAAAAGAGACCCCCCGCACCGCCCCCCCCCCCCCCCCCCCCCCCCAAAAAAAAAAAAAAGAGTGATTCTATTCCCATACCAAAAGACCCATCTCAATTCAATTGTAAATCACAAGGAACTAACACACATCTGGGGTGGCATTAACAAAGGGTGGTGTGGCAATTGAAGTTCTAAGAAAATGCTACTCCATTACCAAATTACAAACCCTATCCCACCTTTCAAGGAAACAAAACTTAAAAGGAAAGTCATCCAGAATAAAATTTAACCTTTCTAGGAGGATTCAGGAGATCCGCATAACGTGCTAGTGCAAAGCGTAAAGTGCAAGGACCAGGGAAGGGGGGTGGTAATGAGCTTCCCCGAGGTGAACCATCCTCTTTGTCAGTGTGGAGTGAAAATAGCAAATCCAGAGATTGACCCAACAAACTTCCTGCTTCCTCGACAGTTTCACCACAATTTTCAGCATAAACACCAACATGATCGCCAGTTTCATACCTGAGAATAAAAATCCATTAGTAACGAAAACTTTTGTGAGTAACATAAAGTACACATCAATCAAATTGAGAAACTAGGATTTGAAGGGGAAAAAAGGCCCAAAATAGGAATGAACCAAAAAATATATTGCTCACCGTCCTCGACCTAGCAGTTTACAGATAAGAAAAGAAGACAAGGAATGCACTTAACACTTCAGTGGTGTCGTAAACTATGCATTAGGATGGTCTCTTTGAGTTACCATTTTACTTACCAGAGAGACAGAGACAGAGAGACTTACCAAAGGAACAAAGAAAACATGCATTACAAGTATTTGCCTGGTCAACATGGTCAAATTCATTTGGTACTTCATATAAAGAAATAATGCTACAGCTAATGTAAGGGAGCCACCAATGATAATTATATTATATAAATATGAATCTGAAGAAGTATTAGATCAGTATAAACTTACTTAAGGCCAGTGTCTGATATGTCAAATTCCAGATGTATGCAAGATCGGTCAGAATCAGGTTTGTGAAGCTCTCTTTGAACAGCCACATTGGCTCTTCAGGTAAAACAAGAGAAAAAAAAATTATTCATCAATGATAAAAATGGCTAAAGAGAACAAGAACATGCATATGTTCCAAGTACCTGCAAGGATGGTGAATATCAAATGCAGAATTCCCATTTGCCATATTTAAGTATTTGTTATCCTCCCATGTTGTGTCGGTAGGATCATGAATCACTACTCGATATTCAGGAACAACGGCAGTGTATGGAGTAGATACTGTATTAGTGGCATCCTCATCTCCAAGTAATTGATCCAATTCTGGCCATAGTGACTCTCGCCTAGAACCATAGTATCAAAGTTGGGATTCGGAAAAATTCAGAAAAAATTGGAAAATTTCAGAAAAAATCGGGAATTGAATAAAAATATATTTTTACTCAATATAATATTAAATAAAATTACAAATTTTCTTATTAAAATATAATAAAAAATTACATTTTTCAGAGCTTTGTAAATAAATCATCGATTGAAAGAAGCATGAATTAATCACGACTTTTTCAAAAAATCGGAGAATTTTGTCACTGCCTGAACAGAATAATCATGAGTTCCATCCATATAAGCAGATGGCTGAAATCATGATGACTTCTATTCCCAAGTCTTGCCCAAGTTAAGAACATAATAAGTTAACTCTAATTTGCAGCCATTGAGGAAAAAAATCGTGGCATACCAAGCAGAAAAATCATCTTCAATGCATTTATCATCATCACCAAGCCCCAATGGAATGAGGCGCTTAGCACCTACAGAAACCATATGAATATAATTCATATTCAGTCATTCAGATACAGATGTTCTCTAACTATGAAGAAAAAAAACTTGAATTAATAACATCACAGTCAATTGACACATTCATTAGATAGCCAGACTACATAAAGGTTTCCGCAAATATTAACAGATGAATTTCTTATTCTTTTGTAGCAATGGAACGCAACCTGTGTCAATATAAAAGTAGACCTTGATACCTGGTAAGTAATTTGGTTTTGCCTGGAATGGCATACTTCATGTTACAGATCATTACACAAGGAGCCTATAAAAACTAGACAAAATTGAAATTTTCTGATTATTCGACCACGTAAATGACTTGCCTCCCAAGGGAGGTCTGACAAGAATTGTCGATTCTCATACTCCCCGAAGCATTTCATTCCTCGAACAAGAATCGAAGAATATTAAAATCCCCTCCCAAGCACCATGGTTTGTCTAAGAACATTGCTAGATCATCCTGCTCTTTCTAAAATTGAAAAAATCCACTTCCAAGATTGGCCCATACACTCCAGAGAAAACCCAAGAAAACTTCTTATTGATATAGCTGAATAGAATAGAAATTGAAGAGGCCCCAAGAAGATGATCCACAACATTGATGAAGAATGCGTACCAAATTACAATCATCCCACCCAATAAACCAATTGATAGTAACACGCACCACCCCTTATTTCTAGATCCCCAGAATTCCAGTATTGTTACTTATGATACAATGGATAGCTTGGCTTCAAAAAGGATTGTTGAGGTTTCCCAACTCCAAGGTTGAGGAAAGAAGGAGACAAGGGGAGGCATCAGTGTGGTGCCTGCCAAAGTACTCTGACGATCAAGTAGGTAAAAGTGAATGAAGAAAGGTGTCAATGGGAGTGTAGGGATGTAGAAGATGATGAATAATATCTTCCCTGATAATTTAAGAGTGAGATTTCAAGATCTAAACCGTTCTCTAATCTTTGAGAGGGGTTTTTACGGGCAATACCCAAGGTTAGGTGTCACCACGTGATTGGTTCAGATAGGTTGTGAGTTTGATACTGAATTAGACAGATGGGTGGCTGAAATCCACCTGAGTGATCTTGGAGGGTTGTGTCATGCCCAATTAATGCAACAATTGAGCTTGATTAGTAAGAGTCTCCAACGATTTGATGTAGGGTTGGTAGGATATTTATTTTGTGGGCCTCTCTGTCAGAGAATGTCTCATCTTATCTCCTTTTTTTGATAATTGATGAGTGGTATCGAATTTAATGTTGAGATCTAGAGAGATATTTGATCTGGGAGAGCTCAGATCTCTTTGAAGTTTATTCTTATTGTCTTTTTGATATACACTTATGTCCTAGGATTAGGAGCAGTGGGATTCCTCGGGTTTCAACTTCCTTTCAAGCTACTGAATTAGGGGGTCATGCCAGGTTACTTAGCTCTCAAGTGCATTCCTTCCCTTAGAAGAATAGTTTTTTCGGTCGTTGCGAAGTGTCCGAGTATGGGAGTGTCGATCATCTACAGCTTTCTGCGTCATTCGACCTGACCCCATGTTGCGTTCACGATTAGTTAAACTTCACCGACTATAGTCCAAATGGCGAGGATTTTTACATTGTATTTGCGCCCATGGATATACATACTTATGTAGTATCTGTCTATTCACGAGGAACACGTGTCATCATCTTGTGAGAGGGAAAAAATGGTATCCACAACAAAGATTCATTGTTTGCATGTTTAATTGAGATTCTTTCTTCTCCCCATTATTATTACTTAATATAAGAGTTAAAATTATAATCGTTATTACCATCAGCTTTTTTTGTAAATAAAAAATTTATTGAAAAGAAAAAAAAAAGGAGGCCAAGGTAGCCACCCAACAATACAATTGGAAAAAAGAAAAGAAAGAGAAATCAAGCTACATAACACTCATGCATCCCATGATATATCCCACCTGAACAAAAAAGTTTCCGCTAAATTCCCTTCAAGATCCTATTCCAAGAGAAAATTAAACCCATAATAAAGAAAAGAACTCCGTGTAAGGGATTCTCCTTCCCATCAAAGATTCTACTGTTTCCTTCCAGCCAAATACTCAACATACGGTAAAAGCGTTGTGGACCAAATGATTCTTTTCTTGAGAGAATTTGTTTCGAAATGCCAACATTGGAATGAGGCTAAAACTGATGATGGAAGACGCTCATGAATTCTAAATAATGAAAGAAAATGGACCCAAACTTCTCTTGCAAAAGGGCAATGACTCAGTAGGTGGTAAACGAATTCCCAGATTGATTTACATAGAAAACAAAAAAAAATTGACATAAGAAACTTCCCTTGCTGGTCTATGATGACCGAAGACATGTATCTAATGAATAGTGTGCCATTGCTAAACTTTTTTATTTGAAAGTAATTTCCAAAACCACCACTCTTTAAAAAGTTACTAAAATGCAATTTACTTTAATGGTACAAATAGGTGTCTAAAGTCAACAATTTTGGGTCTTGCTACTTCAATCAAAAAATTAAATAAGCTTATATATTATCATTTATTTCTTTAATTTAATATATATTAGATAAATGAAATAGTTTTATTTATGGCTGCACTATGAAAGTATGGGACATAATGATTGAACAAAGATAGAGAAAAAAATGAATATATTAGAGAACTAATTTGGTTTTACACCAGGCAGATCAACCATCGAGGCAATCTTTCCCATTTAAACAAGTTATAAAGAAGTATAGTGAAAAGAAGAAGAATTTCCATAAGGATTGTTGTGCGAAAGCGTGACAAGAGCAAAAATTAAAACGAAAGAAATTACATAAAGAACGCATGATTTACGTGGTTCGGTAAATTGCCCACGTCCACGGAGAGGAAGGTGATCAATCCACTAACAACAATAAACATTACAAGATCTTAAGCCTCTGCAACTCTCTCAACTGCAAATAACCTCACAGAGCAATAAAAAGAGCAAAAACATAATAAACCCCTAGCCCGAAAATACATATATTTACGCAAGACCCTTCGAGCCGATCTCCTACGCTCGCAAAAGGACCTTTTACTTTAGATTAGCCTCTTGAAACCCAAACCCAAAAAGAATACTAAACATATCCCAAGAAGGATTTTATTGGCTTAGAGAAAGTCTGTAACAAAGTACCTAGAGAGAGAGAGAGAGAGCTAATTTGGAGGTATTGGGAAAGAAAGGAGTATCGAATGGATACATTTAGGACAGGTCTACATGCACTATAGCTAGTGTGAGGGGAAATGGAGATGAGATCAATAAGTTACCTATTAAAATAGGTTTACATCAGAATTGGCTTTAAGTTTATTTATTTTCACTGGTCATAAATGAAGTAACTTGGCTTTTTAAGTCTATTTGTTTTCACTAGTCATAGATGAAGTAACTGCTCCAATTCAAGAGCACATATCTTGGTGTATATTATTTGCAAATGATTTAATATTAATTTATAAGACTAGAGAGGAAGGTAACACAAATAGAATTATGGAGAGAGGTGTTAAGAATCCAATGACTTCAAATTAGGTAGAACTAAGACTGAATAGGTGGAGTGTAAATTTAGTATTGACACTCGGGAGAAAAAATTCCAATAAAAACAAACGATCTAGAAATATCCCAAACGATTACTTCCATTATCTCAGCCCTATTTATACATAAGAATAAAGAGGTTGAGGAAGATGTTACCCATAGAATTGTAGCTGAATGGCTGAGTAGAGGTGTGCTTTTGGAATATTTTGAGACAAGACACTAACCAAATTAAAAGAAAATTTTATTATGCTTTATAGAGCTGAAGGTTGGGAGGTCAAGAAACATCATGTTAATAAATGGATATCGACATGGATTAGTGGAAAGATTAGGAAAGATACAATTATAAACCCATTAGAGAAAAAGTAGGAGTAGCTCCAATGGACTACATAATAAAGGAAAGTCAATTGAGATGGCTTGAAACATGTTTAAGGAAGGCCAATTACGACACTAGTTGGAAGAAATATTCTAGTTGAAGTTCTAAAAGACCAAAAGGAAGACCCGAAAGAATTGTTGGAGATAGTAAAGGCACATATGAACATCTTTCAATAATGGAATATGTGATTCTAAATAGAATGGAATGGAGGAACAGTATTCATTTAGCCAACCCCAAATCCTTCGGATAAGCTTTGATGATGATGAGATAAATAAAATTGTTTTAGACAACACCAAACCTCTGGGGATAGGGATTTTACAATCATGATGAGATAAATAAAATTATTTCCTAGCCTTCACCTAGGCATGGCCTCATCTAGGGAGCAGGGACAGTGATTTTGACTTCAAGGAACAAACATGTAACATGTCAATGGTACAAATCATCAATGATAATGCCAATAACTTTCTGTAGTTACATCTATGTATACCTTGTTCACTAAGTTGTTCATCCACCACATTCGCAATCTGTCTCCAAAAAAATGGTTGTCAAAAAATATCAAAAAAATGAACTGATGAACATGAGCTAGTTAAAGATGTACCTTATTGAAATGTTCATATTGACGATTACCCAAACCAAAAACACCATATGTGAGTTGTTGAAGCCAAGCTCCCCCTCCTTTTTCCTAAAGACAACATCTCAGAGACCTTAGAAAAGCATTGGAACCTAAGGACTACGTGACTTGGACTCATCGTATTTAAGCTATGCTCATTATTACCTCAGTGAACCATTTGTAAAATCTTGCAGCATTGTCGGTAGGTTCTCCATCACCATAGCTACAATGTCATATTAGAATCAAAAGATGAGCACAGTGCTTATCAAAACCATAATGCGTTCAAATATCCCAAATGCATTTCCATTAAGTATCAAGGTTTCGTCTTACGTGGCTATCATAAAAAATGCCAAGGTCTCCTTCTTCAGTTTCTCCTCATATTGATCGTCGTCAGCTGCATAATCATCCTAAAGAAGACCACAGATTAAAACTAAACCTACCCAATTAGATGCTAAAACCAGAAAATCGTGCATAAATCACATACCAGGTCAACTACTTTGACAATTGCTTTATCGTATCTTGCCTTAATTTCTTCTGCTAATGCCTGTCACAAAAGGAACCAAATTCCAAACACGATAACGAGGACCATATAAATCACCTATAAGTTGCTCCTCCAGTTAAAATGTCGACAAGACCATCATATTAAACAAGTAAATACGAACGAACAGTTAAACCCTCAGCTCAAAATCCCCTATGCAATCATAATTATTGTGATTAGATAATAAATCTGGATTAAAACCATTAAAAAAGGGTCTTTTTAACATTAAATACACCTCCACAAAATATTTTTACAACCTAAAATGCCCTCACAATTTCTTTTTCCTATTAAAAACACTCTCAAATGCTTATTTCCAAGGTGTATTTAATGCATCTTAACATGTGCCCTCAGAGCACACGTTAACAAAACCCTTTAAAAACCTCATGACAGATTATCCAACTCTTAAATGGGCATCTAAACAAAAAAAATCCATGGTCTTAACAAAGCCCCTGAAGTTATTCTATCAGTTTGCACACATTTTATCGCAGAATTTTTTAATTTTTCTGGTACACAATCCAAAACAAACAGAATCACATTCTCTTAGCCAGTTTTCCTCATCAAAATTCACTGAAAATTACATCAAAATCCAAACTTTCTATAAATTTAGAACAATTTTACTTGAAAAAACAATTAACCAAACCTCAAAACTACATCTTTTGGGATCATAAAAAAAATTGAGGATATTTTTGAAATTACCTTAGCAAATCCCTCGGCGGTACCAGTCTGAGTACCATAGAAGATTGTGACCTTAGTTTTGCTCGGATCAAGTTCATCCTCCTCTTCCTTGGTCAGCGAAGGTTTTAGAGATTCGATAGGCTTCAAGGGTTTCTCTCCAGCAGAAGATTTCCTCCATAGAAAGAAAGCCAAGCCAATGAGAACTGCAACTGAGGTCGTGAGGATCACTATAACAGTATCAGAAACCGATCCTGATCCGAGTGAGAATCCAAGGAGCGATTCGAGCGAGTTCGTCGAATTCGAATTCATGGTGGTTTTAGAGAGTCGAAAGCTACGGAGAGAAATGTCGAGACCTTCCTCTCCGAGCCAAGCTTCTCGAAACCCTCAAAAAGAAAGAAAGAAAGAAAAATGAAAGAGAATTAAATAATAGGGGGGGATTTTGACTATCTTTTTTGGAATTTTTTTTTTATGGTAATGCAGGCTGACATTAGGTGTTACTGCGATTCTCACATTTATGACGTGGAAATGCAATAACCGTAGATGTTTTTCAATTGTATCTCTAGGAAAGACATCTTTGGCTATCACATCAACGCAGTAAAAATCACACTGAAAACAGAGTCTCCGCATGATTTTCCATTTTTTTAATATATCTTTTAGAAGATGCGGTGTGGAGCTTGTTTGCCTAATTGACTTGCTTTACCTACCCCGATCCCTTAATTTCCATATTTGTGGTGGGAGTAGGGACCATATACTAGATCAAAATCATTACGACTAAGATCATAAAAGATGATCCAATCTTTTTATCTTTTGGTCTAGATGGAGACTAGATACCATGAGAGCAATTTATCCTATTAAGTAAAAAAGCAACTCAAAAGACAAATAAGTATTAGTTCAGTATTGAAGGAAAATGTTGAAATAATAATATTAAAATGTATATCGGATGCTTATCGATTCGGATACAATAATATCTAAATTTGAATCCAAAATTTATATCTAATATCCATATTCGAATCCAACGGATGTTCTAAAACTCCATTTGAATTAAAATCTGATTATCTAATCAGATATCAGATAATATTCGATTAAAATTTGAATAATTTGTATATATAAATTTTTCTTATCCAATTGATTTTTCATTATTAAAAAATATTTATTATATATTATATTATTTATATAGAAAATTAATCAAATAAAATAATATATATCATATATTATTGGATCCGAAAAGTTAATATCTGAATTCGTATCTAATAAAGATTCAAATATATAAAACTTCCAAATTCAAATTCGAATCGAATTCGAATTTTTGACCATCCAATGACACCCCTACCTTCCATATCAGTAATGTGAGAATCGATGTACATTTCAATGTTATTTTGACACAACTCATAATGAAAAGCACGATAGATAGATAGATAAATAGACAAATAGATACAAGCTTTTAACACTTGTCAAGTTCAAGTAAATTGCCCTAGCATTTATCATATTCGCAACATGGACAATTGTCCGTATTTTATCAATTAAAAGCGGGACTCTAATATTTTATTCTTTTGGAAATGAGAGGCTCTCGTCATTTAGGAGTATTAATCTCATCATTCATTTTAATTCCTAAAACGTGTTTTTTAGTGAATTTGTCACTTTTATAATCAATGAATTCGATGATAAATTTTCAGAATGAAATTGCCATTAACGATGAGTTCTCTGGTATTTTATCAATGAATTCGTTTATTATAAAAGTGATGAATTCACTCGAAAACATGTTATTCGGAATTAAAATGAGTAGTGTGCCACAAGCAGAATTTTGCCATGCTAAGCGCACACCCCTTCTTTTTAATTGGAGCGTAATAAGTAAAGTTGGGGTGCTAATAGCAGCCTTCAACATTATCCATCAACTTCCATCATCTTATCACTTATCAGTTATCATTTGTGAAGCAGTGTATCCAAGCCAAGATTCGCTTCCAATTCCAGAAACCCTTATTATCTCCCAAAATTATTATCCATTTTCCTTGAAATTTTACAAACCCTAATCTCTGCAAATGATCGATTCACCAATTCTCTTCCAAATCCTCCATACCAACGAGAATCAGAGCAATTATGCAATCATCCACTCTATTCTTGAATCCGAATTTGAATTTCCCGCCCAAACTCTCCAATTTCCCTCAATTTAATCGTGTTTATAGCAACGGATTCTCGTATCGTCTTCGAATGGCTTCTTTAACAGGTTTGAGGGCAAAATCCGAAATAGTTGGTTCTAAATCTTCGATCGGTGACGATGGGATTCGGACTCTAATGGATTATGTTGGTAAGGGAGGAACCAATGTAGGAGATGATCTAGTGGTGTTGATGTCTCATTTACAGTTCGCGTGCAAGAGAATCGCATCGATTGTGGCGTCTCCCTTCAATTCGGTGCTCGGGAAACATACAGGTCTAGCCGATTCTGGTTCATCGATTGGGGGAAGAGATGCTCCAAAACCGCTGGATATTGTCTCGGTATTCTTACTTCCCATTATTGGATTGAATTTTCGGAGGTATAATTACGGATTTTATGATTAACTTAATTCCTTAATTTTAGTTTTTGAGTGTTTTCTACTTATGGTTTCAAAATTGGTTTGACGTCTAGTTCATGGACGGGACCGAGTTGTCTCGGACGAGATAAAACATTTTAAGCCGGGCTTACAATTATTTATGAATAATTATAAATATTTTATAAAATATGGTAGATTAGAAGATGTTTATTCATAAAATCATATTTTATTTAGATAAGAGTGATTTATTTATTTTTAAATTTAAATTATTATTTTTATGAAAATATACCAAATCTTGATCAACTTGGATGAGATTTTCAAAATATCATCAGAGTCATCTCGTTTGTCTTGCGAGATTCTGCAAATGTGAGACGCCACGTCCATCCGTCTTGCTCATGGATGATACTGAGATGACTTGGGCAGGTTCATGGTTTTAAATCTTGGTATTTTCATCTCGTCTCGGACAAGGTAAAATGTTTAACTCAGTTTACAATTATTTGGTAACCTGTAATTATTATTCAGTGAGGGCAATTGTTGAATCGCCCTTAGGGATTTATCCTAGAAATTACCTGATGTTTGGGGTGGGGGATTGCTTGTGCTCGAGGATTAATTGGGTGCTCTAAGAGGTGCGTATATAATATTTTGCTAAGATATTATTTAAAAAATAATTAATTTTTAATGAAAATTTCAAACCCAGTTGGCTTGGCCTTGTTTTATTGATTCGGCCGATATTTTTTAGATACAGACGAGTCATATTGAAACTCAGTTGAGTCAATGTGAAGGATGATTCGCATTGAATATGTTTGTCGTTCATGAACGAAACCGAGATGACTTCGGCAAGTCATCTCATTCTCAAATGATTTTAAAACCATGAATGAATGGGTTTGAACTTTGAAGATTGGGAATTTAGGATTCTATATTGTTTTTAATACAATTTTAGTCTTTATATCAATTCGGAATTCAAATTGAAAAATAGAATTTAGTGTTTTGAGTTCAATGGACATTTAGATATCTTCAAGCTCAAATGTCCGAGGTTGTCAAAACTCAGAAGACACTAACATTATAATCAATTGCATTATATATATATATTATAAATAATCAATTTCACTGTCTAGCAAGGTAAGCATTGCTTGAAGAAAAAAAAACATACATTAAAGTTTGTTACCAAATTTATGGATCACCAGATGGGGTTGATTCCGTGCTGTGTTGAAAAAGTGGGTCCACTAGTCTGTTGTCCAAACATTGAAGCTGACCCATGAATGGGTAATGCTACAGCCTAGAATAATCATATTTTTGGGTCCATTGGATGAGCACCAATACAATGGGGTTGGCAACATAAAGATGTAGCTGGGGGATGAAGGCCACTTGAACTGGTCTGGACTTTGTCGAGGTTTGAAGCAGAATTACCTTGCAAAGAAAATGTATCCGAGCCAGACTATCGTAGACTTGGATATTTTTTTTTATTTCTTTGGCATGCCTCTTGGCTTTATTCGAGTTTTTCGTAGGGGCTTTCTTGTTCCAAGTAAACCTTGTGATGATATTTATTCTAGTTTCAACCAGTGGATTGTTGTATGGGGGCTTGTTACTGCCCTTGATAGATAAAGCATGCCCCCTAAGTCATGGTTTTAGTCATTTTAATAACAGGAAACTGATGTTACTTCTGAAAAGAGGAAAATTCATTTGTATTCTTATTTAGTATATGTGCTTCACATGAAGTGTCAAGAACCTCATGTTGACGGGTGCTACATGGGAAGTTTTCTCATACCTATGTTACATTGTTACCTGGTTTGTTGGTTCGCTCAGGTTCATGGTTCGCTACTCTAGAATGAACCTGGTTCGTAGGGGTAAGTAGAGATAATTCGTCTCTTGGTTCGTTTGGTTCCCTAGATTGGTTCGCTTGTGCATATATATAATTCAAGTATACAAGTTTTAAGTACAATTATAATGTTAAAAAATTATAAGTTAAATAAAAATAAATTAATACAATATTTCAAATTCTAAATATAAACAATGAAAAAAATATAATAAATTAGTTTGCTTTATTGAACCAACTAAACAAATTGTTTGGTTTGGTGAACCCAATCAAGATTCGGTGGGTTTGTGGTTCGCTTGATTTTACAAACTGTACCACGAACTGGTTTGGTTCGTACCGGTTTGTGATTCGGACTAGTACCTACCTATTTGGTAGCATAGCTCTAGTCAGAACTCACGTCATTGTTGGATTCAACCCCCCACTCCTCCTTGACGTGTGGTTCTTTAAAGGCGATAAGAGTTTCAATCTTCTCAAGATTAGCTTAAGTTTTCTCCTTTACTAGTTCAAATGGAAAGATATAAGAAGATGACAAAATAAACTATATATTGCTGATCAACAGAAATTTCTTGTTGTGTAGAATGAAGTCATCTTGTCCTCTCTGCGTAATTCTGGCAAAGTTGCAGTCATGGCTTCAGAAGAAGATGATTTTCCAGTTTGGATAACCGATGATGGCCCATTTGTGGTGGTCACCGATCCCCTTGATGGTTCACGAAATATTGATGCTTCCATTCCCACCGGAACAATATTCGGGATTTATAACCGCTTAGTTGAACTAGACCATCTACCAGTAGAAGAGAAAGCGCAACTCAATTCGCTCCAACGTGGGACCAGGCTTGTCGCTGCTGGTTATGTACTATATTCATCGGCCACCATATTATGCGTAAGCTTTGGTTCAGGAACACATGCATTCACATTGGATCACACAACTGGGGAATTTGTTCTTACTCATCCAAGCATAAAAATTCCACCTCGAGGTACTTAATTAATTTCTTATGTATCTTTTCATAAGAAAGTTTGAATGTATCTTTACTATTATAATGAGAGAATGCAGAGTAGAAATGGTTCGACACCAAAATTTGAGTGGCCATAAATGCCCCTACTTTTTATATTTAAATTTAATATAGTCAGGGTCATTTTGGTAAAAAAACGAATAAAATTGTACCATGACAGTTGCTTAGTTTTCAAAATTACAAAAGTATCCTAAAAAAACCCTTCCATCAATATTTTAAATTACAAATAAGCCCTTTTGATACATGAGTTTTTGCACATGCCACCTTCTAGTTGCATGATAATAAATATTATCATAATCATTCAACTTCAATATGTGGACACTTTGGCTCCCTAGATTGGTATGGCAGAGTTTGCTGGGTTGAAGCACCCATTGGACAGGGTCCCTAGGGCTTAAAATGGGTCTGATTCGGCTTGGATCTGAATAAAACCATATTCAAATCCGAATGTAGTTATCTAGACCTGAATCCGTATCCGACTAGGATCCTTCTAGATAAACCATAGAGATCATCCTCACCAATAATCAGCGCATTCCGAAACTTCTAACCCCTGTTTTGAAAAATGTTTGGCTATCCTTAATTCTCTCATCTCTTGAACCTATTTGGTATTTTCCAGATAATTATATATATATATATATATATATATATAGAGAGAGAGAGAGAGAGAGAGAGAGAGAGAGAGGAGAGAGAGAGAGAGAATTCGGATCCAGACGGATGTATGCGTATCCGACTCGGATCATGGAACATCAAACCATATGCAATCCATTTTTTAGATTCGGATAGGACCCCCACTAAATTCGGATTTTGAATCAATTGAATTTCGGATAAAATCCAGCCCATTTTATGCCTAAGTGCCCCTAGATTTTTTCCTATGTATATAGAATTGCTCAAAGAAATTTTGACTGCTACGAGGATTTTGTGCCATCTCATAGATATCTCATTATCTTTAATACCTTGAAAATCTGAATTTTTTCGAGTCTTCCAACTTCCTTATGATTACTACTATGTTTATTTTTTCAGGGCAAATCTACTCTGTAAATGATGCACGATATTTTGATTGGCCTGAAGGTTTAAGGCGATATATTGACACTGTAAGACAGGGGAAAGGAAAGTATCCTAAGAAGTATTCAGCCCGTTATATATGTTCCTTGGTTGCGGATTTGCATCGGACTTTGATTTACGGTGGGGTGGCAATGAATCCAAGGGATCATCTTCGTCTTGTTTATGAAGCAAACCCTCTTAGTTTTCTTGTGGAGCAAGCTGGTGGCAAAGGGTCTGATGGTAAAAGTAGGATTTTATCGATTCAACCCGTTGAGCTTCATCAAAGGCTTCCTCTATTCTTGGGAAGTTTAGAGGACATTGAAGAGTTAATGAGCTATGGGGATGTTCAACAGAAGATAAATCCTGGGTACGAAGTTTGACTTTGTTTCGATCTCTCTACTAATTGCCATTATCCTCAAAAGAGCATGAAATAGAGTGTAACCGTCATCCCCAACGTAGAGCAACCAATCCATCCCCGGTTGGTTGTTTGTTTGTTCATTTTTAGTTTTCTTTTGTTGGATTGTGAACAGGTTAGGTTGTTTTTGTATCAATTGGTCTTGCACAATGAATTCGATTAGCTCCTATAAGATACTTCTTGTATGAAAAATTCTAAAAATGTTGGAAAAGTCCCACTTTTACTACCTTGAATCTCTTTATAATGTTCCAGAAGTTTTGGATGCCATGGTTCGTGCAGTCTATTTGTTTGCATTCTAGAAAGTGAGATTTTTTGCTATAAAAAAAAAAAAAAAGAAGAAGCTAAATCGGGGATTTGATAGAATCCCGGACGACCAATTGTAGGCAGTCTAATTAGAGAATTTTGTAATCTGAGGATTACCTCAATACATGCAGGTTTGAGTGATTGTTCGACTTGGGATTCTGTGAAATCCCGAAATGATTTTTCTTTAAGCAAAAAAAATTTCTTTAGAAATGTCATTATATTAATCTTTTCTATACAGCTCGTTAAAATGTTGCTTGCGAACATGGATCGACATTTAAGGGCTTCAATGCATGGTTTTTAAACTTGGTATTTCGTCTTGTCTCGTTCAGCTCCGATACCGAGTTGTCTTGGGTGAGTTTTCCGATACGTTTGAGATGTCTCGTGAGACAAATCAATAAATTGCACTGTGACTCACAAATCTCGGTTAAAAAATGACTTTGTGAGTTGGTCTCGTTCAGCTCTAATATTAAGTTAACTTGGGCGATACGTCTCGATCTTGGATGAGTTTAAAAACCATGCTTCAATGGGAACTTCCAGCTCAAAAAGTGTGCTGCCCGTTAGAAGCCATTTTGGTTTCTTAGAAAAAAAATTGGTGAAGTTCATTTTAAAACATTTATCATAAGAAGTGGTTATCAAAATAATTATTTGTTATATGAAGTATTTTAGATATACCCCTACACATTGTAGTGAATATTTGAGTTATCGTCATATGTTTTCAAATTGATGATATTTTCTAATAGGTTAATAAAAAAATATTAGGTTTACATCCCCCACCCACCCACCCAAATGCAATATTCGGTTTCTCCCTATAAAAAGCTATTCAAAAGTTATTATGTGGAAAATGACATGTATTTATATAATATATCAAAAGATCTGAACTCTTTTGAACGTAGTAGGGGGTGTAGCTCATATGGTAGAGCGCTCGCTTCGCATGCGAGAGGCACGGGGTTCGATTCCCCGCACCTCCATCATTTGTTCAATTTTAGAATCGTTTAAGCAAAACGAGATGAGTCGGACGAGTTAACTCGATGTAGTCGAGACGAAATGGAATACCGGTTCTAAAACTCGTCTCACGGAGAGGACTGAGCTTCAGGTGGTGTACACCACCACCGACCTTAACTCTTTTGTGGTAGAAGGTTGCAGAAGATTTCTATATCTTCCAGAGAATTTTTTTCTTCTCTTTCGTTTTTAAATTAGGGTTTCTACATTGAAGATTGTACGAAAAAAGTTTTAGGGTTTCTACTTTCTGATTCAATATTGTAGATGAACCATGGATGGAGTTGCCGAACCTCCACAATCCTCCTCTTCTTCCCTCTTCTCTCACAAAACTTCAAGAATCCCCGAAGACACAGTTTTCTACGCTATATTTCCCGATTTCTCTCTCCAACAATCCCCCGAAACCCTAAACCCTAATCACCAACAACACCAACTCTCTTCTTCTTTCCACTCTCTCCATCTCCAAATTCTCGACATAATCTCTCCATACATCACCAATCACATTTGGCAACACGAACCCTTCAATCTCTCCATCTCAACAGACCCTAACCCTAATTGTCTCTGTTCTTCCCAAATTCCTCACCTCCATGGAAAAACACGATTCGGTGATAACCTAGAAGATGAATGGTTTGTTGTTTTCATCCTCTTTGAAATCACCCGTAAAATCCCCACACTTTCCATTCGGGTTTGGGACACCGATGGAGAGTTCCTTCTCATCGAAGCTGCTTTCTCGCTTCCTCGATGGGTAAACCCCGAAAACAGCTTGAATCGGGTGTTTATAAGACAAGGTGAACTTCACATTGTTCCTAGAAATCAGTTCCCGTCGAACCCTAGCTTGTATGATTCGTTACGGTTTTTAGTTAATGATAGTGGAGAAGCTAGGGCATCGGATTCAGTTCAATTGGCTTTGAAAAATCGGATTTTGGGTTATCCAGAGAGAGCTAGGTTGAATATGCATCGAGTTAGGGTTAGGGTTCCAGTGTCGGTGGCGCAGGTACTAAAGAACGAACCTTGTTTGATTTCAATGGCGGTTGAGGGTTTTTATGATAGAGATATAGATTCTATGAAGTACGCCTCTCGGATGGAGAAGTTTTTGGGTGGTGGTAGCGGAGAAGAACTTGTTCAGATATCTGTTCAGATGTCAAGGGCAATGTATGCTCAAATGATGCAGCAGAAGTTTCAGGCACCCAAGTGTTATCCGATGCCACCGAGGACGGATAGTTCTGTTTATATGGAAGCGGAATTGGGGATGAAAATTGCATGTGGGTTCGAGATGATGTATCAGCAGAGGCGTTGGGAAGGATCAGGAGTGAAGGGTAGTACGTGGGAAGCGTTTCGAGAGAGCTTAGAGAGTAGTGGGTATTTCAAGGGGCTTCTCCCTGGATCGAAAGAGCATCGTCAGCTCTTGGAAAATGCGCAAGAGTATTATAGAAATAGTTCCTTGTTTTCAAGGACAAGGTATATTCCTTATCTTCATTTGATTATAATTTTTGTTTCATTTTACTAGGTTAATTATCCTCTTGAAGAATATAATTGATGCTATATTTGTAGAGAAATTGATCCAAGAATTATTCAGAATAAAAATAAAGCAAGATGCAATCACGCACAAAACACTAAGATTTTTACATGGTCCTCTTGAGATTGAGGTATGAAGAGAAATTTGCAGTTACTGATTACACCTTTTCACTGAAAATAGAAATATATACCCCCAGGAAAAACCTAACTGGGGTTTTACCTAATACCAGTGAAATTAGGAAAATACCCTTGGGGAAATTTCTTTAGAGGCCTTCGCCCCCAAACCCCCACCTTCCGGCAGGGGATCCACGCCCCCCTCCTTAATGACCAGTAGCATCTTATCAATTTCTTACCTATAAAAAAATGACCAGTACAATCAGGCTCCACAAATGATAACAATATTGGTATAGGACAGGTAGGTTTTAGATTTGACGCAAATGCAGATGAAACACGAGCACCCCATTAGATGGGATCCTCCATCATGATCTTCTAGGTCAAAGTATTGACTTATTCAGATGATCCTATCTATTGTTGTCAAGACATTTTTCTTGACTTACAATTCATTTCTCAACTTGTACCAAAACACAATAAGATACATGAATTTCTTCTTGGTAGAACATCAAGTGATGGCTGATTGTAACCATGATGTGTTTTCTGGTCACACAAATGAATATGATAGATAGTGGGTCTTCATCCCTTGTATGTATGCACATGTACCGAACAAGTTCCTGTATGGAAATTTGTATCCACTACTTTTTATCATCCGAAGTTTGAAAACAAATAATTCATCAAAGCAAACTCATGATTTGACTTTTTCACACCGGTTTGTGTAATGTGAAAGCTTGGTTTTCTTTTTCTATTTGCTTAGGAAAAAGATAAATCAATGGTATTGTTTTCATTGCATATTATAAATTGTATCCACTATTTACCGAATTTTGTGTTAATCATGTGGTATGTTATTCTTGTTTCAGTGAAATGATGAATGCTCCAGTGAGACGCATTGATGAGATTCTAGCTTCACACCATTCTGCCGATGACTTTAGGGGTCTTGACCTTCCTCCTTCAGATGATGATGCTTGGCTCTACAATGGAGAGGATGAGTTAAACTCAGCCCTTTTAGAGAGACAGAAAGAGATGGAAACTTACGAATTGAAGCATAAAAAGAGCCAGAGGTCAAGGGAACAAAAAGAAACTAATCAATCATCTAGCACAGGATTAAATGAGTTTGATCCTGGTGATATAGCAAAAACCATGCAGGCATTTGTCCATAAAGTGTCAAGCTATGAGGGAGCAGAGGTTCCCGAGAATAGGTTTGTGATGCTTCTTAGTATTTTGTATTTTGTGAATTATTTATTTTTATTACCCACAATTAGTGGGATTTTGTAAGAACTATTTACTTTCCTCCATGTGACAAAGATATGGACTTGTGTCTTTGTCCAAAATGGGTATCAAGTGTTGGGCACTCGCACTCCTTCAAACCTGACATGCATGTGCAGTTTTGACACTTCATTTAATATTAAGTTACAAGTCAGTTTCTGATCGTTGCTTATCTGCATGTCTGATGACTAGTAGGCATATTTGTTTTACTTGCATGCTGTAAATTAATGGCTGAGCACAACATCTAACTGATTTTGTGTTCCTTTTTTTAAGGGACTCAAAGGAAGTGGATCTCGATGTAGAACGCTTTATTAAAGACATGGAATCAGTAATGGGACATGTAAGTGGTGAAGGCAATGTTAATGATGCTGATTCTGAAGAAGGGTCATCTTCAGATATGGATTTTGGTACTTTCTACATTAATTTCTTGTATTTTTTCTAAATATTGGTATCTTTTCTTCTGTATATAATACTGGAAGCAAAGGGAAATTTATTGTTCTTCGTAATAATTATGACATAAAGGTCTGGCTGGTCTGTTGTTTCGCCTCGGCAAAGCAACTCAACCAACATGTAGGGCTGCTGATTCTTGATGTTGAAATTATCTTTTCCTATGGTTATCAAGAAAATTATCTTTACCTATTGAAAAAAAACAAACTAGGATCCTTGCTACTAGGTGTCAGAATTTCAAGCTTGGTAGGGTTATGTTTAATTGGGTTTAAAATATCATTAAAATTTCCACATTTCTGAAAACATCCATGAAAAAAGGTAGGCAGAAGTAGCCAATGTTCAGAAAGTAGGAATAAGTACCCAATACTTGAGCATCACTAGGACATGTTAAGACCTTCGGTATCCAGCAATTCCAACACTTCAGTAGTGGGTTGGGGTTGCATTTTGACAAAGTTAAGCTTATGCAAATTATTATTTGAAGTTCCTTTTTGAGTTCGGCTAAGAAACTCCAAATTTGGTTTTGATTTTATAAGTATTATCAGAAACAAAAACAAAAAACACACAAACTAAAAGCTTCGGGCATTTCTCTCTAGTTCGCACAAAGTATTCATTTAACCTTTTAAGTATTGGAATCTCATAAACAAGGAGACTTGCTAGATGAGTCCAAAGATGAGACTGATGAGTTATCACTAATGGTTAAAACATGCAGATGAGTCTGAAGATGGGAGTGATCTTGCAGAGGATGAGGATAGAGGGGATACTTTTATGGATTCCTATTCTGATGCTCTAAATGAGGAGCTAAAGAAGACTACTCTCAAGAAAAGTTTCATTCGCGCAGATGAGCAGTCCTCAAGTAAAGCCAACGAGGTGGTTCTCTCCCTACATCACACTCTGTGATTGTCTAACATGCTCATTCAGTTTTTGGTGTTATTCGTCCATTGTGTCTACCAACTGAAATTAAATATTTTCATGGGACATTGCATGTTTTATATATTATCCCACATTCAACTAAACATGTATGATTTGGATCCGAAATGCAGGGAACTACGAATATCTCTGAGGATATGGATGAGGATTTCACTCCCGTTGATGTGGATGTGAATCTTGTAAAGAGCCTGCTTGATTCCTTCTCTTCTCAACAAGGTCTTCCTGGCCCTGCTTCCAACTTGCTTGGGCTTATGGGTCGGCAGCTCCCACAAGATTCTGGCAAAGACAAATGAACCTCTTCTTCTATCTTACATATTAAACGTGTTTTAGGGGCGTGTTCCATATCATTCATGGTTCTCATGTGAGGTGACCCTTCAGCTCTATCTTCCTTTTTGTGATGGGTTAATTGTAGTATCAAGGTTAATGTACACATCTTGAATGTATTATGCTTACTTTATATATATTTGTTGCGGACTCAGATCCGTATTTCAGTTTGCATACCAGGAAAAAGAATGGATTAAAAAGGACTCGTCAACAAAAAGAAAAACAAAAAATTTATGACCACAAAAGCCTAATGCCACTAATTATTTTGTTTCTCTTTTGTTGTGTGACCTGTTTTGAACACGCCTAAAATTTCCTGTTTTAGACTGCTCGATTCTGTTAAATACAAAACATTTAGCCTTTGAGAACACTCATTCTGTAGAATAGAAACCATTCAATCTAAGAACGATGCATCTGTAGAAGAGCATGATCATCGTCATTTAAGCTTTAACCCCCAAAAACATGAGTTTACTTGTAGAAGAGAATATGTTGTTTTTTGAGGAAGTACCTAGACACTCGTACTGATCTCTTAAAAAGGATACTTAATACAAGTCTAAACTTGATAAGCTAGCCAATGAAAAAATCATACACCAGCCATTGAGGTATTGAACTTACAAGTCACACTATGAAACTATAGGAAAATCCCTTTGGTGGCCATCGAGGTATTGAACCTACAAAATCAATACCTCAGTTTTTCTTATGCTCTCGGATCTTCCATGTACATTTTACCATTCCAAAATCTCTTTGGTGGTTTTCATTTTACAGCTTGTGGAAGTTATCCCGCCCACCATCTTCCCCACTTTTCTTAATCTCTTCCAAAATTCTTGTTGTGCTACGTGCGCCAATTATGATGAATAGTACGGAAAAGAGAAAAATAAGAACACACATATTTAACATGGTTTGGCGGTGTGCTTACATCCACAGGAGCAAGGGGTTGAATTTTCACTATATGTCAAATTAGGATTACATCATATGAATTTATAGTAAACCCTAGCCGTACAATAGGTATTAGAAAATTTCAATAATACCCCTGTACCGTACCGCGGGGGCAACGCCCCTGCATCCCCTACCTATTAATCGTCCCTGGCAATAAATCAATAAATTACATTCCAAAAGGCATATGCCGTTGTTCCACTCTGTTCGGAACACTACATTCTCCTCTCTCCGCTTCGCTTCACTCTCGGCATCAGCCTGCTTTCTCCATATACGTGATCCACTCAATATGAGTCACATACTACAACAATTCTCATATTTGCTTTTAATGATCGTAAAATTATTTAAGTCTTTAATTTTCTTTTCTCTACTTCACGCTAGTTCGTGGACATGTTTCTCACATTCTCTATTACCTAATTTTTGTATAGACCATCATATGCCTTATGCTTGGCTTCACTCACCAAACTCTTAATTTTTTGTTTTATATTTATTCTTTCTTTTTTGTATTTTTATATTTATATTTTCCCAAGTTTTTCTTTATTTTAATTATTTGCAAAGCCTTGTAAAGGATTTGCGTGCGCGTTCATGTGTGTTTGTTTGTTTTAAGACTCTGCAAGGAACTCTTTTGCTACTCATTTAATGCCACTGTATCACTGTTTTCTCGTCATCTAAGATTCACCTTTCTTCCTTCATTAATCTATTTGGCTTCACTCACCAAACTCTTAATTTTTTGTTTTATCTTTGTTCTTTATTTTTTGTATTTCTATATTAAAATTTTCCCAAGTTTTTCTTTGTTTTAATTATTTGCAAAGCCTTGTAAGGGATTTGGAAATGCCAATGTTTTTTGTTCTTTCAGATTCCACCACCTTATTCCTCGATCTTTTAAACTTTAGTTAAACATAGAAAACCAATAGTTTATGTTATATGGTTGAATTTTCTTTAGGGATAGAACTACAGTCTTTTGCATATTGATCGCTTATTTCTCCTAAAATATAAAAATGTATATCTGGTTTTTATTTATTCCAATATTAAAAGTAACCAGATGTTCATCCATCTTTTTGAAATATGTCTTTTCTATTACTAAATCATATGCCATCATGAATTTAAATATCAGACATCTAACCTTATTTCGTTCTCCAAACTTGAAGTGCTCTATGCACCTCTCATATGCTCTACTTTCCTTGAATAATCATATGTGTCTCATAAATATCCTTTTTCTATGGAGAAATATTTGAATGAGGTCATCCATGTCTTTCATGAAATATGTTCTGATGTTTTATCCTAATCCAGTTTGTGTTAATTATCTCTTTCTTTGCTACAAGTTTTATATCTAACAGTTGATCGCCAATCTCCCGACACCTGCCACTTTTCCCTCATGGATCTTTATCTACTATTGTGGGTACATGTTTTTTATTTTCTCTTTCTTTTGTACCAGAGCTTGTAGCCATCAATTCCTTAGCTTTTGTTATTTTCCAAAAAAAAATATTCTTGCTAAAAAGCTATGTTAATTTTATTTCATCAAATTCCCCACGTTCCAAGTGGCAAGATGGATTTTACACTAGTGGACTAACTTTTTTTACTTCATTTGTCCACTATGATGGAAGTATCCTTACCTGCTTCTCACCTCAACCTGGTATTTCTGTGCAGCATTCCTAGAGGATTTCCTTAGCATGTCGCCTCCGGGGAATCCCTAGCATGAATGAAATTAAATGATAGATCAAGATTCGTGTTAGGAGGTGGCAGGTTTTTAATGCTGGCTGCTAACCAGCCTTTTTCATCTTCATAGGGTGGTTTGCTTGACCTCCTTTGCTGCTTTAATCAAATTTCTATTTATTTACTTTTAAAAAAAGTGCTTCCATAGGTTCAAATACCTTGATTCTTGCAGGACATCCACATTGCTCGGAGGTTTTAGATGCCAAACTTCTTTTTCCTTTGCAAATCCAATGGGGGAGTAAATGGATCATATATTATTACATTCTTTTTCTTTAGTTCTTTGGTCTCACTTTCTAGCCGTTTTTTCACATTACTTGGGTGATGCCAAATTCAGTGATGTCTTTATTGCAAAGTTGGGATCAAACTTGTTTCTGTGGTAGGAAGAGGATTTTGTGGAATTTCTTTTTATTGGCACTATACTGAGAGTCTGTATGCTTGAAGTATGTTGTTTATTTTTCTTGTTTCTTAGGTCGGTCTACTCGATTGCTTTTTGTACATTCTTCTTTTATTTGAAATAAAGTTTATATTTATTTTTTATTTTTTTGAAAACATTGCTCAGAGTTCATGGGGGTTGTTGTATTGTGATGATTTCAACAATTCCCCTACCTTTCAGAATCTTTAATTTTGTGGGAAAACAATTCAGTTTGATTAGTTTTGGGGATATGATAAGAAATATGAGCATTCAAGAAGTCCATCGGCAACAACAGTGAAAAATATATTGGATGGAATACTATCGACTTGGTCGAGTTTTCAATCTTACTTAGCTATATGTTCAAGCAGTGCACCTGCAAAAGCTCTCTAGAAAATGTGATTTTCTAGGTGCATGTGTTTTCTTGGGAAAACAAATTCTTCCCACAGTAGAAAATGCTATGCCGCCCCATGCCCCATGGAAATGATTTTCCACCTCTTAATATTATTCTCTGCATGATTATTTATTCTACGCTCCCCAAAACCAAAACTAACCTTCTGTTTGACATTTTTTAGATGTAATTCATTTTTTAGGAAATTAATCTTCCCATCAACGTTTTCCAGGGAATTCATTTTTCTTTTGTGCAATGTGCAGACCCTTAACTTCCATAACACGCACACACTCTCTCTCTCTCTCTCTCATTCCTTCCTACATATTTCTTGATTAAAGAAATGCTAAAATTATAAGTAAAATGCTACTAAGAGCGATTTCAATCCGTGTCTTTAAAATTTATCACCAGATTGGGATCTTCTCTGCTCTCCTCCTCCGAACCAATTTGAACTCCAATGGGTCACCCCTCCTAATTTCTAAATCAGGGATTGAACGAAAAGAAATAAAATAAATAGGAGGCAAAAATTATATTTAAAATAAATTTTATAAAAAAATGAAAGTTAAAATGACATTTTATGTTAAAAAGAAAGGATAAATTGAGTATTTAAAGTAATGAATAGTGAAATAAAGATCTCTTAAAATTCTCAACATCTCTAGGTATAGAAACGTGAATAGTGAAAGAAAGGGCATCAAAGATATGGACACCGATTGGAGTTAGCTTTCTATTTCTTTATCTATAAAGTTAGAGAGATGGTTAACTGTTGGAGTTGCTCTAAACAACACTAGAAATGCATTAAAACAGTTTCCAACCTCCTAAAAGACAATATATGAAAATATTACTATTATTTCAAACCAAAAATTACCTCAAATATTGATATTCATCCAAATGCGTTATGAGGCTACTTTAGACCTCAATAATCTACATTAATAGATTTCTAATAGGACCTTCTCTTGTTTGGTTGCTTAGATTTTTTTTTTTTTTTTTCGTAATTGGGAAGGAGGAAAATATTTTCTTTAAAATCTTTTCCCATATATTTATTATCTATTTTCTTTATATATTGTGGCAACCCCTAAAATATCTACAAGAGAGTTCATAGACAAAAATCCTTGCAATTTCCAGGTAGGGCTTGTTAACCACATATACCACTGAAATTATGTAGATTTTTTGTAAAACCATTGAAATTATAGCGAGAACTCTTTATCATTTTGCAATGCTTACTTTTTGAGATTTTATATTTAAAAAATGTCATTCAGCATGACGACATCCTTGCTTGAAGGTGCAACTTATCTAAGTTGGCAAAAAGATGTGTGGAATGCTGATCCAGGACCTTGGTTCAAGTCTGTTGAACCCACCTTCATGACTTCTAACCACCTTGTTGGCCTAGCCAAAAAGTACATAAATACAGAAAAATAATAAATAAGAGGGCATTTATAGAATTATAGAAAATTAAAAATTTCCCATGAAGTCTAGGACATAATGGCTTGGAATTGAAATATACCCAGTCCTCCAGATACCTAGAACGCACCAATTTTAAGGTTGTGAGTGGGTAAGTGAGCAAATTTAAAGACACTAACTAAATATATAAGTTTTTTTTTTTTGAAAGGAGGTTGTGAAAAAAAAAAATGTTTGAGCCCAGATTTTTGGCAACCTCGCTCTATAACTGAATTTCTCAAATTCAAATTTAATCTGCTCATATTAAAACATATTCCAGCATGCAACTACTCTTTCCTTCAATGTTTGTAAGAAACTGTTTAAAAACAGAAATACCTGAACCAAAACAGGTTATAAATCAAAGCCATCTACAAATGTTTTTCTATCAAGTGTTGTAAGTGAAAACATTCAGTGTCCACTCTCAAATTGGGTAGTAAGGGTCGAAAAAAGACAACCACTCATTCTTAAGACCAAAGAATCAGGTGGATAAAGAGGTAACATAGCTCTCCCCTTTCTTACTATTTCTATTTTAATTTAAAGAAAAGGGGGGGGAGGGGGACATACATGAGCTTTTGTGTGATCGCATATCACCATATATGCTATTTGAAAACAACAAGAATAAGCCAAAAATTTGAACCACTACTGAATACATGTGCAGGCAAGAGACAACCCAACAAACTAAAACATCTAAACCATGAAACTGGATTGTGGGAGAGCAATACAAGCATCATGCTTTAGGCAAAACAGTGGAATGTTGTATTCTAAATGGTGAGAATCTAGTAGCCGAAACCATTAA
The DNA here is from genome assembly GCF_017979445.1 of Akebia trifoliata. Taxonomy (NCBI): domain Eukaryota; kingdom Viridiplantae; phylum Streptophyta; class Magnoliopsida; order Ranunculales; family Lardizabalaceae; genus Akebia; species Akebia trifoliata. The sequence goes on along the minus strand of NC_141378.1, from coordinate 10,601,859 downwards.
TAGCTTACACTCTGACCTGATTAGCTTGGGGCACACGTAATCTCATGTGAATCAACAAGGACCATCTTGGCTGGGCTACATAGTTGTAGGAATCCCACCATACTCACTGCCATGTCTAAGCTACTACAATGTAACATATTTGTTATTTCTCACTACAAGTAATGATAAAATAACATAAAATAAAAGAATTGCAAAAGTGGATTCAGAACATATCAAACTAATGACATTTGTCTCATAAAACATAACAATTATCTACTTGGCCATGCTACAACAAATTTTGATGGCCATCAGATCCAAACACTTCTATTCAAATGCTTATTATTGATACACTGTCCTAAATCACTAACTTAATGTACCTTCCTCTCCAAAGAGGGTGTGTATGTGATTTTTCTAGTTAATGCATTTCAGCAGAGAAGTCTCAACAGTTAAGTTTATAATCTTTGGCACATTTCCCCCTTTCTTTGAGAATCCTCTCTTTCCAGGTTGTGTAGGTAGAGGAACAACAAGTTCTACCAAAGCTCCTACAATGTTAGATGGAATCAAGAATTTTAAATAGACATATAAATGGAAATGCAACCATGTAAGCATGGTTTAAAATATCAGAATGTATCAGTTGATACATATTGGTATTGGCCAAGACCAATATGTATCGGTTTGTATCAAATGTATCGGCTTATACAGTATCAGTTTTTTCATTAACCGAAACATTCAATCGATATGATATTTTAAACCATGCATGTAAGCAATAGAATGATAACAGAAGCTCATGGGAAGGTTAAGCTTCCATTCCTTCACAACTTACCTCTCATATATTACTTGCATCATTAGTGACCTCCTCAAAAGCAGCAGCCAAGCAATCAGCGAAACTTGATTGAGAGCTGAATTCGGCAACCGCTTCTGACACTCTAGCTTTTTTCATAATGACAGATTTCGGAAGCCAGGATGAACCCGGTATATTCCTAACAATAGGTTTCAACATCCTCCATGGGTCTTCAACCATTGACTTGTTATAAAACAGTTCTGGTCTTTCTAGAGCCGATACATGAGAATGGAAACCTCGTCCTCTTCCACCGCTGCGGCCTGAACTAGGGCTAAACCGGGGACCACTACCTCTTCCTGAACTAGAATTAGGGCTACTTCCCCATCCAAAACCCGGGCCGGGACTGTTGCCGAATCGTTGGCCACTACCTCGTCCTGAACTAGGACTAGGGCTACCTCCCCGTCCTCCAAAACTAGGGCTCGGGAAAGCACCAGTCATTGATGAGTTCATGGGAAAGCCATGGCCACCTGTACCACCGGGTCTGTTCCAGACTCCAGGAGGAGTTCCTCGATGTCCGGGAAATGGACCGGCCATTCTTACTGGGCTTCTCCAAGAGCCAGAGCTATGATAAGGCAATGGTGATCCAGACATTCTTTGATCGGGAGAATAATTTGGAAATTGATGACTAGGATTCATATCAAAGTTCCTTGGTCCTGCTGAATCGAAAACACAAACTTCAGACTTGTGCATGCAGAATATACCGGTCTCAACATAGTCACCAAATTCTCCGACTAATTGAATAATCGTGATTTTTCCTTCACTGATTTAATCACGACTTTTTCAATAAATCATGACTTTTATGAACTTCACGATTAAATCACGAACATTGCAATTAAATCAAATCAAAACGAAAAAATAAAATTGAAGCACTAGTAAAAGAAGATGACCTTGATGAAGATGATGGTGACCATTTTATTGATGAAGCACTAGATAATGAGGATTTACTTATTGTGGATGCAAGGATGATATCTATATACGGGGGTTTGGTGATTTATCATTGTGGTTTAATATGAGATTTGGTGATATAATATGAGAACACCGCCTAGTATGAATAATTACACAAACTTAAGCCTAGCCCGATTCCTTTCCAATTTTTTTTTTTCTGATTTTTTTCAGACCTTACTGAAATTTTCCCTTGCCGACTTATTACCGAACCCCAACTTGATGACTATGGATCTCACAGATCATGGATTTGGGAAAAAAAAATCCACATATTATCAGAACAGCTAACTAGAAGGACATCAATATTCATGAAACACAGGGAAAGTACTCAGTTTCCATTTATAGGATATGACGCATGTGATCTTTATTCAAGGGAGCCAAAATGCAACCATCACAAATTTTACAAGAGTCCAAAAAAGTATAGTAGTCAGATGAATCTGAAACGGGTGATATTTTATTAGGTCAATTAACGCCCCAAATGGCGAAGGAGTCATTGTATGCTACTCTATGAATCCATTTGAACAATTTTGGAACCATCTGATTCGTCCAGATCCAAGATGACTCAGGAAAAACCAGATTAAAAACTATGGAAATAGATTTCAACCCAATGATAAAAAACTTAACTATGTATCAACAAACAATTTGACAAATAGGCAATCATGATTAAACAAGACAAATAGAACTTCAAAAACAAATTGTTACCCAAAAGAGATGATGATGGTGGCGGAGGCATGGGAGAAGCACCACTGCTAGGAGGTGAGAAATAATTTGGTGAAGTCTGGAACGTGCCCTTGCCCTTTCTCTTGTTACCAGAGAAAGCAGCCATTGGATCAGTGTAAAAATCAAACCTTGGAGTGGCAGGTGAATTTTCTTGCACTGTTGGAGCTGTGGAAGGTTCAACAAATGGATTGGAAAGACTGGAAACAGTAGAAGTGTCAATGTTGTGAGAAACTTCTTCCTGTGCTGCCTCCATTCGCATAGCTTTCAATCTTTCTCTTCTTTTCTCTGATTCCTCCATCTATCTTATCTGAGGATTCAAACAACAAACGTATGACCAATGCAGATTGAGAGAGGAGTATAGATCAATTCGTATCCAAACAAGGAGGGAAATAGTAATAAAAGCCCTAATCATGGAAAGATGAAGAGAAAACAGAAATAGAACAGAACTCGATGGCTCAAATTTCCCTTAAAAACCCAACAAAATCCGATAAAACTACCTTAAATTATGTTAGAATTTGGTGTAAGATGAAACACATGTGGGTTACCTCTGATCAAGAGACACCACCCTTCAAATACTGCCAGCAGTACTTTTGGGCTAGAATGGTGTTTGGAAACTATCCCGACTTCAGGGAAGGGGAAAAAAAAAAAGGGCCAAAATAGCATTATATTTAACACGTCACTTTTTAATCCTCTAATGTTATCTTATGTCCTGAAAAAGGTTTTTTGAGGACAAAACTATAAAAATTAAATTATCAAAAAAAAAAAAAGGGGGACAAAACTATAAAAATCACTACAATGTCCACCTAAGCCCAAGCTATTCTAAAAATTCCCCAAATTTTGGCAACACTTCCCTAAAAATTGGAGTTTTGCACTTGTAGAAATATAATTTATAGTTAAAAATATTTCAAATACTATCTATCAAAAAAAATATATATTTCAAATACTCAATCCAGAATATCCTCATATTCAACTAATTACCAGTTTTAGCCTCCTAATGTTATACTATGCCAAAATTCTCAATCCCAATTCACTATCATTAAGCATGTACAATATTGTCCAAAACAGATATAATTATTCTAACAATTTCATTATACAATTTAATCACTGTTGAAAACTATTTCAACTTAAATCAACCAACAAAGCATAATTTTTCTAGTAATTTAACAAAATTTGAGTAATACATACAAGTTGAGCATCATATTCATGCACATTAGACAAAATCAGTACATAAGTTCAAGAACATGCTCTAAAAGGGAAATAGAGCCCCAAATTTATAATTGTTTTTCTGGACTATGGAGATATAAAAAGTCAGATATGCAGTTGTATAGAGGATGTACACACTTTTTATTTTTTGATAACCAAAATTTTATTAGAAGAGGACAAGAAGTCCTCAAGGAGAACAACAAAAGAAAGCAGAAAAGAAAAAACAGAAACAACAACAGAAAAAAAAGAGAGAGAAAGAGAGAGAGAGAGAGAGAAAGGAAGAGAAAAAGCAAACAACAACAAGCAACACCCACACCCAAAAGTGTCACCCTCTGCTAACAAGCTCCCATCTAAGTAAGAAATCCTCGAAACGAAACCCCCTAAACTCGTGACACTTCTTGCGCCAATGAATGCTAAAGATGATCTCCTGCAAAGAATGCTCCTTCCCATCGAAGATCCTTCCATTCATTTCTTTCCACAAACCCCAACAGATAGCCCAGGGGGGGGGGGGTAAAATTCCAAAGCATCCTCTCCTTACCAACAAATTCTATGGACCTCCAACTATGTACAAACACTGCATCAAGTGACAATGCCAAATTCCTCTAATACAAGCTAATTGTTGTCATTAAGGAGTAAATCATTTTTTGGGGAGGTATGAAAAATGGGATTACATCATTTTGGGCAGACTGAGAGACGAACTTCCAAATAGATGATACAAAAAATATTACTGGTTAGATAGACCTGATGGAAGGTAATAACAGTGGCCTGGAAATACTATTGGCACACCTAAGGTGAGTCCTACTAATGCATTACTACTTGATTTAAAATCGCCAATTTAATTTGTCAGGATTATGTTCGCTATGATTCTTGGATCCAACAAAACAACTACTGACTTGGCTTACGTTGCCAATTTCCTAAAAGAAAGCACCAATGTTTCCCAACTCTCTGGTAATGAACTAAGCAACAACAATGCTTGTAACTCATCATCTAGCATCATATTCCTAGCCTTCAATTAGTTTACAATTGAGTGCAGTTCATTAAAACAATCCATGAATTTATTGATCTAAAAAATGATCCAGAACTTTCCTTCTTTGAACTTCAAGTTCACCAACTTCCTAATAAAGGAAAAGAGAGATTCTATTGGCACCCCAACTTTTACTTATTACACTCCCAAATTATTAAAGTACTTATCACACCCCAATTAAAGATTAAAACACACTCTTCAAACATTACAAGACAGTATAACACTCGCTCAAACAATTTCAATAGTTGTTTAAAATTATGATCTGGCTCATATAAAATCCTATACCCAAAAATAGAAACCTAACAAAATAAAAAACAGAGAGATTAAAAGTATAAAAAAATATCAGTTTTTATGTTTGGGGTTTTCCACAACATCAACAAAAAAAAAGATAAAAATTAGGGTTTCCACAACATAAACCGAAAAAGGAAAAAAAAAATAAAACAGAACAAAGAGGGATCTTGAGTTTAGGGTTTCTTATGAAAACATAAATCAAACGTTTTATTATATTAGGAATTGTAAATAAAATTGAAGAAAGCAAGACAGAAAAATAGAACTCACAGAGTTCTTATGTTCGAGTCGATTTAAGGACTTTTTTCGGTGCTCTTTCCTCGACAGGTTGATTCACACTTCGACAGTCGAAACTCAAGAGTGAATCTGATTTTGAAACTTCGATCTTCGAAACCCTTGTGATTTTCTGCTCGAAAATCTCTTGAGAAGTACAGAGAGAGATGGAGACGAGAGATGAAGGTGAGTTCCAGAGTTCGATGGGTTTAGCCTTTAGAACGAATACAGGATCTTTTCTGGAATTTTTGCAATATAACGAGGGTAAAATTGTCATATAACCGTTTTTTTTACGGTAAATATGTGCTCCGCTCAAGTGTGGAGTGTGCCGACTGTCGTGCAAACGAATTGCCGAGCGAACAAGGTTTTAGAACCCGATATTTCCGTATCGTATCATCTCGTCTTCGACTATGCCGAGTTTACTCATCTGAGTCATCCCGTTCTACATTATAAACTTCCTTTTTAATGTATATATATTTTATATTTATGATCGAAAGTTTATTTTGAAAATATTTACCTGACAAATCATTTGTCAAATAAATGATGTGTGTAAAATCTCTTTCTGCTCATTCATTTAAATTGGGCTGTATAGAATTTTTTTAGGAAATCTAGATTTACTAACTTGGTAAGATTTCAAATCTCGTGGCATCCAAAAACATGATCTGATGTTGCATGGATTGTAAGGGACAAATTTTATGAATTTTAAAAATAAATTAAAATTTTAAAATTTTATTTTTCACTATTAAATTTTAATTTTAATTTTGAGAGTTCGATAGCTGTCTATTTTCAAAACCTTCGGATCAAGTCAAAAAATAAAAAAAATGATTTTTCTATTATTTTTTATTTGAGCTTTTCCATGAAATCTATAGTGTTATGGTGTTGGATTTCCAATTTGATAATCCATTATTGAGCTCAGTGATCCTTGGTAAATTTTGAAATCTTATTAAGTTAACAAGAAAAATATTACTATCTTTTTTAATTAAATTAGAAGATGGTACGAGCAAATGGACATATATCAAAAGTGTTTATTTGTAATTTAAACAATTGACTAAAGATTTTTTTTATTATTATATAACAAACGAAAATGATATTTTGTAGTTTTGAAAATTAATTACCTTGATTACAAGGTCGTTTATTGCTATTTTATTATTTTTGACCAAAATGACTTTCTTTAAATCAAGTTTAAACTAAAAAAAGATGGTATCTATGATATCCAAATTTGGTATCTTGTAGCAAATTATTTTCCCAGGGTGAGAGAAGATTTGCGGTCTCAAGTGGGAAATCTTATGAGTGTGGCAAACGATTTTCCCCACTCTTTGTATTTATTTTGCAGTCAAAAACATTAAACTCAACTTTTCCATGGCAAATTATTTTTCTTATAGTTTACCGTGCAATCGAACACACCAAAAGTTTATTTTCCAATAAGGTGAAGCCAAGTGGAGAAGGAGACACCTCAAATGAATCCTCCTGACTGAGAAATATATTAATTTGACCCATTTATCAATGCTCAGTAGATTTTTGCCCATGAGTAGTGATTTATTCTTTCCATTTTTTTTTCCTTTAACACCAAATTAAAATTACGTAACTTTCCTCGTAATCTCTAAAATAATTTGAGTAAGGAGTGGGGCCCACTAAATTATAATTATTAACAAATCATATGGCTAACATGCCCCTAGTCAAGTTTGATAATTTCACGTCAATGCCCTTTCTCACTTTAATATAAAATCTTGACTATTAAGATATGTTTAATATATATCGGATCGTGAGCTTTAGTCCCATGAAAGAGAAAATTGGCCCACTTAACAAAGGGATGTGGCCCACAACACTATATAAGATAATTAAACGTTTTTAGTTTGTGGGCCTTTTTCTCGTTCAACAAAATATTTATTTATTTATTTTTAGGTCTTTACGAAAACGCTCTCATTAATGATGCAAAAACCATTAAGAAGCTGTTTGCATGTTTTGATGGATTCTTAATATGATGTGCGAAGTAGTCTCATCTACACATGGGCAACGTGAAATTGAGATAATTTTTATGTCCCTCCTTTTGGTAAATATTTGGATACTAATCTCGTTCAAACATGCATCCCTATGATAAAGTGTTATAATCTCAATATGTAAGATGTCTCCCATATGATGATAAAGATATATAATACAACTACATCTAGCAATGACATAATATACTACAATGGAAGCATAACTTATTGCGATATATAAGTAAAATTAAGAGTTCTATCTTACAATTCCCTATGTTTATGTAATACAAAGGAAGGAAAAATTGAGACACACAAACACACACACAAGTATTAACCTGCTCTTTAGATATAAAGCAATATTATCTAGATGCCCAAAATATGCAAATTAATCTATTGATCCCAAAACTGCAACAATGTTAAAGATGATTATTGATCATATGAAATCGTAAAACTAATAAATTCATTTATAAACAATGCATGATCCCAAATAACTATAAAATAAAACAAAATGAAATATTGAAATAAATTTGAAATATTAGAAATATGTCATCAACACATAATATAAAACGTAATGACAAGCTACTATAATAAATTTTTGATGATCATAATTGACGTGAACATATAAATTTGGATACAACTGATCCAATAATTCACTAATGTGAAACTCTGTTGTTACTTCCCAATTCTATGATCAACCTCTATCGTACTTGGGTGATTGGTTTCTAGTTTTGGTTTGTTGTTGACTAAGATCTTAAGAAATGATCCTTAAGTTATTTATTCTTTCCAATGATACGACCTAACTGATAAAAAAAATCTCCTATCGCAACTTTAATCAATAATTTGCTAATTTGTTAAAAAAAATCTTGATATTCATAATGAAATTTTCAAGGCATTACATTCTCCTATATAATAAGAATTGCATCATCAAAATTAAGACTATATTCCATTCCTCAAATAATCAATAATTATTATTTCCACATATCTAACTATTTTTTTGCTTTGTGGTTCTCTACAAAGTTGTATAAAACATCCATCGAGTTTTTATAAATGATATAGTCAAATGAATTTGGTATCTTTAATATAAGAACACAATTTTCTATTAGTTTATATATTTTATTTATACACTAAAGTTTGCCCATGCCTATATGAATATCCTTTTTGGGGTTACATACCGAATATAGTAAAATTATAGGGGTATTATTGAAAAAATAAAAAGAAAAAAAAAAGAAAAAAAAGAGGAAAGACAATAAAATGGGGTTGTGTACTCTCCTGTCTCAATATTTATATATCACAAAATTGCAACAATCATAAATCCGTGGGGTATAAAGAGAGTGGAGTCTAATGTTGTATTTTATTATATGAGTTAGAGGGGGTTTACTGAAAATGGGAGGGGGGAGGAGAGGAAAGACAATAAATGAAATTGTGTGGACCCAATACATTTGTCTTAATCTTTATACTCCCAAAACTATAGTTAAATGAAGCCTACAAATGAGAGGAAAGCCAATCAAATTTAAAGGAGAAGAAGATGAAAGATAATAAAGTGGGATTGTGTGAATCCCACTCATTTGTCTAGATTTTTATACCTCATTCAACTACAATTTTGTTGGATAAACCTCTCATTAGAGTTATAATTTTGTAGGGTCTATTTTATTTCGTTTACTCTTAACCCTGTCTCCAACTTTACTATATTTTATTTTTCAACTCACTTCATTGTTTATCATGTTTTACCATTTTAGCCCTAATTTTTTTAATAATGCACCTTCATTTTTATTTTAGTTTTTTACATTTACCTCCTTAACTCAAAAGACGATGCTCATGTACAGGGAACTCTAGTACCATTATATTGAGAGAAGGAGTAGAAGTGGTTTGTCACAAAAATTTGGGTCTCACAAATTATGGTCATCTTGATAAAAAAAACTAAAATTGCAATTATACAATCTTATAATCACGTTAGTAAGTAACCAAAATTTTTAAAATATAATTTTTTACCATCTAATCTTCATAGCCCCCTTTAATTAATATCTTAAATTTCACGTAAGTCCTATTGATACACTCACGTTTGCACATCACCTTCAAGTAATATATAATTTTATGAGTAAACGTTTACCAATCTACATTACGATAAGAGGAAAAAATACAATTATCAAGAAAATATACATTACGAGATAAAAAGACTCAATTCAACATATGTTGAGGTGAGATGAGCTCATGGTTTTAAAAAATCTTGAGAGAATGAAATATCTTGTTTAAGATGCACAACGTGTGAACAAGTGTATTTGACTCCTTTGATATTCTGGAAATGTTGGTCGAATCAATAAAACTTGTTTGGGTCAACAAGGTTTTCGATATTTTTGATTAAATAAAAATAATTAAATTTGAATGATTTAGATATTTATTATGTAAATATAAAATTGATTTTTGAATGAGTATCTTTTAATTCAACCTATCAAAATTATTATTATATGAATATAAATATATATTAATAAATAATTGTAAACTGTCTTAAACGAGCTATATCGTCAAAGGCGAGATGACTCGCGAGTGTTAATCCGGTATCTTAAGGGACGATACGTTACGAAACTGAATACCGGATTTTAAAACCATGGACGAAATATCTGGTTTTAAAACGGTTTTGAAACCATGGATGGTCTTAACTTGTAACGCTCGAATAAATCTAGGGTTTTAAAACCTTGTTTGATTTTCTCTCACTCCTACTTCTTTTCCAACTCTCCCCGAATCGATAAAAGTTAGGGCTAGGTTGAAGCTGGTTTTCTTTCCTCTCCAAACCCTAGTTTTCGGAATCCATGGCGTGTGTTTACATCCCTGTTCAGAACTCTGAGGAGGAGGTGAGAGTAGCTCTCGATCAACTTCCGCTCGACGCATCGGACATTCTCGACATCCTAAAGGCCGAACAAGCCCCTCTCGATCTCTGGCTGATCATTGCGGTCTATTTCATATTCTCTCCTCTTAATTTTTTTTTAAGTATTCTGTAAAAAAAAAATGTTTTTTTTGTTTGGATTTTTTTAGTTAATTTTGTTACAATTAAGGAAAATGTGTTTGGATCGGAACTCATGCAGATATTTGATGTTTTGGATGATTTGATTGAAACTGCAACCCACTTGTGATGGAATGGCAAATTTTAGTTACAAATTCTGTTCGCATTATGCTAATTGGATTGGAAATGTGTTTGGATTTGAACTCATGCGGATATTTGATGTTTTGGCTGATTTGATTGAAACTGTGACCGTCTTGTGATGAATTGGCAAATTTTAGTTACAAATTCTGTTCGAATTATGCTAATTGGATTGAAAATGTGTTTGGATTGGAACTCATGCAGATATTTGATGTTTTGGCTGACTTGATTGAAACTGGGACAATCTTCGTGATGAACTGGCAAATTTTAGTTACAAATGATGTTCAAATTATGCTAATTGGATCGAACTTTTTTTTTGAATCATGACAATTGTTTCTCTTAATCAAATCATGACAAAGCATCTTTATATGCCCAAAACACAACAAGAATAGAATTTTTTGGTATTTCTCCAAAGCCACCATTTGGTTAGGATGGTATTGTAAGCATGAGTTGTGAATGCCTTTCTTGTGGAGACAGAATCATAAGGATCTTAAGGAACATGCTTCCCCCCTGTAGACATTAGATGAGAATCATTCTCAATGATTGATTGATTCAACGGTGAAAGTGGTAAAACCATACATTTGCATTGTTGGTTGTTCTTTAATTTACGTGTTTCATGATTTGGGTTAGATGCAAGATGGAGGAGTTGAAATGGTGCTTATGTTGACGATGTACTAGACGATCATCATTGGGTTCCAATCCTGTTATTTTTTGTATTTCAAGGGCTTTTGTCATCTTTCATTGCTCATTAAAGAGGAAGCTTGAATGGTTTAATTGCAAAAGAGGAGTTGGTATGGGCTCTTGGTTTTTACAATCTCCAACCTGCCACATATAATTTGTTGATGAATGAAGAAAATTGTTTTATGCAAGACTTCGTGCTCTCTGGTATTAGAGGGTGCTAATACTCGGAAGGATATTCACAATCTTGGAGAATTTGTTATCTACTTGTTGGGCTAGGATCATCTATTTGTTGATTTTAGGAATTAATTTTTTTTTTTTTGGCTAGTTGTCTGTCTAATTTTGTTGCTTTATGTTTTGGCAATGAGACCTCAATGCCTTTTCTCAAGCCCTCATGGTGTTCTGAATTGGGTACTGATAATTTAATACATCTCGCACCTTTTAAATTAGAATCCTTACTTATCACATATTTTAGTGTACTACCCTCAGTGTGTATAAAACTGAAAGCAGGGATTTCCTGTCTGATACATATTTTTTTAATGTTCCATTCAGCGAGCAAATTCTTTCTTGAAATTATGTCCATTGGCTTTCAAATTTCTCTTCTTTTCTTTTCAACACCTCATAGTAACTTCTGAAAGTCATTAAAATTTGTCAGTTATACGCCTTGGCAAATTTCATTTCTTATCTATATTTCGTTTTGGTATGCAGAGGGAATACTTCAAACAAGGAAAAGTTGAACAGTTCCTACAAATTTTGGAGGAAGGCTCCAGTCCTGGTACTTTTGTTTCTTCACTGACATGAATGATTTCCTTTCTTTTCATGTTGTGCTCTAGAACAATATGATAGAACAAGTGGCCATATTTCATCTGACAGCTTGTGTTAATGTCGATATGGTGCTATTTTGTCAAACATTTTACTTGTTTTCTGATTCTTATATTTTTGTTGTGTGTTGCAGAAATTGACGAATACTATGCAGATGTGAGATATGAACGCATTGCAATCCTAAATGCTTTGGGTGCCTATTATAGTTACCTTGGGAAGATTGAGACAAAGCAGAGAGAAAAAGATGAGCATTTTATTTTGGCTACACAGTACTACAACAAAGCATCGAGGATTGACATGCATGAGCCTTCTACTTGGGTTGGCAAAGGTTATTATATTTCACCTTTTTCTGTGAAGTTCTATGCTTAATTGAAATCGGTGCTTTTAAAATGTTTATTGTGAACTTTTGGACATATTCATAATGAGGGCCATAGCCATTTTAGTGAACTGAAACTGCCCAACTAATGATTGGTAATTGGTAAATATCTCAATCCACTTTCTTTTGGGTCTTCTTCTCACTCTTTGGGACTGCAATTGGCCTTTGTTAGACATGTCCAAATCTTCTCAATTGATTTTCTCTTAGTTTATTGCCTGTTGGAGCTACTCGTAAATTTACGGGACTTCTTCTTTCTAGGTATCTAGACTAAATTTACACTCCAATGCACTTAGTATAGGTTCCACTTATTCTAAAGCCCTTGGACATCAAAACACCTCCAAATTTCTATCTTTTTTTGTGCACCAACAGGAGATTGATTATGTAAATAAACAAAAATGGGGAAAAAATTCACATGTTCCTCTCAAGAAATCTCAGTACTAATACCTATTTCAAAAATATAAAAAATAAAAAATAAAAAAAATCTCAGTACCATTCTGTTGTTCACAGGTCAGCTTTTACTGGCTAAAGGTGATCTCGAACAGGCATCTGCTGCATTTAAGATTGTATTGGATGGAGATCGTGAAAATATTCCTGCTCTTCTTGGTCAGGTACACTTTGTTTGCAAACAAACTCTTCATGCCAGTCATAGAGCTTGTGAGTAATTCCCCGACAGATTAGCATAATAACCTAAAAAGCTGATTCTGCTCAATAAGACAGTAGTCTGCTTTGTATTATCATATGTTCTGTAATGATATCCATTGGCAAGTTTCATAAAATTATATTCAATAATTCTTTTGTATATTTCTTATTTTATGAAGTTTTTGCGTCTCAATATCCCATATTGGGTCCAAAGCCCATCTTTTCTAACTAAATACCCAGCTTACCTTCTAGAATAAATCGGCCCTTCATTTTTCCTCTTTTGTAGATAATTCTTCCCTATGTAGTGTTCTCTTTGCTCTACATTACTGGTCCTAACTCCTAAGTCCGGATGAAGGAGAAGGGTTGGAAATCGGTGTAAAAATTCACCATCCCCTAACATCCTGAACAGAGTTGAATGGACGAACATGATATCAAATCTTCATAATAAGGCTTAGCGCTTTATTGAAGAAATTAAAATAAGTATACAATATAATAGAAACAGGAGGTCGAGGTGACCAACCTAACACAGTGGACAATAACGAGGAGCCAAAACAGATGCAAATCAAAACGAAACTATGCTTCTTTGTGAAACAAGGATTGCCATATGTATATTAGATCATTACAAATCACACTTCTGAAGTTGTTGTGCAAAGGTGTCAATTGGTATTCAGGTGGAGACCCAACTTTTCCACATGTGGGGCCTTAGTGTGTTGTCCAAGGTAGGTTTTTTTTTTTTGTTTAGTCAGCAGTTTGGGAAAGGATTCAAACGATAGATCTGTTGATAAAGAGGGGTTTTTGTGGTCCAAATGTTTGTTGTATGTGCATGAATAAGAAGGAATCATCTAATCATTTGCTTATTCATTGCGGGGTTGCAAAGGTGGCGTGGGGTCATTTTCTTTCGTTGTTCGGAGTGGTGTGTTGCCCTCCTCATTCGGTTAGAGAAGTCTTATTTGAATGGCTTCAGTTGGGGTTGGGCTTTTGCCATTCCAAGAAGTTGATCCGGAGTTTTGTCCCGTTTGCGATTACTTGGGGCATTTGGAAAGAAAGAAACATGAGAACTTTTGAAGGAGAGACTCAGTCTACTCAAGAGTTGATTGTTTCGGTTCTTGGGCTCTTGTTTTATTGGTGCAAGGTATTCAAAGAGTTCAAAGGGTGTTTTTTGAGGACTTTTTAGTCCGGTGGGAGAATGTTTGTAACATTGTAGCTCCCTAGTTTTCTTCTCGCTATTTTCGTTGTTGTTTTTGTTCTTCTCTTTTGGGAAGTCTCCTCGACCTTCCCTTTGTTGTATTTTTCATTCTATCTATCATAAAAAAAAAAAAAAAAAACAAATAAGATTATATCCAATCCTATGGGGTCAAGGGGGACCTTCCAAAGATCAGAGGCACAATGAAAAACAGCAAATATAAACACCATCCTACCCCATTAACATGGCCTCATCTGTTTAGTCCAAACAAATACATATATATATATATATATATATATATATATTAATCTTTAGACTTTTTTCCATCATATTCTCTATTTTTTTTTGGTTAAATCATGTTCTCTATTTCTCCATCTATTTTTTATGTTCCTTCTAAACAAATCAGCACCTTCATTTACTGTAGGCTTGTGTTCTGTTTAATCGGGGACGCTATACTGATTCTTTGGAACTATATAAGGTTTGTTTTTTTTACTTCTGTTACAGTAGGTACTTGGCAACTGATATAACTTCTCTTAGTTTGCAACACCTATTGTTGGACATTATCTTAGTTCTGAACTCAATGTCTGATATCTATATTGACTTGGTTTGTTTACGAACTTTGTTCAGAGGGTCTTGCTAGTGCATCCTGGTTGTCCTGCGGCTGTAAGACTTGGTATAGGTCTTTGTCGCTACAAACTTGGTCAGTTTGATAGGGCTAGACAGGCCTTTCAGCGTGTTCTGCAGGCAAGTGAATTATTAAATACATGTGCTGATGCATTTATTTGTTAACAAAGTATGTTACCAAAATTGCACTTAGTTCATTATGTTTTGCAATTTTCTAATTGCAGTTGGATCCAGAAAATGTTGAGGCTCTTGTGGCACTTGGAACCATGGATTTGCAAACAAATGAACGTGAGTTCTGTCAGAAGATTGTAATTGCATCTAAATTTTTTAATGCCTACTAATGTAGTACTAACTTATAATTTTGACTGTACTTTGGATCCATTCGTATTTGCTAATATAGTATTATATTATTTTGTTATAGCTGATGGAATTTGCAAAGGAATGCAAAAAATGCAACGAGCTTTCGAGATACATCCATACTGTGTAATGGCTTTGAATCATTTAGCAAACCACTTCTTCTTCACTGGTCAACATTTTCTAGTTGAACAACTATCTGAGACTGCACTTGCTGCAAGCGATCATGGGTTGATGAAGTCGCATTCGTACTATAACTTGGCAAGGTCATACCATAGCAAGGTGTGAAAACAATCCCTTTCTATTATCATATGTGCTTTTGTTTCTTGCATTGAAGGTAATAATGCTATAACTTTTATTGTAGGGTGATTATGAAAAAGCTGGACGATTCTACATGGCCTCTGTAAAGGAAAGTAATAGGCCTCACGACTTTGTGTTACCTCACTATGGTAAGTAATGGAATTCATTCAATGCAAAGTCATGAGGCTTCATTTTCCCAACTATTGAAATTCATTATGTTTTACCATTTGTAATTATTATGTTTTGCATGCTTTTATACGGTTTTTTTCCTGTTTCGTTTGATCGGTTTGAGCAATTAGGGAAGGTACACAATTATTGTTCCTTTCGTTTTACAAATTGAATAATGTTATTTCTCCTTCTGTTTCTTTCCTCTTGAGGTTTGAAGTTGAGAGACAAGCATGCTCTGTGGATTTAGTGGCAAATATATAGTGCATTGGTGGCTCTGAGTCTGTGGATGTAGTTGATGGTTTCCTGATGATGAACCACTTAAAAATTCTTGTTTCTCTCTCTCTCTCTCTCTTATTTTCTCTTTAAGATCTAAGATCTGAGAGAGCTGGAAAGAATGGAACAAAAGGATTTGTTTTAGGGAAACAGGACACTTCAGGAAGTGTTTATCAGCATTTTAGGCTTTCTATTTGGTGTAAGCTCTTTGATAAGTTTAGGGGGTTGTTCTTTGAGGATTTTCTGTTTAGATGGGAATTTATGTGTTTAGATACGGGCTAGAAGTGATCTGAATGATTTTAATAAGGTAGTACTTCTTTTCTCTTAACGAAATTAAATTTGCACTTAGCAAAAAGGAAAAAAAAGAAGAAGTCTGGTAATTTTATGCCTCTGTAAACATTTATTACATGCATTGATGACAATTACGACTTCTCAATACACTAAAGAGATGAAGGACAGCACTACTGAGGCTGTCTTTTACAGCAGAGCTGCAATTTTATATTATTATTTGCATGGGTATTATTGGTTTTTTTTGTGGTTCATTTCAGTTCTTCATCCTCACCATGTTGCAATTTGGTTTACTCTCCAATAGGTTTGGGACAGGTCCAGCTGAAGTTGGGAGATCTTAGAAGTTCACTTACCAACTTCGAAAAGGTCTTGGAGGTTTACCCTGAAAATACTGAAAGTTTGAAAGTGAGTGACACAGAATAAAAAAAAGTTGACATTGGCATTTTAGTTCTCAATCCATGTAAAATTTCTCCCTTTAGCATTTAATTAGTTGATTTATCTCTCCTTACAACAGGCTGTTGGGCATATCTATGTTCAGCTTGGCCAGGCTGAAAAGGCCCTGGAATTCTTCCGTAAAGCGGCAAGAATCGATCCACGAGATACACAGGTATACTAGTCGCTGTTTTTTTTGGTATATTTTTATTTTGTATGCTAAGATACCTCTTCATAGATGCATATGCATATTGATAATGGAATTGCATACGGCAGTTATGTTGTAGGAAAAGCTTTATGAGTACATTTGCTAGGAATGCTTTGATTTGAGAATGAACACACTGTGAAATGGGGGAAATACTATAACTTTGAAGAAACACATCCATTGAAAATGACTGAAGATTACATTAATTTTATTTATTCGTGAATGCAACACATTGGATCTCTCTTTTATTTGTCTAGGTTGTTAAAAACTGGTTACTTATATTCATAATTCTTTCTTTTGCATAAAAGGTTAGTAGCTAAATTCTTGTCTAGACTTGACCTATTAAAAAAAAAGCTTGTCTAGACTTGATTCCATAGGTTGTTTCAGTCCAGAATATCTGGCTTTCATCTGCTTTCAGTTCCCTACTTCTCGTTATTTTCTTGCTAAACTTGGGTTTTCCTAGATTTTTGATATCCATAGTCTAGGGCTGTCAATGGATCGGATTGGGTTTGATTTGGTAACGATCCAATTTGGATCGGATCAGATTCGGGATTGATCTGATAGATCGGTTCAGATTGGATTTTTATCGGAACTCGATATTAGGATTTAGGTCCGATCCATTAACAATCAGACCAGGTCTGGATTGGGCCAAACCCTACTTAATATACAAAATCTAAATAAACTTTATATATGTCAACAAATATATAATATTATTTATATACATTCTAACATATTATCAGATCGGGACATGGTTGATCCAGATTCAATCCAATAAGATATCGGGGTGAAACCTTATTTGATTGGATCCTTATCGAAATCCAAAACATCGATCAAGACCCGAAGTTGTCGGATCGGAACAGATTGGATTTCGGGTCTGATCCAATCCATTGACAGCACTACCATAGTCTAAAAGTTAGATTATCGAGGTGATGTCCTACCTACCTGTTAAGGGTGATTTATCTCTTGAAACGTTTAATGGCTATGATGTCGGGCCTGTGGGAGAAAGGTGTTGGTTGAATGAATATTTTGGACACATTTTCTCTCTCTTGTAAAGATTCCCAGTTCATTTAAATCCAACTGATATGCAGGCATTTCTGGAGCTGGGTGAATTGTTAATTTCGTCTGACACTGGAGCTGCATTGGAAGCCTTCAGAACGGTAAGAGTTTTTCCTTTGTTACTTTCACCATTATTGCTGATGTTGCTTATTTTGTTTGGAAGGGATTTCTGAACTCTCATGTGAACTTTTGGGGCATTACCGTGTCTATAACTTTAGACCGATGATTGATATTTACAGTGTTGAATTGTTGTAGAGAGTGGGCTATTCTTACTTGGGTTGTCATATTTGAGTTTCTAATGTAATGCTATATTGTAGGCCTAAATACTGTTGAAATAAATAGGTTCTTATGTGAGTTTGTCACACTTGTCTAGACTTATGCAGGTTTGCCTGACAAATGCATATGATTGGTTTATATACGTGTTATCGAAACACTCGTAAAAAAGTGTTGACGGAAATGTTCAGCTGTTATGTTGAATGTTTTGGCCCCTTAGAGAGATGCAGTATTGTGTTCAAAATGTGCATATATTTGGTGGCAAGTGTGATTGATGAGCCATGCAAATATTTTGCAGCATATTTGATGTTGTTAGATTAGCTTTGAACTTTATGAGGTGTGTACGATGCGGTTTGTCTCCATTACCCATTTCCATAATGACTATTTCAATGTTTAAACAATATAATATATGAATAAATTTTATTTATTCATGAATGCAACTTGTGATAGTGCATTTTCAATGTGAGAAGTAATCTGTGATGCCTTACATATAAAAAAGTAATATAATGCTCTGATACATTTTTCTTATCTATTTGCATGAATCATTGCTTTTAGTTTCCTATGTAATTTAGACTTTCTATGGTCTGATAGGCACGAAGTCTTCTTCAAAAGAGTGGTGAAGGAGTACCAATTGAACTGCTAAACAATATTGGAGTTCTTCATTTTGAAAGGGGAGAGTTTGAGGTTTGCAAAACAGAATTTCCTCCAGAATTTTTTTTTTGTAGGATCACACTTCTAATGGAGTAATAGAATCTGTGGATATGATCGATGAGAAAAGATTATTAAGTTTCACTGAAACCTCTTATTTATCCTATTACCTTAACAGTTCTATTTTATTCGGTTTAATATTTATTGTCATTGTCGTCCAAGCCTTATCCCAAAGATTTGGGGTTGGATGCATAGTGACAAAAATCTGTGATTTTTTTGAAAATGTCACGATTAAATCACAATTTTTTCAAAAGATAACGATTAATTGTGATTTTGTCAACAATTTTTTGAAAAAAATCACAAAATATTTTTATTTTAGTATTTTTTAAATGTTATTTTATCATTTAGTATATGAAATACATTTTTTGTTACACTTTTTATATTTAAAAAAAAATATTTTTATTTTAAAATTTATCCAATGTTTTCCTGACTTCATCAATCTTTTTCTGATTTTTTCCGAAGCTTTCTATTGCCAAATTATTCCCGAACCGACTTTGTCACTACATGAACAAATCTTGTTCCTTCATTCAATTCTCTCTAGAGCCACGTCTTCTGTTATTGAAAATGTGAATATCTGCTTCACTTCCCCAGTCCACATTGTTTTGGCTATTTCTCTCTCTCTTTTGGAACCTTCAACTCGTATATTCCTTCTAACTAGGTCTGTAAAACTGGCCTTTGTTGAACATGCCCAAACCATCTCAATCGTCTTTGGGCTAGAGAAGCTACTCTTATATTTTCTCGAATGGGTTACTGTTCTTAATATATATATATATTGCTGCATATAAGTGCTTACTCCAAACATGTATTCACTTTCCATTGTTTGTTATTTCTCAGCCGGCTGAACAGACTTTCAAGGAAGCTTTGGGTGATGGCATTTGGTTTTCTTTGATGGAGGGTAAAATAAGTCCTACTTTGGATTCTGGAGCCTATGCTCATCGATACAATGACATGCAATTATTTCAACGAATTGAAGAAGAAGGCATTTCTGTGGAGCTACCATGGGATAAAGTCACAACACTATTTAATTATGCCCGATTACTTGAGCAATTGCATGACACTGGGAAAGCAAGTCTCTTATACCGGCTAATCCTGTTCAAGGTCTCTCTCTCCCTCATTCATATAGCATATTATTCAACTGTTGTTTGATGTACAAATGCAGATAAATGAGGGGTCATTGAGGACACTTCTTACAAGTACTTATGATGTGTGGCATGATAAATAGAAAAAACAACAGGTTTTTATTCAATAAATGCTTTGTATTATATACATATTTCATTTTTCCAAAGAAAAAACACAATTACACTTGAGGACGAAGAATGACAAGATTACCTTTTAGGCCTGTAATGTACAACCAGCATTTTTCTCTCAAAAAAGTTTTGTCTAAATAGTGAAATTTTCCCCCTCTGCAGATCTCTTTTGGAAATTTGTATGGTACCACAAAACATAAAAGAATTCTTTGTGAGAAAAGCTTTTATTTGAAAGTTTTCAATGGAAAAAACATTTAGCTGGAAATTGTTTCTAAGAAACTTAATTAAAAGAAATTGAACAACACAGATAGCTATAACACTATCAATTTGTATTTCTTAATGTCTCCCCGTTACGTATGCGCACACGTATAGCTTCAAATACGCAGACTATTCATCTCAGCTTGACCACAAGACTATAACTTGTCTCCGTTTAAGGCTTCTTGAAGTCAACTGGTAGTTGATCCTCTCGTCTAATGGATAGAATACAGATTGGAGGCTAATATGTTCTTTACTTCTTGGTGAATGATAATAATGTTTTTTGGCCAGCATTCGAAAAAAATGTTGTTTTCTGGTTGATAACAATTTGCTTAAATTTTAAAAGATTTGATGAGTCTCGATAATGAGTTAGTACATACTTAATGGAGTTTGATGTGGCTGTAAGTTGTGATCAACCATCAAATTGTTATTATTAGTTTGCTGCATTATACTGCATCTAAGCCTTTTGTAATTGATAAAAATGCTTGAGGGTTAGTATATTTCTAGTAATGATCAACTGACCCATTTGTTCTAACGTGTTTCTGCTTTTCCTCCCCTTTCCTTTTATGCAGTTTCCGAACTATATAGATGCTTATCTGAGGCTTGCTGCAATTGCTAAATCTCGAAATAATAATCTACTAAGCATAGAATTGGTATTTTATCTCATCTTTGGTATCCTTACATCGATTATTCCTTTCTTGAATTTTTCTGTGTCCTTGTTGTAATTAGATGTTTTTTTTTTCATCCTCGTAGATTGGGGAAGCTCTTAAGGTGGATGACAAGTGTCCGAATGCTCTTTCAATGCTTGCTAACTTGGAGCTTAAGAGTGATGACTGGGTAAAGGCAAAAGAGACCTTCCGTGCTGCTAGAGAAGTAACTGATGGGAAGGATTCTTATGCCACTATTTCCTTGGTAGGTGTATTCATCAAATTCATATTTCTTTACATCAGATATGCCCCTCCATCTTCTTGAATATGCATGTCATTTCAATCTTCATTTGAGCTGGTGATCGCGCTTTATATATTGAAGAAAAGGAGATGCATTTTAGTTGTTGTTGTTGTTTATCCATTTTGGGGATTGCTTCTCTATATGATAGCCCCTGACATGGATCATGTGGAAATCTTGCATATTATTCATTACATCTTTCTACGTAATTTATTATCTTGTTTTGAATTTGTAGGGGAATTGGAACTACTTTGCTGCTGTCCGTTCTGAGAAAAGAGGTCCTAAATTGGAAGCCACTCATCTCGAAAAAGCGAAGGAGCTCTACACAAAAGTATGCTTCGCCCCCCCACCCCCCTTCTTTTTTTCTTTTCTTTTTTCAGGATTAGTAAAAATGGAATATGATGTGCTATCCCACTTTGTTTTCAAACCCCTAAATATCATTATTTTCACCATTTTTCTCCGCATATGTTCCACATTTTGGTATACCAGATCATCAAATTACAGATCTCGAGGCATTGATTCAAGTAACTTTTACATCAACAAAACACGCATAAATGGATGCCAAAAAAATCTGTCAAAAGTTCATAAATTTCTTAGGAACATAACACTCATAGAAAAGATAAATTTTGATGGGATTGTCGCCAAGTGCTTACGTCAGAAGTAGATGAAACCCTGGGACAAAGGCTCTGATACCATGCCGATTTTATGAACGACTTAGAACAATATGCTCTATTTATGTTAAGAGGAAAACATAAGAATTACAAGTATACCCATAACTACATATTTGCACCAAACTAATATCCTAAAACTACTTAAGACACACTAACACTCTTTACTTATTTTTTTAGTTGATCTTTAAGATGGTTCTTTGCGTTTTCTATGGAAAATTCTGAAATCTGATGTAAGGAAATATATTAGAGTTGCAACATGCATCTTTGAATTTTTCTTTCTATGCAGGCTCTGGTTCAACATCCTGCAAATTTATATGCTGCCAATGGTGCTGGAGTAATCTTGGCTGAGAAAGGCCACTTCGATGTTTCAAAAGATATATTTACACAGGTCAGCTGAGCTGATTATTCTTGTTCTTGGTCATGATGAGAATCGTTACCTCCATAGTTAAAGAGTGCTGATGAACTCTTTCTGATGTGTAGGTTCAAGAAGCTGCGAGCGGAAGCATTTTTGTCCAAATGCCGGATGTGTGGGTTAATTTGGCACATGTTTATTTTGCGCAGGGTCATTTTGCCTTGGCTGTGAAAATGGCAAGTGAATCTTTTTTTTGAGCTGCTATTGGCACCCCATTTTTTTTACTTATTACACCCCAATTCCTTAGATTATTTATCACACCTTAGTTAAAGATTAAAACACACCATTCAAATATTACAGAAGTTCGGTTCAAGTTCTTAATTTAACATTGCAAAGCATTATAACACATTCAAACTACTTCAGCAGTTGTTTACATTTAGGATTAGGCTCATATAAAATCCTAAATCTAACAAATAGAAATCTAAAGAAAAAAAACAGAGAGAGTTTCTATTGGCACCCCAACCTTTTCTTATTCTCAACTATTGTTTTTTTAATTCTAATTGGGGTGTGATAAGTAAAAGTTGGGGGTGCCAATAGCAGCTCTCTCTCTCTCTCTCTCTCTCTTCTTTAATTTTTTTATATATAAGCTATTCATTTTTTTGTCCTTTTATGCATGCACTTATGGTGATGACTGACCCTTGCTGTTTTTCAGTATCAAAACTGTTTGCGGAAGTTCTTCTATAATACCGACAGTCAGATTCTTCTATATCTAGCACGCACTCATTACGAGGCCGAGCAATGGCAAGACTGCAAAAAGACTTTGCTTAGAGCCATCCACATGGCTCCTTCAAATTACACACTAGCGTTTGATGCAGGTGTTGCAATGCAAAAATTCTCAGCATTTACGCTACAAAAGACAAAGAGGACTGCTGATGAGGTCAGTCAATGCAATCATCCCTTCCAGTTACTCTCTTCTTTGTTTTTCCTAATAGCCTTACAATTTCTTCATTACCTCATTTATCTTTGAAGTTTTTTTTGGCAGAGTTTCTTAAAATTGGAACACGAACACTAAAATGGCCTGACCCTGGCCTTGTATTTTTGAAATATTAAAGTGAATATGCAGAATTGTAGACATTTGACACAATTATTAGACATAATAACAACTATGCCACCATAACTTGAGATATGAGTTCTACTCTCTGAATAATCCAATCTTACACTTGCATATCCGGGATGAACATACAAAAAAAAAAAAAATAATCTGGGATGAACATGTAGTTTCTTAATGTGTGTGAGGCTGTTTACTCACCATTTGACAAAGAATCGCGAGATCCAGAACAGTGTTCCATTCCTATACATAGGGATGGTGTCTACGTGGCACATTTGAATTGGAGAATATACACATTGGGCTGCGCACAAGGCTTGGTTAGGAGCCTGAGGTGTTTTAAAGTCCAACTGAAGCGTGCGACATAGACACCGTTCCTATTTTATAGGAACGGGACATCGTGTTGGATCTTGAGTCTTTGACAAATGGGACAAATGAGAAGCTGATTTCATCCTTGCATCTGGATTTGTGTATGAGTAGTATTATTTCATGCTCATTCATCCAAAAACGCCTATAAAAGAAATTAGAAACTTCATTCATCTTTATCAATCCATTTACTTCCATAACTGTTAGGTTGGGAATCATGAGGAGTTGAATGCACATTCTCTCGTTAGTCCTGTCCAATGGAGTTTCATTGAGAATTCTCTTCAATACTGTAGGTACGCGCAACGGTATCAGAGTTGAAGAATGCTGTTCGTTTATTTAGTCGGTTGTCTGCTGCATCCAGCCATCACTTCCATGGGTTTGATGAGAAGAAAATAGAAACTCATGTTGGATACTGCAAACATTTACTTGAGGCTGCAAAAGTTCACTGTGAGGCAGCTGAGCGTGAAGAGCAGCAGAATCGGCAGAGACTAGAAGTTGCTCGTCAGGTGTCATTGGCTGAGGAAGCCCGTCGTAAAGCTGAAGAACAGAGGAAATTTCAGGTCTGGTTTTATACAATTTCATCATGCCTCTTATAGTTATGATTATCATTGAGAATTAGGACAGATATTTGGCTATCACATACTGATATGGTGTTCTTGTGGATTCCTACTGCGTAAAACAGTTGGAAAGGAGAAAGCAAGAGGATGAGCTAAAGCAAGTGATGCAACAGGAAGAACATTTTGAGCGTGTAAAGGTAAGATGTCCTAGCTGTTCGGTTTTTAGCGTAGTTTTCTTCATGTTGAACATGATATAGGCATGTGTATCGATGTCTCGAGCATATATGGTTTCTCTGGCACAACACCTTAGAGAAGCCTGAAATGCTGACATCTCTGTACACATGTATAATGATGGAATATTTTAGTTACATTTTACTTAAGTTTTTTTTTTAAATAACTACATTTGGTTTAACTCTGTGTTGAGATGTGTGTTGGGATATGTTTGTGTCAATATGCACCGTACATGCATTGGACATGCCAAAACCCTGAAGTGTCATGTCCATTGTTACATATTTCGTTCAGCATTAATTTTGAAATTTAGTTTCGCTATGAATGTTGATGTCTAAGTTTTTATGTAGGTGCCCTCACATGTATAATAATTAAAAAGAGTTAGGCATGCATGCGGTTTGTATTTCTGTGAGGTGAGGTATAAGCCTCTGATAGAAAAAAAAAAACTTATAAAAAATCTACAAAATAATGGAATAAATAAGAACAAGAATTTATGAGATCTTTTTCTTGATTTAACATTACTGATGTGCTCTTCTTTTTCTTGACATACCATAAAAATCAGTTAACTTGAGATAGGATTTTTAGAACATGTCTAATATTGCATGATGTCCATAAAGCTAAATTCTCCTGCAGTTGAAATCTTTATTATTTATTACTTGTTTTATCTATGTAACTTCAATTCAGTAATTATAATGCTGATTTGGTTTGCCAACCTAAATTTATTGATAACAAATAGACAAGGTATGTTTTTTGGTAAGCTAATGATGTTGATGATAATGGCCTGTTACAGGTTGATGACTTACTTGAGGGCCCATTGATTTCTTCAAATCAGCTATTTTATTTTCCTACCCCCCCGTGAATTTCATGTTTTGAGTTATGATTCTAGTATTTTGGTTTCTCTACCATTATAAAATTGTGTCACATGGAAACAATTCTACCTGTTGCTACTTAGCCTATATGCTAGATTTCTTAATATTAGTGAGAAATAATTTGATTTAAATCTTATTCATTAAGATTATTTCGAAGATAGAATCTAAATGGGACATGCACATGGGAACATAAACTTTTGTGATTACTTCAAATTACATGGTTGGAACCACACTCAAAGATTGGGCATTTCCCATTCAGATAGGTACATTTTTTTTCTTCCCATTTCTGTGTATGTATTTAAGTTGAGACTTAAGGTTTGCCTAATTCCTCGAGCATTAAGTCATAGTTAGGAGGGGTAGGCATCTTGTAAACAAATTGAGCCTTAAACTTTAAAGCTAGAACCTTACTGCTCTCCTTGGGGATTGGGACGGGCGTAAACTTGACAAGCCTAAACACGAGATTTTTTGAACAATGTTAGTAATGCTTGGTAGTGTTCAACTCTGATAAGAAATGTTGCCTTGGTGGTGCGAGATAGGTCTCATAACAACTTGAAGATTCATAATCTTGGACTTGGATCTTCACTTGTGATATCCCAAAGATTAATGCATCCTACTATGGGTGTATTCAATAACTAAAAGAAACAATCCTTTTAGAGAAAAACAGAAAGAGATAGTGAAGGAGTTGTATGTTTAATGAGGGAGATCCCCATATTTAATACTACACATTACACATGCGATGAAGAATTGATTTTCAAATTTATATGAAAATTTAATGAACCTTTTTTTTTTTTGGGTGGTTGTTAACAAGGACACCTCACTTACATGCATATGAAAAAGTGCTTTTACATCAATGGAGAAAATTGTTTTGAGTCACTTTTTTCTTTATAGTGAGGCTCACCTCTCTTATCCTATAGTTATTAATGTTTCGTTTTTATGGATGAAAATTCCTGAAGTCTCTTCAATTAATGGGAGAAATCTCCTACATGAAGGTGTCAAATTAATTAGAAAGGAAGATAATACTTTAATTAAATTCAACAAATGAGGAAAGTCTCTCATATTCAAGTTTTCCCTTGTGGATATCTAATCCCAAGTTAGCTCGGTAGCCATGCTCATCATCTTGACCATATGATCTTTTACGAGTGTCCCTTATACCATTCTCGTACTCATAAACTCC
The DNA here is from genome assembly GCF_017979445.1 of Akebia trifoliata. Taxonomy (NCBI): domain Eukaryota; kingdom Viridiplantae; phylum Streptophyta; class Magnoliopsida; order Ranunculales; family Lardizabalaceae; genus Akebia; species Akebia trifoliata. The sequence continues at coordinate 10,575,332 of NC_141378.1, read as the reverse complement.
TGAAGAAGTTTCTAGATGAAGCAGAAAAAATCCTTAAACATGCCTTGTGGGTTTTCCTTAGTTCTTTGGCATGTGTAGTGTTGAAAAATGATTGATTGCTAAATTCTTGGATAACTTACATTCACTTTGATTGTGTATTTATAGAGGTATGTCATAGCAAGATATTGTAAGGAGACAAATATAAAGAGCCTAAATTCTTAATTAACCTAAATCATTCTTATGATTTAAATATTCTAATCACCAATATTTCCTATCAATCAAAAAAAAAATAATCACCAATATTTCCTTCTATAAAGGATACTTATTCATATATGATAAATATATGATTTTCTATCATAGGCTTCCACTAATAATGAGATGCAGTGAGAATGATACAATGCATCTCATGTATCTTTGGTACGATGCATCTCATTCTCCAGCACCCTCCCACAATTGTATGTTCCTTTGAAGAAGGAACTTTCAATTGGTTCCATTGAAGAAATATTCTTGACTTCATTGAAAGGTTGTGATGATAGATGGTTGCAAATAATCAATCGTGCTTGATGATGGTCACTGCCTGTCTGTGAAGTCCATCACTGTCGCATCTTGCTCATTCTTGAGTCTATCGGAACTGGTAGCTCACTAGGTTAGGTCCATCATGGTCTTTTCCAAAAGTGTAAGAGTTAAGACAGTGTGACATACATAGAAGAACTCTCGTTGGAGATATTTTAGATTAAAAAAATAGGGTTCATGAGATATGATGGTGTCAAGTATAGATGTTTTTAGGAAGACATGATTTTTATTGGAAGTAAGTAAAATAGTGGTGAAGAGAAAAACAAGATTTAGGTCTATTGATAGCGGTGGCACCATCGCCGAAGAACGACATACCAAGGCCGTGCTCTCCGTAGAGCTTAGGCTCTGATACCATGTAGAAAATGATTTATTGATAAGTTCTTGGATTGTATATTTATAGAGGTTACATCATACCAAAATATGGAAAGGAAGCAAATATAAAGATATTAAATTCCTAATTAACCTAAAACATTCTTATTACTTAAATGTCATATAAAGGGTACTAATTCATATATGATAAATGTATGATTCTCCATCATAACCTTCCATTTATGATGAGATGCATTTACAATGATATGATGCATCTCATTCTCAACACGTAGAAGGAAGATGAGGCTTTTGAAGATCGTTTCTCATAGTCAAATCATTAAATGTTTTTCACTTGGCTTTTGATGCATGTATAGTTCATGATAATTAGTAATGGGAGATCTTGATGCAAGAGCATCCAAGGTGTGGAGCATTACCACACTGAGGTGGGCCTGTCTTGATTGATTAGATCCCTGGGCTATGAGATAAAGGGATTGATTCCGCCTTTCCTATTAGTCAGGGATTTTGGGGTAAATGGTTGGGTTTCCTTGCATCAAATAGTATCCAAGCAGGAGGTCTTGGGTTTGAGATTCTTCCAATGTGGGTGTATAATGCATGAACATTTTAGGTGTGGAACATCCCCACACCGAGGTTCTTGATCGACTAGAACCTTGACCTATGGGATTACAGGATTGATTCCACTTTCTCGTCAGTCACGACTTTTGGGATAAATGGTTGGGTCTCCTTGCGTCACATTTGCATGATAAAATAATTAGCATTGATAAGTTCTTACCTTTTTTATTTAATAATGATATTATTATTTTTTAACTCACATTTTAAAAATGGAATTTTTTGTGAAGGACTTCTCTGAAATATTTCTTCTACCTCAATCTAAATCTCTAGCCCCTTATGTACGACTTGCTTCTCAAAGATACAATATAAAAGTTAAGCTAATCCAATCAATCACATCCATAATAGAATCTTTAAGAACACTTTTGGATTATCTTTTTGATAATCAATTGCATGAAGATTATGAAGAATGGTATGACAACCACAACCGCTTTCATAATCCCGGACTTCTGCATTCTTCACCTCAGATATCCTAAACCTTAATATTTTGAGCACTTATGAGCCCACTCAATAAGACAATAACTAAAAGATCTAAATGAGTAATTGTTTGTTTAACTAGGGAGATCCACATATTTATACGATACATGAGTTGCAGAATGGACTCTCATTTATTTGAAAATTTTGTAAACTATTTTCTATTCTTTTTAGCGAGGAAATTCCCCACATGCGTGCATATGAAAAATGTGTTTTACATTAATGGAAATATTGTTAGTCACTTCTTATAGTGAGGCTCCCTCTCACATGCATTTAGTTAATGTGATTTCATATTACTGAATGAAAATTTCCTAAATCTCTTCAATTAATGAGAGAAATCTTTCATTTGCATGCGTGCAAATTAAATACGGAGGACGATAATCCTCTTACCCTATTCAATCAAAAAAGGAAAGTCTCGTATTCATGCATGTACATTAAATAAAGGGAACAAAAAAAATTCTACATTATTTTATCTTTTAGATGAACGGATCTTTTATATAAATGCATTCATGTTGTTTCACATATGTGAAATGAAAACTTCTAAGTTTTTTGGGGCTAGTGGCCAGTGTGGTGGTGGGTTTAGGTTGTGGTATCAACTCTCCATAAATTTTACCAACTTAGCTAAGTTGGCACATTCAAAAGGAAAACTTTAAAGTTTTTTTGAGGAAGTCCCTCATATTAATGCATGCTTATGCAAACATTCGTTTTTCCCTTTTTTAATAGACATGAATGCATGTGGTTTCATATTTATTTATTTATTTTTATGGGTAAGTTTTACTTGAACCCACAACCTCAACATTGCTTTGCAATGTGCAAACCAATGAGCGATGGGTCTAAGCCCATGTGGCTTTATATTAATTGGAAAAACTTATACCTGCATGTGATTTCTTCAAACTGGGGCTTGATACATGAGCACGTGACACTTGGGAGCGAAGGCGGATAATACAACACTCAACACTCCCCCTCACCCCTTCAAGGAGACTCGAACCTGTGACCTATTCAAACCTAGCGCTCTAATACCATGTTGACAAACCATTTGCCCCAAAAGACCGATTTGATGGGGAGATGTGCAATTATGGATATAAGAGGGTCACAAGACACTCAACACTCCCCTTCACCCATAAGGGTGGAAAATTCCTTCAAGGAGACTCGAACCCATGACCCATATGAACCTAGTGCTCTGATACCATGATAACGAACCATTCACCCCAAAAGACCGATCTGATTGGGGAGAGGCGCAACTATGAATATAAGAGGGTCATAGTTTGAACTGGGTCATGATATGTGAGCACCTGACACCTAGGGGCGGAGGTAGATAACATAACATTCTAACAATTATTGCTTTTGCCTAAACCAAGTTAATGGTTGTTAGATCATGTTGAAGTGAGACGGAGAGCATGGCATAGGAAGTGAGTTAGGGGGAAAAATGAGAGGATCTGAGGCTAGCTAAGAATTTATCAAGGAATGTGCTTTAATCTCAAGGAGATGAGATGTTCTTTGATCAGGAGGGCATCTCCTTTTAATGACTCCTGGAGTCTTATTGTTCATATTTGAATGGGATGCGAAAAGACGATGAAGCCTATAGCTTGTTATTGTTAATCATGTCGGCAATGCCATGTACCCAAGACATGGAAAATACGACGATGTAGTCACCAAGTCCAATGTGTTATTGACTCTATGTAGTCACCAAGTGCAATGTGTTATTGATTGACTCTTTCTCCATGAGTAATCCCACCGTGGTGCCATTGCCGGTTGTGAAATGTTTCCCCAGGCATTCTTGGGGGCAATTGCAGTGGGTTTTGTCCCCCCATTGAAGCAATTCTTTTTCTCACCCAATGCATATATCGGATACAATTTGTGAGCTACAGTGTGGCATCTTTTGTGGCACGTGCCACATTGCCAATTTGATGCAATATATCATGATTAGGCATGCATGTGATTTTAGCCATCATACTTGTCACTTTCCCTACTTTGTCATATTGCTTAGACCATGGTGTTCAATTGGAAATCTGCATGACACTCTGATTAGCTTCACTAGGTGTAGAAGTGGCATGTGGCATGATGAATGAGGCCAATATTTGCCATTGACTAGTATGGCATACTGTCCCACAATGTAATTCTTTGAAATTTGGTGTTCGTTTCATAGGTTTTGTATCAGCGAAATTGAAAAACATAAAATATTAGTGGGTGTTTGTGTCACAGACATCACCTTAGTGATTGAAAAAATATAAATATTAGTGGTTGTGTCCTAGATGTCACCTCAGTGTGAGCCAAGTGAACTTTTCCTACAATGGATGGGCTGTTTTTTTCCTTTGCTGACAACAAATTAGTGGGAAAAGATGGGCATGTAGAAATGTTCTTATTTTATTAGGCTTTCATCTGGCTGACTTGGCTCTGTACAGAATGCAACGGGGAATGGAGTCATTTAGCTGGACACGAATCTTTGGGATAAGGCTTTGTTGTTGTAGCTTTCATGTGGTTAAGATCTATCTGAATTTATCACATTGTAGTCGATGAAGATAGTATTGACATAATCAAAAGATTTGGTTAACATTCTTGCATGACCATGGGATACTCTTATTGGGTCGTTCATTACTTTTACCTTTCATGTGGAGGAATAAGATCTACATGGAGCTGCAACTTAAACCAAGTTTTGTAAAATCTTTCTCAAATTATTACTTAAGATGTCATTAATTGCTTTTATAGTGAGTTGATTTGTGGATCTCTCCCGAACCAATGCGTGTTTCATTGAATCTGCATTTGTGGTGTTGAAATTTTTTGACATATTTACAGGAACAATGGAAGAGTAGTACTCCTGCCTCCAAGCGAAAGGACAGATCCCAAGCTGACGATGAGGAGGGTGGGCGTAGCGAGAAGAGGAGAAGGAAAGGAGGCAAGAAGAGAAAGAGGGACAAGAAGTCAAATTATGATGAAGCTGAAGCTGACATGATGGATGATCACGAGGAAATGGAGGATGACATGATGAACAATCGGGAGGGCATGAATCAGACGAATGATCAGGAGGATGATGGGGCAGACAACGCTCAGGATCTTCTTGCTGCAGCTGGCCTTGAAGACTCTGATGCAGAGGAGGATGCGGTACCAAATTTTTTTTTTGAGAACTTCTATTGTCACACCAACTTTTGCTAATGCCACCCCCAAGATGTGTGCTAAATCTCTTGGTGATACATATGAATTGGGGTGGAGTTAGCAAAAATTGGTGTGGCAATAAAATCTCATTTTTTTACCGATCAAAAAAAAAAAAAATCTCATTTTTTTCCCTTCTCTTTTTGTTAGGCATTAGTATCTCATTCCACCGCCCATTAGTACTTGGGAGAATTACCAAAACGGTACACTATTCATTTTAATTTAAAAAATGGTAAATTACCTTTTTGGAATAAATTTATTATTACCAAAACGGTAAATTTGTAAAATGGATAGTATTTTTTTTCCTACTTTACAAAACGGTAAATACTTTTCCTGTTTTAGTTTTCAATAAAACAGTTAAAAAAAAGTTTTGTTTTATAAAACAGTGAATTCTTCCCACCCCCACTTTAGCAAAAATATTTTAATTCCAAAAATGGTAAATTACTGATTTCTGAATTAAAATGAACAGTGTGCCATTTTGGTAATTTTTCAATTTTCAGTGTATCTTTTGGTAAATCACCCTTGGTATTTTGCTAATACTCACTTATTATCATCTTGGAGAATCAACATGTTTGATACTTGGTCAGTTTCTCTAAGATTTGGTTATTTTTAACTTTTATTTTATTTTTATTTTTTTCCTGTTTTGGTGAAGGGTGCACCTTCGGCCGCAATAAACCGGCGGAGACGCGCATGGTCAGAATCCGATGAGGATGAGCCAACTGAGAGGCAGTTAGAGTCCACCCCAAATAGAGAGAATTCAGCCGAGTTGCCAGAAAGTGATGGAGAAGTCAGAGAGGAGAGAAACAAGCCGAACCAAGATACCGCTTATGAAGACGCTGATGAAGACGATGAAGATTGAGTTTTCAACAGAGTTTTACATTTACTGAGTAGCTCTGGTAATGTTTGTTTTATGCTCATATGAAGGTGTCAAGTATCGGCTCTGGATAGGGTAAGTTAAGACTGATTTCCTTTGCTTCTTGAAGGTGAAAACTCTTATTCTGTAAGAGATAAACATGGGATAACTTCATCTTGAAAACATTATGTTATTTACAACAGTTTTATTTTTGTTTTTCGTTTTTATAAGTAAAAATTTCATTAATATGTAAATAAATGGGAGGCGTTTTTATAAGTAAAAATTTCATTAATATGTAAATAAAGGGGAGGTCGAGATGACCAAACCCTCTACTACAGATCTAGATCTGAAGAAAGAGACAATTTTTGCAAAAAATAAAATAAAAATTGCGACGCTGATGGTTGTTTCGCTTGTTCCTGAAACAGATCAAGTTGACTCAGGCCTGAGTCATTTTTGAAAACATCTTGTTCTATGATCTTTACTTGACGGAGTACTGAAATAAAGGACTATTTCAATTGGGCATGAAACTTTCAAACAAAATCCTTCCTGCGAACACCTCTACGCTTGCATTTTAAGGGTAATTTACTTGTACCCATTCCACATTTTGGTGAATATTTGAGATTCCCTTTGATGTTTTCAAAATGATCATGGTTCTCTCTTTGACATCGGTCTTCTCTAGTTGACCATTGGAAAATGAATTAAATGCTTCTTCAACGTTCAATGATTAACTCTTGATTTGTCATCCCAAAAAGTCTTTCTTCATGTATGGTGAATTATTTTAATTTTAATTGAAAGATTGTCTTCCCCGAAAAGCTCTATCTTAAGATTATGGTGAATTATTTTGAACTTTAATGATCGTTTTCAACCATGCCTTCATCTCTTAGAACCTATATCAGATTCCCCATATGTTTTCAAAATGACCATATTTCCCTCTTTTGACCTCAGGCTTCTTCAATAGGTCATTGAAAAACGATCTAAGTGGCTCTTCAATGTGCAACCAAGAACCATTGATTGTTTTTCCTCTACGGTGGAGTGGGATTCACACTACGTCACTTTATTATTTTTCCTCTTCACCTCCTTCAACTATATTCCCTTTTCCTTTCTTCCCTCGCCTTCTTTTAATAACATCTCTTCAATTTTATCATATTTCCTCTTTTACCTTCTTTTAAAAAAATACTCATTTAACTTCATTATCTTTCATCTATTATCCTTTAAGCTCCAAGTGGCACGGGCAAATAAATCACAATAATCTGTCCCACTCCAAGTACAATTGTGAGGTATAAACGCCTCACTTTAGTTATGAACGTTTCACTTTAATTATAGTGGAGTGGGGTCCACACTATTCTATTTTATTGTCTTTCCTCCCTTACGTTTCAATAATATTAATAATACTCTTGTAATTTTATTATCTTTCATCTTTTACCCCTTTAACCTCACAGATGATGCCCATGCTGACCCTACCTTACTCTATTTATCCCTAACAAGTTTTAACATTATTGACTTTTCTTTTCTCTCCTTTTCAAAAATACTTTTTCAATTTTATTGTCTTTTCTTTATTAAATTTTTTTTTAATAATACCCTTCTAATTTTATTGTCTTTCCTCTTCTTTCCCTTAATTCTAAAGATGATGCGTGTGGTAGGCACGTGCAAAACTCTAGTACATAATAAAGAGAGTTGCTACTAGCACACTAACTTTTACATATAGCACACTAAGGCATATGTATACAATTACTTAATTACAAAAGGATTGATGGGTTGTAAGTAAAAGTTGGTGTGACAATATAATTTCTCATAATAAAACACAATGATTGTCGACTCCCCTTTATCTCAATATTTATCCTTATATATATAAAGTATTTCGAGGATAACTTTATTGTCTTTTCTCTTCTCACCTTTCAAGAAGAATACCTCTAATTTTATTGCTTTTCTTCTTTAACCCTCTTTCTTTTCCAAGAAATTCCCTTTAAGTATGTTTTTTTTCCTTTTCTCACATTTTTTAATAATGATTCTCCAACTTTATTTGCTTTCCTTTTCTCCCCCCTCTTTTTCTATAATATCCTTTGACATAAGTAAACTCTGGTATGTTAATAAGAAAACACAACGATGAACCTTACATGAGCTGCATTTTTGTGAGATATATATTCGAATTAGACACAAGCTTAAGGTTGAAGAGTGGTCATTTGGGCTAAGAGGGAGAGAGTGTGTTAGAAGCATCATGCTGAAATGATTGTTCAAGACATTGCATTTCACATTGTGCTGATGTGGAGGTGTGCACAAAATCATAGATGCTTTCCATCATATCTTGAGGAAAATAATCTATGGTTTTGTGCACAAATCCATATCATCGTAGTCATTACAACATTTTTCTTATTAGAATATTATCTTTATAAAGACTTTTTGAAGCCTTATATTGCTTTCATCTTGTCTGAAATTAAAATTTACTAACCAAATCAATTTCGAAAGAGTTGTGCCGGGGTGACACAAAAGGAGACATAGGGGTGATACAATGACGTGGTGGCACGTACATTACCGTAGAATCTTTTCCACGAGATGCCAATAAAAATCTACGACTATGTGCGTGCCGCCATGTCATTTTTATCAGCTTTGTGTCTCCATTTGTGCCATTCCAGCATTTTCCATTTCGAAATGGTACGAAAAACTCCTATCCACAAAGCTATTCCAATGAATTAGAGTTAGAGACAAGGTTTGGGCCCAATAAGGTTCCAATTTGGGTAAAGGGTCCACTATCGATACTGGATCAATCATTTGTGGATCTGATCTGATTGCTCTTTTTGGATTTGATAAAGAGAAATTGAGATTAGCATCCTATCCAACAAGATATTGGATTGAATGAACAACCGGTATCTTGGATAATCAACTAGGACCGACCCAAACCCGATCCATTTATCAACCCTTACCCAAGGGAATTTGGCGTTCTGCGCACCATGGCGCATATTAGCCATTTCTCTCTTTAGAAGTCACACGGATTGCTTTGGTTTTCGAGGACAGAACAGTGGTATTTATACGAGAGAGAGAGACAGAGAGTAGAGAGAGTGGAGAGCAGGAATCGAGAAAGATATGTCGATCACTAACGGATTTGCAGGTCAGTGCCAGAGGAACCCTAATCCCCGTTTTTGTCGTTGTTCTTGTTATGTGGATTTTGATTGAGATTCCTTGATTTTTCTATCTATACATGCGTTTTACTTTCATTTCCTTGTTGGGTTTGTTTATTTCCCCTTGTTTCAATGAAAAATTCCCGTATATTAGGTACCATTTTGGGTTTTGATTCTTTAATAAAGTGGGTTTTGTTATAAAATTTGTGTTTTGTTTCCACTATGGTTCTGTAAATTGCAAACTGTCCGTACGCACTCCACATGTTTGCAGAAATGCTTTTTCATTGGTATCTGAATATTTGCAAGTTTTTTTAATTCGGATTGCATGTTTATAGTTTCCATGTTTGGATTGTCAATTTGGTTGCAAGAAAAGATGTAGTTGAAAATTTTTTTTTAATGAAAAAAATAATTATTTAATCACAAAAATGGCGATAAAATATATTAATGAAGCGAAACCAAACCATCTTCGAGTAATCGAGTTGTTGATATTAATGAGGAAGTTTAGCCCATTTTGGGTTTAACCAACTTAGAAATTGATTCAGCCCTAAATTAAACAGTCTTATAAATCAATATCATTAGTTGTCTGAGGCCACAACGGACAGATTTCTGAGAAAGAAGCTGGGTTTTCCTATATATCTTTAAGTGGCATTAACTTTTTTTACTTCTTAAGTAAGATTTTAGGGGTTTATTTTGTTATAAATAGATGTCATAAGATTTGCAAAAAATAATATAAATTTTATTTTTATAAAAAAGTAACTATTTTTTGAAAATTACAAAAAATAAAAATAAATAAAATGCCTATATGGAAAAACTCTGTTTAATCGACTTTTTTTTTTTTCTTTCGAAAATACCTGTTCAACAAGCTTTTTCATTTTTTTTATTTTTATTTTTATTTTTTTAAATCTCTTCAAATGGTCAGATTTGAGTCGAGGTATTTTTCAAAGCTGTTTTTTCGTGCTACGCTCTTCTACAATTCGGGAGAACCATCACTCAATAGTTGTTCAGGTTTTGGCGGCACACTCTCAACACATGGCTTTGAAGTTTGAAAAGTGGGAGTAACATTACTTAAAATGCGAAAAGCTAAAAAAACAAATTAAACAACTTCATAATGTGAATATAAGGATTCAGAAGTCCATGATTCTTCCCCAAGTGCATAAATTGTTGGGAAAAGGGACGACCGTAGAAGAAATGGCTGAAAAAAGAAATTTACGATTTTAGTACAGACAAAGGTGATGCTCCCACTTTTCAAACTTTGGAATCATGTGTGGAGGATGTGCCGCTGGAACCTAAACAACTATGAGTCATTGTTACTCCCTTGATTATAGGAGATTATAACACGGGAAATGGCGTCTGGAGAAACGTTGGAGGGGAGTTTTTCAGAAGGGAGAAGTGATATGTGTAGGGAAATTATATATATTGTGTAAAATTATAAATCCCTATTCAATGGGCATTTTTCATTGAAATGAATTCAATGAAAAACACACGTTGAACATGCATTTTTCACTGATGGTAATTTTGTTCAAACTTGACAAACAACCTAAACACAAGCCCATTGAGTTGGCGTTTAACGACAAATGCAAGTTGAACAAGCATTTTGTTATCTTCTTTGTGATTCTAAAGATTCTGTACTTTTTTGTATAAATATAGTTATTTATATTATTTTTTTAAATATTCTGTGAGATTTAAGCATCATTTTAAAAATTGAACTGAAATAGTGGTCTGACCGGATAGGGTCAACATTGGTATTGAAGTCGGTCTGGTTCAAATGGAATTGAGGTTCTCTATAGATTCGTCATTGTTTAGAGAATCAGTGGTTCAACCCTTGACCCAATTGAGTGACAGTTTTTTGTGAACTGTTTAAAATTCAAGATGTTGAAATCTTCTCTTTTCTATCAAGTTCTTTTTTAACAAAATCAAACCCTAAAAACAAGTATCAGTTCTCTACATTTGTGAAGTTGTATTTGAGGTCATCTTGACACCGCCTTTTCCTCTCTTTTTAATAAAATTTCAACTTATAAAAAAAGAGAGTATCATTTCTCTACACAAATCTAAAATCAAGAGAGATTGAAAACCTTGATGAAACAACAATTGTTCTTTGTTTACTAGAGATCTTGAAAAGAAGTGTGAGAGTGAGGGACTTGGGTTGTTGATGATGAAGAGCTCGAGAGAGGAATAAAGGATGAGTGAGAATGATTAGGGTTCATTTATAGAGAAAAAGAGATGTGATGTATTGGACCATGACGTCAATACCATTTACCAAACACGCATGAGGATATTGTAGGCTTTTTTAGTGATGGCAATGCAACTGTAATATAAGTAATGGTCTTTTCGAGGGTCCAATGACATTGGAGTATCGAACAAATGGCTAAGATGGGAAGTGAAACACAAGTCTTATAAATGTAAATTAGTTTGGTTCAGTTATCAAAAAAGAATAACACTTACAAAAATAGGCACTTTGTAAGTTAACACTAACAATACTTCTCAAAAAATATATATATTAACACTTACAACCATGGTTAAAATCCCATCAGAAAATAGGCATTTTTTCCTACTGTTAGGACTCTTAGAAATTGGGGAAAAAAAAAAAAAAAAGAAGAATTCGAGAAAAACCATAAAACAATAGGATCCAAGGTTTAAAATCTTGTCTTGAGGCAATGTTTCAGTCATGAGAAAAAGCTGAGATGGTTTCAACTGAAACATTCCAACACAATTGAAACTTTCAATGTTTCGTTCTGGTCTCTTCTGAAACTGGAATGTTCCATTCTGAAATGGATCAAAATTTTGAACCTGCCACATTTATTAAATCTATATATCTCATGTTATCTAGTAGAGACATGTAGACTGGACATTACCATGAAGATTTGTTGTGGCGTTTAATTGATATTGCGATTCTCTTACTGGTTGTACAACAGATAGCTGTCATTGAGTGTTGATTTGGATTGGTCGGCTGGGATATTTTCACAAGAGAACACTTTAATACACATTTTTTTTTTGTTCTGATAAACAGTATACCTTTTTTTTTTTTGCTGGCCTTGTTCACATTTTTTTACTTTTAACAGGGGTGTCAAATTGCTACGTGTTCAAGAGCCGTTTACAGGAATATGCACAGAAGGCTGGAATTCTGACTCCCGTGTATGAAACTTTGAAGGAAGGTCCTTCTCACGAGCCCGTCTTTAGGTCCACTGTGATTGTAGACAACGTTAGATATGATTCTCTCCCGGGATTTTTCAATCGTAAGGCTGCAGAGCAATCAGCTGCGGAAATTGCTCTTATGGAAATAGCAAAATCAGGGAACATGAACGAATCTGTCTCTCATCCAGTCGTAAGTTGCATTTTACCTGCTATAATACTGTATAAAAGTCATGTCTCTTCAGAAGAGATGATTATGTGGATGTTTTTTTTTTTTCGGAGAAATAAAATGGTTTATATGTTAGAAAACGAAAAAAGACTTATATTCCTGTTGTTTCTTGCTTATGGTTATAATTGTAATTTGTGTTTGTTTTTGGTTTTATATTCCCAGGCTTCCATTTTTTTTTTTTTTTTGATCAGTAAAGATAATTTTTTTTTTTTTTTTTAATGTTAAAGAGATCGCTAATATATATATCATGATTTGTGACAAGATATTAAAGAAATTACAACTGCCAGTGCCCGTATCATTGAGACCTTGATGATAGTGATGGTGGTGACATTGTTGGTTGTGTTGACATTGGTGGTTGCAGTGAGAAAAAGGTGAGGGATGAGAGGAAGAAGGCAGGATTAGGGAAAAACAGAAGCACTTGGAAGGAAACTGTTGTCTTTTGGTGGGGTGTTGAGGGGTTGCACACATCAAGTGTTTCTCGCTAGAATTACGTACATGCCCCCTTTATAGGCTTTTCATACCTTCAGCTGTGGCAAAGTACATGCTTTTGGATTGAGATGATATGATTTGGACGATTTCCAACTATGGAGATCATGAGAAGTGTATCTTTCTATAGTTGTTACCTATCACAGTTATATAACTATCTGATTTATAGCTAGCATATCTTGTCCCTGTTAATTAGGTGAAAATCAAGGAACCCTCCTGACTCACAATGAAGGTTTAAAAATATCCTATATCGTCTTGAGTTAATGTTTCGGTCAGGAGAAAAAATAGAGACGCTCTTGAACAAAATATTTGGAGACAACCCAAAACATACACTGTTTCAGTATTGGTGTTTTGTTCTGGTATCAGTCAAAACCAGAATGTTCTGCACTTCTGCTGAAATACTCCAAAATGGAATGAAATGTTAAACCTTGGTCACAACCTTCCGTTCGTGATGTTATTTCTTTATTTGGGACTTCATTATGCCCTTAACCGCTCTCATGTTAAGTGTCAGTCTCTAGATATCGATTTTAAATTGTAAGTTAAGTTTTGGCTCTTGATGGAGTTGAATGGAGTAAACTGATTCATTTTGTTGACCCCAATATCTGGGATAAGGTGGCATAATCAAGCGAGTTGAAGGTATGGATCTTGGGGTGTTGTGATTTTCAGATTGAAACAAACAGAATATAGTTTGGGGACTCGGGTGTCCGTGGCCCCGTTGAGGAGAAACTATCAGATGGAAAAACCAACAAATGAGGGATTTTCTTGTCTTGGATGGATGCAGTCAGGGACATGTTTTCAGGGAAATGACGAATTGCCCAAATTGATCATGCTTCCATGTGATGTGTCTACAGATGGAGCGATGGATATGAGAGGGGTGGGGACTTGGATCAAGCTACCATGTCATGGACAATTTTAGGCATTTTTCGTGCCTATCTTTTTCTTGGGTGGTTGGGACATTGATGACTATCTGATCTCAAGTTTTCGGGTCTTGTTTTTTCAATCGTATGATACTGAGGTGATAAGTGTATGTCAGAGATGGGTTTTGCAATTTTAGGTACCCCGAGGTTTTTAAAAAAAAGAAAAAAGAGAAACAAATTTATGAACTATAATGTTCACCCTCCAAAGACTATTTGTTGGTGCTACTTTGATCAATGAATCTCGTAGCTCATGGCACTTCTAACGGTAGGTACAAATGATCTGAAGAATGTGATCTATTTAGCTATTATTTAACCGAACTGATCTTATAATATTGCAACTATTTTTGTTACCTTGGTTCTATCATCTATAAGTAAGGTGTGATTGATGAGGATGTTGTCCATAGAATTATTGTTAGATTGGTAAATTGGAGATGTGCTTGTAGAGTGTTATGTGACAGACATATACCAATCAAACAGAGGAAAATTTTATGAGTAGACAATAAAACTGCTATGCTTTGTGTGTTGGAAAATCAGGAAACATTAGTAGAAAAACTAAGAAAAATAACATTAGAAATGAAGGCATTTGTGAAAATATAGTGCTAGACTGGCTTGATGTAGTGAGAGGATATGTGCACACGTGGATTAACTGACAACGTTGCCTTGGTCATTTAATGGGGGGGCCAGATTTGTTCAACGATACCAAATTCTGGGGGATCAAGCTTTGATGATGTTCATGTTCATCAATTGGAAATCAAGACAAACTGAGCATGACCTTGAGATATGAAGACACTTGATCTCATTCCATTATGTATATGTCGAATCATCTCGCTCCATATGTATGGATATTGTTCATGCAGCTTGTTCCCAACCTAATAAAATAAGTACTTTTAAGTTGAACATTGTACATGCACACTCCCAAGGCCAAGTCAAATTACCTTTTTAATCCATACAAAAATAATTTATTAAAGGTGCATCAATGTCTCAAAATACAACAGGGGGGACAGAGAGTCTTATTCAGTCATAGGACCTACACCAACTAAAGAAAATAAAATAAGTCCAAATCTATAAATCTGCTCCTCCTACCTAAAAGTAAAATTGTTTAAGTGACACCCCATGAAATTGGCCAAGGAGGAGACCACTTATTGTTCTCCCTCTTTAGGATCGATGGTTATCTCTTTCTTTGTGTCCATTAGAAATGGAGACATGGGGTATTGCTTCCTTTCTTTTCAGAACCATCGAGGGACAATTGAGAGGGAGATAGTGACTGAGTTCTTTTCCTCTTGTTCTCATTACAAGGACAATGGATCAAGGATCCAACCTCACAAGTAATGGGATAATTTCTTGGTTTTCTTACCAAAAGTTCAAGATGAACTTGTGAGTTTGGTCTCTATCTCCAATGACTTTAATCCCATCAATGTGCTGAAAATAAATTAAAATTGGTGATTTGCCAAGTGTAGAAGGATTAGAAGGAAGAATGAGAAATTCAATTCTTCAAGAGTCTTGAGATGATTTTAGTAGAATGTCCCTTACAAAAATTGTTCTCCTCCCTTTTCTTTCTGATCTCCCCTATTTATAGGCTCATAGGGGGATCGATTGTACAGAAAATTACAAGAAAGGACTCAAAAATGACCGATCAATCGCTTTATGATCAGATTGTTCGTTATGATCAGAGCGATCGCTCTATCCTTAGAGTGATCAGAAAATGTTTTGATCTTGATTTTACCTTTATCTTCTTGAATTTTCTTCTAATTTCTTCAATTCTCCTTGTTGCTTGCTTGTGCATCCATTGGTGACCAAAGGTGTCTTAGTTTCGACACAAATCTTGGTGGGCCAAATGCATTGTACAACACTTATACGAAAAGGATTTAACTTAAACGACTAAAATCTCCAAGGTTTTGAAGGTATAAGCATTCCTTACTTGGGTGCACTATAGACATGTCGAAGAGATTAAAAGACAAAAAAAGAGTAAGCAAAGGAACAATAAATGAGGAGACGAACAACTCTCTTCCACGTTCTTGCACAATGTGGTCTTCTGTGTTCTTACACATATTTGAAATCTTGAGTCCTGTTAATAAGTGCATCTTGATTTTGGTGTTCCTTAAACAAAACATCCACATTTCTGCATGGCTAGTTTCCTCTTAAAGCTTATTGGAAGCATAAAAAAGTTAAAATGAGATGAGTAAAGTAAATAAATAAATAAAAAGGTAAGTTGGGCAGTGTTTTGTAGGCTGCCTTTTATTAGGTAAGATGGGTTCTGTCCCAATACCTCAAGGTTTAAACAAAGCATGTGGTTTTGGTTCCATTATTAGATCAACTTTTTTTCCTCGCTTATGGAGTGCACAATACATGATGTAGTTTACTATCTTTGCAAGGTTACTGGTTTCCTGACCTAGTGTTGGAAATCATCACTTTTTTATTATAACCATAACTTGTGTTCTTGATTGCTTGTCTAAACTCTTTTTTTTGTGTTACAGCATGAAACAGGCTTGTGTAAAAACCTACTCCAGGAATATGCACAGAAGATGAATTATGCAATTCCATCTTATGTGTGTCACAAGGATGAGACACCTGGAAAAATGCCGTTTTTTTCTTGTACTGTTGATATTGGTGGGATTCAATACATTGGTGCTGCTGCAAGAACCAAAAAAGAAGCCGAAATCAAAGCTGCCCGGACTGCTCTCTTGGCTATCCAATCAAATACGAGTGGATCTGAAGTGAAACCCATTGGAAGCTCTAATCTCACAGTTGTCCCAAGCAAAAAGAAGGGGTCTGAGTCAGATACTACACAAGGGGAAACCACAAAATCTCTCAAACCAAAGAGAGCTAATTTGAAAAGGAGATGGGCAAAAAGGAAATTTGCTCGGAACAAAAACTCAACCGAGCAAGTAATTGGCGGCAACATGGAAAATACTTCGCTAATCCAATTTGAATATTCGGGAATGTTGGAAGCAAATACTGATGTTCATGGTGGTATTCAACATGTTGGATCGGACCAAAACCAAAACGATACATCTGGGATCCAAGTTGAGGATTCGGCAAGGTTCGCAATGGAAACATATCAAAATTCATCTGTTACGGAAACAGAAGGTGATTCCCAAAATGGGCAAGCAACATCTTTAGATTTTAACCAAAATGAACCAGTAAATTCTAGTACAAGAATTTGGTCCGGGGTCCAAATCAAGGATTTAGTTACGTTTGTCACTGAGGTGAATAAAGTCACTGGAGTTGGACAGGTGGGTCAGATGATGTCAACGGAGGCTCCAGCTGTAACGGGTGACGATCTGATCTCCAAGAATGGTGTACTAGGTTCAAACCAAACCGAAGATGGAATAAGGGCAGAAGGTGAAAAACAAGGCGTAGAGACGGCAATTAATACCTCTCAAGATGTGTACCAATCAGAATTTTGGTCCCAATGAACCAAACTTAGAAGGATTTATTTATGGATGAGAAGACAGCGAGCTGATTAATAGTTTCACCAATGCTCATTCGGCTTCGGTTTGTTAGATTAGATATATATGATTCTAATCCCCTTGATCTGCTTCATGGGTTTGCCTACAAATTTTTTTTTTTTTTGAATTATTGAGCTAGAAATAAGGATCCAACATAGAATTGTTCTAGTGATTAATGTTAAATCTTTATTCTGAAGAGAGATATTAGGTAGTGTTGATTCTACCATACTTATGTTAGTTCCTTCTCTAGATCACACAGAGATTCTATTGTGACACCAGTTTTTTGCTAATGCTACTCCATTCATATGTAAATCACCAAAGACTTGCATACATCTTGAGGTGGCGTTAGCAAAAGTTGGTGTGACAATAGCTGCTCTCTTATAAACCTTAAAATTTCAGCCATTGGGCCCCATGCAGGAACATCTTTAACCGAAAATCAGCTCGATCGTATTATTTTAACCATCTGATACTAGCGGAATGCAGTTGGTTGAATGGTTGGGATCATCTGATAGGATTGTACTTTTTGATCCAAGAAATATTCTAGGTGGGGTCTACAATTTGAACAGTTTAGATTGATGGTAATATTGTCATATTGAATTGGTGAGGAAGATACTACTATAAGTATATGGTGGGATGGTCTTACATATGATGTCGATTGTTCTATTTATTCTAAGTAATGTTCTCTTTCTCTCTCTCTCTCTATTCTCGACTTTGGACTAATATTGAGTTGAGTTTCCAGGTTCCTAATGAACATTACTGAAAATAGAGAATGCTTTATAACTCCCCCTTTGGTATGTATATATGATTATTGAGAAAACATTTTTGTGGGAAAGTTGATTCTGAGGGAAAATGTTTCTGTGGAAAAGGATTTTGTTGGAAAAAATTGTTGTCAGTGGGAAGATGCTTCTTCCAAGAACATGTGATTTTTGAGTTTATGGTTGTGCGTTTTTGTGGAAAATTTATTTTTGAAGAAAACAATTAGCATGGAAGGTCGAGATCCGTCTCCACTGGAAGAGTTTTGAGACAATCTATAAGCCATTCTTGAAAGAAAATGTTCAATATTACTTCTGGTCTCGGCTAAGTGAAAAATCTATCTTTATTGATTCTAGTTATTCTCCATTCTCCCCAGATGTAAATCAGGCCAAATGATGCTAAATAGCATGCAATTTTGCCCCACTAATCAATGACTGTTAGGCCATCATGCCCTTTTATAAATCCAAACATTAAAGATAAGATTGATAAATGAATCCTAGCCATTGGATTTGAACACTTCTCATCATTAGCTTCATGATAATGTTAAAAACTCACCCTTATAATCTATTATTTTAGAGAGATACTATTGACACCCCAACTTTTACTTATTTTACCCCAATTTATTAAATTATTTATCAAACCAACCCCCCCCCCCCCCCCCCCCCCTAAAAAAAAAAACAAAAAAACAAAAAAAAAAATTTAAAAGAATTAAAACAAACTCTTCAAACATTTCAAAAGTTTGGCTCAAATTATAATCTCAACGTTATAACACTCCTTCAAACAATTTCAGTAGTTGTTTCCAATTATGATTGGGCCGTATAATCTTAAACAAAACAAAAAAATCTAGAATTTTTTTTGTGTGCTTCAAACTTGTACTTATTTTCAATCACTTATTTATTTTCTTTATTTCTAATTTGGATGTAATAAGTCAAAGGTGGGTTGCTGATAGCAGCTCTCGGTCTCCTCAGTCAACAAGGCAAGACGACGTCCCCAGGGACTTGAAACCATCTCAGCCCTCTCTCTCTCCCTCTCACACTTGAAACCATCGCAGCTCTCTCTAGGAACGGAGGAATGAATACTTTTTGGAGTGGTCATCCCAATGGAGTGCAAGGGTTGGGCTGCAATCTGTTCTAGATGATCTGCAACTGCATGTAAATCATTTTATTAAAAATTAATTTTCCCAAGAAAATATGCTCACTACAATCGTGCAAACCCTAAGTGAGCGTAGTTTAGTCTCCGTTCTCCTCAAGCGCAGGTTAGTCAGAACTTCATCAGATGCCCATTCCAAATTTCCAACCCTCTTGAACCTCTCTCCCTCAGTGTCTCAACTTCTTTAACACTCGAATTCGATCGATCAAAATCACTATAACGCTAAAATGCACGGTCAGCCCCGCAAACCTCTAAAGCCAGAAGACTCAGCTTCGATCGCAAAAGCTGCTAACCTGCGCACCCTTCAATCTCAACTCCTTCATAACCACCACAACAAAATGTGAGTTTAATTTTCAGTATTTTTTTTTTTTTTTAAATTGATTCGATTTCGCTCTCATTTTCTCCTTCAATTTTGGATCTCAGTTACACCAAAGAAGCCCTAGAAATCAGTTCGAAGCTTCTAGAATCGAATCCCGAACTCTACACAGCCTGGAACTACAGAAAACTCGCTGTCCAACATAATCTTCTCCTCCTCTGTGAAACCGATCCCGACTCTATTAAATCGATTCTAAACGAAGAACTCAGAGTTGTACGTTTTTTTAATTTTATTTCAATCGATTTTGATCAATTTGTTAATGAGAATTAGAATAATATGTTTTTTCTGTTATTTGAGCTTTAGGTTTGATTTTATGTAAGTTATGTAGATTGAGAATGCCTTGAGGCGTAATTTTAAATCTTACGGAGCTTGGCATCATAGGAAATGGGTTCTGAACCAAGGATTTTCGTCACTTGATCACGAATTTCGGCTTCTGGATCGGTTTCAGAAGGCAGATTCTCGAAATTTCCACGCTTGGAATTATCGGAGGTGATTTTTGGGCTTTGATTTAAGATGAAGGGCATTTAGGAATATTTATAAGCTCATTCATTTGTTTAATTTCTTTTTTGCGTCCCCAGATTTGTGGCAGCACTGAAGAACGTGTCAGAAGTAGAAGAGCTAAAATACACAACAGATATGATAAATAACAATTTCAGTAATTATTCCGCATGGCATAATCGTAGGTATGAATGATGTTCAGTTTCTCTCTTCGATTCAATTGAGTCATGGAGGTTGTTGACAAATGGACTCACATTTCTGTAATAGATTATGATATATATATATATTTTATAATAAGTAAATTTTCATTAATCAAAATTGAGGTCGAGTTTACCAGCCAGAGAAAATCACAGGATAAAGGAAGCACATCACCGATCCAATCCCAGATTATGTAGTTTTCAATTCTAAGCTTGAGCAGTGTAGAAACATTTGAAATAAAAATTACGATATGGAAACTTTAGAATATATGTAAGCCTACATGGCTTAATGTTGAGGAATGAATTGAATATTTATGTTTTGGGTCCAGTAAAGTTTTTTTTTTTTGATGGGTAAACTGGACTTGAACCCACGACCTCAAAGTTGCTTTGCAATGTGTCAAAACAACTGAGCTATGGGTCTAAGCCCTTCCAATATTACTAACTGATATATAATGCTACTCTGGATAAGAATCTTTATCTAGTGGTGCTTGGTCTATGGTGGTGAAAAATAAACACATTTCATGGTTACGTGGGTATGGGTAGGGGTAGGGTGGTGTTAAGTCAATTTTGAACTACCAAGGTGTGTGAGTTTGTCCTACTTTGGGTACTCTTAAAGTTATATCTTTTTTTCTTGACAAGTATGATTTTATTGAGAGAATGAGAAGGAGGTCAAGAAGACCTTTTGAAGTAAAGAATAAGGTCACCATCTAGCCTGGTGCCAAGCTCATGAGGTCACATTTAAACAAAACATGTTCAAAGAATACCCCCTTAAACTCATCAAAAAGCTTGCACCATAAATTTTAAAAGCGTAAGTTACTAATGATCACTTCTTGAATGGTGTCTTCCTTTCATTCAAAGGCATTTTAGAGTTGTTTTGTGTGCTCCCCTATTTATAGACTTGGGGAGGAAGAATGAACGGTTGGGATCGTTCCAAATGGCAACGATCCAACGGTCGTAGAACACTAACGAAAACTCTATACAACTCAAGAGTCCTAGAGAAATCTCCTAGATATTTCTAGTACATTCTATGTACATAGTTACAAATACATGAGAATTCTATACACATGAACCTTCGTAAGACTCCGCACGTGTCCAAAAAGCATGTTAGATGTAGCCATAGTTTAAGCATTGGCATTTGGATGTGATTGTAGATTTTTCTGGCTTGCACAAAGGTTAATTCCTTCTTGGCTATTTATATGGAGAGAACAAAGAGTGGGTTCTTGATTTGTTCCCTCTAGGCCCTCTTTATGTATCGCTGCATTTATTTTTTTGATGGGTAACGTGGACTTGAACCCATGGTCTCAAAGTTTCTTTGCAATTTTTCAACCCAACTGAGCTATGGGTCTTATGCACACATCCTTGCAAGCTACTGGGTGTAAATATTTTAAGGAGATCTAGAAACTATAAGCATCTTTACACATATAAGTTGTTTTCTAAGATGCCTACATATGGATGGCGATATGGGCATTGGTACAAGAAAAGGTGTTACGATTCATCATTCTCCTAAAATCCAAGACACGTGCATGGACGCGAAACACTGGTATTCTATCCAATAACATTATATAATTTTTAGGGTGTTTTTGTCGCTAAGTATCATCATTTTTGTTTCTAAACCTTGCAAACGTGACGAACCTCGAGATGTGCTGGTCTTACTAATTTGACTGATTTTTCTGTACTAGTATGTGATATTGTTGACATAATCTTCATCACATAAATATTAGTTTATGTAATACACCCTTAGAAAAATGTTCTATATTGATAGTACTAGAACTGTATAAATAAAGGGAAGTTATCTTTAGATCTTTCCTTAGATTCCCTAGCTTCTTTGTAACATGTTTGATCACAGCTTTTTAGATATGGGTTACATCTCGTAGCATCCCATCTGGAGTATCTGTGACTGTGGATTAGTTTACTTCCTAATGTTTTCTTTATGTGAGACATTCTCAAGTCCTTAGTTCTGTGTCATTAACATTGAAACAATATATGCAATTTGCCATCAGAAAAAAGTTATGAACCTTGCCAACTTATACAAAAACCTCTATGACAACCCCCCCACCAAAAAAAAAAAAAAACAGAAAAAGAAAAAAGAAAAAAAGGTCACAAAGAGTCGTGACCAAGGTGCTACCTTGTTGAGGTGGTAATTTGAGTCGTGACCAAGGTGCTACCTTGTTGAGGTGGTAATTTGAGTCGTGACCAAGGTGGTATTACCATAGACTGGGATCAAGACCCCTTCTTCACCCTTAAACCTATGAAAAAAAAGAAGAAGAAGAAGAAAGAAATAGCTCCTGAAGTGTAACTACCCAATTTTGTCCAAGTTCAATAATTTAATGATTTTCTTGCAACACTATTACAGATTTACAGCATCCATGAACATATCTATTGGATTATGCTTCCAACTTTAAAATGTTTTGTTAATGTTTTGAAGTTTGGATGCATCTTTCGCTTCCTTGATGTCTTTATTGCTTTGTGTGACATGCCTTTTATACAGTATATTTAACTGAGGGGTTTCTTACAGCGCCATTCTGTCTCATTTGCTGAGGCAAAAGGCACCAGGATTTGTTTCAAAAGAGAAGGTCTTGACCGAAGAGTATGAGCTTGTGCACCAAGCTATCTTTACGGATCCCGATGATCAAAGTGGATGGTTTTATCACCTTTGGCTTCTGGACCAAACGATTACTCCAGATGCTCCCATACTGGTTTCTTCCTGGCCCATTCATGGTTCAGATCTGATTGTATCTTTGAACAAGAACTTGGACAATTGTGCGTTGTCTCCATTCACATGTTTTTGTTCGGATACAGGAACTTTTCCTCTCATTCTTTACTTCAATGAAGCTGTTGAAGGTGTGAATGCGTCTACTGTAACTGTTAAATTCATGTTCTGTAAGGACGAAAATCTTATTTGGGTGCCACTTTCAACAAACAACTCAGGGAAGGCCGAAGCTTGGGCAACATACCTGAAGTTTCCTGATTTTGAGGATCCTTCTTTAAAATCTTACCCTGTTGAGGTTAGCCTTGGACATTCTCCGGGTATTATTTCTTCAGGTGGGTTCAACTACAGCTTTCCTTCACAATTTGCATTTACAGTGAGCCTGCAGTCTATTGATTCAGATTATGCTGGAGGAGCAAGTATGAATATGGTGGTATGGAAAGATGAAAATTTCCATACAGATGACAGTCTTCTTCAGGATTTCAGTCCTCCTATTTTATCTTTGAATCAACTAAGAATCGTTCAGGACAACGAACCAACAACTTCAAAGTGGCGTGTAGAGACTTTAACTTGTGAGATTGCTCTCTTCCGGGAGTTGTTGTCAGAAATAAACTGGTAAATACTGATTTGTTGTAATGGGGTTGGAATTTTGTACTTTCAAGTCTGCTATTATTTCTGTATATCCATTTTCATCTTTTTCTCCTTTATTTATCTTTGTAGTAAAATTGGAAAGCTTACACTTGCACGAATGTTAAGGGCTCATGATGCTATGATGTCGTACATCACCCCATTTGTGTACAAGAAGGTCAATTCTGAAGAAGTTCTAGAACTCTTTAGTGACTTGATGAAGTTGGACCCATCACATTCAAAATATTACAAGGATGAACACAGTGTAGTCCTAATGGAGCAGGTATTTTTCTCTTTTTCTTGTTTTTTTCTCTATATTATCCTTTGCAAATTTATTCTTGCTTGTCTGATTCTTGTACTTCTATATTCTGCCACGTGGGGATGATGTTACCCTTATTGTATATCTATTTTTGGAGTTTGCTTATAGAAGCTATGTTTGGCCATTTGAATTTATGTACATGGGAGTGAACTTAGTTATTCTAATTAATTGGATGAGATTACACCTTATTGTGTTTTTTTAACTTTGGAAGGATATGAAATTAATTTGTTCAACCCTCTTGTTGTATATTTGGTATCTATGTTTCACATATTCTTGCTTCAAGAATCAAATCAGTAAAATATTCTGTCACGTTGAATTTAATCTTACATGTTAAATTTATTTTCTCCCATTTCTGTTGAGATATCTTTGAAACCCATGCATGTCTAACTGGTCCCACCAAACCTTTAACTTTTCGATTGAAAATTTTCGGGACTGGATTTTTTTTTCGTCGCATGTGAAGTTTGTCATTCCCTGTTTGGAAAGCATATTCTCATATTGTGGTTATTCTGCAGGTGACCTCCAATAGTAAGTCTTTGATGGACCATTGCTGGTACTATGAAGAGTCAACTTCTTCTGATCCCGCTAAATTTGTCTTCCTTCGGCTGAACAATTTATCATTAACTCGGATTGGCTCTTTTGAACATATATTGTGGGTTCAAAAGCTAGATCTCAGCCATAATGAACTTCAATCGATTGAAGGTAAAACACTCTACATGTGCTATATCGTATTTGATTGCACAATTGTTCAATTTCTGGAGCCAAAGTTTTCAGTCGTTTTTTGTTAGGGTAAATTGTTAATGCCACATAACTGGGTTCAAAACCCACTTTCACCTACTTGTCTCACAAAAAATAAAAGATAACAAATTCTTAAATCCCCATTCTTCCCTTGGCTTCTGGAACAAGGGATCCTTTCATTCCCTTTATGATTGTCTTACTGGCCTATAATATCCAAACATGCAAATATTAGTCTAGTACTCCTCCAAACTGCGCTAGACATCTAGTTCATTGCATGGGGAACATGTAGAAAAGTTTCCTAAATCCTCAAATTTGGTTTTCTTGCCTGTATATTCTGCTGCCTGGATTCGGGGAAGTGGAAACTTTGATATTCAGACAGAGTAGTTGAACTTTGAAGCTATAGGCACTATTTATATGACAGAACTCAATACTGTTGGGTTCCGTTTTACGTGGTGGTGAAATCATCTCCACATTGTCTCAAACTCTAAATAACTAGATCCATACGATGCTCTTACCATCTGCTAAGTTCTCGTTCACTTCTACGAGAAGTCAGATGAGACTTCTTTGGAGATGCTTGATTTTCTCTGTGATTTCAGTCTCTTTAACCTCAGTTGAAATATTTTTCTTTCTGGTTCCTCTCGTTTCCTATGTGTCTAGATTCTTTGCATGTGCATGATTAATTTACTTTCGAAAGTAAGATGAACTTATTGAATAGTGAAGAGGGTTCGCTATGTATATATATTTTTTTCCGTGTTACTGTATGTCCGATATTAGGAAATGGTAATTTAAGTACCACACAGCCTCCTTAAAGATGAGCTACTTAAGTCTGTGTGCATGTACAGATTTCTTGTGAAACCCACACATGCATTTATGCTTTATGCTTTTATTGTCTTCTTAGTCTACTTAGGAATGTATATAGTTTTCATGGATTATAATTGGAAGGCAAAGAAGTTTGTAATTCTGTTATTTGAGAATTTTAGAGGATTGAGCATCTAAGCCCAGGTCGATGATTCAGTAGTCAAGATATTTTTGTTTGTGATGCTCATTTTTTCAAATTAATTTTATTGCAAAAATTAATTTGGTGAACATGACAAAGGGCTCTGAAGGTTGCAAAGTGATTCTGGTCTTGGAAATGGATGAGTCCTTGAGTTTTTGCATTTGAATTTTGGTTTTTTCCACTTCATCTTTGAACTTATTTCGTGGTGTTCAATTGTCAGAATTGTGCCCAGATTCTGCTCCTCCTTTGGACATTATTGGGTCCTGCTCCCTTGTTCCAACAAGCAGCACCTCATAATCAATTGCACAGAATACCTAGTGTCAATTTTAGTCTGGATATTATAGGTTTTGCTGAGGATAGAGACTGGATAAGATAAAACTTGGCTTCTAAGCATATTTCGGATTCCACTTCTCAACTACTGCACCCTAATACATTCCTTCCACTCCTTGCAACTATGTATCTGTTCTCTTATGATCATATAACAAATGTTTAAATCTCATTTTGAGGCAATTTTTCGGTTGGGGAAAAAACTGAAATTCCAAAACATTCAATGTTCTGATTTCGGCTGAACCGGATGTTCTTCCGAAACGGCACACAATTTTAGGCCACAAATATAATTCTACTTGTTCTGCTTGTCCATTGTTTTCTTTATTGTTTAGAATGTCAATTTCTGTATCATAATAGCCTCTACCCTAAACGCTTGAACTTCAAGTTTTGACTGCTCGATGATGCGTTCTAGAACTTTCTTAGTGCTTCCACATCATTAGGAAAATATGGAAATCCATATCTTTTACTTATTATTGGGTTTTTGTTACAAGGTTTGGAGGCAATGCAACTTCTCTCTTGCTTGAATCTAAGTCACAACAAATTTGGTAGTTTTACTTCGCTGGAGCCTTTGAGACTGTTGAAGTTGTTGAAAGTATTGAATATCTCTTGGAATGAAATTGGTGCACACTCTATCGACACAACAAGGTATTTGTGCTCTTCTCCTTTGTCTCATATGATGGGAGATGATTTCAATGTTGATGAATATTCAACCAATGGCGTCCAAGTGGTGGACTATTGGGAAGCTGTTTTGATTTTTAAAGGCTTGCAATTAACACAACTAGATGTTGTGGGGAATGCAGTTAGTGATGAGAAATTTAGGTCATTGCTGGTAAAGATTCTTCCCAAACTTAAATGGCTAGACGGAAAATCTGTACACTAATCAAATTTTTGTACATAAATTTCTCCCAGCATTTTCCTTCACAGTTATATGTATCACGTTACCAGTTGTTTTAACACATTTATTTATGGAATAGTCTTTGTTTGTGGAAGATCAAATTTTTGTGAAATCTATATGTTTTTCCATATTTTTGTTAATTCTTGTGAGTTCAGGCCCTGTCTTTTGCTTGTGAGTGTGTTTTGTTGTTGGCTTGATTGTAGGATCCAATCTTCTATTGTATGCACTACTTCCTTTGAGTTGAATAAAATTCTACAACAACGACAAGAACAAAGCCTTATCCCGAAGATTTGGGGTCGGCTAACCAAATATTGTTTATCGATCTTTTTTGCAACCTTGATTTTTCCCTGAAACACCATCGTCTTCAACCTTTTCTTCTTCCAATGTCTTGCTAAACTTTATTTTATTTTATTTTTATTGCAAAATGAACACTTTTATTTTTTTTCTAAAATCTTGATGTTGGTTGTGTGCGCTTCAACCTCAAAATTCTATCTTCTTCAACCAAATCTTAAGAC
Source organism: Akebia trifoliata (assembly GCF_017979445.1). NCBI lineage: Eukaryota > Viridiplantae > Streptophyta > Magnoliopsida > Ranunculales > Lardizabalaceae > Akebia > Akebia trifoliata. The sequence continues at coordinate 10,547,952 of NC_141378.1, read as the reverse complement.
TACGACAGGCTTTTTAGGGAGGTTGAAGATGATGTGTGCATTGCGTTTCTCTCTCTCTCTCTCTCTTTTTTGTGTAAGATTTATGAGGAGTTTAGGGGAGTATTTTTTTGAGGACTTGGTGGATAGATGGGATTGGGTATGTAATTTAACCCCTTTGTAAAAAAACAAAAAAAATTGTCAGAGAATAACTTGACCTAGCGAGGTTTTTGTATAGCTAGGAACCGATATTTTGTATTACTTAGAAATGGGTCGAATCCAAAAAGGTTGACCCAGAAACATAAGTAGCAAATCCAACTCTTCTTGCAGTTGGAAGATAGACATTTGAAATAGATGGTGAAGTGGTCTTGAGTTCATGCATACAATGTGGGAACATATGAAGTCCCACAATGACAAAAAGAAAAATATTACAAACCAACCACTATTCTAATGCAAGTTGTCTGTGGCGATTGAGATCATTGAGGTATGTAGAACAAGTGTAATCTTCCAAGTCACATGCATCAGAAAAAGGAGCCTTTCCAATAGGAGGCTTTTTTTCTCCTCCCATCACCTCTACTGATACACTCTCACCCCTCAAAAGCTGTACAACCTACACCAACAAAGAGCGCATAATATTAGTCTTGTTAAAATAAATAAAAAAAAGTCATATAGGACCTATAAAAAAGAGGTTGGATTTAACAATTATTCGACGGGGCTGAATTTGATTTCAGGCATTAATAAAAATGATGTTTTAATAAATGCATTATGGAATTAGGATTTCAAGAGATGGAGAGAGACGGATATTAGGACTGAATCCGATTCAGTTGATCAGGATTTTTTTTTTTTTTTTTTAATGATTCCATCGATTAGTTTGGAGTACTTGGGTCAATCCCTTATTTTGTAAAGGTGTAAACAAAATGCCTTTCGATGTCGGTACCTAGGATTAAAAAAAAAAATATTTCAAAAAATTATGGAAATTTAATACCTTACACCTCTCTCACAATGAGAGGAATACATCTCACCATCTGCGCTATGTCCAATGTAGGTGTAACATGACCGACCCAACCAACTTACCAAGGTGCGGTGCATCTTTGAAATCCAAAGGTGAAATTACGAGTTTAAGTAAACAAATAGACAAAAGAAATTACCTGACTCATGTGTGGTCGTATATTTGGCAAATGATGAATGCACATTGAAGCTGTCGACATCACATGCTTCATCTCACCAAGGTTGTAAGCATCTCCGAGACGAGGATCAACTAATTCTTTGATGTTATTGGTTTCCAAAAGAGACTTTGCCTGTAAGTACAAACGAACAAGTGAATTAACTAGTAACAATTAGTCGAGCCAAAAAAAAAAAAAAAGCTTTTGAACGAGCCCCAAACCTAGCAAGTTAGATTGTGTAGTGTGTTTAACTTCAATTTTAATCCAGAATTGTGTTATCTTTTTGTAGAAAAAGAACAAAAGGTAAAAACTCAAACAATTCTTGTAAGTAATGTTAGCTGACATTGCTAAGTAAACAATTTTTCATGAGAATTACTCTAATTTTTTATATTTATTTATTAATGGTTTATACCACAGATTTTCGACCGAATCAATTCTAGAAACAGTATCACTTCTAATGGAATAGTTACCAAATGGCACCCCTAAGCCCCTCATCTACTTAATGAGGAAAAAAATTAAGTTACTCATTTTACCTATAACTAGAAAGTTCCATTGCATTGTAACCTGATCAAAGAAACACCAAATAAATTGAACATGACTAGTGATGTAGAATCATACCCACATCACAAGGCTTTGGCGACTTGAGTCAACAGCATGACGACCCGTTATGAGCTCCAATAGTAACACCCCAAAGGCAAATACGTCGGTTTTCTCATCAACAATCCCATGCATGAAGTATTCTGGCGCCAAATATCTAAGAAAATGCAATATATGCAAACCATATATAAGTGATTCATTGATTAAGCAAATACAACAAACAATGAATAAGTATATTGTCTCACCCAAAAGTCCCCTCTATCGGGAAGACTATGTGATGAGTCCATTGGTCTGGAAGCCACTTTGCAAGTCCGAAGTCAGAAATCTGCGATGGAAAATTTACAATTATAAGCCACTTAGTTAACGAAGTGAGAGAAGAATTAACATGTAATAGAAGATAGTACCTGAGGTTCATAATCTTCGGTTAGTAATATATTAGAGGCTTTGATGTCTCTATGAATTATTCGTCTTTGGCAGCCTTGATGAAGATATAGCAACCCTTCGGCTACACCTAGAGCCACCTTAAACCTTATCCCCCACTCAATACTCTCCTTTGAACCTGAAAAACTGAATATCTTTTCATCAGAAAAATATGATGGTTCATGAATCATGATCACACCTTGTTGTGTCAAAAAAATTGGGCTACGGCTATGGTGTGTAATTATTCCTACTAAATGTACTCATAGATTTGATTTCATTTAAAAAAAATGTAAGAAGCAACTTTTTCATTTTAATCGTGATTTGTTTAAAAAGCTGTGATTAAGTCAGTGCTACCAAATTTGGTGATTATGTGATCAGCTTATGTCTACAAGATGGACTACACTCGGAGTATGCACGATTGCAAGACAAAGCAATTCTTCAAACATTTAATTGTCATATAAATATTTTTCCTGAGAATTTTTTTTCCACCAAGGCAAGAAAACAACTCATGGAACTGAAACCCTGGGAAAATGATGTTCTTACCTTTTTTTTTTTCTCTTCAAAATTTACTCTCACCCCCAAAACCAAACTCTCTTTCGAGATTTTCCCATACGCAAACAAACATTTCCCAAGGAATTGATTTTCTTAAGAAATTGATTTTATCGAGAAAGTTTTTTCTAATCAATCATACACACCCTTAGTCCAATTGGGTCTAAAGTTTTGAATGTTCAAATGTTAAACCAATCACATGACATTTGACAACATCTTTCCCCCCACTTTTACACGTGGCAGCTAAATCGACTGCCACGTGTAAAAGACCGTTATCACAGTAGAGTTCATAGTCCACAACAAACGGCCGTTAAAAGGTGAATCGAAATTTAAAGTGGCGAGAAAAAGATAGATACATCACCATGGAGCAAAGAAGCGAGGCTGCCATGTGGAGAGAATTGGAGGACGAGGTGCAAACCCTCTTCTACACCAAACCCAAGCAATCGAGCGGCATTTGGGTGGTCAATGTGAGCAATTATTCCGAGCTCGGACAAGAAATCACCGACCCTATCCTCCTCATTTTTTTTCTTTGTTAGCTTCTTGATTGCTACAAGTTGACCATCAGAGAGACACCCTTTATACACTTCTGCATGCCCTCCCTTCCCTATCAACTTCTCTACAATATTTTGGGAAAAAAATGATGTTAGCAACAAGAGTTTAAAGAAAAACATTATGAGGTAAAAAAAAATATTCAAAAATTATTGTGTTTCAAAATGAAATTTAAAATTTAATATAATCAAAGGTAATTTTGGTCAAAAACCAAGAACACTGCAATCCCACTATGTGATAATCACGTTGGTTAATTTTCAAAATTACAAAAATATTCTTTTAAACTCTTTAATTAATATTTTAAATTACAAATAAGCAATTTGATAGATGTGCGTTTGCATTTGCATTTGCACATACCACCTTCTAGTTTTATATAATAGTAAACATAACTCTTGAATAGTTATACAATAAAAGGGTATGCAATGGATCGTCATTATTGTCCAAAAATAAGAATAAGTCTCGATCAATATGACTACTTGGGGTGGCATGTGCATTTGCAGTGTATTTTAAAATATTAGTTAAAGAGTGATTTTAAAAATTACATGGTAAAAAAAGTATATTTTTGTAATTTTAAAAACTAACCAACCTGATTTTAAGAACTTGAGATTGCAAATTTCTTTGTCTTTAACCAAAATGACCGTGATTATATTAAGTTTAAATCTTAGGATGGGGGTATTTATGGCAACTTAAATTTTGGTGTCGAACCCCTCTGCCTTCTCTCATTATAATAGTAAAAGATTTAAGAGATTATCTAAAAAATTTCAAACATTCTAGCTTTATAAAGAATTGTGCCATTGAATATATGCCAAGGTATTCTTATAATTTAATATTTTAACTAATTTGGATTTGTGTCGCCAATACTCACTCTCCTCTCATTATAATAGTAAAGATTATTGTTTATTTGCTAATCTCAAAACAGGGAGAATTATTAATGATTGAAACAACTATTCATGATGGACAAAAATGACTTAAAAATAAAAAGAAATTCAAAGCAAAATCTTGAAGATCACAAAAACTATGAAAGGTAGAAAGTAATAAATTAAAAATCAAGATAGATGCCTAAAATTTGTTAAAGAAGATCAAACATACATGAGAAGTGTATCATTTAAATATGGGTAATTTAGACATACCCAGCCAAGTTTTGGTGAATATTTGAGATATTCCATTGTGTTTTCAACTTGATGACTTAACCCCCTTGACCTGGTTCCACTCTGAAAGACTAATTGAAAAAAGATTTGAAAGACATTTGATCCATCGATGGTCCATATAATACAAATTAATTCCACAAATATTGAGTATAATTTATAAATTTGAAGTGGGCCTGTTTTGACCCGTTCGGTTGAATCTTGAAATTAGATCCTATATCAGGTTGGAGTTGAAGATGGATCAGTTATCAGATTGAAGATTTTGATTCCAAATTTCCAATAGAGACCCAACCCAGATAACCTGTTAGATCAATTTGGGATCAACCATCGTCCAAGTTCTATAGGTATTGGATCCGAATTGTCTAGATACATAACGCTATCTATTTTTAGAATATAAAAGCAGATTTGATCCAATCATGACCCGATCCAATTTTGACCGAATCTGATTGGCAGACAACCCTTTAGAGTTTAGAGGACCAAGAACGGTTGAGATGGAAAGAAAAGTAAAAGTTTCCTAGGGATCAAAACTGCTGTATTTTTTTCGAAAAAGCTGTTCTGTTGGTCAAAAGTCTAAAAAAAACACTGCAGTTTAGGCGGCTTTTTGTCTTTGGTACTTACAATACTCCTTGGGAAAACCATGGGCCGAAATTGTTTGAAAACATTTTTTTTTAAGAAAATTTATTTTCCGGAAAATATTCCATAGAAAATTGTTCTAAGCTAGGCGAGGTTTAATGGCTTTTATCACTCCAAGCCCAGAGACCTTCTTCAAGGAGTCTATAAAGGGTGTTTGGTTGTTGGAATAATTCTAGGTCAGAGTTATCCCGGTGCAAGGATACACCATCTTCAGGTAATTTATATACCAAGGTAATTTACACAAATACCCGGTTAATTATGTCCTCTCTTGAGACATCCTTGCAACCAAACATCCCGTCAGATGTGCAAAACTGAACTTTCGTCAACGCGTTCGAACCAAATACAGACATTAAAAGACTAGATCTGGATTCCGTAGTTCATGAAGTTTCATAGCTACCCAACTCCACGACTCCATTACTGGCCGTGTGGATAAAAAATTCATCCCTTGACGCCTTACACACCGATATTCACCCTTATTAGTGATTAATATCAATTACGATGGTTCTAAGTTAGTGGGTCTGAAGATATACGCCACCTGGCGCTAAAATAAGACGTGGAGTTCGATAGTTATCTGACTCCAAGGAGTACTGAAGGAAAAAAAAAAAGAGCGAAAAAGTGAGATTTTTTTCTCGAAAATTTTCTTACCTGGACTGAAATTATCAGTTGCAGCTACAAGTTCCTCATAATCAAAGCTTCTCCACGAAGGTTTCGACACGAAAGGCCCCACAAACTCGATTCGAGCATCTGAGTTACGAATTCGAGCCAATTTTCTGTTTAAACTCCTCTTCGAGATCTCAGAACTCGTCAACATCGGAAAAGTATACAACCTTCTCATCGATTTCTTCTTTATAACCTCAATCAAATTCTTCCATTGTAACCCATGAGATTCAGAAACCAAATCTTTGTTTTTAATCGATTTCTCCGTAGGAGAAGAACTACTACAGCTGCTAATACTGTTATCTGAATCAGACCTCAAAACAGGGATTTCCAATACACCTCTTGGAGAGCTATAATTTTCACTCAAATCTTGTTTTCCGCAACCATCTTCTAATTCTGTTTCTGGGTTTTCGTGGGTTTCCCCAGATTCTGCCAAAAAAAAATAAAATCAGATTTTTGTCATTTAAAGGTGAAAAAAAGAAAAAACAGAGTTCTCCCATTCAAACAAAATCTACCTTCTAGTGAAGCCATTTGAGGGTTCTGGGTTTCTCGATTTCAGAAATGTTCAATCTATTTTTCTGTCAATCTCTGGTTCTAAAACTTGTAAAACTGCTTCAAACATGAAATTTCTATCCTTAGAAAACAGAGGAAGATAATAGAAGAGAAGGTATTTCTTCGAAGTTGGTTATTCTCAGAGCGGATAACAAGCGAAAACAAGTCCTGGAATGATTTGGATTCGAACCAATTTATATCCATATTTGGGTTTTACTTCAAATTTTCTGATTAAATCTCAGACGTTGAAACTAGGGTTTAACTCTTTCACATTTATACTTATATATATAAAATATATAAAAAAAAGTTAGAGAGCTGCTATTGGTACCCCCAACTATTACTTATAACCCATTACAAATAAAGTAAATACGTGAATAGTTAAGAATAATTAAAAGTTGAGGTGTCAATAAAAACTTTCTCATTTTTATTTATTTATTTATAGATTCCAAACTTTTAAATTTTGGATTTTACATGAGCCTTATCATAATAGTAAACAACTAATGAACAGTATTATAATATTTTGTAAAGTTGAGATTATTTAATTTAAGCAAAACCTTTGAAATGTTTAAAGGGTGTATTTTAATTTTGAATTGGGATGTTATAAATAATACAAAAAAGTAAGGTGTAATAAGTAAAAGTTGGGGTGTCAATAATAACTCACAAAAGTTAAGGTGGTGTGCCGTGATGGTACCTTACGTACTGTGATTGTTGCCGTAACTAACGCTTACTAACTCACCACACAACGAACAACTAACGAACTAAGAATATAGAATTGACCATGTGGGGCCCACCTTGCCAAGGAATAAAATATCGGTAGTATTGTACTTTTATACTACTGTGTATGTAGCTGATCATTACTCATCATGTGTTGGTTGCCAAAGGACCGACCCGTTTAGCACGTGTGTCATGAACATCAAGGCTAAAACATGTGGATGGCCTGGTTTAGTAATGATGCAGAAACAAAGCATGTCGCACTAAACACGCTTACATTACTGCCGGTGCACTGTAGTATTACCCGTTTGGACCGTTTTTAACTTTAAGGTGCCCTAGTCTTTAAAACGTGCCATGTGGCATAATCTTTAGGGTACATTCCAAAATTTAGGATAAGAATGAGATTAATTAAAATGTTTTTCCTCCATCCTTAGGATAAGAATCAGATTCAATCTTTTTTTTTTCTTCTTTTTTTTCCGTAAAGTATTTCACTATTTGTTTTAATATTTTTCATTATTTATTTAATTTTGCTAAGTGGAATTAGTGGTCAATAATCTTAGGTGAATTATAACTTTTCAATCTACTCGTAATGTCAACACTTAGAGATTTTAACCAACTTAGCAAGCTGACACCTTATTATCTATTTTTTATTTTTCACATTTATTCTTTAAGTATCTTCAAGAGTTCAAGACCCCTCTTCATTGAGTTCAACGAGTGCTGCATAATGAGGCGTCCCTCTAGAAAGGGAGAAGTCTTGAATTCAAACCCTCTCGTGACCATTCAAAAGGATTTATCTCGACTTATCTAGTATGTAGGGTTTGTGGGCTATTGCATGCACTTGAGAGATTTGGATGAGATACGATACTCTAAGAGGCCAATTGTCTCATCTTACTAATTGGACCTCCGGATCCAAACACCCTTATTATAAATATATATATATAAAAAAAAAAAAAAATGTTATGATAGTCTTTGTTGTATGTAACAAAATCATCCTAACCAACTTCCTCAATTTGGTATCGATAAAACTAATCATGTTCCTCCATTTTACTATCTGTAGAGTTATATCTCTGTTATGTCGTGCCTTTCTAGCACATGTAATAAAATAATCACATCAAAGTTGTTTCACATATCGTTGATAAGCAAAGATAAAAAAACAACCTAAAATTTTGTCATCATTGATGCTATGTGATCATGATGATATCCAGACTTAGACCCCTAATTAAAGTATCAGATTGAGACGTAGAGAATAGCTAATGAACTTAGAGAGAAGACTTGGATTGAGAGGAGATTCGAGAAAATTCTCCTCCACAACCTCTAAAAATAGTGGTTGAAAATAATTTGATATTTTGAGTATTTTCAAGTGACATGTGAAGATTACAAGATGAAATTTTGATAAGACATTGGAGAGCCCAAATGGTCTCAAGCCCCAATATATATCCAAAAGGGTCCCACGTAGCAAATTTGGATTCGAGTGGCATTTAAATTTGAAGACCCGGTGGGTATTGAATCATTCTATTTGTGTAAAACTTCAAATCGTGTACAAGGTCATAGTTAGTGTGGTGGGGGAATGGCATTTAAAGAACATTGAAACCTCATATACTTCACTCATTCAGAATTTCAAGCACATGGTATGTTGTTTTCACCACACATTCGGTATGCCCATCTTGGATGGAGATATTTAGGCCAAGATACAACCCTTGGATAGAAGACATTATGGGTGGTACCTAGTGCTTTCAATTTATCAGATCCGATTTAAAAACATTGGGTTTGTAGTGAATTATAGGGATATTATAAGAAATCGAATTGATTTTAGGTTGACCATAATCTTATTTGATAATAAACCTTGAGGGTTTGGCTCAATAGTAATTTTAGAGTGATAAGCGATTAATGTTCGTAGGTCATGAATTTGATACCCAATATTAGCATTAATTCCTTAGGGTCCACTCGTGAGGGTGCACCCTCACTTACCTGGTGCGTGTGATGTGCGGACATTGCACGTGCCTTAGGACTAGTCCTTTGACAAGACCATGGTCTATGGATTAGGCAAAGACTAGATACAGGGTTGGTTTGTTGTCTACGGGGATACCTGGTTATCAAAAATTAATAAAAATTTATTTGATAAAATGTGAGAAAAGTATATAATTTTGTGGCACAATTTTTTCATTGATCATAGACACCTCAAGATCACCAATAGTTCACATCCAAAGATTGTTGTTGTCTTTAGCCACAAGTGTGGTACCTACCAAAAAATCTAATACTTAAGTTAGAATTAGTCTCATGTGAAAAAAATGATCAAAATTTTCCTTATATTAATGATTATTTTAGTTATTTATAGAGTTACCTTTCAAATTTGACAATTCCATGAAATTACCATATTCCCAATATCTTAGGGCGTTCTATTTTAATGATTTTTGTTGTCAATTGCATAGCTGAACAAGTAACCTATCCAAGAAGACATAACAAATCGATGGGTGGATTTTTCCACATGGGACCACATTTGTCCCGGAATACTACCTTTCCTTATCCTGATCAAAATATCATGTACGAGATTTGTTCTTATTCTCAATGAAAATCTTGAGGTGACACGTATATGTACGATATTGTGAAAATAGTTATGGACACTCTTACAATACAAAAACATAGTTCTTGACAAAATTCAATGGATAAACATGATTTGTTAAATCGACCCCAAAATTTTGATTTAAAATTCAAAAATGATATCTTAGAATAGATAAATTATAAACCCAACCTGAGGAATGGAAATGGGTTAACGTTGAATCGTTCTAAACTTGACCAATTGATTGTCCAGTGGCACCCGTATTTAAATTTAAATGGTAGATTCCCCAATCTTGTACTTTTTATAATATACTCAAAGTCTATATTTTACACTATACAAATTTTAATATATTCTTATAAAAAGTACATTGGTGGGAGTCATTTGGTGCCTAATTAATCAACTCCTGTCTAGAATCAGATATTGTGGAATCATTATGTATAATGCGTTTAAGTTACGAATATATTTATACCTGAACAAAATAAATTTGAAATCAAAATCAATAGGATTCAAAATTGATTCATACATTAAAGTTAAGAATGTTGGTTTTTTTATAGATAACTTATTCATTTTTTTTTTAAAATATAATTTTAATACAAGAAATGAGTATTTTAATTTTTGGAAATGTGGCTGAACTGTGTTACCAAGATTATAACCATTGTATGTCAATATGTGGCACAACGACAACAATCGAAGTACAAAAAATTTGCTAATGTAAGTTAAGATTTTGCAGTATTTCCAAATTCATGTCTCGATTTCAATTGAGATGGAAACAAAACATTATTCTTGAAACATTCAATGTTTATGGATTTTAGACCTTAACATGCTTAAAAATTGTGATTGTCAAAGGATTGGGATCGAATTTGATCAAGGTTGATCTGGGACCAATCCAATAAGGATGGGATCGTACCCAATAAAAACATAGTTGATCTAAAACTAATCGGATCACTCTCGAAACCCAAATCCAAAATTATCTGATTCAAATGGATCAAATTGGCAACCCTAATTTCAACTACCAAAGATATGTGCCAACAAAGACCTAATATGAGTAAAAAGTAGAGTTTTTTATTTTATATTTCCTATATTAATTTCCCTAAACAACCAATCAGTATCTTAATAAGCCAAAAAAGAGTAAAAAAGAAGTAGTTGAACTAATCCCGTTGTCATCTTTGAATTTGTTAAAACTACCTAAACATGTCACTTCATTTAGTAGTTCAGTTAGAGACGGACGTTTAACTGAACCATCCTCACTTACTATGTAATCCTAAAAGCACACCCAATAAATGAATTAAATTACTAATAATACTGACCTTTCAGAGTCAAAGTCAAAAAGACTGATGGACTCGAAACCCAAAAAAGTCATGTATTTGGGTCCCTTTTGACTCGTCCGAGTGTAATTCATCCAATGAATATTTTGGTGGTTTATACAAGCCCCCCAACTTTCCCTTTTGAGTTTTGAAGCTGTTGACATGCGTCCCTTGACCTCAGTCTTCTTAATTCGATAAATGAGAAAAGACTAAATACAAAGTCTTCCATGTCTTGCAAAAACTTGCTTTTATCTCCTCAAAACCCATCATCTTCGACCCTTTGAGTGAAATTTTTAATCCTCATCTCCAATCTGGAGATTTTATGCACTTCAACATTCAAACTTCAAGGAAAGATAAGGTTTTTATTGAAGTATTAATGATGAAGTTTTGAATTAAAAAAATTAAGATTTTCTTCGATGAATTGTAGACAATGTTGGGTTGATTAAAGTTTTCAAAGAGGTTGAAAAGCTTGAAGATAATTGGTTTTGGGAAGAACAATAAAATAGGATTTGAGAGACGAAAAAAAAAAACTTTGGTGCTTTTTTTATAGAGAACCCTAGGATTTTTTAGAAATGGTTAAATGCTAGGTTTAAAATGATGAATTGAAGAGAAACTTGAGTAGATTATAAAGAATAAAAATAAAATATCTTTGAGATTTAAGAATTATTAGTTAGAAGATGATGAGTTTTGACGAGACATGGAAGACAAGGACATTTAAGACTTTTTTCGCTTTGTCTCTTAAGAAGACTGAGGTAATGGGAGGCATGTCACCAATTTCAAAACATAGGGTATTCACCAAACTTGCAAGGGTGTGCCTAAATCATCATATATATATATATATAATACCAAACTTGCAAGGGTGTGCCTAAATCATCATATATATATATATATATATATATATATATATATATATAGAGTCCCGTTCAATGGCAAGCATTTTTCAAAACATGGGTTAGAGGTTTTGGAATGGGCTGATTTTTGGTGAGGATGATCTGTAGGAGATCATCCTCACCAAAAATCAACCCATTCCAAAACTTCTAGCCCCAGTTTGCAAGTTGAAAAATCATGAACCATCCATTTTTTGTAAACCATTTTTGATGGGGTTAGAAGTTTTGGAATGGGCTGATTTTTGGTGATGATGATCTCCTCACTGTAGAGATCATCCTCACCAAAAATCAGCCCATTCCAAAACGTCTAACCCATGTTTTGAAAAATGTGTTTGCCAAAATGTTTGCCATTGAACGCTACCCATATAGGGTCCCTTTCAGCAACAAACATTTTGACAAACATTTTGGCAAAACATTTTTCAAAACATGCGTTAGAGGTTTTGGAATGGGCTGATTTTTGGTGAGGATGATCTCTACGGTGAGGAGATCATCCTCACCAAAAATCAGCCTATTCCAAAACTTCTAGCCCCATGTTTACGAGTTGAAAAATCGTGGACCGTCCATTTTTTGTAAATCATTTTTGATGGGGTTAGAAGTTTTGGAATGGGCTGATTTTTGGAGATGATGATCTCCTCACCGTAGAGATCATCCTCACCAAAAATCAGCTCATTCCAAAACCTCTAACCCATATTTTGAAAAATGTTTTGCCAAAATGTTTGTCAAAATGTTTGTTGCTGAACATTTCCCATATAACCCATATATATATATATATATATATATATATATAGGTCCCGTTCGGCACCCTAAGTTTTACCACACACTTTAACAAACGCGTTTTGTCCTACATGGGTTAGAAGTTTCGGAATGAGCTGATTTTTGATGAGGATGATCTCTATGGTGAGGAGATCATCCTCACCAAAAATCAGCTCATTCCAAAACTTCTAACCCCATCAAAATTGATTTACAAAAAATGGACGGTCCACGATTTTTCAACGTGTAAACATGGGGCTAAACATCTCGGAATGGGCTGATTTTTGAGGAGGATGATCTTCTAATCATAGAGATCATCCTCACCAAAAATCAGCCCATTCCAAAACTTCTAACCCATGTAGGACAAAAAACGTTTGTTAAAGTGTGTGGTAAAACTAAGGGTGCTGAACATTTCCCTATATATATATATATATATATATGTGGATGGCATTATTACGATCCTTATTACGACTCACATTGCGACACACCGTTTGTCTTATATGGGCAAAAATATTTGGAATGGGCCGATTTTTTGTGAGGATGATCTCTGTGATGAGGGAATCATCCTGACAAAAAATCATCCCATTCCAAAACTTCTAACCCCATCAAAATTGATTTACAAAAATTGGACGGTCTAAAATTTTTCAACTTGTAAACATGGGGCTAGAAGTTTCATAATGAGCTGATTTTTGGCAAGGATGATCTCCTCACCATAGAGATCATCCTCACAAAAAATCAGCCCATTCTAAACATTTTTTCCCATATAAGACAAAACGGTGTGTCGCAATGTGAGTCTACGGAACCCGACCCCATATATATATATATATATATATGTCAGGTTCAAGGGACGTATGAGAAAACATATGTAAAAATAATATAACATTTATAAATTTTCAAAATATGGGTTAGAAATTTTGGATTGAGATGATTTTTGTGAGGATGATCTCTATGATGGGAAGATCAACCGAAAAAAAAAATTCAGTCCAATCTGAAACTTCTAACCCCATTAAAAGTGATTTAGAATGTGGATCGTCGATTTTTTACCAATTTTTTTTCAATAATTTGTAAATTACTTTTGATGGATTTAGAAGTTTCTGATTGAGCTAATTTTTTATGAGGATGATCTTCTCATCATAGTGACCATCCTTGCAAAAAATCAGCTCAATCCAAAGGCTCTAACCCATATTTTGAAAAATCATTGTTTTTTCATATGTTTTTACATACGGCCCTTGAACCGTCCCATATATATATATATATAGGGTCCCGTTCGCCACCCTTAGTTTTACCACACACTTTAACAAACGCGTTTTGTCTTACATGGGTTAGAAGTTTCGGAATGAGCTGATTTTTGGTGAGGATGATCTCTATGGTGAGGAGATCATCCTCACCAAAAATAAGCTCATTCCAAAACTTCTAACCCCATCAAAATTGATTTACAAAAAATGGACGGTCCACGATTTTCAACGTGTAAACATGGGGCTAAACATTTCGGAATGGGCTGATTTTTGGGGAGGATGATCTTCTAATCATAGAGATCATCCTCACCAAAAATCAGCTCATTCCAAAACTTCTAACCCATGTAGGACAAAAAACGTTTGTTAAAGTGTGTGGTAAAACTTAGGGTGCTGAACATTTCCCATATATATATATATATATATATAATATATATATATATATATTACTGTGCTCTTGATAGACTGATTCCCAATCTCTCTATATGAAACGTCGCACTTTATATTTTTTAATTGAATCGTGATAATCTAACTATCCCATGAGGCACACTCAATCGACTCTCTTGGTGTGACAAGTTTGAGAATCGTAGATTTGTATGTCTCGGGATACAAAACTACACTTCCCCATAAAGATGTGTATCCCAAGGTGTACAGATCTACCGTTTCCAAACTTATCATGTCAAGAGAGTCGATTGAGTGTGCCACGTGGGGTAGTCAAATTATCACCGACTCTTTTTAATTATTTGGAAAATTGAGTTGATTAGTGGAATAGTGGTTTCTCACCGTTGGATGGGAGCATTTTATCTCATGGGGTTTCTTTAGAACTATCCCTCCACATTTTATTAATATTTGATATATCCCTTCTTTTTAAATTGATGACATGCCTCATCTTCGGCCACTATCCAAAAATCTTCAATGTTTCTCCTAAAAAATAAGTCATCATCGATCTTTTCAAAATTCCATCATCTCCTATTTCCCCGAAGATGTCTAGTTTTCCGAAGAACGTGAACGATTTTTTGGTTAGAGGTTGACCATAATGGTAGTTAGGTCATTTCATAACCTCTCACGGAATATCGAGGTCAAGGAGTATGTCATCGGTTTCAAAACATAGGAGTATCACTAGTATTCACCAACGTAGATCGATATGCTTAAATCAAACGATTAAAATTTACCAATCAGACTGATCATTGCCTCACCCATACATTTGATTAGTTTGATTTTGAGAGTATTCAATTTGAGTTTTACCAAACCAAGAAAATGTTTTGGAGCCATGGACAAAACTTTCTTGGGGGCAATGATCGAGAGATGACTGCATGCATGGAAAACAAATAAGATTGGGAGTTGTATTGCAACACTACTCCCAACAGTATAGTAACGGTACTTCCATATACTCACTTAGATGAACCCTACTTCACTTTCAAGTCTGAAATGTGAGGCAGATTTGGTAATCAAAACATGAGGTGGAGCAACAACTTTAACTAATTTTCTTTATATATATGTTATTTGGAGCACTTCTTGCTTTCAAGTGAAATGCTTCAATCGACTCATTTCACTTTCATAAGATTTGGGATTGGGACGGTAATTGTTTGGTGAAAGTGTTTAGGAAGTACTTTTTGATGTTCGAGTTTGCCAAGAAATGCATCCATTGACCAACCACCCAATCTACCAGATTATTATCGATTTGCTATCCAATTCACTAGAGTTTTACTTTGAAACGGCCAGTCTCCTTTAAAATTTTGGAGGAACCCCTTTCATAACATGCATGTACGCTCCTACTTTTTTTGTTAATATTTGGAATACCTCCTTAAAGACATCACGTGTAGTTTACAGGAGAGGGTTCTACCGAAATTTTGAGAACTTTTTTAAGTGATTTAAAAAAAAAAAAAAAGTTGAATCCATAAATTATATCAATTTAAATAATAATAATAAAGAACAAAAGGTGCCATATCTTGTATCTTATTCATATAAAAGATCCTTAATATGAATCTTGACCATCCAATTTTGTGTTTAATGATTAAGATTTCATATTTTGGTATGAAACTTTTTTTTTCCTTGTCCACAGTCCACAGCATATTAATATATAAAATATGTAACTGATATGAGTTAGTTGGGGATTCCTAGAGCTGCAACTAACTTGTTAGTTGTTTGACCTTATTGTTCATCCATATCTTATTATAATCAAAATTTTGACTACAAATTAATGGGGTATTTGGGTCGGGTACAGTAGATCTAGATCCAACCCACCTGATTACTCAATGGGTCCTTGGCTTAAAAAAATGGGTTGGGTCCTATTGGGTAATGGAACAATAGTTGGTTAATTGATGAAAATTTATATTCAGGGTGATCTAAATTGGACCCCATGAGAGTCTTGACTCTATTGTCAAAATGACCCAGTAGGATCAGAACAAATTTTCTAAACTTTATTTTGACTCGGTCAAAACCGATTCAAATTTTATATATATAAACACACTTTCAATTATTGAAGACGTGACTTCAGAATTTAAATAAAGTGGTAAATACTTGTAAGTTGTGAGTTTGATATCCAATATGAGCATTAATTTCTGGGGTGACCCCTCACTTACTTGGTGAGTGTGAGGTACATACGGAGATTAATCCTTGGACAAGATCATAGTTTATTGACTGATACAGGCAAAGTCCCATGTTTATTGGGATACCTGATTAAAAAAAAAAAAAATTATTAACTTACCCTAAATATTTGAGTATGAGACAACGATAAAAACCAATTTTCCAAAATCAAACCCCATTTTAACTATGCCAAAGACTAGTTCATATTCAAACTTGCTCGACGTCTTTCTTTCTACACATAGATGAATTTTAAGACTAGTTCAAATATTTGTGATTGATATAACATTCATTGTTTGATTTTATCATCTACTAGTCCCTTTATAACAGAAGCAAATCTATTATATTTTTAAATTAAATATATATTTATCAATTGATTTGTAATGGTTTTGAACCAATTTAGGATGAATTGACTCAGTCGGTCCAGACCGGACTCACCACCTCCCAAAATCTGATTTTGTAGCGGAAAATGCTAAAATGACAAAAAATATTTACTGCAATTCTCACAAGTCTGACGTGAGATGTGCACATAACCATAGATGTGTTTTCCTCGTGATACAAGTAAAACCCATCTACAGTTAGGTATGCATATCCACATCAGAATTGTGAGAATCACAGTAAATACTGTGTCACCCCAGCACAACTCTTTTGTAGCTTAGCGAAAATGTGACATGGACACCAAGCTGAAATAAACAAAGAAAAATACTTTCCTTACCAAGCTAGTGAAGCTCACTAGTTGAGAGGTTCTTACAATTTATCGAATAAAATGATAAAAACCATAAGATTACAATTTATGATAAGAGTCTTTATAACCATCTCTCAAGTTGCCTAATCTCCCCGTATATTTCAATGGCTTTGCTTCCATTGACTCGAGAAATAACACAAGATCTTGGCCCTGTAAATACTAAATCCAACGATTGAATATTATCCTCGAGACAAGCATAATTGGGATATGATCCCTATAAAATCTCAAATGTTGTATTTTAGTTTTAAATGATTTAGATCTCCAGTCAGCAGAACTGACACTATCTCAATAGTCTGAGGGAGTTCATTCCCAATTTATTATGATTATGCCTTTATTACCAAACATTAGTAGAATCTGCTTTTAACAAACAAAGATTTTTTGTGCTAAGTCGATGAACCAATGGCATGGTGCCATGTGTATTAAATGAGCAAGAGTAATTGCATATTAGAGAGAGAATTTCGGAGCAGTTTAAGTGCTTTATTTTTATTTGTTCATGAGCTTACCACAAAAGTTTTGAAAAACCAAATCTCTACTTGGTTTTAACGATGTGTGCGAAATGGATTTCCAAAAAAATTCACATTTGTCAAGGTGCCGATCAATATGGTTGGGTTGACTTGTTATAATAAATAATTTAAAACAATAATATTTGAGGAGAATTTTTTGGATCTTCCACTCCTCGAGTTGTGAATTATCTTTTGAAGTTGAATTTGGTATCTCTAACGGTTTCCTCCTCTTTGTGATGGTGGTTTGACTCTCTTCCGTTCCTTTATGGTTTCTGAGATGATTGTCAATTGTGTGAATTGATTATATTTACTCTTAATTTGTGATGATTAATTAATGTTAATTTGATTAATATAGCATAATTAATTGATTTTTTTTTCTTGAAGGTTCAAAATAAAATAAAAATGTTAACGATGGATTTTTCGTGAATAAAACATGCAAAATGGTATATGAGCAATTATGAGACAAGTTAAAGGAAGGACTAAAAAAATAGAAAGAAAGTTTTCAAAAAATGAAAATCTCTCCACATTCTCTTACATAAAAGAATAAAATTCTCTCATATTTCGTCTTATTCTAAAATATCACATAAATTTCTTGTATCTTTCTTGTTTCTATTTTTCTCTTTCTTTCACATGTTAAATTCTCCCTTCTCCCATATCTCTCACATTCTCTTTTAATTGATTTCTATTTTTATCTATTATTCTAATATTATTTATTTTTCCACACTTTTAATTATTTTATTTTTCTTCTTCTTCGATTTTTCCATCTAATTTCTCCCCCTCTTTAATTTTACTTTAATAGTTTAATTTTCTAAGTTTTTTATTCAATAGTTTTGAATTTGTTTATGTAGATTGTTGACTAAAATCTTATCTAGAGCTAATGGTGAAATTCGAATGTTATAATTTTATTTCTATCAACAATGGTAGATTAATGTTTATATTTTTTGGATTGATTTAAGGTGTATTAATTATTTTTATTTAATTATATATTTAAAAATTCTTTTTGAGTTTTTGTCTACGATCATCACATTGAATGTTTAAAATTTTTTCTTGATTCATTGTGGATAATTGTTACATTAATTGCTTAAGGAATCCTCGTGGTATGTAAATGTGCAACACATGACAATCTTATATTTTTTAAAATATTTTAGAAAATAATTTTTTAATTTAGTTATTTTATCATCCGGTTAGAGAAAATCCTTATTTGAACCTAATCGAGAAAAAAATGTTGAATGAATATAATTACGATTTTTGAGTGGATCCTTGATGCCTTAGAGTTTTTTAATTTATGTTTTAAATCTTTTGATTTTTTTGCTTCATACAATAGTGTGGAAAATTATCTTTTTAATAGTTTATGTCAAATCTTCTTCCACCTTATCCTTGTTTTATTTCAATTTTTACATAATTCACATGGATCAACCTCGAACTCCTGAGATTTTACTAATTCACTGCAACCCTGCACTTGGGGTATTTAATCTACATTATTTCAGTTGTAATAATGATAGAAGGTAAGAATGTGAGAAAGATGGGACTCAATGTGGAATTTGCCAAAGATTTTCCAAAGTTCAAGTCAAATATCAGTGAAAATGTATAATGGGTAAAATGGAGAAGATAATGAACAATAAAGTTGTAGAGAAATATTCATTATATAAAGACTTAAAAGAATGCAAATTCCAACTCCTTTCTCCTCGGTAATAAAGTGAGGTTTTATAACTGAAATTGAAAGATAGATGTCACCATACGGCTAGTCCACGTATTAGATGACCTGGCATTTGAAATGCACTTGAGTGCTTTGGGAGATGTGTCCATCATTTACAAGTAATCAATTTTGTTTGATGTGTAAATGTTGTAGATTATTAATGTAAAGTAGAAAATATTTCTGACATGTGATATTCCATTAAAATTATAAAATCTTGTTTGTATGTTATTAATGCGAAATGATATACTTAAATTTAGATACATACTAGGTATTATATACAAACTTGGGCTCGAGTTTAAGTCAGATATTATTAGGAATCAAATACGAGCTTAAGTTCAAATCAAATAAGAGCTCAAGATCTGCCTTTTTGTGAGGATAGCTTCGTATTTTAGGGATGGGTGAGTTGGGGCATATCACATTCACTCATTTTGTAAGTGTTTGTTGATATCGCCATAAATGTGGTGACATGGTGTATAGGAGAGTTCATATTTTCATTGGATTCTATCTCATTATAATTGTTCTTATAAGTCCGAGCTATTGAACCAACTGATCCATAGAGACATATAATTGTACTTATAAATCTGAGCTTTTGAACTAACTGATCCATGGAGACTTGCTGGTTTGGAGTTACTTATGTGTAAACTCAATTTATATGTAAGCTTGATTTACTAATTTGGAATTTTATAACAATTTGTAGAAGACTTAAAAAATGTGTTTTATACCTTTTTAAACTTAGAATACGTGGATTATTCAAAATAATTCAAAGGTATTTATAAAAACACCCCACGAATTAAGAAGGGCAACCTACACAGTAGCCAATTTTTTTTTGTCTTATATGAGTTAAATTTTTTTGAATGAACTGATTTTTGGTGAGGATGATTTATATGATGAGGAGACTATCCTCGTCAAAAATCAACCTATTACGAACTTCTAATCCCACCAAAACTTTCATCACAAAAAAACAGCTCATTCCCAAATTTTTAACTCGTATAAGATAAAATAATTCGGCTGTGTGGGTTGCCCTTATTGATACCTGGGGTGCTTCTATAATTACCCATAATTCAATAATCCCAACAAAATACTTTCATTGAAAAAAAAAAAAAAGGAAAAATCATAATTTTTTCGCGAATTAAACGGAGAATGCTAACAGGGATTGGGATGCCAGGAATCAGATAGAACCCGGTTAGCGATCCGATTCGTACGATTCGGAACGTATCTCTAACGCGGTAACGACCAATCCGATCCGGAAAACCGAGTTATAAAATCGGTCTCAGTCTCTGTTAGTCTTTCTCAGCGAAGTCAAAAAAAAAAAAAAAAAAAAAGCTATGGCTTTGCTTGGAGAAGACGGACTAGGGTTCGAGCTTGCGAGAAAGCTTGAAACTTGTGGAGTCTGGCGTTCATGGCTTGGAGATTCGAATTACAGCAACTTCGTTCATGTCCTCTCGTCCCCATTGACATGGGAGTCCTTCATGAAGCCCCAAGATTCCAAAACTAGGGCACAGATCCAACTTCAACTTAGGGTTAGAGCTCTCTTGTTCGATAAGGCCAGTGTTTCTCTCTTTCTCCGCTCTCCTCCTTCATCATCTTCTGCTGCTGTTGTTGGACCGCCTCCTTCGAATCTCAATCCCAATTGTAAGTCTCTGTGATTTCTCTTTGGTTTGAATTTGGGGGGTTTTGTGGATGTTTTAAATTTTTTTTTTTTTTTGGGGGGGGGGGCGGGTTTAATGTTCTGATTTGTTATAGATTTGCAGTTACATGGGGATGATGTGTATTTCTCGTTAGAAGATTTTGGTAGTTCTTCACAAGATGGGGTTCAACACCAAGAAGGTTCTACTTCAAGTAATTCCATACAGTCCAAGGTTCGATTTTTATTAATTTTCATGTAATTTGATGTTTATTTGATTTGAGGATTTCTTGAATTAGTAGATGCATTAGAACTCTATGGTTGAAATGTGGAAAAAAAAGGGTGTTGAAAGAGAAGGGAGGATTGAAAGTGATTAGTAATTTTGGCAGAAAAAAGCATTGGGCATCAATTTATTAGATTAAAGGTGAATTGAGCTAGGTAATTTGGTGGTCTTATCATTATCTTTTTGTACTTTGATTGGAGTGCATCATCGGTCACATAGCACATTTACACGACCATTTTTATTTACAAACTTCAATTTAATGGTAAACATGCTCCTCAAACTCTGTCCTTTGGGTATTTCCTCAAAATCAATTTTTTACTTGGATGTCCACTCTACGCATGTCTTACTAAAATTGGATTTCACATACTCTTCCTAGTCAAAATTATTTTAAATCCCTTGGACCCCAAAGTGGTTCTCCATACTTCTACTTATGAATTGACCTTCTTTAGTCTCATCAACTAACACTATAGTTTTTTAAAATAACAAAATTGAGGGATTCCCATTTGAATATGATCAGTCACTTCATCTATAACTGAAGAGAAAAAGACATGGAATTGTGAGATTATTACAAGGAAAAATCAAAATTAGTTGCAGTGTAAGAGTGAAAATTAGCTCCTTGATGGATGATTTGATGACTAAGAGTTACAAGTTTAGTGAAATCTTGTATTACCTCTTTTTTTATGAGGAGATGTGAGATTTTACTGTGAGAGTATTCTACTAGGCCTACAAACTCATTAAAGAAGGACTTGGTGTTCTTTTCTTGTCAAAAACCATCCTAGCTAATCGAAGAGAAGAGAAGAGGAGAAGAGTAAACTAAAAATGAGCAAGGAACGAATAAAGATATGAAGGACTTATTTGTTGATGGAGATTCTAGAGAAGAAAGGAGTAGGTAGGTCAGAAGAGGATGAAATGGTTGATTTTATTCTTTAGTTATTGTATGATTGTCTCAGGTGCAGAATTCACTCGTGGCCAAGGAAACCTTTCTGTTACATATGTTGATGCTCGGTGTTCCCGGGGTGCCAACATCGTGGGAAATTATGCAAGTGGCATAATGGATTCCCCTGGTGCACGATACTTAACAAGCTCCTTGGAGCATCATGCTCAATAAGCTTTAGGCTTGCGTTATAATGGCTCTTTATTAAAAAAATTACCACATGTTATCTATTATTTATTAGTTCTTTGGACAAGTAACAAGGTTGACAAGGTTCCTTAGTGCCTAGGTGATTGCCAAGGATTGGATTGGGGAAGAAATTGGATATTGCAGATGAAATACTTACATTTCATAAAGGTATATCATCGCCATTATCATCTAGGCCTTATGTGCGATGGACAACATTTGAAGCATATAAAAAAGATGGGTTGTGAAATGGATTTGATGTGATAAACAATAAAAAAGATGGTTCATATGGGCTTTGGGGTAAAATGGATTCAGTGGATTATTTTTTAATAAGTATGAGATTTTATAAAATAAAAAAGATAACAAGACTACAAAGGAGGCCGAGACAGCCCCCAATTCGGAAAGCAGAAAAATAGAAAAAAGATTCTACTAGTTGCAAAGGCTATCCCATCTAAATACAAAGTCTTTGAAAGTGAAGACGGAAGAATCTTTGCTTAACTTAGCCCAAAAAATAGCAGCCCTAAAATCTCCATGAACACTGTATGCGAGTTGTTCTCCTTACGTTGGAATACCATGTTTTTCTCTTTCCAAAGACCCCAAGCAATGGTGCGGGAAGAATAGCCCACAAGTGCCTTTTTCTATGAGAAAAGATGTTGTAAGCCCACCATCGAGCATCATAAGGAAATTCAGTGGATTATGAACTGTGTGACATTTGCATCCTTCTTAGTCTTGTTGAATGGGAGTCTGGTGGGATACTTAAAAAATTCAAGAGGCCTTAGGCAGGCTGATCAGTTTTTCACCTTTCCTTTTTTTTAATGGTGCTAGAGGTCTTAAATCGTATGTTGAAGAGGACCACTCAAATTGGGGAAAGCTCGGCTTTCACAGTTAAGGAGATAGGTCTGTCAATTTCTCACTTGTAGTTTGCAGAAGACACAATAGTTTTCTTAGAAGATTTCGTGGATCAAATCAGGATCCATAGAGCATCTCCAACACCGTCTCATAAATGGGTAGCAATTCTAAAAATTGGAACGAACTCCAATAAATGCAATCCAATGCTCATGCCAATTGGTGTCTCAAATTTAGAATATTCTAAAACTGATTCTATAATTTGAACTAGTTTTGGCACATCTCAAAATTTGCAAAAGTCAATTTTTTTTTTGACTTTTTCAAAATTTAGGACATTGGATGACATTTTGGTAAGTAAAAATCCTCACAACATCCACTCTTGCAAACTTTGAGATATGCTAAAACCAATTCCAAATATGGAATCGGTTTAGAATTGGTTTTGGAATATTCCAAATATGAGAGTGCAGTTGAAACAAACGTTGGAGTGCATTTATTGTAATTGCTATCCATTTATCAGACAACATTGGAGATGCTCTTATTGTCTCAAAAAATGGAATTGAGAGTGACAAATATAACATTGGCGTTGGAGATGCTCTTAAGAGGATCCACTTTTTTTTTTTAAAAAAAAAAGGGGGATCCTAGTGTGCTTTGAGGCAGTCCTGTCTTAGCAATTTATTTGACCAACAGCAGAATTTTTGGGGTGGCCACAATGGCAAACCTACCCATTCTTGCAGTTTTACTTGACTGTCAAGTGGACTCCTTTCCTTCATCCTATCTATGTCCTACCTCTAGGAGCATGAAACAAGAATAAGACAATTTGGGACCCAATTATTGAACGGTTAGGGAAGAGGGTTGGCTCTTGGAAAGGAAAACATTTTTTTTAAAGGGGAGAAAGTGACGTTGATAAGAAGTACCCTTTCTAGCATTCCAATTTATTTTTTCTCTTTTCTCCATGCCTAGAAATGTTGAATTAAGGATTGAGAATTGATTAGGGATTTTATTTGGAATGACATGAATGAGAAGAGAAGTTCCATATGGTGAGATGGAGTCAAATTTTCAGTCCAAAACGGAAAGGTGGTCTGGGCAATAGGAAAATTGGAAGAATGAACAAGGCACTTTTAAGAAAATGTCTTTGGAGGTTTGACGAAGAAATTGAGAGTCTTAGGAAAAAGGTGATTAAAGGCAAGTATGGTATTACTTGATTTGATTGGGAAAGTGGGCGTGTGACTTCCTCTTATAGGTGCTATTGTTGGAGGAGGATTTATAGTTTTTCAGAAGAGGGTTAGATTCAAGGTGGGGAAGGGCTCAAGAGTTCGTTTCTGGGAGGAACATTGGTGTGGAGACTTACCCCACCAATATTGTTTTTCAAATTTTTATTCTCTCAAAAAAGCCCCAGTCAAGGACTTCTTGGTGCTATCTGATGGGCAATTGTCTTGAAATCTTGGGTTTAGATGAGACCTTAATGATTGGGGGATTCATGAGGTGACCAACCTTCTAAACCGCATTTCTCAGACCATGGTTGACTATTCATTGGAAGATAAAGGAGAGTGGGGAAGATGACAAGGATAAACTGTTCTCTGTAAGCCTTTTTATAACTCCTTTGTGGACCCATCTCCTTTTACTTTCCATGCTAGTGAAATTTGGGGACCAAAGGTACCTTCTAAAGTCGTTTCTTCAGTTGGTCGGCTGGGAAAATGTCGTACTTTGGATCAGGTTATGGCGAGGGCATTACCTCAGTTAATTTCTGCTTTCTGTAAAAGTCCTCCGAGGAATCAACTAATCATTTGGTCATTCATTATCCTTTCTCTAGAGAAATTTGGTCTCATTTCTTGAACCTTTTTAAAACTTCTTCCATGTCAGAGTTGTTCAAAAGTTGGCAGCACAAGGGTTTAAACTTGAAAGAAAGAATCCTCTGGTCTTGAACTCCGTTTGTCATATGTTGGGAAATTTGGTTGGAACAAAATAGTAGAGTTTTGAGGGGAAGGAGCATTCCTTGCAGGTGTTGTTGCTGTCCATTATGGGGTTCCTTTTCTCTTGGAGCAAGCTGTTCAAGGAGTTTCAAGGCTTATTTTTTGAGGATTTGATGCTTTGGTGGCATAACATTTGTATATAATTTAAGTCTGCTTTGCTTTTCTTTTTGTACTTTGAGGCGGCCTGCGTCCTTTTCTACTTTCTAATAATATTTGCCTTTACCTATAATAAAAAAAAATTGACACACATGGTGTCCTTTGAGGATTATTGCCATATATGTATAGAAATATTAAATATTCAAAACTGAAAGACAGAAATATTTGAATAACCATTCACCTTGAATTTGCACACAATTGGAACCCTAACTTGGCAACACACTCTACTGCCTTTATGTAAGTGCTCTTGGTTGCTTGACCACTTGCCAAGTGGAAATGTGATGCAAGACTATGATGCTCAACTAAATGGATGGTTTGAGATCAAGATAAGATTACCCAATGCAATTGAAAACATAAATCAATCTTCATTCACCCATAACACAAGAATGACAAATGAATAATTATTTTAAAATTCCAAGGCACTCACAATCCCACAAACTGAATCCTTCAAATAGGAAGAGGAGGGATGCCAATGGAAGATGGAACTTCCACTTGCTTTGGGTGCATTTATAATCCATGTGTATCTCTTAATCTTTCAAACATTTTGAGAAGAAAAGTTAGGCCAACCATTAGGGGGAAATTGGGTTTGCTGATTGCAATCTTCAGTTGGTTTAATGGACCCCAGATAGGGTTTCGTTGGGTTCAAAAGGTGTAGGATGGTATATGGTTAAGTGTAAAATAGGTTAGGGTAAGTTTTGGGTCTGGTTGGGGTTTGTGGTTGAGTTAGGATTGCTGTACAGGTGATTACAGCAAGGGTTTAGGTGACTGATTAAAAGATTTTAGTGGATGATTGCTGAGGTTATGGTTGTGAGGATAATGGGCTGCTGTAAATTGAGTTACAGCAGGACCTAAGTGTGATGAGTGGTCCTAGGTAGGTTTGGTGCTGTACTAAAGGATTTAGAGCGGCCGCAACACTAAGTCTAACATCAATATGGTGCTGTTATTGAGGTCAGGTTGCAGCGAAGGGAGTATAAAGGGTCAGGTCAGGTTCGGCAGCACTGTAGGTGGACCTGGTTCATGTCTGGCAGCAATAGGGGGCTCTGGTTCGGGTCTGGCAACACTAGGAGCTGTTGGGGTGGTGTGGTTCTGTGATTGTTTAGGGGCAGCAACAGAGATTTTGAGGTGCAGGTACTGTTCGAGTAGTACATTAGCGCAGGTTTTGATGATAGAAAACCAGAAAATAGAAAAGGAGTAGATGAATAGGAAGAAGAAGAGAAGTATGGATGGATCTCACGTTGGATTCACACCAAGAATAAAAGCAAGCTTCACACCATGCATCCAATCGAGGGATAAAAATCAAAAGTTCTGTAAAGTCTACATATTTCTTTATTCATTATTTAAAAAGAGTCTACAATCAATATTTATGTCTTCTAAAACCCTAGGACTAATTTTAGTCATTAAAACTAATCTATGGCCAAAAAACATGACTAACAAATAATCTACTTAATTAAAACTCCCTTCAACTAATAAAAATTGTTCCTAAGCCCCTAGCTGGAAAATAAATAACAAAACTACTCTTAGGGTATGTTTGATTGCATGGAAAGTGTTCCATGGAATTTGAAATCCATGGAAAAATAATGGTGGAAAATAGGTACGGTTGGAAAATCAAATTCCATTGTTTGATTTTACTTGGATAAAATCATAGGCGGAGGAGGAGAAAGAAGATGAGAGGAGAGGGAGAGGCTTGGGAAATGATAAGAGGGAGGGAGGGAGGGAGGGAGGGGGGGGGGGGGACGGGGGGGGTGGCGGCGGCAACGGAGGTAAGTGAGGAAGAAGAGGGGAGAACGTGGTGGTGGTGGCGACTGAGGTGACGGAAGGATAAGAAGAAGAAGAAGACGGAGAGAGAGAAAGAGAGAAGGTGGCCGGAGATGGCGACGACGATGACGATGGTGACGACGGCGACGATGGTGACAACGGCGATGTTAGTGTAATGGTGGCTATGGTGGCAGTGGTGGTAGGGAAGAAGAAGATATGAGTGGAGAAGAAAAAGATGATATTTTGGGGATGGAAAATATGGGTTGATTTCACTTTCCTACTTCATATGGGTGGGAAAGTGAAATCCATCTAAATTTTTCATCTCTAAAATATCTTCTTCTTCTTTCCCACCACACTACCGCCATCACACTCAACCTCACCATCACCACCGTCGTCATTGCCACCATCCCCGTTACCATCGCTGTCACCATTGGCGACCACCCTCTCTCTCTCTCTTCTCCCCTCACCTCCGCTGCCGCCACCGCCACCACCACCACCACCACCACATCCTCCCCTCTTCTTCCTCACTTACCTCCGTCGACGTCGCCACCACCACCACCACCACATCCTCTCCCCTCCCTCTTCCTCCTCATCTTCTTCTTCCTCCTCTTCTTCTTCTTTTCCCTCTTATTTCTTCCAAAGTAGCATCGAACAATGGATTTAACTTTTCCATCCTTTCCATTTTTCCATAGATTTTGAAATCCATGGATGTTGAAATCCGTGGATTTTGATTTTCCATGCAATCGAACATACGCTTAGTTGAAAATAATAAAATAAAACCCAAATGTCTAAAATTGGCCCATGGGCCTGATGTCCCCATCAAGATGGTGATAGTTTAAGTCTGCTTTTTGGTTTTTGTACTCTGAGGCGGCCTCCATCCTTTTCTTATTTCTAATAATTTTTGC
The DNA here is from genome assembly GCF_017979445.1 of Akebia trifoliata. Lineage (NCBI taxonomy): Eukaryota > Viridiplantae > Streptophyta > Magnoliopsida > Ranunculales > Lardizabalaceae > Akebia > Akebia trifoliata. Next base: position 10,520,087 of record NC_141378.1, on the reverse strand, counting down.
CTTTACCTATCAGGAAAAAAAAAAAACATTCGACGCATACATGGTGCCCTCATGTCCTTTTGAGGATTATTTGGGGTCAATAAAATCCTACCTAATGGAGAGATAGTTGGAGAGGTGACAAAACCCTATACTTTTCATTACAAAACCAATAAACCGGAAAAAGATGGATTGTTTTGTGAAAGAATTTTTGGGCCTATAAAAAGTGTTATTTGTGTTGTGCATTTAAGCAAGTGGGTTTGTATATTAAATGTTTGTAGTAAATACGACATTATTATTCTCATTTCCATTTAGAATGTCTTTTATCTCTGTAAATGCAATTTGGCAGACAAAATTTTCGGGTGGTGCAGATTCAACCGAAACTAGGCTTTAGTGTTGGATCAAGATATGTTGAACCGGAGGTTGATAATATATCTGAGAGACCCCGTCCTGATGATTTTCCAGAAACATGGTATAAGCAATTTATTGAGAAATACAGTACAAGCAGACAACACAGATTACCATTTGGTGACCGAGAGGCACTCAAGAGGACGTCTGAGGGTATGTCTACATACCTCAAACTTCATGAGAGGCATAAGAGAAGTCGACAACCATTCAAGGAGGACCAATACACGGGCTTTGGAAATCCTATATGGGAGAATGGATCAAACATACATTCGAAGTCTGTTTCAGATGGCAATAATTCAATTGATGATGAAGCTTGTTTTTTCCCCGAAATGATGTTTCCATCGAATTGTGTACCCGATAGTGCACTCCCTTCAATTAATAGATTGGAAGACAATCAGAAAGTAGAGTGTTATGGGGTTCTTGATAGCTTGCCCCATGTTATGACACGGAGTCCTGCAATGCTTGAGAGATTTGGTATAAGGCCCGAATACCTTAGGATCGGACTCGAGAGAAGTAAGTATAGGGGAAAGAATGGGTTGGAAGGGAACGGGAAAGTTCTTGGTCCAGAGCAAGCATCTCAGATGTCTCAGAAGGTAATTTCTCGTGTGCTGGTGAGTGTGGGATTTGAAGGTACAACAGAAGTTCCAATGGACGTCCTATCACAGTTTCTCGGCTGTCATATATGTAAGCTAGGCCGTATCTTGAAAGTTCTTACTGATAATTACCGAAAGCAATGTTCAGCAATAGAAATACTCAGAATGTTCCTTCAAACATTGGGATATAGGTGAGCGGGTTTCTTTGCATTTCGATCATTCCAAAATGGCTTTATTTTTCAATGTTGAATATGTATTTCCTTTGTACACTGTTGTCTGTGAACTATGCCTTGTCAAAAAAGAAAAAAACTCAGGTACAGTTTCTTCAAAATTTATATGGGTAATATAAACATGACGATTATTTGGCTTATTGGCATGCAATTATGATCTTTACTCATGGGTTTTATTCTATTTTATCTTAGTTTCACTATTTATTGGCTCAATTGTCATGCCTGCCCTGCATTTGGCCATTGAAGAACAATGAGAGTTTCTTTTACTCTTATCTTTATATGTTTGAAACTTTCAATCATTTGATGCATATTCATTTATCCCTTCATAAGATTTGGTGTGATGCGATTCTGTGCCATATGCTTTCTAAAGTCTCCTCATTGACTTTCTCAGTAATCTTGGGAATTTAGCGGAACACGTGAAAGATGGTTCCAGGAATTTTTCACACCCAACACAGCAACCACATTTACGGGGACTCCAATCTGGGTTTCAGTCGCAACATCCAAGCCCTAATCTACAAACCCAGCAAGTAAGAAACCGTTCTTTTATTTCTTCTTTTCTGTTGAGTTGCCTTCTGCTAAATGTTGATCTCTTTGTTTCCCTTACACAGTTTTTTAGGCTTAGAAAAATGGGTAAATTACACTTTGACCCCATGGTTTGGCATAATTCCATGTTGAGACCCCCTAACATTTTGACAATTACACTAACCTCCCCTTTCACACCCATCTAAGCATTCACAAGTAAACCCATTTTTTCACATAGTTTTTTATTTTTTATTTTTTATTTATATAGAATGACATTTTAAAAGGGTAAAATGATCTTTATAAAAAGTTTCTAAAAAAAATCTTTTTTAATTGTTTGGTTGACGGCAGGTGGACGGAAGGGGATAAGTGAGCCAGTTAGATAACAATAGGGAAGGAAAGTGCAATTGTCAAAATATTAGGGGGTTGGCATACAATTTTGCTAAACTATAGGTGGTGAAAGTGTAATTTACCCTAGAAAAATCTAGAGAATTTGGTATTTATCACAGTTGGCCTTTTCAATATGGGGCTATTGTAGGATTTTTTTTTGTGCATCTTTGATGTTATTTTCTTTTATATTCTTTTTTTTAATCTTTTGGGTTGGACCTTACAGATCCCAAGGCAAATGCATCCTCAGATGCAGATGGTTCATCCCCAGAATTTGGCTTTTCCTCAGCAACCACAATTGGAAAGAATGCGAAGACGTCAGCCATCAACTCCTCGTGCTGGTATGACTTTAGACAAAGACAGACCAATGGTTGAAGTTAAGATAGAGAACACATCGGAATTACCAATCGACAGTAATGCCTTTAACCCTATCCATGCTAGACACCCCCAAATACAGTTTCGACAGCAATCGATGGCTGCTGCTATGGCGAACCTCAATCCTCAATCAAATCATCAGTTCAAACAATTGGCATCCCTTCAAGTTCCTCAGCTTCAGACACAGTAAGACTCAGAAAGATTTACTTCTACTAGTGGTCTGTTACGCATGAAAAATGTTTTTCCTTGGAAAATGTGATTTTATCTGTATATTATTTTCCCTAGAATTCAATTTCCCGCTCAAAGCGAATTTAAACCCTGAGAGGGAAAACGTTTTATCATCCCATAAAATGATTTTCCCACCTCCTACACCCACCCCCAAAACTAAAAACCTCAGTTTTAAAGCTCTGACTCAGATGTGCATGAAGTTGGGTCAATATCAAGTAGACTCTGATGAGTGAAAGAAGAACATATTAAACTTATAAATATATGAAAATAGTAATATTCTGAATAAACAAAATATTTATTTTTAGCTCACAATTGTCATATGTAGCCGAATAACAGTCTCGTTTTTTACCCTACTTAGTGCTTTTTGAGCTGACCTGACTGAGTTGACTCATTGAATTTTGGGACCGAGTCACCTCAAAATTCAATCATCAATGTGATGAGTTTTGAAAATATGCTAAAAACCTACTTTTTTTTTGTTGGTATTTTCCTAGTTGTGATCAAAGAGCGTAATTCATTTCCCGGGAAATTTGTTTTCCTTTCAAAACAAATTCCCTGCAATCATACTGAACCCTTAATGTCTCTAAAAACAGTTTCAATGCTGAAATTTTCTCAAGTTTCTTTGTGTGTGCAGGAACATGGGAACTACAAGGGCCCCTCCTGTGAAGGTGGAGGGTTTTCAGGAATTGATGGGTGGGGACACAACATTAAAGCACGACTCAGAGGAACATAAGCTAACCTCACCTTCTAAATAAAGGGGTAATACTTTTATTTCATCCATTGCTTCACATGTTCTTTCTTTATCTTTGATTATTAGTCCATGCTGCAACAGAATCGCTTACTTGCGCTTATGTAGTTTGTTGAATGAACATGATCTCTTATATTTAGTTAAATTTTGTTTTCAACTCTTTAAGAATAATCATAAATGGTAACATAGTGAGCCAAATGAATTCGGTGAGACCGCTCTGGTACTTCCGAGGGTTGATCACACAGTTTACTTCTCTATGTACAGTTTGCATATTTAAAGCTGTTTCTGTGTTACGGCCTTCTGAAGATGATAGATTCATTTCTTTCATAATTGCCCAATCAAGGTATTAGATTTTCCCCTAAACTCTGCTCATTTAAAAATTTGACATGGAATGATTTTTTTAAATTTTGTTAAGTAAGGACAAGTTTGAAAAATTATTTCCAAAACAATTAAAACGCTAGGGCTGTCAGACCCAAATTCCTATCGATAACTTTGGATCTGGATTGAGAATTTGGGTTCCCATAAGGATCCGATTTGATTACCTATCAGATTGGTTCTAGATCAACCATGGCCTGATCCGATTGGCCCCCAATCCTATAAAATGTGAGAAATTATGTAAATTGCATTATATCACATGCATCTAATTAGTGCAGACCACTATATCAGTTTTTCTGGAAGAGAGGCAATTTTGCTTGGTCACATGAGAACGAAACTGACATTTACTCAATTGAAAAGATGTCTTGGGCAACCCCCAATTCTATCCATGGCTTGAGCGGAAGAGCAGCTTGGGATCTACCTCCACTTTGGACATCCCATAAGTTTGGTCAAGAGAAATTAGACTACTTCACCTATACAAGCCCTGATAGACGTGGAAATGTAATATTCAAAAACATAGAAGGTCAAGATTAGCCTTGGTCTATTCAGAACAGAAGTTGAGATCATATTTTTAAGGTGTATACAATCAAAGTCATCACAGAGTTTTTGTTTAAAACAATTCTTGGGAAGACAGATAAATGTGAGATGGATGGCCAAGTGGCCGTACAATTAGGAAGATTTGATGTTCAATTCTATTCCGGGAGTGTCAATAAAGAGACAGGTGATGGTGGAATTCCCTGTGGAAGGGTAGGAAGACGAGAGATTCTTGATGAAACTGAGGTATAGGTTGAGATGTGTTTGTGGGATGCCATGTCAGGATATGAGGCTATATGTCGATGGTTTAGTGGACGTAGTTGGTTCAAGTGTGGGGGTAGGTATCATAATCCTTGATGAATCAAGACTCGAAAAGATTGTTTGCCTTGAGTTTGAAGCAACTAACGATGAGACATAATACGAAACAATGGAAGTCCAGATCTACAGATGGTTAGAGGTTTAAAGATAATCTTTTTGTAGCATAAAATGACTCCCACTTGGTAATAAATCACATCAGTCGAGAACTAAAACAGGATACACAGGGATGTAGATCACAAAATTTTAAAAACTTTCAACAAAAAAAAAAAAAGAATTACGAAAAGGTATTTTGCACCATTGAATTTTAATCTTAAATTTAAGAGTTAGTTACTAATCCATTTTCAAAACCTTGACCTCAAAAAAAAAAAATTTAATGTTTTTTTTTTTAAATCTGAGTTTTATTGTGAAGTGTAGAGGTTGTAGACTTGTAGTGCTGAAAAAGTTATTTGTTTAAATGTTAAAATAGTGTTGAATTCATTAAAATTAAGTGTTAAATTCACATAATCATGTTTGTTACACATTGTTGAAATTGGTAAATTATCTATTTTACCCTTACAATCATATTATACATTGTTTGCATGTTTCAAATGTTTATTTCTTATCAAACACAATAAAATATATTATTTCTTATAAAATTAAAATACAATTCAATTTAAATAATAAGTAATGTTCAAAAATTTTATTTCTAAATAATAATTTTTATTTTTAAAATCTCACAAATTTCAAATTAAAAATAATAATATCATACAAGTCACCAAAATTTGAAATCAACATTAAAAGAATTTAATTTTGAATGAATAATTTTCGATGGAAATGAAGGATGTGTAATTATAAAAGCACTTTACGAATTAATAAGGATTATTCACATCATATCCATTTTTTTTTTGTCTTGTATGGGTTAAAAGTTTTTGGAATTAGCCAATTTTTTATAAGGATAATCTATATGGTCTGGAGATCATCCTCACAAAAAATCAGTCCATTCTGAAATTTCTAATCACATCAAAATTGATTTTCAAAAAAAAAAAAAAGACGATTTATTGTTTTTGAACTTGTTTTGATGGGGGACAGAAGTTTTTGGATGAGCTAATTTTTGGTGAGGATGATCTCCTCATTGTAGAGATCGTCTTCATCTAAAATCAACTCATTTCGAAACTTTTAACATATATAAAGACAAAACAATTCAGTCATGATGTGGGTTTATTAATTTGTGGGGTGTTTATATAATTATCCATGAAATATAACAGGCAATATTCTTTTAAGTATAAGGGCATATTGTCTGTATCGAAAAAGAGAAGTACTTACTGTTTAAGCACAAAAATTAAGCATGAAAATAGTATTAGATTTCTTTTCCAACATTAAACGTGGAAAATTGAAAAAAAAAAAAAAAAAAAAAAAAACAGTCCATTTTTGGATTCTATCTCCCCTCTACCTGCACCCCCGTACCCTTCCCACGTGATTTTAATGAATTAAAAAGACTGTCGGCAAGAAAATCCCAAAAAATATGAAGTATTGGCTGATTTCAAGCATACGTCACATGTCCAATTATTTATCAGACAAACAGTTTCCTTATAAATTACAATTTAACGTTTACAAAATGTTTTTTTTTTTTTTAATCTTTTAAGTTTATAGAATTTTGTCTTCTACATCTGTATGTATCGGATCATGCTTTTGGATGCAACAAGATGAGCTCAACGACCCTTCTTAAGTTTTGAAATCTTACTAAGTTAGTAAGACTAGACTTACTCTATTTAATAATAGTACATACTGTTTTACAGGAAAGGGTTTGTGATATAGTAGTAAATTAAGTAAACTGCTACTGAGTCTATTACATCACTAACGGTCTCTCAATAAAACCCCTTATCCGCATAGACATCCACACCTCTCAAAGCAATCTCTTTACCATCAAACAATGGCTGAAGCAGAGGATGGTGGTCTTCACATTGTGATGTTTCCATGGTTAGCCTTCGGTCACATACTACCCTATTTAGAGCTCTCCAAGTGTTTAGCTCTCAAAGGTCACCGCGTATCACTCGTATCCACGCCGCGAAACATACAAAGACTCCCCAAACTCCCTCCAAATTTATCTTCTCTGCTAAATTTAGTGAGCCTTCCTTTGCCTCATGTTGACAACTTACCCCAAAACGCAGAAGCCACATCCGACGTACAATACAATGAGATTCAGTATCTCAAGAAAGCATACGATGGTCTAGATTCACCTTTGGCTCGTTTTCTAGAAACTTCAGCTCCTGATTGGATTATTTACGATTTTGCCCCTCATTGGTTACCACCACTTGCAGCTAAACTTGGTGTGCCACGTGCTCACTTTAGCATACTCTGCGCAGCAACGTTGGTCTTCTTTGGTACACCAGATGATTTGTTAAACGGTAAAGATTCAAGGACGGAACCAGAACATTTCACTGTCCCTCCCAAGTGGGTCCCGTTTCCTTCCAACTTGGCTTTTCGCCTCCATGAGATATTAAGAATCTTTGATTCCATGGAAGAAAACGCTTCCGGTGTATCCGATGCGTATCGGCTAGGATCCGTGGTTCAAGGTTGCGATTTCGTAGCAGTGCGAAGCTGTAACGAGTTCGAAGGCGAGTTTCTACGACTCGGTGAGAAGATTCTTGGGAAACCCGTTGTTCCGGTGGGTTTACTTCCTCCCTCTCCACAAGACGGTGAAGATGATGAGATCTGGGTCCCGATTCGTGATTGGCTCGACCAACACGAGTCAAGAACCGTGGTTTATGTTGCTTTCGGAACCGAGTCCACACTGAATCAAGAAGAGATGACCGAGTTGGCTCTTGGGTTAGAATTATCAGGATTGCCCTTCTTTTGGGTGTTAAGAAATGCACCTGACTCGGTCAATGTTGACTCAGATGATCTACCATCCGGGTTCGAGGACCGAGTCAAGGGTCGTGGGATGGTTTGTAGAAATTGGGCGCCTCAACTCAGCATATTGGGTCACCCATCAGTGGGTAGTTTCTTGACTCACTGTGGTCGAAGTTCGATAATCGAGGCACTTGGGTTTGGACTACCCATGGCTATGTTGCCATTAACATCCGACCAAGGAATAAATGCTAGGGCTTTGGAATGGAAGAAAATTGGATTGGAGATCCCGAGGCATGAAAGAGATGGATCGTTTAGTAGGGACTCGGTGGCCGAGTCATTAAGATTTATTACTGTGGACAAAGAGGGAGAGTTATTAAGAACAAAAGCTAAGGAAATTAAAGCGATATTTACAGACAAGGAGCTCCATCAGCGATATGTGGATGATTTTGATCGATATCTAAGAGAGCATAGATGACCAAATCTAGATAACGAAATTGAATTGTGGGGGATAAGAAGCTGTATTAAAATTATTAGAGCAATCAATTGTCTAAAATTATGCAAATACATAATTATTATTATTATTTTCATTTTCTAAATTTAGTTTAATTGAAGAACATAAAATCCCAATTCATCATTAACAGATCCTTATATTCCATAGCTTTTGAGGTTGCAATATGTCAACCAACTGCCATGTCTTCTGCCATTGAAAGTAAATAATTCATATCTACTTTAGAGTTGGGCTGGGTGACACAGAATTTACTTCGATTTTCACAATTCTGACGTGAAGATGCGCACGTAACCATAGATAATTTTTACTCCTCCACATCAGAATTGTGAGAATTGCAGTAAATCTATGTCACCCCAGCATTAGTGCTTCTTTTATTATCTCAATACATATTGTTTTGGGTTTCTTTCTTACTTTTTTTTATTATCAACTTTGCATATTCTTCCCATGCGTAGTGCAGAATAAAGTATACTAATGGTAACAATTTAATGAACAAAAAAAATAACATTGTAGTAGTTGGGGGACTGAATTTTTTTTTTTCCTTCCTTTAAACCTGTTATTTTCAATCCTCTATCCTTTACGTTCCAATCAGTAATCTTCAACTGTAAGATTCTCTTTATTCCATTTTTGGAAACTTGTACACCAAATAGGATTTTTGGGGAAGCTAGCCATGATGGAATTTTGATAGACAAATATATGGTTTTTTAGGAGTGGGGAGCACATAGGACTTTGGAATACTTTTTGGAGAAAAATCTAGGGAGATTTACCCGACAGACTTATCTATCAATTAAATAACAAAATCTCCCTTACTTTATTAAGTTTGTCTGCTTATCATGGATAACCCCACCCTTTGAATGAGATTACTCCTACTGGCACAAGTTTTTACCTACTAATCATTGATATCCCCATCCTTCGGGTGAGAGTACTCCTATAATCAGACACACACACTGTCCTCTTAGAAAGTCCTACGTGCAATTGGTTGAGTCGAGGGTCAATATGACCATGGAGGGTGGCCCCAAGGAATTCATTGTTTTGTGGGGTTTCAAAGACTTGACCTACTCTTCTTGAGGAGTTTATTAAAGTTCGGTTTGCCATTAGGCCAACTCCTTGAGATTAATAGGTAAAGAAGTATGGTGGAGGTTTGAACCTAGGATATGCACAGAACTATTCACATATCTCACTTAACTTAATAGCATTTTATCAAATTTATTACCGAACAAACCTTAATTTTTGAATCAGTCTAGCATGACTAACTTAGGTTCAAACCTCCACTATACTTCTTTACCTATTAATCCCAATGGGTTGATCTAATGGCAAATCAAACATTGATAAGCTCCTCAAGAAGGGTAGGTCAAGTCTTTCCACACATTTTACCACTTACCTTAGTGGTACTTTAACAAATTTATTATTGAACAAACATTACTTTTTGAATCAATCTAGCATTACTAACTTGGGTTCAAACCCCTTGAACCCATACTTCTTCACCTAATAAAAAATAAAAATAAAAACTTTGAAATTTTTTGGAGAAAAATCTAGAAAGATTTACCCAATAAACCATTCTATTGCAATTATATTACAAAAATTCTCTTACTTTATCAAGTTTATTACTGAAGAAACCTTACTTTATGAATCAGGCTAGGATGACTAATGTGTGGTCAAAATCTGATCAACGGCTCTGATGGATCCCGCTTCACTGACTCGAAGTCGCTTCGAGCACTTCCTTTCTTTCGATGGCGTGGTACCTGTCAAAATCACTCCAACGCTTAAGTTAGAGAAACAGAGGAATAGTTTCCTAAAACTGGTTAGACCCTGATCTCTCTAAAAAGATCCATTTCAACAGTGTTTACTGTGTAATTTATAGTCCCTCATCGCGAATCAGGGTTTCTTGCTTTTCAAGCGACAATCCAGGGATATCTATTGACCCTGTGGAGTTGTTTACCTAACGAAGATCTTTTGGATTGATTGTGCTGTGTTGCAGAGATTTCTTCCGAGATCTCTTAGGATTGACATGCACATTTCAGGCTTACGGTTATTCTATGACTAGCCCTGCCTTGCTTGACTGACCTGGTTTCATTTAATGTTATGTTGCCCTTCTTGTCGGGTTAGGGAGGTCTCTACTCTGACCTGCCTTGTTCAAAGAGCAGCACCAGTATGCTGATCTACACTTGGTATCACTTAACCGGCTTGAACACGTGTACAGTCTAAATTAATACACATGTATTTCCCTCTACAACTAACTTAGTAAGATTTCAAAATTTATTAATGATCATTGGGTCCACATGGATCCTACACCACAACCTTCTAGATGTCATGGAAAAAAAATCATATTCAAAAATATGTATACTTAAAAAGGTATCATTTTTTAACTCGATCCAAGATGATGAAAATGGAAGGCTATCGAATTCCCAAATTAAAATTAAAATTCAATAGTGAAATTTAAAAAAAAAAAATCTTAGAATTATTTGCTCTATGACTCAGTAACATCACATCATGGTTTTGGATGCAAAAAATTGATATGGTTAAAATCCATTTAAAAGTTTGCACAGTAAGAAATAAACTGCATTAATTTGAATTTTATGACATGGATCCCCCACTTCAAGGTTTGCTAGGTAACAAACTTGACAAGATAAGGTTTGATGCGTAGCAAATTTCATTAAGTAAGGTTGGTTTGGAGTTGTTAGACCATCAAAAGAGAGTTCTTTTAATAAAATTGCATCAGTTAGATCTTCCCGATAAATCTCTCAAAAATCTAAGATTTTTTTCTTCTTCAAAAGATTAAGACTTGTGGAAAATGAGGACATTTAAGTGTTAAGCATACTTTGACAACATGAACAGAGCGAGTCCCTACAGTCATGTGCTGATACCTAGGCCTGTCAATGGATAGTCGAAATCCGAATCCGAATTCGAATTCGAATTCGAAAAATCGGATATTATCCGAAATTGATGGATATCGGATTCGAATTCAGATGTATTTTTAAGATTCGAATAGATTTCGGATATGAATTCAGATATCGCTACATCCAATTTGTTAGTATCCGATCCGAATGCTTTTCTCTTCTTTTATATATATCTAAACATTAATTGAGACAAGACACGTCTGTTTTACTTTATATATATATATATATAAGACAATCCCTCTCTCTCTCTTTATAATAAAGACAACTCATTTACACATTCTCTCTCTTAAATAAAAACAGACATTAATTAAGAAAAGACACGTCTGTTTTACTTTATTTATTTATATATATATAAACAATCCCCCCCCCCCTCTCTCTCTCTCTTTCTCTCTCATAATAAAGACAACTCACTTACACACACACACACACACACACACACACACACACACTCTCTCTCTCTCACTCTCTCACTTACTCATAAAGACGAGACAAGACAACTCACTTACACACTCTCTCTCTCTCATAAATACGAGACATCTCTTCTTTCTCTCTCTGTAAGACGAGACAAGACAAGACATGTGGTGGATAATCTTTCTTCCCCTCTCACTCTCTCAACTCAAACTGCATAAATATTCTGTAAATAATTTCCATGGCACGCCTGAGTTTCAATTCAACTAGAATTAGAAACCATAAGCCTAAGATTCAAGACCAATGGTAGATATTAGAGGGAAGAAGGTTTGGGAGGGAAGAAGGTTTGGGAGCTCGTCGTCTGTGATGGTATACTTTCACTTCAGTATGCCAAGCACTTCCCAAACAAGGTCATCAATGGCATAACTTTAAAGAATGCATTGATACGATTAGCGATGAATTGGGTGTTCCTTTGTCAGAAAAAATCTTATTTTTCAAATAATTTTTTACTTTATTTAACTCTTATTTTACCTGTAAATTGACTGTAAAAAATCAAAGATTTTTTTATTATTTAAATTCAAATCGAATATTTTCGAATATCCGATAATTCTTTCGGATGCAAATTCGAATAGTGGTTAGTGATATCCGATCGGATTCGAATTCGAATATTACTATTTTTTTTCGGATTCGAATTCGGATATAACACTATCCGATGACAACCCTACTGATACCTGACTTGTTGGTCTCAATAGATAACTTCTTATAAGAAAAATCTTGATATTTACGTGGCAATAATTAGCATAATTAGTACCTTTCTTATAAAAGCCTATCATTATCATGGGGAACCCTTCACATCAAACATCCATATAGTCCATAGGTACTGATATTTGATAACATAGGGAACTCCAATAATGCAGTTATGTATCCCGAGAAAAAGATATATGATTCTGTGCCCATGCCATGTCAGTCGAGCATTGATCGAGTGAAAGACTTTTTAGATCGAAAATCAAAATTCTTTTAAGTTTTTTGGGAGCCCATGTACGTAGTCTAAAGGTTTTTTTTCAGGATTTTGGTCTAAGTTCTAAAATTCCTTAGCATGTGTGTGTTGACGTCGCTTATCCAACATAAAACACACGTAAGCGTGCCAAGTTAGACATAAGTCTTACAAAGCAACCTTGAGGTCGTGGATTCAAGTCAAGCTTACCCATATAAAAGAGGAAAATAATTACTTAAAGGACCCTAGTGGATGGACTTTTTTCTAAATAGTACCTAAGTTTTGGGCCATCTCTTAATTATCTATTTAGTAAACTTTTCTTTTCTTAACAGTCTTTGAACCTCATCTCTCATACAAACTCATTGTTTTCATCCAAAAAAATTGAATTTTTGGCATCTCAAACAAGGTTTGGAGACTCCATTCCGTTGGAAAGGATTTACGAAGGAAGAAAAAATCATTTTCAAGGGGTTTTTTTTTTTCTTAATTTTTGTATGAAAATCAATCAAGAATGGTTCTTTTGGGTTGAAATCATCTAAAGAAGTCATTACTCAAGTTTTAGTTGATCTTTCCATGTATTTTAGTCGAAAAAACTTAAAAATTGAAAATGGGTGGGTTTTACCAGTGTCATGTTCACAACTTTAACTTGACAATAGATAAAAAGTGTCGAGTTCGATAGTAAATAAAAATCAATGAACTCGACAGTAAATAGTAGTTAGTTCGACAATAAAAATTGTAAACTAGACATTAAATAGAAAAGCGTCGAGTCCGACAGTAAATAAAAAAAGCGAGGAGTTTGCTAATGTTGAGGGATCATTACGAAATAAAAAATTTACTAAATGTCCTAACAAGCTATTATGCATAACTTAGGGACTATTTAGAAATAAATCCCTCCACCAAGCTCCTTTAAGTAAGTTTCCGTTAAAAAAAAAAAAAAAAATGACAAATAATTTTTTGTGTTTGTGTTTTTTTTTTTTTATAGATAGTAGAACCAAACGATCACACAGTTTACTTCGGTGTGTACTTTTAACACATTTAGAATAATTTTTCTATTACTTCAAAATCAATTGCAATTAAACCGAGGAAGGAACAACTTGATTAATTTTTTTTTTGAAGATTAATGGGGGGTTAGGCAGACCCCCAATCAGAGAAAAACAAGCTACATTCTGTCATATCTATGCATGGAGGCGTCCTTACAAACAATGTCCCTAAGACTAGTTGGGAGATCCACATTCTCAAGAAGAGTTCTGCCCGTATTGGGAAGGATAGAAGCTAAAAAGTCCGTCGCTTGGTTGCATTCTCTAAAACAGAAGCTGAACCCGATTTGATGAAAGGACGAAACTTTAGCTCTTACAACTTGATTAATTAGAAAGCAAAAGGACTACCCATTTACTAATACTGCATGAGAGTGAGCATTTAATTTTCTGGTTGGGGTCTGCCTACCCCGTAATTTTCAAAAATAAATAAATAAATGGCCCTCTCTTCTTAACAAGGGAGAGATCCAACCAACCACACATTAAAGATAATTAAGAGACTTGCCCAACCACATAACCCCAACATTTTAATGAGGAGGAAAACCAATCTAGCTATATTTTAGTAACCAATAAATTTAGGAAAATGTTAATGTGATTCTGCACGACACTGTATTCAACACTGAGCTGACGTGGAAGTATCCATAGAATCATAAATGCTTTTCCTCGAAATCATTAATTTTCTTACGTATTTTTTTTTTTTTTTAATAATTATTATATTAAAAATTTATTTTGTGATTCTGACTGATTACGCCTCTTCAAAACGGTGAAGTTACCCTTTTACATCATTTCAAACTAGTCACTCCCCACTTTTACATCGTATTGATAACCACTCCTCATCATACGATGAGTAATTTTTTGCTAACTTAGTAAGATTTGAAATCTTACTAAGGGTGTTGAGGTCAATCAATTTCGCCATCCAACAACACAGACCTCTAGATTTCTTTGGAAAAATCAAATATAAAAAAATAAATAAAAAGAAAAACTAATTTATAATTTTGATCCAAGGTTTTAAAAATTGACTGTTACTCATCTCCCATCGAAATCTCAAATTTAATTAAAATTTAACTATGATAACTATCCTCTATCAAGATTTTTTTCCTCTTAAAGTCCATGGAATATTGCCATTTACACCCCAGTGGCATTGGATCATGTTTTTGTTTGTCAAAAGATAAATTCAACTGCCCTAAGTAAGATTTGAAATCTTGATAAGGTAGTAAGACTAGACTTACTCTTACAATAACAAATCCGGAGATTTTTGCACTTATATAACACAAACAGTTTGCTCACTAATTTAATAAAATTTCAGATGATACTAGGGATCAGTGAGCTCAAATGAATTACCAAATTGGCAAATCCAACATTAGAGACTTGAAGATTTCACGAAAAAACTCAGATGGCAAAAAAAAAAAAAATTGATAGTTTTTTTAAGGCTTTGATCCAGATTTTGAAAATGGATAGGTACTGAACTCTCAAATTTAAAATTAAAATTTAACAATGAAAAATAAGTATTTTTAAGATTTTTTTTTTTTAGTTTATAGAATATTGTCCTCTACATCTTGTGGCATCAGATCTTGTTTTTTAACCGTACTGGTTTAAGTGCTCCCTTTCTCTACCTTTTGGGGGTGTCGAACTTCTCACGTTTTTTTATATTTGTTCTCGTTATTTTATTTATGGCAAAAATTTTGTTGATGGTCAATCTAATTAAAATAGACATAATTGGGTAGGTGGAGGCAATGCAGTAGTATAGTGGAGTAGAGGTAAATCCATATAACGATTTAGTGATCCTGATTGGAAACAACATTTTCTAGATGATTTTGAAATGTGGTTCTATCTACCAGATTTAAGGTATGTGCTTGATTGAAAGCTAATCTCGACTCCATTCTCTCTCAAAAGAAACTTCTCTTCATGAGAGTTATTATCCAATTTATGATAGATTTTACACAATATTTCTTGTTACAGAGGTCCTCAATTGTAGTGGATGGTGTTAGGAAAATCAATTTCTTAAATGGCATTGTTTATATAATTTCTCGACTATGTTTCGTTATAGATTAAATTCTCTCTAGCAATACCTTCCTAAAAGAGAAGAGTTTTTTTTTTCTTTCTTTTGAATAGTAGAACATTGAACATTACCTAGAAAAAGCAGTTCAAGAATTGAGAATGCCAATCATCAAAATAGAAAATTAAAAAACAAAAATAAAAGGCCAAGATTTTTTTTTATGTGATTTGGTAAAATTTTCTACATTCAGAGATGATGATGATGTCCTTTCATCATTATCGTGAAAATCAAAGCCATAATCATTAATCACTCTATCTCTTCGAAAAGTTAAAAATCCCTTACAGAAATTGAATTAACTATGAAAACATAAATATAACTAATATAAAGATGAAATTAATCCAAAGATAAATAATTATGAAATTGAATAAAATAAATTCCATAAATAAAAAAAATTGGATTGAGATAAACCACCAAACAACCCCGAAACTTATTGCAGAATTAGACCCATGGTGTCTCTTCTTGGTACATAGTCCCCACTGCCAATATGATATTATTAATAGATAGAAGGCACAAATATGAGACATTACATCAAAATAAACCAAATAATAGAATAATAAGCCTTATAGATGAATAAGCCTTATTCCTCCTTTAATTCTGTATAAAATCATTTATTTTCTTAATTAAAGAAAGTTGTTATTGGCATCCGAACTTTTACTTATCATACCCCAATTCCTATGTTAGAATAAGAAAACTATTGATTTTATGTTTCTTAAAGCAAACGTTGTTCAGATGAAGGGACAAAAGGCTAGTATAATATATTTTATATTAAAGTATTTTATCTTTGGTTTGTGGTACCAAGCTATTATATCGATGGGTATTTGGCTCATCCCTCTTGCTATGTAAGGTTTAGCAGCCTATTGTCTATTTTTTCTTGTGTTAGATGTAAATTAGTCTCTAATGTTCTGATAAGAGTAATTGATATTTTTTAGGAGGCAAAGTGAAAGAGAGGGTGTGTTTATTAGTCATTAAAAACTTGAGTGATTCTTGGGCAAACCCATGGGGAGGTACTATTTACATAATATTTTTTCATGAACTTCAGAAAACTCTATTTCACACTCAAAAATTTCAATTTCATTATAAGTAAATTAAATATCCACTCATAGTGATTCTTAGCCATAATATTCTTTGACTTAAATTAAATATACACTTATATATTTTTCTTTTATTTGAATAGCATGAAACAAATGTTTTTAAAGGTAGAAATTTTTGTATTTTCCATTGATGCATGCTTAAAGGTTTGATATAAAACAAAAAGAAAAAGAGATATCAGCAAATTCAAGAACACAATATTGACCTAAAACATCATAAACATGTAGAATTTTAACACCAAATATTAAGAAGGGTGGGTAGAAATCATAACATAGACTCCACTTGAAAGGAAAGTTGAAATATTTATGAAGCATAACAGAAGTCTCATAAGACCACCAAGAGATGTATAAAAACTTCATTGGGCTGATGAATTTAGATAAAATAATTATGCAGGAATTTAATGTTATTTTTGTTTTGGATTTCATGACAACAAAGCGTGGCACCTTCCTCAAAAAGTCAACCTCCAAGCATTAAAAAACATCTAGTTACATTCACTTTAAACTACTTTTTGAAGGCCAATATGCAACACAAATACCTCAAGGTACACAAAGAGATTCTCCTTATTCATTTCTTCTGGGCTTTTTCAAAAGGACGTATGTGGCATCCCAAGCTACCCATCAAAAGGTAGGGGGTTGCAAGAAGAAAGAAATACAAAGCATTACTTAAAATCACTATAAACAAACAACTTCCTATACTTCTCCTTGAAGGCTCACTTCTTCTTAGTAGCTTTGAAACTGATAGTTAGCTTTTTAATGTAGTTCTTTCATTCATTGTTGTTTTATTGTATGACATTATTTTGACAACACCTTATATTATGTTAGTTGTTTTATATTGGTAGAACGGAATATACACAAGGTGCAATTCTGTGGTGTAATTGCATCTTTTGTACTGACTATAAATTCATAGTCAAATCATTTTAAAGTTTTTATGAGGGAGATTTTCAATTTTTCTTAGAGGAGGTGAGATTGAAAGATTGTAACTTTGTTTTTCATGGAAATAGTGAAAGAATCTCATCACCACTCGTGGATCTAGGCAACCTCGTCGAACCACGTAATAAATCTTATATTTCTTGATTGTTTCATCATATACATTTTTTTTTATATGTAAAGAATTTTAACAAAGACAGTTGAGGAGACCAACCAAAGAAACAAGAAAGAGAACATAACCGTCATCTTGAAACTCATTCAAACAAATAACACATTTATAGAAACTTCTCTCTTCATCTTCTCTTTCTCTTCCTCCTCTCTTGAATTGAAAAGTTGGCATTTCTCGAATAATTGATTCATAGATTCTCTAGAATTGCATCGCACGAGCAAGGCCCACTATTATTGAGGAAAAGCAATTATGATTCGGGGGAGAATCTTATGTAACTCCTTTTCCCTATAGAGCCATGTAACGCTTTTAAACAGTTAGGAGAGCGCCATGTCTGACTTTCCATTTTAAACTCTTGGATCATATAAATAAAAAAATGTTTTTTTGGATTTTTTTTTTTTTTTTTTTGGGTTAAATCAAATTTAAACCATTAACAACCTGTGGTGTTATTTTCTCGCAATGTTGTACTCACTTCCCTGTAGATAGAGCACTATAGGAAACTACAGGAAAAAGCTACAGAGGATCTGCTCCCTTATGATTGAGTCCTGATTTTCTAACTCTACTCTGATAGAATAACTCAAAAACTCACTAACGTGACAAGTGCAAGAACCATAAATTTTTTCCCTCCGTTACACAACTACACATATTTATGGGGATGTGCAGTTGTGTATTCCGATGGAAAAATCTGTGGATTTTGCACATGTCATATCAGTGAATTTTTGAGTTATTCTATCAGAGTTGGAGTTAGAAAATCATTACACCACCGTATGATTCTATGCATACTTCCACGTCAGCTTAGTGTCAAAAGCAGTGCCCAACAACTCTGGTATGAGTCATCAATTTATCTTAGACGTCTATGTTGTCGACCATATATCGTTGATGGCACTCATCTCCAAATATCTCTTTAAACTTCTTGGCTTTTATTATTAATAACTCATTACCAAATCTAAATGACTCAGCCACTGAGTCCCTACTGAACGACTCATCTCTTTTGTTCCTTGTGATCTCCAATCCAATTTTCTTCCATTCCAAAGCCCTGACAATTAATCCTTGCTCTGATGTTAGTGGCAACATAGCCAT
This sequence comes from Akebia trifoliata, assembly GCF_017979445.1. Lineage (NCBI taxonomy): Eukaryota > Viridiplantae > Streptophyta > Magnoliopsida > Ranunculales > Lardizabalaceae > Akebia > Akebia trifoliata. The sequence continues at coordinate 10,501,418 of NC_141378.1, read as the reverse complement.
GGGTAGTGTAGATGCAGATTTTCGCTCTACTTCGAGATGCTCTTCCTTCCTTTCTTTGCTCGTGCGGACCTGCAAATGAGTCCACTCCGACAATCAAGTTAGAAGTTATATAGTTTTCTTTTTGAATCTTGATTATATTTTTCCAGAGAAAAGAAGAAGAAGCCCCCTCTCATTAGTTATTCTCCTTCTTTTGTAGGTGTCCTCTATCCTCGTTTTCTATACCCTCCCCTAAGGTGGCTCAGGATAGTTAACTTACTTTCTAGCTTGTCAGTTGAAGGGGTAGTTGTAACTGCTCTGACAATTCTGGAATATTTAGAACTGATCTAACGTGGTATGGGTTGTCATAGCAGTCAATCAATGACACATCTGTCATATCCATCTTACTATACTAACTCTTGATATCTACGACGCATTTCATCCGAGCTATTTGATGGGTTGGTGATGCGCGTTCGAGCTACATACCCGTGCATCCGAGAAATTCCAACCATTGTACCCATTATGCATGTTATCCGAGCTTCGTGTCTATGCCTCCGAGAAACGTACGGGCTACGTGTCTATACACCCGAGAATTTCCCTCCACAGGTAGTCCGAACCGAAGAACCTCGATTACTGAACCCAAACCACAATGAGTTAACAAACCACCTACCCAATGATGAGTGACCCAATACCCTGAATTGAGGCACCCAACATCCACAAACCATCCCATCACCTTTGACTTGGTGCTCAAACCCGGCTGGTAGGATATCTGACTCAGTTTTAACCAACCCAGACGGCCTCCTTAGCACCCAAATGAAGGTCAACTAGGATATGTCTTCTTGACTCAGTGCTGCCTTGCTATCTAATGCAATGTAAACCACCGATCTTGACTCGTGTTGTTCAAGCCAATCACGAGTTGAGACCCACTTTCCATCTTGGTTCTCTGGTGGAAAGGAAGTAGGCCCATGGGAACAATCAATTTCCCAAGAATCTACTCACCGAGTGGTTACAGCTTCGCACTGCTATAAAATCCCAATTGTGAATTACGGATCCGAGCCGGTATGTATCGGAAACTCCAGAAACGTTTCCTTCGACGGAATCAAAGATTCTTAGTATCTGATGAAGGCGAAACGCTAGGTTAAAAGAAGCAGGACCCACTTGGGAGCAATATTTTAAAAATAAGACGGACAAATCGGAATTTAGCTTAATTGGTATGACTTGGGTCCAACCGAGGTTCAATTTGGTCAGACCGATTTTTAATATATATAGGGGAGCGTTTGTCCGACAATCTTAGGAGAACAACGTTGGCTGATAAAAAAATTTCTCTATGACTTAAAAGTTTTGGAATGTGGGGATTTTTTGTGAGGATGATCACTACAGTGATAAGATCATCCTCACCTAGAATCAGCCCAATTTGAAATTTTCAACTCCATCAAAAGTGATTTACAACTTTTAGATAAAAATTGACAATTCATAATTCTAAAATAATTTTGATGGAGTTAGAAGTTTCGGATTGAACTAATTTTTGATGAGAATGATCACATAAAACAAAAGTTTTGGTTCGGTTTTGTTAGTCGAACACTCCCTATATATATATTAACGTGTGGACACAAACAGCAATAAATAAAACTTGGGAATAAGCATCGGAGGGTATTTTAATATATATATATATATATATATATATATAAAAAGAGTTTGTAAGGGCATTTTTTATACAAAATCTAATTTTCAAAGTGTATTTATTGCACTTTAGGGCACACGTTAACAAAACCCTACAATTAATACCTGGAAAAAATATTTGTTGTAAATGAAACTATGATAAAAATTAGATGAAAAATAAAATATCATACCTTTCTCATAAATAACATGCCGAAAAATTTCAAGAAAATGAACTTGTTATGGGCTTTTCGAGAGAAATACATTGAATAGATTTAATAATAAAACACAAGGAAAAACATATATTTCATATAACCCACTACTCAATATTTAGATATTCATCATTTTCATGCCTTAAAATTTTTAAACACTTGTTATGAGATTTATGATAATTTTTATTATTTTTATATAAATTAATTACAATAATTAAAAATTCCATTTTTTTATTTGATTAGCTTTAGCTATTTTCTTGTCTACTAACCACGGAGACGTTCATTTCGGTCAAATAGGTAAATCTAATTTTGCATTTTGCATAGGGGTAATATCACCAATATAATTAATAAAGAGAGTTTCTATTGGCACCCCAACTTTTACTTATTACACCCCAATTAAAAATAAAGAAAATAAGTAAAGGGTTGAGAATAAATAATATTGTTGGGGTATTGATCGAAGCTCTCACATTTTTTCACTAGTTTCTATTTTTGGGTTTGAAATTTTATGTGAGCCTAATTATAATTGTAAACAACTACTGAAATTATTTGAACAAGTGTTATATAATGTTTAAGATTATAATTTTAGACGAACCTTTGTAATGTTTAAAGAATGTGTTTTAATATTTAATTGGGGTGTGAGAAGTAATTCAACAAGTGTAACAAATAAAAGGTTGGGTGCCAATAGCAGTTCTCTAAATAAATTACTCTAAAAATTAATAGCGATCATTGAATCTTTTTTTCTAAACAAGTCAAAGATGAAATCTAAGGCATGAAATGTGCGGGTGTTGGACATGCCCAGAACTAGTCCTTCGACAAGATCATGGTCTATGGACTAGGCAAAGCCCAGATACATGACCGATCCACCGTTCACAGACATACTCCATTATATAAATAAGTAAATTATATATATATAGGGGGCGGTTCAAGGGCCATATGAGAAAACATATGAAAAAACTTTCGTTTTTCAAAATAAGAGTTAGAGGTTTTGGATTGAGCTGATTTTTTGCAAGGATGGTCACTATGATGAAAAGATCATCCTCACAAAAAATCAGCTCAATCAGAAACTTCTAAATCCATCAAAAGTGATTTACAAATTAGTGATAAAAATTGGTAAAAAATCGACGGTCCACATTCTAAATCACTTTTAATGGGGTTAGAAGTTTCAGATTGGGCTGATTTTTTTTTTTTTTTTTGATGATCTTCCCATCATAGAGATCATCCTCACAAAAAATCAGCTCAATCCAAAATTTCTAACCCATATTTTAAAATTTTATTAAAAACGAAAGTTTTTACATATGTTTTCTCATGTGGCCCTTGAACCTGACCCATATATATATACTGTCTAAAATGTTTAATATATTTCGTATATTTGTATTTGATATGCTCAAGTGGACTCGCGAGTCATCAAAGTTGATTCGACTCTATGGAACTTGCAATATCTAATCAAGATTTGAAGCCCAAAATATGGAACTTTCGTTTCTATATAATAATAATAAAATAGAAGAATACTAATATAAAAATAAGCCCACCCTACTTTTAGGGTAAATTACTTAAAGGACTTTGAGGGAGGGATTTCTTTCAAACTAGTCCATATGTTTTGGGGGATTGCTTGATAGTCTATTTAGTAAACTTTTTATTTCTTAATGGTTCATTATTATTTACGAACTCACCACTTTTTATTTATTGTCAAAGTCGACAATAAAAAGTGGTAAACACAACACTGGTAAAACCCACCCATTTTTTATTTTCAGATTTTTCCGACTAAAATACGTGAAAAGATCGATTAAAAACTTGAGATAACAATTTGTTTAGATGATTTCAAATCAAATGAATCATTCTCGATCAATTTTCATTCAAGAACGAAGAAATTTTTTATAAAAAAAAACCTTAATTTTTTACATACATATTCAAAATGTATGAAAGAATCCTTAAAAATAACTTCTTCTTCCTCCTTAAATCCTTTTACACGAAATGGAATCACTGAAACTCGATTGAGATGCTAAAAATTCAAATTTTTTTCTTCTTCTAAAAATGGTGAATTTGATTGGTTAAGGCATTCAATCGTGAGAAATGGGATTCAAGGACTGTTTAGAAATAAATTTTTTACTAAATGGACTAGTAAGAGAGGCCCTAAAACTTAGGGACTAATTAGAAATAACTCCTTTCATCAAGGTCCTTTAAGTAATTTTCCTAAGTTTTTTTCATCTAACCCAAGTCAGCCTTTTAGTGAAAGTCTACTTGGTTAAAATCATAGTTTTAAATTGGAAAAACTTGAGATAAATGTCCACTGAGTTGATTCAAATCAAAACTCAAGAGTTAACTCACAATGTGAAAAAAGCCCAACTTTGATGGCCCTGAGCCGTCAAATTTCATAAAATTTGACGGACAAAGGAGTCAAATTGGCGTCAAATTTTTTTTTTTCGACAGATCAAAACTATCAAATTAATGAAGGATGGGAGAAATCCGATAGCTTTAATCCGTCAAATCTAGAAATATTTAAAATTTCGACGGTCCTAGACTGTCAAAATTCAGTTTCCAAAATTCATGGGCCTTGGCCCATCAAATTTTTCGGTTGAATTTTTCAATTTTCACATAGTGAGTTATGGTATCATACAAGTCAAATAAAGTAAATTAATGTTATAAATATTGAAGAATAAATAAATAAAATTTATATTATGTTTTCAAGAAAATATTATATCTAACCAAATAACTACATCAATTTTTTTTTACTCAACTTGGTGTATTTCTAATCCAACAGGACGTAGTTGACATGACAAGTTAATTCCATTGAGTTTAAACCCAAGTAATCTCGAAATTCATTAGAGTCAAATTGACTTAGGCGAGTTGACTCGATAAGTTTAGAATAGCATATACAATTCACAAATGAACGCGGCTGACGTGGTAGGGACACAAAACCATAGATCGTTTTCATTGAAATACACAAGAAAAAGATGTGCGGTTTTGTGCCCTTACCACATCAGCCGCATGCCAAGCCCGCATGCATTCATTATCATTATTGGTAAATAGGTTTGTCTAGTCAGGGAGATCATTCAAAATAGTCTTATCTACCAATAATCAAACTAAAAAGCCTGAGGTCTTGAACTCCAATGGTGGCTAGTTGAAATCAATGCAAGCATTTAGAAAAATCTCAACCGTCATAATTGTCAAACAAACATCATCAACATTTGAAAAATGTCTTTACGAATAGACGTCATATCATGAGAATAACAAAGAAGAATAATAATTAAGAAGTCTATGGTCCAACAAATTAATAAGAATCCAACATGTGTTACTGTTGGATTAATGTTTGAATGGAAATAGAAGAAAAGTAAAAGCAAAAGAAAAAAAAAAAAAAAGTAAAAAGTAAGAGTTAAGTAGTTTGTGTTTTTAAGTTGTGGTATAAAATTTTAGTCCCACATCAAATAAAAACAATTAAAGAGTGTAACTCTTATATTGAAGCTCTTATATAATTTAGTAAGTGTGAGAAAGATATGGGTCAAGTTTACGTGCACGTGAAGGCCCATGGGTTCTAAAAGGGATTTGATACATTGATCCGAAAAACCACAATGCATCTGTCTTAAGTCTATTATGTCCAATACAAGTCTCGCTCATTTCAACATAGTGTAGTAAGTAAGCTCACGCGTACATGAAGGCTTATGGGTTTGAAAAGGAATTTTGACCCATTGATCCGAAAAACCTTAGTGCATTTGTCTTAAAGTTATTATGTCCAATACAAGCCTAACTCATTTCCACATAGTGTTGTAAGTGTGAAAAAGATATGGGTCAAGCTCATGCGCACGTGAAGGCCCATGGGTTCTAAAAGGGATTTAGACCCATTAATCCGAAAAACCTTAATGCATTTGTCTTAAAGTTATTATGTCCAATACAAGTCTTACTCATTTCAACATTAAAATAGTATATTTTACGGTATTTAAAATATACTTTGTTATTTTATTTCACATCATTTTTCTATTTATTGTTTGTAATCTAATGTCACAGGTTCCAATAGTTACAATAAGCGAAGATTACATCACGAAACCTAACTTCTTGATCCATTACAAGGCTTTAATGGGCATAGTTAGCTTAAGTTTAGACAACAACAAAAATTCTCAATTGAAAATAGGTTGGGTTCAATCATCCAAACTTAATATGGTCATAATTTAATAATATATTTCTCATATCTTAGTTTGTTTCGCACTCACAATTCATGTTTCAATGTGTATGTATGCTTTTGTTTGTTTATATATCAAAACTAATGTGTGATTATTTTCATTATATAAACAATTATTTTTCTATTAATGTCCTTTTTGAGTGTAATTCTATATTTTTCATATAATAATTACATTACAATTTTAAATATTTTTTTTTATTAGAAATATTTTTCATACAATAATTACATTAATTATTAATCGTCTTCTTCTTCTTTAAATTTGCTTATAATTTTATTCATATACATATAATTTTGAAACAAAGTTTTAAAACAAATAATTGTTAATTTTAATTTCTTAGCGTGCCACTTATCTTCATATAAATACTTATCAATATTAAAATATCTTATATTAATGAGAAATGAATTAACCCAACCAATCCGACTTGAATTGGATTTCAGTAGAGCATTTCATGCCTGAGGTCGGTGTTTTTCAAGTTTGGGTTGGGGCACGGGTTGACCCCCCTACCTATTTGAGTTGCAGTTCTAACCCTAACAAACAAAATTAATAAGAAAAAGTATCAACTTAACCTAGGCTTTGTCCCTAACATCCTCTCTAATGATACAACATATAGATATAATCTGATACTTATCAAGACATGCAAAAGATAATATTTAGAACATATTACAACAACTCATCTTGAATAATCAACCCTCATATTAGGCGTTTATGCTCTCCGAGGTATCGATCAAAACCGTCCACGTATCGTTGATGGCGTTCCTTGTCTCCAAAAATCTCTTTCATCTCCTTTGCTTTTGTTCTTAATGATTCGCCCTCTTCGTCCACAATAACTATTCTCAATGACTCGGCCACTGAGTCCTTAGTGAAAGATCCATCACTTTCATTCCTTGGGATCTCCAATCCAATCTTCTTCGATTCCATAACTCTAGCATTTAGTCCTTGATCTGCTGTCAATGGCAAGATAACGATTGGTAGCCCTAACCCAAGTGCCTCGATAACCGAACTCCAACCGCAATGAGTCAAGAAACCACCAACTGATGGGTGAGCCAATATCCTTAGTTGAGGCACCCAACTTCTACATATCATCCCACGACCCTTGACTCGGTCCTCAAACCCGGTTGGTAGAATATCTGACTCAGTTTTGACCAACCCAGCTGGTCTCTTTAGCACCCAAAAAAAGGGCAACTTGGATAACTCCAACCCAAGAGCCAACTCAGTCATTTCTTCTTGACTCGGTGTTGCCTCGCTACCGAATGCAACGTAAACCACCGATTTTAACTCCTGTTGGTCGAGCCAATCACGAATTGAGACCCAATTCTCATCGTCGTCGTCGTCTTCATCTTGAAGAGTGGGTGGAAGTAGGCCCACCGGAATAACCGGTTTCTCATGAACCTCCTCACTTAGATGTATAAACTCCTTTTCAAACTCGATACAGCTTCGTACAGCTACGACATCGCAACCTTGTATCACGGACCCACAACGATACGTATCGCTCACACCCGAAACGTTTCCTTCAACGGAATCGAAGATTTTTGATATCTCATAGAGGCGAAACGCTAAGTTGGAAGGAAACGGAATCCAATTGGGAGGGACCGTGAAGTGTTCTGGTTTAGTTCTTGAATCTTGACCGCTAATCATAATCGCACGTGGGCCAAAGAAACTTAACACTGATGCGTTAAATATGCTAAAGTATGCACATGGTACACCAAGTTTAGATGCAATTGGTGGTAACCAATGAGGTGCAAAATCGTAAATGATCCAGTCAGGAACAGATGTTTCTAAAAAACGAGTCAAGGGAGCATCTAGACCATCGAATGCTTTCTTGAGATACTGAACATCGTTGTATTGAACGTCAGATGTAGCTTCTGCGTTTTGAGGTAAGTTGTCGACATGAGGCAAAGGAAGGCTAATTAAATTTAGCAGAGAAGATAAATTTGGAGGAAGTTTGGGTAGTCTTTGTATGTTTCGTGGCGTGGATACGAATGATACACGGTGACCTCTGAGAGCTAAACATTTGGAGAGCTCTAGAAAGGGTAGAATGTGACCGAAGGCCAACCATGGAAACATAACAATGTGAAGACCATCATCTTCTGCTGTTGTAGCCATTGACGAACCACAACGAGAGATGAGCTTTTCGTGAATTTTTTTTTTTAAATATAGAAAGACTAGGTGATATGATGGACTCGATAGTAATTTAACAAATTTACTATATATGATGTAAAAGTCTTGATATTTGAGCCATTGGTTGAGATTGCTTAACTGACTAGAATTGCTCCTGAAAAGCTAAAAAGTAAAAAAAAACATTCCGTGACATGTCAAACAACAGAAATTTATATATAAAATATGATTAAATCAATAATAAAAACGAAAAAATAATCAATATATTAATTAAAAGTAACCAATCAGGTTGTTTTTTAAATGCATTATAAGGATTTGATATCAAACTTTTAGTAAATAGAAATTCAGCAAAGTCTTTATCATTGAAGACGTGTTGCACTGAAGAACCTGATTTGGTCATTCTTTATGCCGGATTTGGTCAGTCACTGCTGAAAGACGTTTGTAATAAAATAAAATAAAATAAAAAGGTTCCGAGAGGGTTGATTTTTTTGCCAACGAATTTTGTTCAATATGAAGTAAAAATTCTAGAATTAGCTGATCATCTTCACAAACTCTTGAGATAATCACTTGTGTAGGTGAAAAGATAGACTAAAAACTTGAGATAAGGACTTCTTTAGATAATTTCAATAAAAAAAATTATTTTTAAATGATTTTTACCCAAAAGTTAAGAAAAAAGAAATTTTAATTATATATTTTGAATTTTTTATATTTATCTTTAAAATATTTTTTAAAAAATCCTTGAAAATGACTTCTTCTTCCTTTTCAAATCGATTCCAACTGAATGAAATCTCCGAAACTCAATTGACATGTTAAAAACCTTTTTTTTTATTGAACTCTCTTTATTGGATGTTGATACAATTCATCTTATTATTCGTAGCATTGTATTTAAAAGAGGATTCATTTATCATTTAGTTTCATTTTAATTTAAGTTTATTAATTAAAATAAAATTTCATTAAAATAGAAAAATGAGTCTTTACATTTTACTTTCGAAGAAAATTAAGATTTGTACCATAAATTGTATTTGGTTCCAGTGTTTATTGCCTTATAAAAGTGTTACGTTTAAAGGCACCCACCATATTAATAAGGGCACCTATCTACAAACTATTGAAAACTTAAGTTTTATCAAGATTAAAGCATCGCACCTATGTCGACATAAAAAAAGTGGGGTGCTCAAATCATAAAAATAAGTTAAAAGGGTACCCTTACTAAGATGGGGACCGCCTTTACTATGAATTAGGGTTCCTTTACCATAGGTCTTCAAATATATGTACACTTAAAAAGGTATCATTTTTTAAGTCGATCCAAGATGATGAAAATGGAAGGTTATCGAACTCCAAAATTAAAATTAAAATTCAATATTGAAATTTAAAAAAAAAAAAATTATAAAAAATTCTTAGAATTATTTGCTCTATAATCTAGTAACATCACATCATGGTTTGGATGCCAAAAATTGATACGGTTAAGATCCATTTAAAGGTTTGCAAAGTAAGAAATAAATTGCATTAATTTGAATTTTATGACATGGATCCCCCACTTCAAGGTTTGCGAGGTAACAAACTTGATAAGATAAGGTTTGATGAGTAGCAAATTTCATAAAGTAAGGTTGGTTTGGAGTTGTTAGACCGTCAAAAGAGAGTTCTTTTAATAAAATTGCATCAGTTAGATCTGCCCGATAAATCTCTCAAAAATCTAAGATTTTTTTTCTTTTTCAAAAGATTAAGACTTGTGGAAAATGAGGACAAGTGGTAAACATACTTTGACAACATGAACATAGCGAGTCCCTATAGTCATGTGTTGATACCTGACTTGTTGGTCTCAATAGATAACTTCTTATAAGAAAAGTCTTGATATTTACGTGGCAATAATAAGCATAATTAGTACCTTTCTCATAAAAGCCTATCATTATCATGGAGAACCCTTCACATCAAACATCCCTATAGTCCATAGGTGCTGATATTTGATAACAGGGACTCCAATAAGGCAGTTATGTATCCCGAGGAAAAGATATATGATTATGTGCCCATGCAACGTTAGCCGAGCATTGACCGAGTAAAAGACTTTCTAGATCGAAAATCAAGATTCTTTTAAGTTTTTTGGGAGCCCATGTACACAGTCTAAAGGTTTTTTTTCGGGATTTTGGTCCAAGTTCTAAAATTCCTTAGCATGTGTGTGCTGACGTCGCTTATCCAACATAAAACACACGTAAGCGTGCCAAGTTAGACATAAGTCTTATAAAGCAACCTTGAGGTCATGGGTTCAAATCAAGCTTACCCATACAAAAGAGGAGAATAATTACTTAAAAGACCCTAGTGGATGGATTTTTTTCTAAATAATACTTAAGTTTTGGGCTGTCTCTTAATAATCTATTTAGTAAATTTTTATTTTCTTAACAGTCCTCGAACCTCATCTCTCATACAAACTCATTGTTTTCATCCAAAAAAATTGAATTTTTAACATTTCAAACGAGGCTTGGAGACTCCATTCCATTCATCGTTTTTAAACTCGGTATCGTGTCTCGTCTCGTTCAACTCCGATACCGAGTCATCTCGGACGAGTTTTCTTATACGTTTGAGACGTCTCGTGAGATAACCCAAAAAATTATACATGAGACGTAAAACTCGATCAGAAAAAATGACTTTGTGAGTTGGTCTCGTTCAGCTCTGATACCGAGTTAACTCAGGCGATACGTCTCGGTCTCGGACAAGTTTAAAAACCATGATTCCATTGGAAAGGATTAATGAAGGAAGAAAAAATCATTTTCAAGGGGTTTTTTTTTTTTTTTTTTTGTACTTTTTTTTTTATAATTTTTGTATGAAAATTGTTCAAGAATGGTTCTTTTAGGTTAAAATATGATTAAATCAATAATAAAAACAAAAAAAATAATTAATATATTAATTAAAAGTAACCAATCAGGTTGTTTTTTAAATGCATTAGAAGGATTTGATATCAAACTTTTAGTAAATAGAAATTCAGCAAAGTCTTTATCATTGAAGACGTGTTGCACTGAAGAACCTGATTTTGTCATTCTGGGTGCCTGATTTGGTCAGTCATTGCTGAAAGAAGTTTATATCGGATATCCCTGTTGTATAAAGAAATAAAGCTACTCATAAAGTCAAAATGTATTTTGTCTTATCTGGACAAAAAGGTTCCCAGTGGGTTGATTTTTTCGCCAACGAATTTAAAATTCTATATGAAGTAAAAATTCCAGAATTAGCTGATCATCCTCACAAACTTGAGATAACCACTTGTGTGGGTGAAAAGATAGACTAAAAACTTAAGGTAAGGACTTGTTTAGATGATTTTAATATATAAAAAAAGAATTATTTTTAAATGATTTTCATTCAAAAATTAAGAAAAAAAAATTTTAAATATATTTTTAATTTTTTATATTTATCTTTAAAATATTTGAAAAAAATTCTTGAAAATGACTTCTTCTTCCTTCTTAAATCCTTTCCAATGGAATGAAATCTCCAAAATTCGATTGACATGTTAAAAATCTTTTTCTTTAATATGAAATTTGAGATCGAACGATTAGAACATTCAATTATGAGAAATATAGCAGATGAGGTCTAGAGACTGTTAAAAAAATAAAAATTTACTAAATGGACTATTAAGAGACCGCTCAAAACTTAGGGACTATATAGACAAAAATCCCTCCATCAAAGTCTTTTAACTAATTTTTCCTAATTTTTGTTTTATGATCAACAATCTCATATTTTATGATATGCCTAGCATCATGTTCATGTATGTTTATTGAACTCTCTTTATTGGATGTTGATACAATTCATCTTATTTTTATTGGTAGCATTGTATTTAAAGTGGGTTCATTTATCATTTAGTTTAATTTTAATTTAAGTTTATTAATTAAATAAAATTTCATTAAAATAGATAAATGAGTCTTTACATTTTACTTTCGAAGAAAATTAAGATTTGAACCATAAATTGTATTTGGTTATAGTGTTTATTGCCTTATAAAAATGTTGTGTTTAAAGGCACCCATCGTATAAATAAGGGCACCTAGCTACAAACTATTGAAAACTTAAGTTTTATCAAGATTAAAGCACCGCACCTGTGTTGACATAAAAAAAGTGGGGTGCTCAAATCATAGAAATAAGTTAAAAGGGTACCCTTACTAAGATAGGAGCCGCCCTTACTACGAATTAGGGTTCCTTTAACACAGGTCTTTAAAAATAAAACTCCATTGGACAATGTTTTGACGGTGTTTCGATCGCTTGTCTTACCACATTGCCATATTTATAGGTTACCTTCCAAGATATAATTGGTACAATGAATGGAAAGGCCTGTTTTCTAAAAATATGTATCAAAAAGTTCCTTCTAAAAAAATATATACTTCTTAGTACTAAATCAAATATTAGTTTATAAATGATTTTTGAAGTGAAAATAACATAATTACCCTTTCCACGGTTTAGGTCCAAAAGAAACATGTTTATTTAGATACTCATATGTTCTAAAATTAATGACATACCCCTAGACTATGGTCATCTCTTATTGTTCATATATATAAACAATTAAAACATATTTTTAAAACTTGACTTGAATGCGCATCGAATTGATTCAACTCCAAAATTAACAAGTCGCCGTCTCAAACAAGCCAAATAACATTATATTAAATATATGAATAGCTTTTAGTAAATAAAAATATATTTTGTCAACAAAAATATTAATAATCAAATAAATTGATCAAGTTTTTGTTTGGCTCAATATATTTTTGACCTTACTCAGTCAAGTTGACTTGAGAAGTTGGTTCTACCAAGTTTGGACTTTGGACCAAGTAATCGCCAAATCCAATTGAGTTGATTAAAAAAATCAAGTTCTATAAATTGCTATCGAGTTGATTGGATTTTACAAAACTTGATGAAACCAACTTGCCAATCCAATTAGGCCCCTAAGTTAACTTAAAATGCACCAAGTTAGGTCAGAAACTTGATCGAGAGATTTGATTATACATAATATTTTTTATGAAGAATAAAAAATAAATATTTTATTTATTTTAAAATATTCAAAAATTAATATAATTTGATTTGGGTTGAATCACAAGTTTCCTCACGGATTAGATGGACATTGAAGTCAAGTTTTAAAATTATATTCTAAATATTTAAAATTAATTTAAATATTTAATCTATATATTTGAAGATGTCTAAATATTTTAAACCTTACATTGGTCTACCTTCATGTCAAAAATGAGTTTGATGACGATGATTTCCATCCCCATAATAATTATTATGGAGGGATAAAATCATCTCCTATCCAGATCGTCCATTCGCACCATTAATGCGCATCTCGAGATAGACACATGACATCATGTAAAGAGAGTTCTATCTTATTAGAGAATATTTCAAAGTTAAAAGGATTATTCTCCTTTTTATGTAATTGTTAATTTGGGTAAGAGGCAAGGTGGTCAATTATAATTAATTATGGTTAAGACTCTAATTATGATTTCTCTATTTAAAAAGTTGGAGACTATTATAAAAGGGGAGGAGGAAAGATGGAGAGGGAGAAAGGAGGCTATGTGTAAATCTGATATATATAGTGAAATAGCTCCCCGAGCCTGTAGACGTAGGCACGTTTGCTAAACCACGTAAAAAATCTTTTTGTGTTATTTTTTCTATTATTTCTATGATTTATTGGTGAATAATCTTGCTAAAAATTAAATCTCGAAGTCAATCACAAAAATGACCTCCACAATTATCATCGTCAAGAGCATTGAAAAGATGATTAGTTTGGAAAGAAAAAATTAAAGTCTTTTAATCATTTAGATCACTTTTCATTAACCAATAATAGATGACCAAAGTCAAGGGGCATGTCATCTATTTTTTAACATAGGAATGTGCAAATATTCACTAAAAAGTGGAGAGGTCACCTCTCACAAACCTTTGTAAGCCTTTTAAATAGTATTTAAGGTTTTTTCTTTTTTTTTTAAATCTTCAAAATATTTTTAATGGAGTAAAAGTGGAAAGATTTTTTTTTAAATCTTTCGTTGTCATTTTCCCAAAAAAAACAAAAATCTATAACATCAATAATTTTCTGGGAGGAATTTCCGTACGCAAACATGTTACCTTTTAGTTTCTTAAAAATCAAACGGAGATTTGTAGTATTCCTTCCTATTTGGAGTCTTTTATCGAGCAAACCTCAAACCCAAATACTATTTACATACACTCCCCCAAAGTTGATATTACTTCCCAAAAACCCTGCTTTTCAACTTTTTTACAAATTCTCCCTTTACAAGAGTATTTACTTTTAAGTGACAAAATTACCTCACATTTTCACCAACTATTGAGTACAAATTGGAGAAGGACCTATGATGTTGGACATTAAAAGGAAAAAAACACTATTAAAGTATTGTTTATTTTATAATATAAAAAATATCCTTTATTTTCAAAGGGATATTAAGTGATATTCTTGACCTTTTTTTTATTTATTTTTTGACAATCGGGTATCCCTGTATACAGTGGACCGGACCCGTATCTAGCTTTGATGATTTTCTTCGTATATCTATTATAATCTTAGAGTTTTAATATTTAAATGACAAAATCTAATGGTAATAATTGTTTTCAGGTATAATATTGTTGGACAATAATTTTTTTATCTAAACAAAAAATTCATCGCATTAGAGCATTTTCGTTGTCTATTCTACTTTGAATTTGATAAATGTATTGCTTGTATACGATGTGTTCATGTATGCCCTATAAATCTACTCCTTGTTGATTGGAGATTGAAAATTTATATTCGAAAGAAATAATTACTTAGTTACAGTATTGATTTAGGAATCTATATGTTTTGTGGTACCTACATCAAGTATTGTCCGACAAAATGTTTATTCATGAGTGAAGAATATAAACTTTGTACTTATGATTGTCGTGAATTGAAGTATATATATATATATATATTTTTTTTTCATACCCAAACTATTATTTTTCTCATATTTGCCACATACTTAAGTTTTCTAATGGTGATTAAAATCATTTATGATGATTTTTTTTTATCATGAATGGCGGATGGAAATGATATACTTCAAACTTTGAATATTTAAATATATTTTTTATTTATTTCAATGATTTATAACAAAAAATAAATAACAAAGTTGAGATTCTAATTTTTTATACAATGTAGAGCTCACCACTTTTTATTTTTGAGTTAGACATCTTTTATTGTTGAATTCGACAATTTTAAAAAATGTAAAACTCAACAATAAAAACTGGTGAGCTCAACATTTTAAATGTGATCCAATCTTTTTTCATTTTTGTTTTTTAGTTTAGGATATTGTATGGATCTCTCAAAATATCTTAAACACATATATTATAATTGTGAAATGGACAATCGGATCAAAAGCTACGATGAAATCTTAAAATTAAAAAAAAAAAAAAAAAAAGAATTTCAAGCTTATTATTATTTTTTTTAATATTATAAATTGTTGAAATAATTCAAAAAATAAATCTAAAATTTTAAAATTAGAAATATATCATTCTTCATTCGTCATTCATGACAAAAAATCATCAAAATTAATCTCAATCCTCGTTAGAAAACCTAAGCATGTGAAAAAGATGTGAAAAGGGTATTTGGATATTTCACAACATTATCAGGTGAGTGAGGCTGACAGACCATTAAGAAGAAAAAAATTTACTAAATGAACTCTGTTAGGGTCCTTTGAGTAATTTTTCCAGAAAAATATCCACTAGAATCTATACCTTATCTTAATCTATTGGAATTCAAAACATCTTGAAAAATTGGTTACATGAAAAATATATTCACGAAAGAGACAATGAATATCCACCATGTACAACAAAGTTATCAAAAGAAAAGTGAAGGGGTAAGTATATATTTATTTGAATGATTTTTATTTATTTTAGTTAATATAAGAAAAATGTTGTAGTGATGGCGCAAGTCATTGCGTTCAACACTGAGCTGATGTGAAGGTGCATAAGAAATCATAAATGCTTTTCAATGAGATACAAGTGAAAAGTATCCATGATTTTATGCGCACCTCCATTTCAGCTCAACATTGAACGCAATGTCTTGTGGAGTCACCCTAGCACGACTCTTAATACAATGTTGTAAAATACGATGTTAACATCAAAATATGACTGGCAATGATCCTACTTTTATTTGCTATTTGATCTGATCTGAAAAAATAAGATTTGAATATGGATTTTAGATGTTCAGATTGGATTTGGATTGAAATTTAGAAATCCGGTGAAATCTTGAATCGGTTTCATCTCAATCCTATATGATTATACATCTATATAAAAAAAAAAATAACTGAGTTGAAACAGTTATGTCTCACACAAACCTCCCGTTATCTACAATTTTGTGAGAAATAAATCCAACTAAGACAAACTTCCCATCAACTACATTTTTGTAGGTTAAACCTCCCATCAAGCTACAGTTAATGAGATCGACTTTATTTCTTTTATTCTTCACCTCCTATAATTTTATTATATTTTATATTTTACCTCTTTAATCCATTTGATTGTTTTTCAATTTTTACCCCTTTCATCTCAATTTTTTTTAATGATATATTTCAAACTTATTTTTTTCACTTTTACCCCTTTAATCATAAATATGATGCCTCTCCTCTAATTTTATTATATTTCTTCTTTTGCCCCTTTATAAACGAGAGATAAAGTTTCACCCCTTTAATTACTCTCTTAAAAAAAAAAAAAAAAGCACCCCTCTCACCTCACACATCACATTGACGAAGAGAGAGAAGTTTAATCACACTTTCATCTTTAAAAAAAAGAATAAAAAATTACATCATCCCACCCATTGTGCAAACTCAACAAAATTTAGCCTATTACATATCTCTTTATCTATACATTAACACAACATGTAACAATTCTTCTTCTTCAAACGAATCAAACATGTTGTGAAGCACAATGACAACAACATTGAACATTTCTCACCACCACAGATAAATCTTTTATCATTTCCAATTCTGCTATTTTGTTCATCCTCTCCCTTATTATTATATATTTTTCTTTAAATAAAATTTGTGATGTATTGATCAAATTGGTTTTGGATAAAGTGAATTCCTATTTGGATATGTTTTAGGTCGAAGATTCATTTATCCGATTGAATCAAATCTAGATCATACAATAAATATTTCAAATATATAGTAGTATTGTACTGATTCGTCTTCAAATCAATCCGTTGTCAACCCTACATCAAAGTCTTTTGAGAGGTACTGTGGAGGGAAATTCTCAAGCATTGACACGTGGCTCGAATGATGCTCGGAAGTATGCACTTGAAGCTCGGATGGACTGCTATATGGGCCTAGTTGATTAGACTCCTTGGATGCACGGACACTCAACTCGAACATACACCACCAATCCATCAAGTAGTACGGATGACATACACCGTGGATATCAAGTGCCAGTGTAGGTCGGCAAGACGAGTCTAACAGATGTGCCATTGATTGACAGCTTTGACAACCCATACCATGTCAGATCAGCTCTGATTATTTCAGGATTGACAAAACAGTTGCAACTACTTCTGCAATTGACGTGTCAGAGAGTAAGCTAACTGTCCTGAATCACTTCAAAGAATGGCACTGAAAACGATCAAATTGGATGTTTATAAAAGGAAGAGGACCATGGGTAAAGAGGGGGTTCTTTTTCTTCTTCTCTCTGAATTATATTAAGATTTATAGACTTAATTTTCATAGTGTCTAACTTGATCATCGGAGTGGGCTAATTCACAGGTCCGCCCGAACAAAGAGAGGAAGGAAAAGTGTAGAGCAAAAATCAGCATCTACAGGTACTACACCAAATACTTACAAGAAGTAACCAAAGTCTTTATAACATATTCTAAATTATTAAAGATTTAAACCCATAAATAAAAAATCGGTATGAGATGTGGCTAACATCCAATTGATTGATATTTGACCATTTAAAAGGGAAACTCAAAATGAAACGTTCCATCCATTCCACTCAAAAATGTGCTTGAGGTCGGTGAAGTGGTGTTCAATTATTGAGAAATGAGATTTTTTTGTGAGAAATTTTATTGTCACACAACTTTTGCTAATGTCACCAAAGAGTTAACCCATATCTTGGAGTGGTTTTAACAAAAGTTGGTGTGGCAATATAAACTCTTACATAAAAAATCTCAATACTCAATAATTGAACACCACTTCAACATCTTATCATTTACTACTTTTGAAGAGATGCCACGTGTTAACAGTGATGGGATCTAATAGTTAAGTACAAAACTTTATATAAAGTAGTAAATTAATTTTACTGCTTCCGAGTCTGTTATGTACAGAGAGATTTACCGGACACGTGTTTAGCCGAAAGAGGGCACCGTGTGTCATTCGTATCCACGCCGCGAAACATACAAAGACTCCCCAAACTCCCTCCAAATTTATCTTCTCTGCTTATTAATTTAGTTAGCCTCCCTTCGCCTCATGTCGACAACTTACCCCAAAACGCAGAGGCCACGTCCGACGTTCAATACGACGAGATTCAGTATCTCAAGAAAGCATTTGACGGTTTAGATGCTCCCTTGGCTCGATTTCTATAAACTTCTTCTCCTGATTGGATTGTTTACGATTTTGCCCATCATTGGTTACCACCAATTGCAGCTAAACTTGGAATCCCATGTGCTTACTTTAGCATAGTCAAGGCAGGAACGATGCTCTTCTTTGGTCCCCCAGATGATTTGATCAACGGTACAGATTCAAGGAAAGAACCAGAACACTTCACTGTCCCTCCCAAGTGGGTCCCATGTCCTTCCAACTTAGCGTTTCGGCTCCAGGAGATAATAAAAATCT